>NC_092414.1:181454271-182079271 GCF_040894005.1 Engystomops pustulosus
TCCGCACACCGCATTTTTGTTGGGTTTCCCGACTATTTCCATTTTGCACCGCATTTAGCAGGGTTTTTTGGTGCATGCTAAATGTGCCCCAAATGTGCCGCAAAAGTAAATGTGCCCCAATGTATTCTGTTTTTGTGTTGTGTTCATTCATTGAGATTCCATGTAGTGTTTTGATATGTAAAACAATTTCCCAGCATACTTTGTTATTAATGTACATTTCTTGAGATTAGGTGAGATAGATACAGAAGGCAGCAACAAAACATGACTATTATGTCTTTTATCTTCAGAACCTGGAGGCGTATTAGGGGCAAATCTATAAGTACTATAAATCTGTTTTATAGTACTGAAAGTTTAGTAATAAAGTACAATACAGGAAGTTACTAGGTTAGGTACGAGATAGGTTTGATCTTAAATTAAATCTGTATGTAAGTTGTAATATAGGTATATTTTATCATTTTAACTCCAAATTTTTTTTTGGACCTGTGACGATTGCATTTTCAATATTGTGTGCTGCCATGGGAACAAATATTATCAATAAAGTTTTATAACAGACACCTTACAGCTGTAAAGTAAAGCATCCAGTGAACTTCATCAGAGGTCACAGTGGGCAGAGAGGTCCTTCTGTAACTATGGGTCATCTGTAAGCTGGGTGCCCTTAGAAATGTCTGGTTCCTCAAGCTCAAATTTAGTGAAATTGAAAGTATCTGGATTGTATTAGTGGAAGTAAAGTTCACAGGGGACATTTTGCGTTATGGAACTTTCTGTTTTATCTAGATGACACACAAGTGATTTGTGCTGGGACAGGCCAGCTTTCAATGGGTTAAACCTGTGAGAGAGGAAAGAGCTGAAAGTATCAATCAAGTCATCAAATTGAGCAATCTCCCTAACTAGATCTACATGTCTGTGAAGAGCTCGGTGTAATCAAGTCTCCGGCGAGAAATCAGGGGGTATTATAAGCAAGAAAGAAACCGGGCTACCAAAGCTGCATAATCTCCATGTCTAATAGCCCACTCCAGCCGTGAAGGGCATGAGAGCGAGGGCAGGCGGAGAGAGTGGAAGATTAGCCGAGAGACGAGAGTAGGCCCTCTGCCAGAGCATTGGCAAGCAAACGCAACATCTTCGCTCATCACAAATGTAATTATAGTTGACAAGCTTGGGATAATTTTAGGAAAATTGGTAGATGAGCCATTTTAGGAATTACACAAGAAGATGGGTACAGATGTGACCTGTGTTACCTGCTTCTATTTTACAGGGTGAAACCATATTCCAGGACGTTACGCTACACAGATTTCCAGTAGGACTTACTTGTCTTTTGACACGGCTTTGGAACAGACCCAGAAGCTACAAAAATAGCTGAGCGACAGTAGACTACATATGTGCTCATCACGTGTTCCTCTCATGTATGATCAAAAGTGACTGAACTGCTTACTGGCTTATATCCATGGCGGGTCAGAACACTGAATGTCATACATGAAATAAACGTAACAGCTAAATAATAATAATAATAATAATAATAATAATAATAATAATAATAATAATGATAATAATAATCTGTAGCGCTTTACAAATCAAAGGTTAGCATATAAAAAAAGGAGAAAGATAAAGACTAGAGATGAGCGAGTATACTCGTCCGAGCTTGATACTCCTTTGTGTATTAGCGTACTCGAAGCGGCTCGTTGCTCGGACTAGTATTTCGCCAGCTAGAGAATGAGCTTTCACTTAAGGAAACACAGTGAACACAGGATCATTAATGATCATTTAAGTGAAGAACACAGTGAATCTACTAACAAAAAGTTTTATTCCTGTAAATTTGATATTATTGGTCTTTAGAAAGGCATCCAAGCCCCTCTTGAACATGTTCAAATTATCAGCCATTACAATATCTTGTGGCAGAGAGTACCATAGTTTCACTGCTCTCACAGTCTAGTGCTGTATTAGGCACTGGTACAGAGGACGGGTTGGTGTCCAGGCAGGCGGTAGTAGTCAGAGCAGAGGTGCCATGTCCCAGTATAGAAACAAGAGCATGACACCGAGGGACAGTGACGCATGACCCTTTTGGACAACCTCTTTAAGTAAACGCTGTACTTGTTTTTTTAACAGTTTTACCCCATTTGGAAGTTTTTGAAAGTATGAGAAGGATTTATTACCTATGCTATAGGATACAACTGTGGTGTTTCCAAAATCTGTTGATTTCTACAGTGTAATAGATTAATGTGGTGCACAGACATAATCTATTTGGCTTACGGCAGTATAATATATGCACCAAAAAAATAAAAACAACAATAGAGGTTGCATGATTGTGATTACAATAAAATATAAAATGGTACGATTACGGGGATCCCTGTCGTTTGGTGTTACTGGAAATTTAAATTATGAAGATTAACAACTTTATAAGATTCCCTTGTCCGTGAAATAACCTTCATTTTAAGACCCATGTTAAAGTATAAAAAGAACACTGTATGGTCATGGTCAATGTCAAAGGTACACTACCGTAAGTTTGTTAGGTAGGCAATATGCTTACACTGCAGGATACAATCTGCATCTCCTTGCCTGAGATATTAGTTTTGTCATCCAGTTTTATGTATATAAATGATGGCCTGATCCTGCTGTGAGATGTTATCCATAAAGATTTTTCTTCCTGCGTACTCTGTGATTTAGTGGTGAAGGCAGGCCGTCGTTTTATATCAATATCAATGGTACCATCAGTCATGAGGCATGGACTGGTCATGTTTAATGCCTGAGCTTTGTTCTTCTGCAAAATGAGACTAGTGAGACTTTAGAAGTTATGTGACAAAGCCTGTAAGCTCAAAATAATGTCTTTACCTAATTTATTCTTACAATTATATGAATAATTTGACAATAATGGTTTATTTTTAAGGAGGATATTCTTATTATTGCATATTGAAAAAAGGGATTTGATAACATGTGGTTTGGTAGTACTCTACAAAAATTGTCATTCACTATGGGAAAAAAATTGATATTGTTTGTGTAATGAAAAGTGGGACCAAACTCTCACTCTCGAATGACATCACAGGGTGCACCTATACTATAGAACCTCAACTATAGCACATAATCCCTGTACACCTACGCAAGGTGGAGCTTTTACCATATACTTTACTCTCAAAGTCCTGGCACTCACTCACCAGCATTACCTACTTTTCTATCAATAATTAATATTAATAAGGCAAGTAGGCTCCTATGTAAAAAGGTCCCACAACAATTCAGAAACTCAAATTACAGATTTAAAATTTGCACAATCCTCTAAACAATTACCAACAATAAATCCCATTATTGCTATCTCTTCAGGAACTTTGATTCTCAAAGGCCACAAGAAGAGACTTGTTAAGTTTTAAAATTGAATATACAAAAATTACAGTGCATACATAAAAACATATTGTCAGGTTATAAAACAATATACATATGACACAAGGGGATCAAACAAATAGCTTTACTAATGAAATAGCAGATATCCACCACCTTCCAGGTGGCATTTGACCTAGTGGATAGGTATTTATTTACTTGATTACAAGACCCTTCTGTTCTTTCAATCCTTTTTCCAGCAGGGAATACTCACACACAGACAACCCATCTCTGTCCTAGTTTTAAAGCTTATAAAGTGACTGAAGGGGGTTTCACTGAATTAATCATGGCCATATTTCATACTTTTACCACAAAAAGCAATACAAATTTTGAATATACTTTCTGTATCAACCACTCACAGTTTTTGAAATCTCTGCTTGCTGTCATTCAGCAGGAAGCTTTATTGTTTACTTCCTGTGAATAAGAACAGTCCATGGTCATGTGATGTTGCACAGCTACATGGCTCATTATAAAACACAGCTCTGATTACTGTAATGTCAGGCCATATCATTTATATACATTTGCTAACCATGATGATGTTGAGTTTGTTCAACAATGCACAGTAAGCGTTTGACGCCTTCTGACTGCACCACCAATTGTATTCCAACTTCACAATTCCTCTCTTCTCCACACCTAAGGACTCTGATAGCAGCAGTATTAATTGAGAGCATACTCTCTTTTATGTGGTTCATTTAAAAGGAATATTGAGGGGGCGTGGCCTGGATGAGCTCGGGAGCAGACGTGTAGTTCAGTGCTCCGCACTCCTGACCTAAAGAAGCTACGAAATAAAGCGTCACCAAACTAAAACTTACCTTGTGGGCGACGGAGATCAAGAGGAGAACATGCCGGCCCGAAAAAGAATCACTAAAAGCGGGCCAAAGCGTCTTACAGACTTCTTCTCGGCCCGAAACGGCTCCCAGGAAGGTCTCCAAGATGGCGATGATAGCTCAAAGCACGAGGAGATGAGAAGCAAAGCGGTCTCGCCATCCACATCGTTGTCATCGGCTGGCTCACAGGGGCAACAGAGAAGTTCGGGGTCACCGCAGAGCCGAGATATTGCACCAACACGGCTACTGGAAACGGTGCGGGAGAAACGACAAGCTGGAGGTGGAAGCTCTAAAATGGCGCCGGATGACACGCGGCAGTCAAACTCCCCCTGCAGTAGCCCGGACAAACAAAGACCCCGGTGGTCAGACGCTTACGGAGAGGAAGCTCATGTCATGGAGGAAACAGGTGAGAACGAGCAAGACCCGTTACAAGAACTCCCGTCTACAGAACAACCAGCTTCTGAGACTTTTATTAAGAGAATGATGCTAGCCCTCAGAGGTTCTATACACAAAGACTTTACACTGATGCTTAACCAAACCACAGCAGAAGTAGAAGAACTGGGAGTAAGGGTCGATCATTTAGAAAACAAAATGGGAGAAGTAACAAGCTCACATAACGAACTAATTGAAGCCCATTATGCATTAGAAGAAGAAGTAGAGGCTATGAAGTTAAAAATGGCTGACATGGAGGACCGTGGAAGGCGCAATAATGTAAAATTCAGAGGCGTCCCAGAGTCAGTTTCCCAGTCAGAACTGAAGAATTTTCTTACAGAACTCCTGCATACTACTCTCCCTGCTCTGCAATTAACAGAATGCCTTATAGATAGGGCACACAGGTTGCCCAAACCGAAATCAGTACCAGATAATTTGCCCAGAGATGCCATTGCCAGATTGCACTATTTTCACACAAAGGATGCCTTAATGCTACAATCAAAAAGAATGCAAAAGCTGCCAGAGCCTTATGCACATATCAAAGTGTATGCAGATCTATCGCAAGCGACGCTTCAAGCAAGGAAAAAATTTGCAATCGTGACAACAACACTACGGAAAAACGAGATGCTATACAAATGGGGCTTCCCCACGAAATTAATCATCAGACGAGAGGGTACAACGCATGTGTTATCAAAGCCAGAAGAGGGAATCAAGCTTATCCAGTCATGGGGCCTCACAATAGAAGGTATGGATGCGATCCCGGCAGCTCAGAAGATTTTAGAAATCACAAAGGACTGGCAAGTAGCATGATTGTTTGGTGCACAATATGGTTTATAATGTCTTTTTCCCTTTAGGTCAGGAAGGACTTACAGGTGGACTTTATACCCAAAATTCGATGCAGGTATACAATAATCCTGCACAGTTCTCAATAGCCCTCTTGGCTATGACTGAAGTTTGTGTTAAGTTTAATTGGTGGGGGCAGCAGGATGAGATAATCCCGGCCTTCACTAAGTTGTTTTACAAACTAAATGGTTTTAAGTGTAATGTTGCTATGTTTAAATCCTCACGAGTCAACATACTGTCTGTGCACACCATAGGGAAAATAAATAAGATGAATAAAAATATCAAGAAAATAGATATAAAGTCATATAGCCTGTTACCAGTAAAACAAAATGTCAGTTAACATAATGAGTCTTAATGTTAAAGGGCTCAATTCTCCCTTTAAAAGAGCATCAGTGTGGAATGATGCCAAAAAGGCTAAGGCCAATATTATATGTCTCCAGGAGACGCACTTTATGGAAGGGAATTCCCCACAATTCTCAAACAGGGACTACCCACATATTTACATGTCCAATTCCCAGGCTAAAAAAGCTGGAGTTTTAATTGCAATTAAATCAGATGTGGATTTAAGTATAATAGATGTTTTAAAAGATGAAGCAGGAAGGTACATTGCCCTTGTTTGCAATATAAACAAAATACCCTTCACTATCGTGAATATATATGCCCCGAATAGTGGGCAAAGAAAATTCTTAAGCAAAACTCTTAGAAAAGTAAGAAAAAGAGGGAAGGGCAAATTACTTATACTAGGGGACTTTAATATTATCCCTGATCCTTTAATGGATACAACAAGCAAGGGCAGGTTACCTCCTCCATCCCTAAAGGCTTGGCTTCATGGTGAAAGGCTATATGACTCATTCCGCTGTTTAAATTCTTCTGCAAAAGAATTCACCTTCTATTCACACAGACACAGGTCTTTCACAAGGATTGATCTTTGTTTAGCGGACAGAGATGCATTGACGCAAATATGTAATTCCAAAATAGGAACCACAACGTGGTCGGACCACGCTCCAATATTCACCACACTGTCTTTTTCCCATCTTATCCCCAACCAACGTAGCTGGCGGAATCAACCATTTTTATATAATATCCCTTTCTTCCAAAGAAAGATCAAGCAAGCAATATTAGATTATTTCCACCATAATGTAAATCTAGAAGTGGATATATTTAATTTGTATTAAATATATTGGGGCCACTTCTTTTTAATATTTTTATTAATGACCTTGTAGTGGGTTTACACAGTCAAGTTTCAATATTTGCAGATGATACTAAGCTGTGTAAAGTAATAAATACTGAGGTCGATAGTTTAGCATTACAGAGGGATTTGTGGAAGCTTGAGGGATGGGCAGAGAAATGGTTGATGAGTTTTAATGTAGATAAATGTAAAGTTATGCACTTGGGCCATGGAAACAAAAAGTATAATTATGTTCTAAACGGTCAATTACTTAGTAAAACTGAAGCTGAAAAGGACTTGGGCGTATTGGTGGATGGTAAACTTAATTTTAGTGACCAGAGCCAGGCGGCTGCGGCTAAAGCAAATAAAATAATGGGATGTATCAAGAGAGGAATAGATTCTCATGATAAAGACATAGTTTTGCCCTTATACAAATCCCTGGTCAGACCACACATGGAATATTGTGTACAGTTTTGGGCACCAGTGTATAAAAAGGATATAGTAGAGCTGGAACGGGTGCAGAGGAGAGCAACCAGGATTATTAGGGGAATGGGGGGATTAGAATACACTGACAGATTACAAAATTTGGGATTATTCAGTTTAGAAAAAAGACGACTGAGGGGAGACCTCATTACAATGTACAAATACCTGAACGGACAGTACAAGGATCTCTCCAAAGATCTTTTTATACCTAGGCCTGTGACCAGGACAAGGGGGCATCCTCTACGCCTAGAGGAGAGGCGATTTTACCATCACCATAGACAAAGGTTCTTTACTGTAAGAGCAGTGAGACTATGGAACTCTCTGCCGCAGGAGGTTGTTATGGCCGACTCTATGTACATGTTCAAGAGAGGCCTGGATGACTTTCTGGAGAGAAAAAATATCACGGGTTATGGGGATAAAACATTTATTTAATTCTTGAAGGTTGGACTTGATGGACTTGCGTCTCCTTCCAGCCTTATATACTATGATACTATGATACTATGAATTTATGGCATTCGCATAAAGTAGCGGTAAGAGGCAAATTAATTCAAATGGAAATACAACATAACAGGAAAAGGGAAAAAACAGTATCAGACCTACTTAACAAACTAAAAAAACTTGAAAAAGAAGCACAACACTCGAATAAGACGACCATTCACACTCAAATAACGGAAACAAGACAAGCTTTGAGAGCAGCTTTGTTATCAGAATACGACAAGAATATGACCTCTATGAGGGCCTCATACTACACGTCAAATAATAGACCAAGTAGATACATGGCAAATAAGGTTAAACCCATAAGGGTCAAAAACAAAATACCGTTCCTATATAGTAGTACTAATCCACCCAAAAAAGAAACGCATCCTCTTAAAATAGCAAATTTATTCAGAGACTATTATGAGTCTTTGTATAACTTGAAGCATGATTCAAACACTATACAACCCACAAAACAGGGAATAAATAATTTCCTTACGAAGTTAGCTTTACCAACACTCACAGTTACTCAATTGGATAATCTAAACAAACCCTTCACAGTAGAAGAAATTACGGCTGCCATTAAAAAATCAAAAAAACATAAAGCACCAGGCCCAGATGGTTTCTCCAACGAATACTATTCAAAATTTCATCATCATCTAGTCCCATATATGGCATTGATATTCAATAAAGCTAGACAAACAGGGTCCATGCCTCAAGAAATGCTAGAAGCTACCATAACCACTCTGCCAAAACCAGGCAAAGACCCCAACTCCCCCCCAAATTTCAGACCCATATCACTATTGAATAGCGATACCAAATTATATGCCAAGATAATAGCAGGGAGGCTTATCGAGGTCATTCCTAAACTAATTCACAATGACCAAGTGGGGTTCACGAAAGGGAGACAGGCCCCGGATGGGACTAGAAGGATAGTCGATTTAATCTCAGTGATGGAAAAGTCTAGGACGCCTTCTCTGCTTCTCACTTTGGATGCGGAGAAGGCGTTTGACAGGATACATTGGGAATACGCATTTTCGGTATTGGATAAATTCGGATTTCAGGGCCCCATACTGAATGCAATTAAATCGCTATACTCGTGCCCCACGGCAAAAGTATTGGCTAATGGATACTTCTCGGATAGATTCCATATAACAAATGGAACACGGCAAGGATGCCCATTATCCCCAATCATATTCGTACTGGTCATGGAACCACTAGCAGAGAGTATACGAACTAACTCAAATATTTCAGGCATAGCAGCGGGGATGAGACAACATAAGTTGGGTCTGTTCGCAGACGATGTCATTTTAACCTTATCCTCAGTACACACCTCTCTGAGAGAGACACAAAAGGTCTTGAAGGCGTTCGGAGAGATATCTTATTATAAGATAAACACTACCAAATGCCAGATTCTGGGAATAAATTGTCCCAGACAAGTGAAACAGAGCATTATGAAAGAGTTTAAATTCCAATGGGCAGATTCATTTGTTCCTTACCTAGGGATTAAACTTTGCAGCCCATTGAAACATATAATAAAAATTAACTACGATCCTCTAATAGTAGATCTGACTAAGGAACTAGAAGTATTTTCTAAACAAGAACCATCATGGATGGGACGCATAGTACTATTTAAGATGATGACCTTACCTAAAATACTCTATCTTTTTCGAACTCTTATAGTACCACTTTCAAATAGCCTATTAAACAAATTACAGAAAATGCTCTCAAACTTCATATGGAACAATAAGAAACCGAGGGTAGCAGCAAAAATAATCACAGCCACAAAAGAAAGAGGTGGAATGGGGGTCCCAAACCTCTCCAACTACTACAGGGCAATAGTTGGTCATCAAATTAGGAAATGGAATGCATATTCAAATAGCTTAAGCTGGCCGATGATTGAATCACATATGTCAGGAGGGAAATCCCTTCACAACCTTTTATTAGCTAGAACCTGTTTTCCCTTAACAAAAATATCTGAATATAGTTTTCCCACAATTAAAGTGACATTGGATGTATGGGAGAACCTAACAAAATCCTTCCCATCCTCAACACCGGGCAGGGACATCCAGATCCCTATACAGGTTTTGGAATATGTCATCCCGGGTATCTCTATGGATAGATGGGCGTCTCAAGGTATAAAATATGTGGGAGACTTATATAACCAAAATAATTTAATGTCATATCAAGAAGCCACCCAGAAATTCCTTTTGTCCAGCAGAGATGCGTACCTTTACTCTCAGGTAACACACTTACTGAGAAACACAGGTGTGCATAAAGCAACACTACCAATTCCACTTTATGATCTGATAACAGAATCAGTAGAGGTGAAAGAACAGAAGATTAGATACTTATACAATGCATGCCAAGGAGAGTTAGGAAACAATACGATCCCGACAATTTCTAAGTGGCAAATGGAATTAAATACTATAATTTCTCAAAAAAAATGGAACACAGCATGCTACTGGGCCAAAAAAGCAACCAAGAATGCAAATTTATTAGAGGTTCATTACAAAATATTAACAAGATGGTACTTGACTCCAACAAGAATAGCAAAGATATACCCAGGTTCCTCCGACCAATGCTGGAGAAATTGTGGGGGGAAAGGTTCCTTATTACATACATTCTGGAATTGCCCCTCGCTATCACAATTTTGGAAGGAAGTTTTTCAGATGTGTATGGCAGTAGCAAAATGCAATATCCCACTTAACCCTGAATTGGCGGTCTTGGGAGTGGATATAGATACTATCCCCAGGAAAGCTAGATGTATGGTGGGGCACATAATTTTGACAGCAAAATTATTAATTGCGAGGAGTTGGAAATCTCCAAACTCACCCACAAGGGCAACATTATTAGATAAGTTAGCAGAGCATAGTACCTTCGAACGGCTTCTAGCTTTAAGAAATCAAACATCGCAGGCTTTCCATGAAACATGGGATTCTTGGCTGTCCCTATATCCAGCATTGTCTCCCTGTATCACTGGATTGTCCGACTGAAATAACGAGTGGGTAAAGAGGTCAAACTGTTAAGTGAAATATTTTTATCATGCTGTTTCCTCTTGGTGGCTAATGGTATATATCTCAACTTTTTCTTTCCCTTTGGAATATAATAATAAAGTGCACAAGTCAAGTGAGGATTTAAAGAATAAAGTAATAAACAAATGTTGACATTGTTAAATGTTATAAGTTTACACAGTATGTTATTTGCATATCACTTTGTAGAGTCAGTTATACTTATATGCAAATCTAAGATATATATGTTTCAAGTCTCTATATTATGATGTAATTTTTTGTAATGGTATGAAAAACAAAATTTCAATAAAAATTGAGTTAAAAAAAAAAAAAAAAAAAGGAATATTGAAAGTATGGATAGCCTAACTCAATGTGGCTAAACATCTGGTACTAGTACTGTGTAGAACTGGTGGCACCGAGAGAGCCATAATTTTGGTACAATTTAATAAAAGGGTCAAAAGGGTCAGAAAGCTATGTCCCATCTTCAAAAATTTTTTGTATTTTTTTCAGGCTAGCCCACAGTTTGCTAGCCTAGCGAAATGGAATACAATGTTCTATTTGTTAAGAACATATATATCTCATAGGATTCTGTATAATGTTCATTTTAAGTTGCTTGACCTCTGGTAGCTCCTATTCAGCCACATCTTCTTCCATTTACCAGAGTACTAGAGGACCCTACAGTGGTTCCATGATATTACAATATAATAAGTCCCACAAGACCCTCAAAACAAAACCTCATCTATAGCTGTTTAGCACCCATTAATTTGCTTCTTAGGACAAGTTAAGAACAATGATAACTTTTTTGATCCATGACCATTCTACATTGTCTACCAATAAAAATGTTATCACCATGTGTGAGTGGATGGGATCTATTGGTTATTACAGCAAAACAAAAATGTACACTTCTCTGCTTGTAGATACTAATAGATGTACTGTATATGGGTGTGATTTGCTTTTGAAAGTAAAGGATAATTTACATATTCCAGTAATGAACGAAGCTGTCTATTTGCAGAATTATATTCCAATGTACCATATCTGCATGTTGTAATATTGGTACCACTGGATACTTTTAGTGTACAATGTTTTACAGGTATTTTTCCTAATGCCATGCAGAATACTTTTTATGGGATGCTAAATCAGAGAACAGACTGCTAAAACAGACAAAGTTGGTAGGCACTAAGACTAAACCCCTTTATAAACCCTTATGGCCTGATTGCCTGGCCTATTCTAAGTGATAGGTAGACAATTGTTTGATGCACCCTTCCTGCACTAAACGCTGAGAAAAAGACAAGACAATACAAACAGAGACAGTCACCAAATATGGGTCACTATCAAGAGGACAATGCAGTACAAAATCACTAGGCAAAACGATAGTCAGAGAAACAGGCAAAGGACACTAGTTCACAAAACCTTTTATGAAATGCAAGAGCCTAGGTCCAGAAGATAATTGGATCAGTTTTCTGACATCAGACAGGGCAGCAAAGAGATTGGGAAGATATTCTGTCCATTATAGCGGATTAACTGTTAAAGGGCAGAGTTCACATGAGGCACTTGGGTGTTATAAAAATCAATCAAGGCTGCTAGACAAGGAATATATTAGTCATGACTCCTAAGGAAGCGGAGGGAACGACCTGGAATAGAAGTTCAAAATGGGTATGTTCAATGATGTTATGGTAGGGATACTATGATTATCTAAGTATATATGGATACTGTTTCTTCTATTTTTTGATGTATTGATAGTGTTGTTCCCAGGAGTCCCTACTATTTACAAGTTTATTAAGATGCTTGATGCATTTATATAGCTACTTGCACACTCCCATATGTACCATTGGTCTGATGACAATATAATTATTTGGAGTCCTATTCTTGACCTGTTTAAATATTTTGTTTGGGATATATAGTTTTTTATCTTAATATTTTAAATAAAAATTGATTATTTAGACCAGATTACTCTGTGTGTTTTGGATATTATTTGATAGAGTTGCTTATTATATGTTTGCAGGGGGGACACTATGGGCACAATTATTTACCGGTCCGCATGCACTCTGCCGCCATGATATCCTGCATGTGTCGCTTTCCCGCTCAGGTCCGCCGGAGTTCACCTTCTTCCTCCTGGTGCATGTAAGTGCATTGTCTTGCGACGCAATTTGAAAGTGAAATCCCGCGCTCAGTCCAAATCAGTCGGTTCATCAGTCGGAGCGGCATGCCCCCCAATTTGTGTTGCATGGAAACAAGCGCTGCTGCTCCGAATTCCAATCATGTGTGTCACAATCCCAGCACAAACACCTGATAAATACCTGTCCAAGCTTTGCTTATCCCGAAAATGTCTGACAAAGGGGTGATCCGCGACTATTAGTAAATAAGCCCCTTTGTGTTGCCTACCCTAATATAAAACAAATGTCTGTAACTATTGGTTAAGGAATATACTAGTGTCCAGACTTTATTATAGAGTGCTCATCCTTAAAGTGCATTGGATGCCTCAAAAATGTGGTCAGTCCCAATAATCACCCTTACTATTCATAAAACTGTGTGTTGGAATGTCATACAAGAAAGAGGTTTGGGACTTATCCAAAATCATTTAATGGGCTCCTTGCTCTCCATTAGCTAATAAAAATGCTTCTCTTACATTCCACTACCTGTAAGCAGCTACACTTTTCCGATCTTGACATTTTTTTTAAGAAACAGATTTTTGAGGAGAATTGAGCACTTTCGATTGTGAACAAAATTATTTGAATTAAAATGAATCAGATGGCTGGATCAGACCTGAAACAAATCCCTGGGGTTTCACTCATCTTAAGTCATGACACTTTTTGCTTGCATTTTTTCTAAATTTTTGGGTAAGCATAAAATTTCCTTACGTAGATAATACATTTGATCCATGCTACACATACTATACTTATATATACTTCACAGAATTTTGCATAGTATTATATCAGATCTCCTCAACATGTGTACTGTATGATCAGATCCATGTAGTAATAATATGATTTATGCCACCACTTTATTCTTCCCACATTTTTATGAAAGCTAAGTAAGGCGCAGGTGACCTTACTTCAAGGTTACCCTTTCACCAATAAAAGGGCTTTACTTACACAATGCTCATAGCTTCTACCTATCTTCTGCATAACCTATTCATCAAGCTATGTCATATTTCAAAGACATTAAGGAATAAGCCTAGCAGAATACAAGAGCAGGGCATTTTATTTATCTCACGTTAGAAGAATAAGAACCTTTGATGAATATACCCCATAGTGTTACGACAGACAATTAGTACTGCTGCTAGTGTATGAATAGCCAAAAAAGGCACAACGCCTTCTGCTCTGATGTGATTTCAGGACAAGCTGAAGATTAAAAACTGTGGTAGGGTAGCCCAAGGGACCAAAAAGTAATTAGTTGTACATTTTCATTTAGTCAATAAAGCTTTGAAAGAGTAACAGGAAGACCAAAAGTGATCGCATGTTTATAAGGGGATGAAATATTTATGTTACAAAACACGTTCGAGGAAATTAAGATACATTAATAAAACTTGAATATAGTTTTGTGCTGAGCCCTGAAAATGTTAATGAAGATGTTTTGTGTTAAGGTATAAGGTCTCTGGTGTCCGCGGAAATTTATGTCCTGCTTTACTTGATATAAAATGCAATTAGATGATGATTGGTAAAAGGTAGAGGTGATATATGGAGTCAACACGACTATTAGGACAGAACTAAAACTAATCCGGTGACCTGTTATTTCACTTTGTAACAAGTTATATATTGTGCAGGCAAAAACATAGTAAATGCCCTGAAGATGGGAATTGAAAGAAAAGCTGATGAGATCCATAGATTTTTATGGGAATTTTCTTTTAATTATAATGTTTTAACTTTATTTTAACTTTATTTTATTCTATTTCCAACTAGTAAAATATTCCTTGGTTGTAATATTCCTGGGCTATTATATTGTAACAGAATGAAACTGATTGTGGTGTGATAATCTGTATAGATGTAGATGATGTAGTCCTCTTCTAAGTAATAGAACACATGAATCCCTCAAAAATGTTCAACGGAGGAGGAACTGGTCAAGGGGGCAAGACTGTGCAACAACTCCCATAGTCCAAACAATATTAAAATATTTTATCAATGATCAACTCCTTAGAGTTCAAATCTGACGAGAATACAAGTCGAACTCCAACGTGTTGACAAAAGAAGGACTAATCCACACCGCCACTCGATCTTGCCTAAGGTTCCCCTGCAAAATTCAGGATTGAGAACAATTTTTTTACGCTTTTCTCCACCAATTCAATTCCCTCAACTCTTTATCCTTTCATTAATATGTCCATATGTAATTATTCAATGGTTGGGGATGAGATGTGAAGGGGGGGGGGAGATGGAGTGTCCCGGGAGCCCTATTTTAATAAACATTCTGCACTGATATGTTCATTCTATTTCTTTGAAGTACCCTGTTGTATCTGCATATTCCACCATTAGCATTTTTTGATTTGTTCTATTGTTTCTGCTAATTATTTTATTGTATACATTTTGTATTGTACGCAACTGACAGGATAACCATGAATCGCATCTTTATTCTTTATTCCTGTATTTGTTCAAACAAATATAGATTCAAACAAGTAAAAACAAGTTAAAAAAATATTTTTAATACACTTATACTCATGTGATCTTCATTATGTGCTTGCCCAATTCCTTCTAAAATCCATGTAGAAAACTGACTCATTAGACAAGTTTCAGATCATTGTCTGGACACTTTTAGGAAAAATGTGACTTTTTAATTACTTTTATTGACATTTTTATGGGTGTCGAAATGGTAAGAAAGTGATTAGATATGTAGGTGTTGCAGAGTTTACTGAATGGGACTTTGATTATTCATATTTAAAGGAAATCTACCTGATTCATGCCTCATAAAACTGCATCACCGACAGAATCCTCTTTGCACCTGATGCAGGATCTGGATCTGTATTTCTGTATTCTGACTCCAGCTCCATTTAAAGACTACAATTCTGATTCTAAAACCTGACTTTTTTAATTAAATTTTTGCTTTTTACTGTCTTGACCTGATCTCGATCTGTCTGTCTTATGCTGTACCTATGCTATTGCTTGTATTCTGGAGCTTGTTTGTCTGCTGCCTGTCCTGAACTTGGATTTTCTCTGAATTACCCTTGCCTGACCTCTGGTGTTGCCTACACTGGGAGAACTTCGAGATGTAGCAACTTTGTAGTAAAGACCAATTTGCTTCATAAGGATAAAAGCATGATGGGTGCTGATGAGCAGACCTGTGAAAGTTTATATACTTCAAAAAACCTTAAAAATAAGTCCTTAGCCAGGACCCAACCCCCCAGTAACACCAGTGATCAGTACTTGAACAGATTGTGGGTGTTAACTGTCACTGGAAAAAAAAAGCCAGCACCATTCAAATGAATGTGAAGGGGCGAGCAGAAACAGAACTAAAGTTCGGGTTCCGGGACCTGAAACTGCAGTGTTCGGCACAGATCCAATCGATGCGGTTTAGGTCCACTCCTCACTAATGATGGGGACATTTTGTAAACACCCTTGGGAGTAGCCCATATCCAAATCATCTAGGTGGCACAGTGGGTCCACAATGTGCTGTTTGTGGCTCAGAAAATTCACTTATCTACTGGGAGGAAACATCTGGCACTTAATAACAATGATTAGTAGAAAGTATTGCACCACACCCTTAGATCTTTAGACCCCAAACACATGAGCATGTGCTCACCCGGACCGGAACCTGGGCAAAGAACATGGCCAAATGGAGAAGGGAGGGGGAGTGATTGCTCTTCACCCCCTCCTTCATAGGAAGATGGGTGGCTGCGCCACAGATTGATCCGGATGTAGGACCTTCTCTATACATTGTGCGGCCACCCGCATCTGTCACATTGCGAAGAGACACTGAGGCACATTTACTTACCCGGTCCTGTCGCGATCCCCGGATGAAGTCCGACGCGATTCACCAAGATCGTGCGTCCAATATCCCGGATGTGTCGCTTCCCTGCTGAGGTTCACCGGAGTTCACCATCTTCTTCCTGGTGTATGTGAGTGCATTGTCTTGCGACACAATTTGAATTTTTAATCCCGCGCTCAGTCCGAATCAGTCAAGTTGTCTGATGACTCCTTTGCGCCAAAATCCGATCGCGAGCGCCAAAAACCCCTGTTAAATGCGGCGCAAATCGGAAATAGTTGGGAAACCTGACGGAAATGCGGTCCGCGGACCCTTAGTAAATGTGCCCCATTGTGTGATCACCGCACCATGACTGGTTGTCATAGACCTCTATGGGTCAGGTGCATGGAACTCAACCTTAAACAGATCAACAATCCTACCTGTAGTACCCGAGTCACAGAGGACAGCGTGTTCTTATACTGTAAATCTGATATAAATAATATCATATTTCACCTTTATAGATTGGTTTGATACGCTTCTTTTCCCTGTAAAAGTCTTTATTAAGTTTGCAATTAGCACACGGTTCAGTGTACTAAACAATATGTCAGATCTGGAGACAGAACTTTATCTAGCAGTGTTTTAGAAGATTTACTCTCCTTATTTACCCTCCTTACACTAAAATACCATCTGCTGTGAATATTCTGCTTCACAATCATCTGTTATTTCAATTTCTTCAGATATGATGTAATAATTTATGGTATAATAGCACAGTAAGCATTGTAAAAATAATTATTTGTCTGCAAAGAAGGAAAAACACAGATTTGAAAAATAAATTATATTTTTTTAAATAAATTTATCTTATTATGTGATGTTAGGAGCAATGAGGAAAGAAAATGATTGATCCGAGTGAAGACCCAAGACAAGAAACACGTACAAATGGAAGATGTGTTGATGGCAACCGAAAATGTGTGATGAATGCAGAAAAGCCAGCATGGGGGCAAATTTACACCTCTAGTACTTGCAGCATAGGCTGAAATTCAGACCGCAAAGCTCCTCAAAAATAATTCAACAATAGAATTCTTCCCCACTAATTATTAGTATTGTAATTGGCAACAGGAGGGTTGTCTTTAGTTACCACTTTCACAAAACTATACAAACAGTTATGTGTCTCCCTAATGTCTTAAAGGGAATTTGTCACTATGATTTACCTACCCAAACTGATTGCTATGTTATGTAGGACTATGGCCACACATGCCACCTATACCTTTGTTATTATTTTTGTAATCTCATCTCAGAAATATGAAAATTAGGTTGAAGTGCTTTGGGCTCTGGATCCACATTTAGCTTGACCCATGAGTGACGTGATGTCCCCTAAGGGGAAGGTTGAGGGAATGTGATGGGTGGTGGCAGTGTAGTGGGGCATTGCTGGAGATGGAGCACTGAGGTGCCAGGATAAAGTGCTCCATATCAATAGGCACATCTTGGTGACAAGGCCTGAAAAGACTTTAATGACCAGGCATAATAAAAATTGTGGTTCATAATTTAATTTTTTTAATTGCTACATTAAAAAAATGGAGGCATTTTTTTGTGACACCAAGGTTAAAATAAATGTTAACAAATATAAAAAGTTTTTTTTACCAGTGCTCATGAATATTTTAAAGGGGAGCTGTGATTGGTTGCCATGGGCAACTAGAAATATTCTGACTTTCAGACACTTGATAAATCTGCCCCAATGTGTTGCACACTTGGCTCCTAGGAGCTAACAATGCCTCAGGAATGGTCCACAAACAGTCCCACAATTAAAACAAAAGAAAGAGAGAAATTCTCTGACTGGAGCTCCGACAGTCCTTTATAAATTCTTATGAATCCAACAAGAATAGGTCACAATTCAGACCAACATTTCCTAATCCTCCTTCATTGCCATCTCTCTTTAACTCTTTAAGACAATTTGACTAGAAGAAATACGCGTATGGATAGTGTAGTATATTCTTTATAGTTTAAAATTTTATTTAAAAATATACTCACAAACGCCCTGGAAGAATAAAGAATATGCTACACTATCCATATGCGTATTTCTTCTAGCAAAATTGTCTTAAAGAGAGATGGCATTGAAGGAAGATTAGGAAACACAATATTGTCAAGCAGGTGAGCAGCTTCAAGATGATGTTTCTTTCATGTTTTATGAAGTCAAGCAGGCGGAGAGTTTAACAATTTACATTCAATTCATTGCAATTGATGGTCCTGTGGCCAGGGACATTATTCACCTGATCTCCTGAAGTCCGGTGCAACAGGAGGTGTTCAGAGGCAGGGAGAGCTTGACTTTAGTTTTAAACTCTCCGCCCCCCTGACTTTATACATCTAGCTTACATTTCACTTCAGTGTCGATTTTCTGGATGATGCCACCACACTGAGGCATGAGGGGAACATGATCTAGAAGCTGTTCAACTGATGACAGGTTCCCTTTTATTATCATGTACACCTGGGGTCTCACACGCTTCCATACCGCCCAACCAACACTCTGTAGGGGCAGAAATTCTCAGAAGAGCTGTAGTGGGTCTGATAAATCCCAGCAGTTCTGCTTAACCATTTCCCTCATTGTGATCACATGACCAGCGGGTTTATAGAGGCAGCACATAGAGGTTGTTCAGGGCTATATAGTAAGGAAAGAAGATTCGGAAATAAACTTCTTCTACCGTTTACCTTCTGGGTAAACTTCCTTCTACCAAGGGTTTCAAGCAGTGTCTTACATCTGTAGATCCATTCTGCTTCTGTGATCTGTGAAGGAGCAGGGGAAACAGCAGGGACATCAAAAGACGGACGCACGACAACCGTCAAAAGAGAGTGGGTGATCGTAAATGAGTTTACTTAGAAATCAAGTCATTTTAATATCACAACACACTAACAAGCCCTTTGGAAGGCTACAATTCACAACACAAACACTGATGGTCACACAAAGAGACCTCCTCATTCTAAAAGCCTTTTTTATTTTACAGAGACATATGATAGCATGGATATACCAAATTTTTATACCAGATTAGATTATTTTTGTCTTTATGTCTCTAAAAACCTATGCAAAAATATGCTGCCTTTACATGTACTATATTCTGACACCTGTAACATTTTCATACTTTGACATACAAAGCCGTGTATTACATTCTCATACAACATATGATACTATTTTGGGAACTTTTTTTAGTCTTTTGATCACTTTGCTCGAGTGCTCGTTACTCGGGTCAAACTTATTCTAGTGCTCGCATCGAATAACGAACCCCATTGAAGTCAATGGGAGACTCAAGCATTTTTCACTGAAAGAACACATTGAAAGAGCACAGTGAAGAACACATTGCAGATGTTCCGTACATCTGCTAACTTATCGAAAGACACGCGCGCCAAACGGTGTTCTTCACAATAGTATATGAGGAACAATATGTGTAAAGAATAGAGATGAGCGAGCACTAAAATGCTCGGGTGCTCGTTATTCGAGACGAACTTTTCTAGATGCTCGAGTGCTCGTCTCGAATAACGAGCCCCATTGAAGTCAATGGGAGACCCGAGCATTTTTTAAATAAAACTGAACAGTAAAAGAACAGTGCAAAAAAAAAAAATTCCAGATGTTTGCAGATGTTTTACTTGTAAGAACACATTGAAATAACACTATTCTTCACTTTCCAGGTGTTCGCGCGTGTCTCCCGCTAAGTTAGGAGATGTGCACGAACATCTGGAATGTGAAGAATAGTGTTCTTTCAATGTGTTCTGCACTTAAATGCTCCTGTGTTCACTGTTTTTAATGTTTTAATTCTATTCTTCACATTGCAGGTGTGCGCGCGTGTCTCCCGATAGGTTCGGAGATACGCGCGCACAGCTGCAAAGTGAAGAATAGAATTAAAACATTAAAAACAGTGAATACAGGACCATTTAAGTGCAGAACACATTGAAAGAACAATATTCTTCACATTCCAGATGTTCCGAACATCTCCGAACCTAGCGGGAGACACGCGCGAACACCTGGAAAGTGAAGAATAGTGTTAGTTCAATGTGTTCTTACAAGTAAAACGTATGGAAACATGTGTAATATTTTTTTTTTACAATAAAAATACTTTTATTCAATTTATTTTATTAATTTACTGCTCGATCTCGAGCCGGCGAGATACTCGTCCGAGTAACGAGCCGGTCCGAGTATGCTAATACTCCACCGAGCAGTATACTCGGACGAGTATACTCGCTCATCTCTAGTAAAGAACACATTGCAGATGTTTCCATACATCTGCAATGTGTTCTTCACACATAATGTTCTTTACATAAAATTGTGAAGAACACCGTTCGGCGCGCGTGTCTTCCGATAAGTTAGCAGATTGCTCCAGCCCCCGCTCCGCTCCCCCATGCCCGCTCCAGCCCCTGCTCCGCTCCGTGATGCCCACTCCGCTCCTCCATGCCCGCTCCAGCCCCCACTCCGCTCCGTGATGCCCGCTCCAGCCCCCGCTCCACTCCGTGATGCCGATCCATGATGCCCACTCCGCTCCTCCATGCCAGCTGCAGCCCCCGCTCTGCTCCCTGATGTCCGCTCCGTGATGCCCGCTCCAGCCCCCACTCCGTGATGCCCACTCCATGATGCCTGCTCCGCTTCTCCATGCCCGCTATGTGAGGCCCGCTCCGCTCCTCTATGCCCGCTCCAGCACCGCTCCGCTCCTCCGTGCCCGCTCCAGCCCCAGCTTCGCTGCAGTTCAGCCTCCGCTCCTGCATGCCTGATCCAGCAGCAGCGCTCGTGTCTTCGGCTAAGTTAGCAGATGTTCAGAACATCTGCAATGTGTTCTTCACTGTGTTCTTCACTTAAATGATACTGTGTTGACTGTTTTAATTGTATTTTTCACTGTTCTTCACTGTCTTTTCTTATTTAAATGCTCAATCTCGAGCAGGGTAAATACTCGTTTGAGCAACGAGCAGTTCTGAGTACGCTAATACTCGAACGAGCATCAAGCTCGGATGAGTATACTCACTCATCTCTACTTATTATACCCATATTTTTATGGGTGGCGAGATAATGAGAATTTGTAGGCTAATTATTGTTATATTTTGGATTGAGCATTCTGGGACACAGGGAAATCTAACATGTTCACGATTTTATTTTATTTATAAATTCAATATAAGGAAATTATTTTATTATTATTTTTGTATTATTCAGGCTTACTATACCAAGGCTCTTGGTTCCTGTGTTGTTCCAGTACTTAAGGTTTCTGTTCTGGGGGGGGGGTGAATGGATTCGCTCAGTCAATGAGTGCCCCTTTGTACCATGAGACATAACTTCCTTTGACCACAGTACATCAGTTCCCAAGGGACATCCCTTCTATTTACCAGGGGACTTCACTTCTTTGTTGTTCCCTGGTCTGAGAAGGCTGCTCATTGGACCCTTTGGGACCAGACCTTGCCTGGAAATACTCTCCAACGATACACCAGGAAGTCCTTAGAGATCTTCACTGAGGGGTCCCTCCTGTCTTATGTATATCTCTGCAGACAACAGTCAAATGCGCCTATCTATAAAGGAATAAGGAGAGTTAGTTGGTGGTTGAATGACTGCTCACCTGGCAGCTCAGTCCTCATTGAAAGTACGGTATAAAATCAGATTTTAATTAAAATGTGAAAAACAACAAATCAAACCATAAAGTTCTTTGATTCACTTGAGTCTCGCGTAACCACTTAACTCCTGGAAAGCTGCCTTTAACTTCCACTTAATCCCAGTAATCCGAATACAATCTTGTTAGATGTAATTTGATTTTCCAGGAAGTGGAAGCCATAATAACGAGTTTGCTGTGTAATTATCTGTTTACTTTGCTTTGCATGCTACGATCCTCCTGTGACCACCTTCTGATTTAGTAGGGGGTCTCCTTCTGAAAATGGGACAGATACAGACATCAAGGAAAGGATTGTAACTTTTCTTAAACCTAATTTAATTAACTTTACCTATACATCAATAGGAGTGGGTGGTTTTTGTAAGTAATGGGCTAATGGCTATATTTCCAGTACCTTTTGTATTTTGCTTACTAACTGATCCAGTGCTGTCTGTGCCCAAAACACCGTCCCACAAGTAGCTGATAGGATCCGAGGCCTCTTTAATATAGATGTATTAACACATCAAGCTGCTTTTTCATCATTGGAAACAGGCAACCTCAAGGAGATAACTTTAGACCATTATTACCTTTCAGGCAGCAGGGGGAGTTGAAGGGGTTAACCTTTTGGGGAAGAGGGACACAGAACAAAATAAAGCAGCTGTGGACACATGGACAAGACATCTGGCTATGATGCAGAGAACAGGGGCTTCTGTCTTCTTTCATGTCTTCCTTTCCCTACTCTCTCCGTCCTCTGACTACTGTACATGTCTCTGACAGCATTACACATGGGGGCGGGGGAGAATCTCACTGCAGCCCAGCAACATTCCATGGGCGGGGCTAGCAGTGGCTTGTAATTGGCTGGCTATTGGGTTTTGCTAGCAGCCAACCAGTTATTTAGACTCACTTGGGGATATTTATCGAGGGAGATTTGTGCGCCAGCGCCTTTGCCAGGTATGCCCTGGTGTAGTTTTGCGTAAAAAGCAGCGAACTAAAGTTCACAGGTTTTTCAAAATTACACAGACACAAGGCAGGAATGCCCTGTGCCCACCTCTTTGCCAGCTGCCATGCCACTCTATGCCCCCTCCATGCCCACAGTGAAGTAATTGCAAAGAATTTACGATTATTTATTGCTTCTATGCCAGAAAACTGGCATAGAAGCAGTGATACATGGCCCCATTATCTGCAGCACACCTCTGCTCTAGACTCTTTTACACTAAATGTATGGAACCATAATCAGACAATGGGGCAGATTTACTTACCCGGTCCATTCGCGATCCAGCGGCGCGTTCTCTGCTGAGGATTCGGGTCTTCCGGCGATTCACTAAGGTAGTTCCTCCGACGTCCACCAGGTGTCGCCGCTGTGCTGAATTCCGTCGGAGTGCACTGAAGTTCACCAAGCCAGGCAGGGTGCAGGTAAGCGCCGATACGCCAGAATCGCAAAGCTCCAAAATCCCAGGGCAATTCAGGGAAAACCGCCGCAAAACGGTAAAATTTGTGTAACCCGACGTAAAAACACGATTCGGGCCCTTTGTAAATAACCCCCAATGTATGACGTAAGCGCCAAATATTCCCAGGCTGACTATTGTCCTCCATCTTCACCCTAAGTTACTCCGCGCCGTCTTTTGCGTTTGAAAGTAAGTTTTGAGCAAAACAAACAATTCAGCAGAGACGCTGCAAGCGCACACACCGCTTCTGTTTGCAGACAATGATCGCCCATGTGCTTTTGATATTCACTGAACTTGCCAAACAGAAAGACTTGTTTAACAAGAAAGATGATACACTTTAGGATTAAATGATTGGCAATGGAAAAAATGACTTTAATTATCACAAACTCCAGGGAGGCCTTAAATTGATAGGATGTTCTAGTATGACAGCTTTCTAAAGCGATTCAACCAAAAATGAAGTCACTGAGCTTTTCAGGAGAATTCATTTTTAGCATTTATTGGACACGACGGTAGTAATGAGTATACGAGGAATGGAGGCCAAATTCAGGGAGGCACAACATTGTATTCATCTGTCCAAACCGTCATCTCATCCGAGTCAGCCCCTGGGCATGTAGAGATCTTACTGGTCTTAGTAATTAAACTTTTCAGAATTTTTTTTTTTGTGTCTTCATCTACATAGAGTAAAGCTAGTGATTAAATAGTATTCCTTACTATCGTTTGACCTCACCTTTTTTTTTTAACTATATATGAATTTCCAAAGAGCAGCTCCATAACCACCATCCCTTCTGCAATATTAGCAACATGTGTGCAACCGCCATGGGCGTCGTAGAGATGGGAGCGCACACGAGGAGCGCTGCAGAGTTCTTATGCCACTGATCCACTTTTCAGCAAAGGAGCAGGAATTATGTTCTTATCAATCATTCTCTGCTCCTCCTCCCATAGACTTTCAAAGTCAGCTGCACCCACACAAAGCTGCACCCACCTGTTGTATTCTGAATAACTGTCATGGAGGGCAGCAGCTCTGATTGAGTGTGGATCACGGCTGGAGCTGGATGTCTGAGCTGAAGCTGTCGGGTCAGAGAGAAGAGGGAGGGAGAGAGAGAGGGGGAGGACACACAGTACAGAGGTAGAAGAACACAAGGAGAGCAAGTGAGAGTTTATCTCTGTATTGTGTCCTCCTCCTCAGCTGATGATACATGTACTCCTGACTGAATCATGACTGTGAAGGGGGTGAAGGCATCTTACAGCCCTTCCTGATCAAAGAACATAGGTTTACATTTGTATGAATGTGGAATAACTGTGGATACTGTACTTTGTATATAAATAAATATACAGGCGGTCCCCTACTTAAGATCACTCGACTTACATACTACCCCTAGTTACAAACGGACCTCTGGATATTGGTAATTTATTTTACTTTAGTCCTAGGCTACACTGATCAGCTGTAACAGACTTTGGGCGATTTCTTTGTGCACCTGCTGTTACTTGGATTAAGTCTACTAAAAACCAGGAAAGGGTGACCTGGTAGCTTCCATTTTCTTTTTCCTATTATTAGTGTGTATATGATCTCGGAGAGTTTGTGTGTAAATATATATGTGCGTAAAATGTGTCAGTATATGTGTGTATAAATGCATTCTGTGGGCGGGGTTTATCAAATTCTGGTGTATTATCGGCCAGCTGGATACTAACCCTACCCTGCAGATTGTGTGAAAATGCTAAGAGCCTCCAACCTCTTTGTAATGTCCGATGCACAACCGTGGAGCCCACCGTGCTATCACCTGTGCCAGGAACTGTTGCAGGCTTTCCCATACTATCCCACATTAGACAAGTGGAGGGCATCCTTTACTCTCTGTGTAGCTTCTTCTTACAAGAGAAGTAGGCAGCACATCCAAATCCAAAGACTGTGATAACTGGGGCGAGTTTATTTCAATGTGACATTTCGGTGTATTGCCACCGTTTAGAGTGTGGCACACTCTGTTCAGCGTGGCTGTTGGAAGGGGGTGAGAAGGCCTTTGTTCTGGATGACATCTGTCATCTATCCTGCAGGTATATCATAAAGAGTTTAGATTGGAAAACCCATTTTCCAATCATCTGAGGGATTTATGATCCGTGATAAAAACAACTCTTTCTGCTGGGTTGAAGAGCAGCAACATAGTGGCTATAACACCTTCTCAGCTCCTGAACAGGTGACATCCGCCGTATACTCTATGTCAGTGGTGGCGAATCTATGGCACTGGTGCCAGAGGCGGCACTCAGGGCCCTCTCTGTGGGCACCCGGGCCATCACCCCAGAATGAAGTTCATCAGACAGGACTCAAAGAATCTTCCTGCAGAATCTTCCTATAATGATAGGCGAATTTGCCCTCCTCCTTTCAACTGTGTTGGTGTCCTTAGGAGGCTGAACGATTGAAAATTGTCAAAGAAAAGGGAGAAAAAAATATTGCTTAAATTGCTGCGCTGGCACTTTACAATAAATAAGTGGCTTTTAGTTGAAGTTTGGGCGCTCAGGCTCTAAAAGGTTAGCCATCACTGCTCTATGTAGTCTAAGGGTAAAAGGAGTTGTCCACTTTCAGCAAATAATTGATATTGTTTGTGTAATGAAAAGTTATACAATTTTCAAATATACTTTCTGTATCGATTCCTCATGGTCTTCGAGATCTCTGCTTGCTGTCCTTCTATAAAAACCTTCTATGTTGACTTCCAGCGCATAGAAATTTGTCATGTGATGTTACACAGGTGCACGATCCATTATTATCACAGAAAGTAAACAGAGCTGTGTGATATAACAGCTCGTGCACCTGTGTGACATCACATGACCACTGACAGATTTCTATCCACTGGAAGTAATGATAGAAGCTTTCTACAGCAGGACAGCAAGCAGAGATCCAGAAAGCTGTGAAAAATTAAAACATAAAGTATATTGGAGAATTAAATAAATCCTCCTTACACAAACCCTATCATGTATTTGCAAAAAGTGGACAACCCCTTTAAGTATAATCTAGCAGAAGTATACAAGTCACACAAGAACCGTAATATGTATTCACTCTATGGGGCCTTGGCGTTCCTGAGATATCACAAAGTCTGTTTTCTGCTTTGTAACAAGTCACCGCTAGACTCCGATAAAGGATTTGCAATTATCAAAGTCTGTGGGAGATTAACTAAAGGGGCTTGTTTAGAAGAGATTGGTAAAAACAAAACCGCTGCGATGTATGAAAGACGGAATTAAAAATCCTCTCTTCCTGTATGACATAATTACTACTTCGTTTGTGGTTTGATAAAAAAAAAAAATTAGAAAAAACATGTACAACTATGCGAAATTAAGCTCTAATAATCTCTCCTCTATTAACAAAACTCAATTTATTAAAATTATTAAATAACTACAGTAAAAAACACATTAAAGTTCAATTTGTGCTGTAACAGGATTCCTGGCTTATTATAAGCCTACCTGAGACTATGCTGGTGTTATAGCATGGGTTTAGAGATAGGGCAGGGGTTTAGTTTGCCAGACAGTTTTTTGCAAGAATTTGTGTCTTTTATTTTTAATAGTTTTTATTTGATTTTTCAAAATGTATAACATACTATGAAACAATATAGGTATCAATGTGAATAAGATAAAAATAAAGAGTAGTCTGTGATATTGGGGGAATTTAAAGGGATATTCTCTTCTGGGCATTCACACTCAATTTCATTCTTCTGGTTAGGCGGGTGCGCACCTTAAGTTACTGTATACATGCGGGAGGTTTGAGAACGACAGTGCGCTGTTGTGCATGCACAATATGCCTCCTGCTTAGCTTAGTTTAGTTTTTCCCATTCTGGCAGGTGACACTTTTGGCTTTTTTGTGACTTTTTGAAGCAAATGTCTCAAAATCCACATGGACACAAGCCATGTGAGGCGGTTATGTACAGGAGTGGACACTATTGTAACTTTTGGATTTGAGGCTGTGTCCTGCATTTTTAAGCACTGTAGTCACACCCCAAGGAGACGAAGACACATGAGGCTGCGGTCACACGTGGTATAAACACACGCGCTTTCAAATGCATCACAACAGCTGATATTTGCCTAATTACATTGGCGTCAATAATGTGTGTGTACAAAATACATGTTAACAAGATATTAATGTGCATGTTAACACACTGTTAACAAACTTGTGTTACCATAGTGTTAATGTGTGTGTTAACACATGTGTTTTGTAAATGCTGACATCAATGTAATTAGACAAATCTGCCCTTCTCAACTGTTTTGATGCATTTATTGGACCCTTAGAAGTATCCAATAAATTTCAATAAAATGTGAATGTAAAAATTATAAATTAAAAAAAAAAACTGCCCAAACTTTCAATGCCCAACAGGTTTATGTGCTGAATGTTAAACATCTTAAGCATGTGAAATAATTCCAATTTACATGTTAAAGCCAGGTCCATGAAAAATATTCCATCCTCTGCCCTGGACCCAGTGCAGATTTGCCTAAAAAGTTGCAAAAAAACTGATACATAAATAAAAAGTTGCACGGAACATCTGGAAAATAAAGATACATAAGGTAGTGCACAAGGTTCAGACAAAGGCATACTGAAAAGTCACAAAAACGACAAAAGTCGAAAATGAAAGAATAAAATTAGCAGAAATAAAGTTACATGCCCCCCAATGACTATTAGGGCACATCTTTGCCATGTCATTTGCTTATGTGACATTGTCTATGAAGGGACCGGCCTAAATAGGTTCTCACAACCGGTTGGAGAAAGAAGACAGAAGAATCTTGAATTAACTCTAACCAAATATCTCATAACAACAAGTTCTTCATATACCCTTTCACATACAATATGCAAGCAGAAGCTAAATGTGTAAGAATTATTTAATACCTCCGGCTATTATTAGTCTAAGAAAGTAAAGTCTTCCTACTTTCCAGGGACTTCGAAAACTTTTCTCTGCCATATATTTTTTATGTAATTTCTTCAGAAGAAAACAGGTGTTGGCTCCTGCTGGAAGGCATACACAAAAAAGATTGACTTTGTCCCCGGTGTTCCTGGCCAAACACATCCCTCGCCACTTGTCTCTATGGCTTTCAATCTTCAAGTCATCATTGCGCCTTACGAAGCTTCAACCTGTTTTCTTCCGGTGCAGAAATCTGTCAATGTTAATATAAGTGCTTCTTTTATTTTAATGCTTGTCCCAGATTTACTGCAAACTATAAAAATTTACAAACAACATATATTACCATAAGGACTGTGGGGAGATGAAGAATTATTCAAGAGCTAAGAAAAGTCAGACAGTTTACAGCAGCGGGAGACTCATTTAGATGTATGTGCATATAAACAGGTAAATATAATACCACTAGCAATATTAAGAGCAGAGGCTTATCCTTAAATTGCCTCTAGTAATATCATTTCTAAAGAATGATGCCTTAGGCCCTGGAAGAGGTCATGTGTACAAGAGAAACGCTACTTTGTAATATGGAGAATCATTCATAATCTTCTGTATTCTCAAAGTCAGCAGATTTTCGACACTCTTGTGCCCATGTAGTACAGCAAGTTAGGACAACTATGACATTGAAAAGCATAACCAAACTATGATCTTTGGATTTAGTTGGCTCCTCATCGAATTCTCAATTGTATAATCTTTTTTGGTCGATTTTTGTTTATATTTTGTATAATGAGTCAAGCACTTTTAGCAGGAACTGGGGTTTGTTAGGTGAGAATAACTTTGCCACTTCTCTTTCCCAAAAAGAGTTCCCTAAAAAGTTCACACTTTAAACTTTTCTGTTTTGAAAGCAGAACTGGAAAGTTTATTGACAGCAGTCGACCTATTATACACTGGCTTAGTCTCTTAGGCCCATTCTACACTCGCGAGTGTGATGTGATGAACTTGCATCACACTTGCAACATATGCTGCCAGGATCGCACGGCCCAAACACTGCACACCAAGACTGAACTGACATGCTGAGTTCACTCCCGGTGTGCAGCATTCGGGCTGTGCGATCCAGACAGCATACGTTGCGAGTGTGCTCCGAGTTCATTGCATCATACTCGCGATTGTAGGAGGGGCCTAAGTCTGCTTAGTCTCTTATCAAACCCAGAGTCACCATTGCTGTGACGCCTCAGACATGAAAAATCTGTCCCTTGTCATCTCAGCTCCCTGCACAATTTCTCTGAGGTCCCTTGGCATTCTGACCATTGCTTTGCCCTCACACATTTCTTCAGCTTTCGGTTTGGTGATCCCTTGGCACGATCTTGGATGCCCTCTGACTCCTCACTATAAGGGTCCAGTTCACCATCTCATAATCTCTTTAGTGATACAATTCAATACCCTGTTCCAGTTTTCTATGTAATCCCCCTGAGATATGTCAGAATGCCTTAAAGAAGAACCACGAGGAGTCGTCCCGCTCTAGAGGTGCTGTCACACTCAGAGAATAGACTGGGATGGTGTATCCATCCCGGGGCCGAAACGCGTAGTGTTTTACCTTTTACTTTTTATTAAAACTGGTTTTATGGATACACCATCCCAGTCTATTCTCTGAGTGTGACAGCGCCTCTAGAACGGGACGACTCCTCGTGGTTCTTCAGTACAGAGCCAAGTCCGTCAACTCTGGTTTGCCCGGACCTGAGTCCCGTCGGCAGCAGTCCCTCCATCTATTTTACGCTCTATCTTTCTCTGAACCAGGTGAGAGACATTCTATTATATATTTTCCTTATCAAACAATACACTTGAATCCTTTGCGCTTTTTGTCTCCCCCTCCTATTGGCCACGTTGATGCATACCTGTGGATCCCCACATTAACGCATCTAACACCAGCCCTCCATCAGAATCCCTTAAAGGAATGTGGTACTCTATTATGCCTTGCAAGTGGTCCCATTAAAATCTAATTTTCTAAGTCATGTAAAAGGGAACCTGTCCCTGGATTTTCACAAAAAAAATCGAACTAAAAAAGTTTCCATAGCTCTATGCTAAGTATTGCTCACACTACGTTTAGCTAAAAAATGCATACTTACTATCCACAAAAGAAATTAACTTTGGCACCTTACCCAAAGGAGCAGTGAGTCCCAACGCTGTGTGTTATTGATGAGTTACTGTGTGAAGCTATATCACTGGCCATTACCTCATTTCCCCCTCCATTCGGCAGAGCAGTGCACCACAGAGGAAACTTCTACTTTCTAAAGATGAAAGTATAAAATAATAAGTAGAAGGAGGGGGTGGCAAGAGGGCGCAGGATAATAGGACAGTGAGCCCTAAGCTAAGCCCCCCAAGCTGTCACCTACCTACTTACTGGCTCCACCCTAAGCAGTAGGCAGTAACTAGGAGCCGTTCCCTCCCTAAGTCACAGTGCCAACGCAAAACAAGACTGATAAACAACACAAAAAGTGTAACGAGATAGCAAGCACAGTACAGAATCAAAGTCCAAGAGGGATAATCCTTAGAACAAAGCCAAGATAAAAAAAAAACTGAGTAAGCTATAGCATACAATAGAAAGAACAAGCACAGTAAGGAGCTGAGATTTGATAATATAACCAGCCCGTCTGATGAGACTGAGCAGACATATATCGCAGATCATGGACACGGCTCCGGCAGCAGCTGTCCATCAGGCTAGTAACCCTTGCTGGACAGAGCTGAACTGCAAAGAACAGGGTGTGGCTCAATAAATCGAAACACAGCAAAGGATAAGTCACAGTTCACACAAACAGGAATAAACACCACCTAATCTGCCAATTGCGGATAGAAGTTTTGGCAGGGACGTTACAATAAGATTCTTAAATCTTAAAGGAAGTTTTAGTGGTTTACATGAGTCCAGATGGATTGATTTCACTGCCATTTCTCTGGCTTCACTCCGGAGTGTAGTAATCTAATCCTAATTGAGCGAGGCAAGAGCGGCCTTAGCGTGGCTTGTATAATCATTTCCACGCCAGTTCAAGTCTTCACTATCTCCAACCGTGTAAAGATAGTGGTATTCCCAGTGACCCTGAATTACGCTCCCAAAAGGGTTACAGAACCATTGACAGACGGCTGACTTTTATGGCACTCTTATGTACGGAATAATTAAGGTCCGTTTTAATGCTCATATAAACCTTTCACTTCCACCAGATGAATTCCGCAAGGCTTGAGCATTAGACACCTATTTTTCTTACTTGTAACATAAGCTGAAGACTCGCTCATTGGCCGCCTGCCCTAAGTTTATTGATTAGCCACAGGACCTTACCAGGCATTCTGCAAAGACCAAAGTGGCAATACATTTACATTCTAGGGAGAAATTTTGACACTGCGATAACAACTTTAACGCCCCCTGGGTCGTTTTATTACCAACTTGGTTGAAGCTTCATTTCACCAGCTCGGTAAATAATTGGCTCAGTTTAATGGTCATGTAGTTAAAGAGGTTTCTAACAAGTTTTATTTGCTCAAGAAATATGCCTTTCAGTTCTTATTTACACAAACATTGCACTCGGGCGCAGCACATATTTTTTTTTTTTCCCAGGGAATTTATTCTGGAAGAAAAAAAAGGGCAGAGAGACAGCGCAGCAAAGTTAAGTGCTTAATTTGTCTGAATAACAAGTGAGGTTATAGGTCTACAGAGTGATCTGCCAAAAAAACCTTGATGTATATGAAAAAGGAGAAACAGCGCAAGCAAATCCCACACTTGCTGCTCCCCGGAATGGATTATTTTGGAGAGAAAAAGCAATTCAGCCTTCTCCAGATGCACCTCATTACATATCAAAAACAACTGGAGTTTGCAGAAATCGAGTTGGGCTCGGAGACAAGAATACGATTGTCAGACAATGGACGTACGCCAGGACAGGGTGACATCTGTGCTTTATCACGTTTATAAATTCACATCCATCTATTCCATGATGATCAGAGCTACCGTATTTTCAAGGTCATATTAACCTAAAATATGACTTCAGTGCTCGTTGTGACAGGAGAAACTCATTAGTACCTTTTTTATTTCTTTTTTGAAACCTGTCGTCGTCCCCACCCCCACCCGATATCTGAAACATAAAAACAACTTCTGGGAACTCTATTGTTTTGGGGATACTCACTTCTGACATGATGGATCATTCCTATGTTACCGAGGAGCGCAGAATGTACAGTCTGGTTTGCTGAGCCAGATGTTCATTTGTCTTCGATCAATGGGTGTCACAGGTGTTTCTGCCATGGCGCAACGTAGCACTAGTTACAGTATGAAAAGCACTTGAAGGACTTGATTATATTCACCTTTGTTGTTTTAAATGGATTCTAAACTAGAAAATAACTTTACATTCTAATGGTTTTTGTTTATTAAAAAAAATATTATATATTCAATTTATTTTCCTATGGACAACTATGTGATTCCATGATTAAAACCAAGCCTTGTTCTGGAATCTTATATGTACTAAAAATATAATTTGCATAAAATAAAAATTTCTATAAATTAAGTATCCCTGTGAAATAGGAAAGATGCCTGGTAAGCTTCTAAAATGTCCTACACATTGTGCTTTGGTAGCTAATACGCTCCCTTTAACAGATATTGGGGCAGATTTACTTACCCGGTCCATTCGCAATCCAGCGGCGCGTTCTCTGCAGTGGATTCGGGTCCGGCCGGGATTCATTAAGGTAGTTCCTCCGACGTCCACCAGGTGGCGCTGCTGCGCTGAAGAGCATAGGAACGCGCTCAAGTTCACTGGCCTATTCCTAGTGAAGGTAAGTGCAAGCTCCGCGACACATTTTTTGTTTTAAATGCGGCGGTTTTTCCGAATCCGTCGGGTTTTCGTTCGGCCACGCCCCCGATTTTCATCGCGTGCATGCCAGCGCCGATGCGTCACAATAGATCATGTCCTATTTCCCCCGTATTTCACTTCCATATGCCCTAGAAGTCTATGGGGACATTTAAAAAACGGGTTTCATACGTGCTGCATACAGATGAAAAACGTCACTTATATACAGGATCATATGGCACGGCAATACAGGACTAGAGAAATCACACGTTCGTGTGAATGCAGCCTTATAATATAAGAAAATTTAGTATCATAATGTGGTGTAAAAATATGAGTAAAGAATTTACCAATTGTGGTAATAGCCTTTATATCTTCATTGTTGGTTCACACTAAAGACCTTGATAACAAAATGGATTTCTTTGGCGCATACAAATAGCGAGTTATTATAATCATTGATTTCTTAAAGAGCGGTGCAGATTATACTTAATGAGATTCCTTAATGGTAGCAAATATTTCTAATGAAATATCCAATTAGTGAGTGAGATTCCAGCAGGAAAGTTCTTATTGTGCACTTAGTGGATTTTTAACACTCATATAAAGCGTTAGCGGAACATTAATAATAACGTTATAATATGCCTTTATTAATATAGTTTCAGCATGTACTACAAATCATAGGTTAGACATACAAATAAAGAATACTTATATGATCTTCAGTCCAAGCAATAATAGTGAGAATCTTGTGCGCAAAAGCTTATAATTAGAGATGAGCGGACCCCGACTTTAGATTTGGCGTCCTCTGTTCTGTAACCCAGACATGTAGCTTGATTGACTGCAATGAGGCAGGTTTACGCCCCTAGCAAATAGGCAAGGCTGTGATTGGTGGACTAGTTAATAGGGGCGTAAAGCTGCCTGATTGGATGGCCTTCAACCCATCAAGCAACATGCCCAGGTTAGGCTGAGCTGCTGAACCTAATATTTGGGTCTTCTCATCTCTACTAGTAATCTATGAGAGGGTTGGCACATCAGCACATAATTATATTGGCAGGTTTCAGAATATCTAGGGGAGTAATTGACTTTATCAAAAGGATGTTAGTATAGCTATAAAATAATCTATTTACTATATTATTATCTGAATTAATTACTCCTAGATTTTTTCTTTACTTATATTCATTCAGTAGGAAGCTATGGCACAGTAAATGTATAAATTTCATTGTGCAGATGTCCAGTGAAAAATCATAATTTTGCTCCTGAGCTACTTTCATAGTGCTGCTGGTTTTAGAAATTAGGGATTGTGTCACACGTGATCGGATTTTGGCGCACCCGGCTTTCATGCACCAGAAATCGTGGGGCAGCCGTCGGACTGATTCAAACTGAGCGCTGGATTTAAGATTCAAATTGTGTCACATCCAATGCACTTACAAGCACCAGGACGAAGAAGGGGAAATCCATCTGACCTGAGCGAGGAAGCGACACATGCAGGATATCGGGCGCACGATCTTAGTGAATCGTGGAATAGTGCATTATCGTCGTGAAAGACGAAAACTTTTAAATAGTCCTAACTAGTGCTGCAAAAATGTTTAGGATAGCAAACCTTGGCCCTCCGCGTTCACACATTTGCTACAAATGCCGTATATACTCGAGTATAACCAGACCCGAGTATAAGCCGAGACCCCTAATTTTAACACCAAAACTGGGGAAACCTATTGACTCGAGTATAAGCCGAGGATGGGAAATGCATTGGTCACATATACCCCCTAGTATATAGCCTGCCAGCCCCCTATAGTATACAGCCTGCCCCCAGTAGTATACAGCCTGCCCAGCTTGCCCCCAGTAGTATACAGCCACACCAGCCTCCCCCAGTAGTATACAGCCACCCCAGCCTCCCCCGAGTACTATACAGCCACCCCAGCTTGCCCCCAGTAGTATAAAGCCACCCCAGCCTGCCCCCAGTAATATACAGCCAGCCCAGCCTGTCCCCAGTAGTATACAGCCACCTCAGCCTGCCCCCGGTAGTATACAGCCATCTCAGCCTGCCCCCAGTAATATACAGCCAGCCCAACCTGCCCCCAGTAGTATACAGCCACCTCAGCCTGCCCCCAGTAGTATACAGCCAGCCCAGCATTAGAAAAAATCTGAAAAACGTATATACTCACCCCCCAGTGGCCCTGATGCGCGGCGCGATTCCCCCGATGTCCGCGCGGGTCCTCTTCTGGCTTTGGCGCCTGTCTTCTTTCTTCTGTAACATCTTGCTGGGCGCCGCCATCGACTTACGTCGCCTGACGTCTTACTATGTGCCGCCCGGGAGAAAAACATGGCGGCGCCCTGCATGATGTTACAGAAGAAAGAAGACAGGCGCCGATGCCACTGCGCATCGGGCCGCCAGAGGGTGAGTATATAAGTTTATTATTTTTTAAGTGCATTGACATTTGTGTATTGACTTGTGTATAAGCCGAGGGGACGCTTTTTAGCACATTTTTTGTGCTGAAAAACTCGGCTTATACACGAGTATATACGGTACTTTTCGTACCTTTGGGTGTTATGGAGACATCAAACACCCGGGAAGTCTGTGGCGTTTTATGAAGTCTCTGGATGTGGATAGTATCTCCGTGATGCTGGGACTTCTCTGTACTTTATAGATCCAGTTGCAGTATGAGTTTATAGCTGTGGATCACGTCTATGATACATCTCTATTTCTACAGCTCTGTCAGGCTGCGGTGACCGGAGAGAATGAATCCTTCTCTTGGTACCTACTGGACTGCAGGAAGGCTGTAAACTACTGCACATAATGTTCAGAGACAGATGTGAGACGAAAATGAACATCCACTATGTCGGCTATATCGTTACATACTGGTGATTCATTTCATATTCATATGTCATATGTCCCATTATTGCAGTGTGTTCTGGTGTCGGTAGAATTATACCTATGTATCAATGGGGTCCTGAATTGTAGATGTTGATGCCATCAGAGACTGGACATGGAAGTGCACGTGAGTTCTCTGTCTAGATCATGGTTATCTACTGTATACTGTGGAAAGACCTTTAATAAACTAGAAGGCCTCAGGATGCTCAAGATCAAGAATCCTAAATTCTATTACAAGTAGAAAACAATTGCAAAGAGTATCTCTTGCTCTGGAGAACTTACACATCCAGCCTATTATTGAATTAACACGGTTTGATATTAAATCTCCTATGGGGCAGTGCTGAAGGGAAACCAGACACTAAGGGGCTCATTTACTAAGGGCTCTGCAGGCGCATTTCCGTCGGGTTTCCCGAAATTTTTCCGTTTTTGCGCCGAATTTTGCCAGGATTTTGGTGCACACGCGCCAGCTTTCTTGCGACAGAAATTGAGGGCGTGGCTGTCGGACAACCCGACTGATTCGGAAAAAAAGCAGAATTTAAAAAACGAAATGTGTCGCAAGATCAAGCACTTTCATGCATCAGGAAGAAGCAGGTGAACTCCGGCGGACCTCGGCGCAGCAGCGACACCTGCTGGATATCGGGCGCACAACCTTAGTGAATCCCTGCAGAACCTGAATCCTCGTTAGACAATGCGCCGCTGGATCGTGACAGGACCGGGTAAGTAAATGAGCCCCTAAGACTTTGATTGTATATGCTGAGCGTATACATCAGGAAAACTCCCGATGGATACATTGACATAGTTGTATACAAAGTTGATACATTGTTGGTGCCTCCATCTAAACTATACGTCGCATCTGGAGAAAAATAAGCCAAATCTTTCCATCCTACTCCCTCCTGCTGAGTGATGTATGTGCTTAGTGGAAGCAATAGAAGGCTATCGGGAGTGGGTGCAATGAATTGAATCCCTCCCCCCAGCCTCCATCCGTCGCTCAACAGGGGTCCTGGTGATGTCACTGTCTGTAGGACAGGAACATAACTGGGACACTGCTGCCGATGTACATCCCGCACCCCGCTCATAATCAAAAGGGAGGAGGGGTCCCGGGGATGAAGGCATATATTTTATATTTTTTTTATATAGCGCCTACAGATTACGCAGCTCACCAAATTGGTCCCTGTCCTCATGGGGCTCACAATCTAAACAACCTATCAGTATGTTTTACAATGTGGGAGGACCCGGAGGAAACCCACTCAAACACGGAGAGAACATGCAAACTCTTTGCAGATGTTGACCTGGGTCAGCACTGAAAGGCAGAAGTGCTACTCACTCAGCCACCGTGCTGCCCATGACGTTGTGATGGTTTCAGGTTTCAGTAAGCCCCTGGGCGACAGGGGGCCCCTTAGCAGTGAACCCTCGTGGCGGCATTAAAAATTCAGAAATTAAAACAGTCACCTGTTACCTAAAATATTCCCAGTTTATCTTAAAAAACAGCCCCATCATGTTTATTTTATATACAGACCTTTATATAAAGCCCCCTTCAGCCCCTATGGATTCATTAGATACAACCCCCCTCATCCCCATAGATTCCTTATATACAGCCTTATATGGGCCCCTCTAGCAGTTCTGGGCCCCAGCATTAACCCAGGTATGCCCAGTGCAGGCGCCGGCCCTGTGTGCAGGTTTACATGTATTGATCTAACATGGAAGGATGTTTTAGCATTATTACAATCACCTATAACTGGTGTAACATCCTTGGATTTGGTTTACAAGGGATAGTTATTAATGACACCTTACAAGTGGCATTTGATGTAGATGGGAACAGGAAAACACAACACCTCCTGGAGGGATGAGGCGCTAGTTGGAATTCTACCATTTTATCATGCAAAGTAAGTGACCCCATCTAGGTGGGCAGTTTATGGCGACCTCCAGGGTTGAGTCCATTTGCCAACTAATTAGCCAACTGTGGCTCTGGGAACTGAAGTTTGAAACTTAGTTTCAGCCAGTAAGATCCTCCACGTCAGTCATTGTAACGAAAATGGTATAAGAAGAGAAGAATGTACAAGGTGTAGTTAGAAGGATATGGAGGTGAGAATGGAAGAAATGCAGGTCTGAACCCAAGGAGGGCTGATTGCTATGTGTGGCTGAATGGTCAATACATGTCTCGCTTCTGGGCCCAAAATCCAATAAAGCACACTTTATAGTGGACTGGTGATTCATCAACATACATCATATCTGCTCAGCTTCTCTTGCTCTATAACATGCTGCATGCAGATAGGATACTGTGTATAATCTTCTCAGCTCTTCCTGCTCTATGACATGCTGCCTGCAGGTTGGGTACTGTGTATAATCTGTTCTGCTACTCTTGCTCTATGACATGCTGCCTGCAGATAGGATACTGTGTATAATCTTCTCAGCTCTTCCTGCTCTATAACTTGCTGCCTGCAGATAGGATACTGTGTATAATCTGCTCTGCTGCTCCTGCTCTATGACATGCTGCCTGCAGATAAGATACTGTGTATAATCTGCTCTGCTGCTCCTGCTCTTTAACATGCTGCCTGCAGATAGGATACTGTGTATAATTTGCTCTGCTGCTCCTGCTCTATAACATGCTGCCTGCAGATAAGATACTGTGTATAATCTGCTCTGCTGCTCCTGCTCTATAACATACTACCTGCAGATAGGACACTGTGTATAATCTGCTCTGCTGCTCCTGCTCTTTAACATGCTGCCTGCAGATAGGATACTGTGTATAATCTGCTCTGCTGCTCCTGCTCTATAACATGCTGCCTGTAGAAAGGGTAATGGCGCAATCTCGCTGACTTTCATGCAACACAAATCGGGGGCGTGGCCGTCGGACAACCCCACAGATTCGGACTACGCACGGGATTTAAAATTCAAATTGTGTCGCAAGACACGCACTTACATGCACCAGGATGAAGAAGATGAACTCCAGCAGACCTCAGCGGGGAAGCGACACATGCAGGAAATGGGGCGCACGAGTTACGTGAATTGCGCCAGGCTTCATCTTCGTCGGACCATCCGGATCGGGGATCGCGGCAGGACCGGATAAGTTAATTTGCCCCACTGTGTACAATCTACTGAGCTGCTCCTGCTCTATAACTACATTTTAGTATAAATGGATTATTTTGATATCATATGTCATTCCTCGTAGGTCTGAGCTGTTCAATGACAAATTAGAATAACTTGTAGAAGACAATAGTATAAACACATTACAGAATGTACAGTAGGGGCAGACAACTATCTATGAAATTACTGACATTTTCTGTCACTAAACACAAGTTTGTGTCTCGCTCCCAGACAACACAGAGAAGGTCCCAATAACCTGCTTTGCACCCTAACATCAGATGACAATTTTCACTGTATAATTTATGCAGAATCTTTTTTTATGAGATCTCAAAGCCAGAAAAACGATATATTGACATTGTGCAGCTTAAAAATACAGCCAGGCAGCGGCATGAATAACAGATATTATCCTCCAATCAGCATGCAATTAACGTAGGCTGTAATTAGAGCAAATTGCAGATTTGGTGCTTATAGCTGTGATCTTTCGCTATTGTGCAGATTGCAATGCCTAGGAGCATGATCGGGGTGAGGAGTCTTCTCCTGCCCATTCAGGTGCCATGCCGAAAATGTCCCCTCCTCCATCCGGCAGTGGAGTCTTTGGTGGATCCCTCTGTATATTCTATTTTACATATAGACAATTATTATATGGCATTATTATTCTTTGAATTTTAAAACATTTTGTGATCACAGTGAAGGGAGTTTTCTGGTTCAAATTTTGATGAGATAGAAATAGGTCCTTGGCAGTGGTGTAATGAGACCCCAATAGGCCCGATTCAAACATTAGATTAGGGTCCCATATTCCTAGAATCACGCTGCCACCCCATACATTGCACTTGGAAAATACACATACATAGACATATACTCACAGCACCATACTCATACACCCTATACAAAGTGTGCAGCAGAAGCCTCCCTTATTAACTTACTGGGGCTTATTTACTAACGGTCTTTGGCTGCACTGTAGTCTGACTTTCCGATGTTTTCGGAGATTAAGCGGCTGCGGCTGTAATAGGTATTTAGCAGGGGATTGTGTCGCACTTGATCGGAATTTGGCGCAACTGCGCTGGCTTTCATGCGACAGAAATCGGGACGATCCGACTGATTCGGACTGAGCAATGAGGATTTTAGATTCAATTTGTGTTGCAAGACAAAGCACTTACATACAACGGGAAGAAGGAGGTGAACTCCGGCGGACCTGAGCGGGGAAGCGACACACGCAGGATATTGGGTGCACAATCTTAGTGAATCACGAATAGTGAACTCATAGGACTGGGTAAGTAGATGTTCCTCACTGTCTAGGAACCCCCTTATTATATAAGATGTCCAGCAGCAGCCTCCATTCAATAAATTGTTTGGCAGCTGCCTCCACTCAATGAAATGTCCAGCAGTAGCCTCCACTCAATGAAATGTCCAGCAGCAGTGTCCACTCATTATAATGTCCAGCAGCAGCCTCCACTCATTATAATGACCAGCAGCAGCCTCCACTCATTATAATGACCAGCAGTGGCCTACACTCATTACAATGGTAAGCAGCAGTGGCCTCCACTCATTATAATGACCAGCAGCGGCCTCCACTCATTATAATGACCATCAGTGGCCTACACTCATTATAATGACCAGCAGTGGCTTACACTCATTATAATGACTAGCAGTGGCCTACACTCATTATAACCACCAGCAGTGGCCTACACTCATTATAATGGTAAGCAGCAGCGGCCTCCACTCATTATAATGACCATCAGTGGCCTACACTCATTATAACCACCAGCAGCAGCATCCACTCATTGTAATTACCAGCAGCAGCCTCCACTCAATAAAATGTATAGCAGCAGCTTAATAGGGTGTTCATCAGCAGCCTCCCCTGAATAATAAGATGTCTAGCAGTTTCCACCTCTGAAAAATAAGATGGCCAGCAGCAGCCTCCCCAAACTTATCTAGCAGAGTATGCTATGCATACACATGGATGCATACCTGCTTTTTTACTCACTCCAATAGACCTAAGTGGAGAGTGGATGTACAAGCAGGGCAAACTCTATGTTCAGTCCAGTTGCAGGAAAGCACCGCCAGCATTTAGTTACCACCAGCAGCTTTGCCAGCACATAGAATAGGTAACAGCCAAAATCAGTCCAAGCACCAACCACTGGTGTTACCAGTGGGGGTGAGCACTAGGGTTCAGGTACTGAAATTGAACGTTGAGCATAACAGGTCCGCTCATCCCAAGCCATAAAGACAACCACTATAGGAAAAAGCAGAGTAAAAATAAATACTGCCCTCTCACACAGGATCAGTCATAGAATACTAATAAATAATACCATAGATCGTGGTCACTAGAGCAAGAGGTGAAAAGTCTTAGGAGAAGACCTTCCTCTATAATATGAATATATTGTAGGGTCCAAACCCCTCTTGTAATGCTCTTTTTAGAGGAGACTAATTCCTACTGTTATATTCTGTATCTTATTGTAAAACGTACATATTCCATTGAGCTTATATCCTCTTCTCCAGTAATAGAAGCCACTGAAGTCTACACGTGGACTACAGAAATGCAAGCGAAAACAGTGAAACCCAACCAGGCAGAGGGACTCTATTATTTCCCGCCAGTAAGATGTGTATTTAAGTATTAATGGCTACAGTAATAATCGCAGCTCCAGCTAGCCCCCCAGGGGAATGATACTATATGTGTCCATTCAGTAATACACCAAAAAGTCAATAGTGAATTACATGCATTAAATGTAGGGCCATTTACTTAAAGTGCTGCCGGCAATTAATGGCCCAATGATCGTGTTTTGTCTGTGACTAGACTGATCCCAGGGGACGGGGGAACATACGGTGTTCTACTAAAATAATTGGTGACAGGTGACAAATCCATGATCATTAATTTAGGAATTTCTAATGGTGGCATGATATGGCTGCCAATAAAACTCATTTTCTTTTCAGCACATTGCTACGCAGCTGCGGCCATATATTTTGTATCTGTTGTTATGTGTGACTGCGTGTATTAATAAGATTGTCAGGTTGCCATTCTGCTCTGACGTGGTAGATGAAAACTGTAGAACAGGTCACCAGCGATTTATTGACTAATAATTCATTAGGGTTTAGTTACACTTTTAGATTCTTCGATGCAGTTTTGAAAATCAAAATTATGACTTGTAGATGGGGGATGGACTCTTACTCTCTAACTTCCTACCACAGCTTTAAAGTTTGTATTCCCCACATCCCAAAAGCCATTACTTTTTATTTTACGATTCACAGAACCACACAAGGGCTTGTTTTTTGCAGGACAATCTGTATTTACTAGTGGCACCTTGCCCCTCCAGTGCATATTACTGGAAAGTTAAAAAAAAATATTTCAAAAGTGGTGAAATCATAAAAAAAACAATGTAGTTGTACCATATTGGTAGCGTATTATGACATTATTAATTATAATGCACATCAGTGACAAAACAAGACACCAATGCACCCCAGTGCAAACTTTGGATTGGGGCTCCATATATCTGAACTATCAAAGCCCCCCTCTTTTAATGCATTATGCATTATACTCATATACCAGACATATAATAACCAGCAGCTTCCCCTCATTTATAAAATGTCCAGAAGCCCCCCTTTATTCATGAAAATGTCTGGCAGCCTTCTCTCATTCATGAAATGTCCAGCAGCCTCCCCTCATTCATGAAATGTCTAGCAGCCTCCCCTCATTCATGAAATGTCTAGCAGCCTCCCCTCATTCATGAAATGTCCAGCAGCCTCCCCTAATTCATAAAAATTCCAGCAGCCTTCCCTCATTAACAAAATGTCCAGTAGCCTTCTCTCATTCATGAAATGTCTAGCATCATCCCCATCTAGCATTCATAAAAAGTCCAATTGCCTCCCATCATTCATAAAATATGTATCAGCCTTCTCTCACTAAATTAATGTCCAGCAGCAGGACCCCTGTTATTAAAAAAAAAAAAAAAAACGAATCCTCCCATGCTCCTGCATTTCCTGTGGCCTCATCTTCTCCCTCGGGTTCCTGTGCAGCACCGCAGGCAGAGACACATCCATGCACTCTGCCAGTGCACACCATATGTGATTGTGGTGGCACACTTGATGACATCATAGAGCATGTACAGGCAAAGCGCACATACATGTCTCTGTCTGTGCGCTGCAGTAATCAGTTGTGTGCATGCAGCACTGTGCTGGGCTGTGTGTCAGCCTTGTTCTGGTCTCAGTCAACACAGACACACAGCCAAGGTCTGAAGCGGCGTATACCGCATCTATCTTCCAGGCTTAGGATCGCTCTACAGTACAATCCGCATCTGAGGAAGGTCTTTTTGACCGAAACGTCATGTATATGTATTCAAGTGGATTGGTACAAGAATAAAAGCATTTATTTTCAAAATTGGATTGAGTGACATCTTCCATATCCTTACTTGCATACGGGGTTGGGACGCTATTGCTATACTGGGTTGACCAGGCACCGTTGTGGTGTCACCACATGTTGCTGCTCTCCAGAAGGGATGGTATAGAATGGTGCACCCCAATTGGATATATATCTTGAGAGTCAAGGCATACAGTGATCAGTTTCCATCTTTACTGAAGAAACTCAGGTGCAAAGCAATACAAGCAAATCAAAAGGCTGATTTCTCCAATCTCCTTCCTGGAAGAAGAAGGGTTAATGCTGAGGAAAGGTCTGGGCTAGCTGAACCTCTCTTTCTCAGAAGGCTGGTACCCTGGTCGCAGGCTAGGAGACCTGTGTCTATCGCAGAGAATCCCAGTCTCCTAACTGCTAAGGACTGGGACTATTCTCTTTTCATACTTTCTACCAGGGGAGGAGTAGTTACACTGTGGCACAAAAACAATGATAAAGTGTTCTTCCATAGACTTATGTTGAATACCTATAATATTCTATGGAAGCAATATTCTAAAGTGTAAACAAGTTTCCAGAAAGCACCTGTCATTCTAAAGGTCAAATGTCCTGCTTGTCTGGTAAACAAGTCTGTAAAACAATCTACTACAGCTGGAAAATTACTTGCGTCCTGATGTTCTATTCAATAGAATGGTAGTGTCGGAAATTATTAAGCACATTACTCAGGTATCTTCAGCATTCCCACTTTTTGTGAGTGCCAGAATGAGCACCCTAGACATTGCACCCACAAGTGAGAACTACCAATCTCCGGAATGCTGGGGGTCCGTTCTCTTGATTGGTGCAGCTCTTATAATTTAGGGCTTGTCCACTTTCAGCAAATAATTGATATGATTTGTATAAGGAAAAGTTATATAAATTTCCAATATACTTTCTGTATCCATTTCTCATGTTTTTATAGATTTCTTCTTGATTTCTTCTTTTATAAAGCCCCTGTACACTTCCAGTGGATAGAAATCACAAACAATATCAGTTATTTGCTAAAAGTTAACAACCCCTTTAAAGCCTCATCGATCGGCTTATTATCCCTGTGCGTAGCTGATAACTTATTAACTTGGTACAACCCCTTTTAGACTCTTTGGGGGTCATTTACTAAGGGCCCGATTCGCGTTTTCCCGACGTGTTACCCGAATATTTCCGATTTGCGTCGATTGTACCTGAATTGCCCCGGGATTGTGGCGCACGCGATCAGATTGTGGCGCATCGGCGCCGGCATACACGCGACGGAAATCGGGGGGCGTGGCCGAACGAAAACCCGATGTATTCGGAAAAAACGCCGCATTTACAAACCGAAAAAGTGTCGCTTGGGAAGCGCTTACCTTCACTTGGTCCGAGCTGGTGTATTCCGGCGCGTTCAGATGATTTTCAGCGCAGCAGCGCCACCTGGTGGACGGCGGAGGAACTACCTTCATAAATCCCGTCCGGACCCGAATCCTGTGCAGAGAACGCGCCGCTGGATCGCGAATGGACCGGGTAAGTAAATCTGCCCCTTTATCTTCTGTACTAGATCTCTGCTATCTCAGAAATCAAGAGCCTCTACAATAAATTTTTAGGGGCTTGTTATCAGCTATCATCAATATCAGAATTTTGAGGGTTTGGCATATAGTTCCCCTATTGAACACTAAAAATAAATGCTTCTAGGTCTGTATTATCACACTAACCACATAGTTTGTTTGTAATTCAATCCCCTTCAAGTGAATGAGGCTTGGCTGTAATGCCAGTCAGTGCCTGTATACCATTTATGGCACTATACTTGGTAGTAGTCTAGATTTGTACCGTGTTAGCCATGGAGAGCAGAAGAAGGGTGAAGAAATCAGGCGATACCTTTTTGAGGCTAACTGAGTATATTTGATGGTGAACTTTCCAGAATACTAGTTCTCTTTGTCAGACAGAGAACTAGTATTCTCGAAATCTAGTTCTGTTGTTAATGTTAACATCATGTTTAGCCTCAGCCTCAAAAAGGTTTTGCTTGACTTCTTCACTCTTCTTCTACTATACTTGGTAGACTGTTGAGAAGCCATAGCATTCAACTGATGCTGCAGACTAACATTTGATGGGTTGGAGTTTTGGGTTTTGGACACTTGCTGATAGTAAGGGAAGGTGATCAAGAATAGCAAAAAAACAGTCTGTAAGACGCCTTTGACTGGTTTGTATTTCATTCATTTGAATCCAGTATGAGGAGCCAGTTTCTATGTCCAGTAGTCATAGAAAATCCATTTTCCCCTTCGTTCTCATTTGCATGTTTGAGAGATGAAAAAAGTACGAGACCCTTTACTCTTCACAGTTCTCAGCCTCTGTTGCTACGTGTCTATCTCCTTCACACTCATCCCTCTGTTTCTGGCTGCCAGACTTGGCTGAATGCATGAATGTCTTCCAAAGCATAATTGGAAATTGCTTTGCAATTAAAAGTAGGTACATAAATTCCAGACATGATTATGTTATTCATCTATTTTTTTCTTCTTCTTTTTTAAGACTGGGATATCACACTCCTTTCCTCTATTCATGGTAAGCTAATAATTACAGGCCATGTTAATATCTGGTTTTAATCTCCTATCTGATTCACTTAGACAACGAGAACTTTTTAAGACTCTATTAAGGAAGCCCTCCCACCTCGAGCCTGCACATGTACTAGACTCTCTCTTCACGCTCACATTTTCTTCCCCCGGCAGTGGCTCACATTGAAAATAGTCAGTGTATGAAATTTTATGATAATTTGCTTGGTTTCTGCTAACAAACACTAATTGCCTGCATAAATTAGTGCGCTGATCCGTCTCCGACCTCTGAGAGGGGTCTGGCTGTTAGCATAAGATCTACACTATTGGTGTTTACTGCTCCTGGCTGCTCAGAGTGCCTTTTAATTTATGAAGAAATTGGCAGCCCACTGGGTCAGCAGGGTTCTCCAGAATGTGGGCAGCTAAGCTTCTTTTTTTAGGCTACACAGAAATTTACCACTGTGGACTCTACTTTGCCGTGCGTGCTTGTAGGCAGATGTTTCGAAGAAGTAAACAGGTATGGTTCAGATACATGCTTTAGAAGTATAGTCAATCAGAACACACAGCAAGAAAATATTTTTATATTAGATTGGCAGATGGAAGGACTGTCTATATTTGATCACACACAGATATGCTATCATATAACCCAAAAAGAGATCTGTATGTAATGCAGTGATGGAACAGCTTGGATGGACTGGAAGGACATACATGGAAAGTGAGTACTAAGGCTTAAATCCCTTCCAAGCTGTCCCTACCTAATTGATCAGCCTACTCTATGAGGTAGGTGAAACTGGGTGACATTCACTTCCTACACCAAAGTGCAAACGCAGAGACAAATACTGGACAATACAAACAAAGAAGAGCAACGGACAGATAGGGGTCAGAACCAAGAATACAATTCCAAAGGGTCTACAATTCCAAAATGATGCTGTCAATATAAACAACAATTTTATATATGACTTATAGCAAGAACAGAGGAAATAACTATTAAACCTCTTACAATATGTCATATTTCATATCCAAAATTTTATTAAACCTGTTTGCTAACCTCCATCTCAGCTAATTTAACAGTTAGTTTGCATTTATTTTGTAAGGAATTGATAAATATCTAATCATAACCACAAAAGTAGATTAAAAAAATTATTAGGAAAATGTATCTTGGGGACTACAGTTCAGTTGCCAGGTTAAAATTAGATAACATGCAAGCGCTGGTGCACTGGTACCAGTTGAGATCCATTCTAGCCTTTTCTCTGATGGTGGTTTGATAAAGCGCTAGTAGCGCGAAACAGCCTGTTACCGTTTGGACCTCGGCATCCTCACATGTCAGCTTGCCTGTACGCTAAATAAAGCTTGTGGATCGTATCAGCGAGTGCCGTCCTATCCTTGGATTTAAACTATTACGTCTATTTACCTTTGGGACCTGAGCACCGCAAGTGATCCAATTGCATCTGAAGACCCCAGCAGGTACCGCACCGTCTTTCTTTTTCGGGGGTTAACCAGCGAGAAGCAGCGGGGGTTGTGCCTGTTCTACTGCGATTCTTTTCTCCCTTGCTGGACCAGTAGAGATCCATTCTAGCCTTTTCTCTGATTTGGATCTTGGGGTCCATTAAAGTCATGATATAGCTCTGGGGTATACTGTTCCTGAAGGTAACACTTAACTTCCGATATTATGGCCTGAATCCGCATCGCTTCTGTCACTACATACGTGTCCCCAAATGATACTGTATATGCCATGTACCTTAGGTCTTATACAGAGCACCCTATGCTAAAAGCCACCAATTCCCCTATTTTTGATATGTTCTTCAAGGACTTTCTTATCTTGATAGTAGGACAGAGAGATGTAGCGTTACGGGTATTTTTCTCTCCCCTTCTTTTATTTTTTTCTCTGTCGACCCTTTGGTGCATCGTAACCCCCAACTGGTATTTTACAACCTATGTTGGTTGTCTCATTCATTTTCCTTGCACGCAGACTTTTTCACTTCAATGAATTAAAACGGGAGTTTATCTCCCTGCCTAAAACATGTCGTACACATTTGAACAAATTGTTTTCTTGTCAGCCTTTGTTCTGTTGCTTTGTACTGTAATTTTATATTTTATGTTTGTAAAACGCAAAAATTTGAAACATGCGGACAAGACGAGTGTCATTACACAGAGGCTCGATATAAAAGAATAAGCAGCATTCTTCCAGTAGCAGCATAGACACATAGGCACACAGCGCTGCAGATGTCCAAACACCAATTAGCAGAAAACCAAGCTGACAATGCAAAGCCATTACTACTAAAATCCACACTGTGTGATTATCCTAATTACCAGAAATAGCAATAATAATATGCATAAGAAAATAGTATTTTCTCGATTCACAGTATTACGGGTAGGCTAAATAGGCAGAATAGCTGAAGAGCAGCAACTGTTACTTAATTATTGCCGTGCCAGGCTTGATTTATCAGCAGCTTAAGAGTTCATAAATTGTTTTGTCATTTTTTTCCGCAAACTTTGAATATACTGTATGAGCAATAAAGTATATAAATAAGGATTAACACTATTTTTTATATATTTTTATTTGTGCATTTTTAGGAATTTTTCTCCTCTGAAGGCTACTTATAATTCTCAGTTTCCCTTGAGCTGATGGGTGGAGACTAGTTTCCATGATAGTACAACAAGGCTCTATAATACACTATGAAGAATTCTGGTTATATATATATATATATATATATATATATATATATATATATATATACTCACATCACCCCCCCCTCCTCCAGGAAAGGAGAACCCACCAGCCTCAAGATTAGAATACCTTCTGCAGCATCTCTAGGTTCAAACATTCAAACGTTAGGTTAGAGTCCCGCCCACCAGAGGATCCTATGGTATTGTTGGTACTTTTATTGACAAAAACAAATTAAATAAATAATGGGTTTACACATTTTATAGGATGAACTTTAATCCAAGATATAAAGAGTGTATGTGTGTATGTATGTATATGTGTATGTATGTCAGTTAAAGGAATCTACACAATCACCAAATTTTGCACAGCCGCTCTCTGTAACTGGGAAAAGCAAAATTTTCACACTGCGCTTTCCACATACAGTTATTATCCACAATATACAGGAGCCATTGTCTGCTGCTGATGTGGCAGTTAGAAGCTGAGCCGTAATTGGTTGCTGTTTTGCCACAGGTCATTAATTAATTAATTAATTAATTAGCTCTGAGCTTTGATTGGTTACTATATGCAATAAATATAAGACACTAATATGTGAGGTAAGATAATTAGGGAAACAGAGATAGGGGGAGATTTATCAAAAATGTCTGAGGTAAAACTGTTCCAGTTGCCCATGGGAACCAATCAGAGATCAGCTGTAATTTTATAAATGGCTGTGGGAAAATGAAACTTAAACTCTGATTGGTTGGCATGGGCAACTAGAGCAGTTCTGCTCCCAGACACTGCTGATAAATCTCCACATAAACAAAGTGACAGTCAGAAACAAATACAGAGACAGTCAGATACAGACAGACAGACAGACAAAGACAGACAAAGAAAACCAAAGTCAGAGACAGAGAGAAATAGTCCGAAAAAGACAGAGACATTCAGAGACAGGCAGACAGTCAGAGACCGAGACGGATAAAGAAAACTGGAGTTAGAGACAGACTGACACAAACAAACAGAGACTGTCAGAGAGAGACAGAAATGGCCATAGACAGTGAGAGACAGAGACAATTACAGACACTTAGAGACAGAAACAGTCAGAGACAGTCAGAGAAACTCGGAGACAGAGATGGTCAGAGACAGACAGAGATGGTGAGAGACAGAAATGGTCAGAGACAGAGAAAGTCAGAGACAGACATACACAGCCAGAGACGCTTAGAGAAAGAAACAGTCAGAGACAGACAGAGGCAGTCAGAGACCGAGATGGTCAGAGACAGAGATGTTCAGAGACTGTTACTGACAGAGATGGTCAGAGACAGACAGTCGGAGACAGATAGACACAGAAAGAGATGGTCAGAGACACTCAAAGACAAAAACGGTCATAGAAACAGACAGAGACACTATAAGAAAGAGGCAGACAGAGACAGTTAGAGATAGACAGTCAGAGAGAAAGATAGATACACATAAAATATTTTTTGTTAACCCATTATATTTTGTTATAGCTACGAGCAGTTATTTACTATCCTGGGCAATGTCAGGAGCTTCAGCTAGTCTCACATATAGTGCAGGCAGTCCCTGACTTAAGAATACCAGACTTTTAGATAACCTCTAATTACAGACAAATCTCTCTGGCCACTGTGACCTCTGGTGAAGCTGTTTGGATGATTGTTATTTACTGAACTTTACCCCCAGGCTTTAATGGTCAACATAAGATTTATCAGAGGTCTTCTTTACTATCTACAGGTACTGTGATGTTGTTTGATGCAATTACAGTATATACTCGAGTATAAGCCGACCCAAGTATAAGCCGAGACCCCTAATTTTACCACCAAAAACTGGAAAACCTGTTGACATGAGTGTAAGCATAGGGTCGGAAATGCATTGATCACAGACCCCCCCCCCCCCCAATATATAGCCAGCAAGTCACCAGTGGTATATAGCCAGCAAGTCCCAGTAGTATACAGCCAGCCTGCCCCCAGTAGTATACAGCCAGCCTGCCCACAGTAGTATACAGCCAGCCCAGCCCGCCCCCAGTAGTATACAGCCAGCCCAGCCTGCCCACAGTAGTATATAGCCAGCCCAGCCTGCCCACAGTAGTATACAGCAAGCCCAGCCTGCCCCCTGTAGTATACAGCCAGGCCAGCCTGTCCCCAGTGGTATACAGCCAGGCCAGCCTGCCCCCAGTGGTATACAGCCAGCCCAGCCTGCCCCCAGTGGTATACAGCCAGCCCAGCCTGCCCCCAGTAGTATACAGCGAGCCCAGCCTGCCCCGTTTAGTATACAGCCACCCCAGCCTGCCCCAGTAGTATACAGCCACCCCAGCCTGCCCCCGTTAGTATACAGCCACCCCAGCCTGCCCCCAGAAGTATACAGCCTGCCCCCAGTAGTATACAGCCTGTCCCCAGTAGTATACTGCGAGCTCAGCCTGTCCCCAGTAGTATACAGCCTGCCCAGCCTGCACAGTGTAGTATACAGCCAGCCAAACAAAACAAGAAAAACTCTTAAAAATTACACCAGAGGGGTGTACAAAGCTGCCAAGGGCCAAGTTGCCCTAGAAACCCCCTACTGCCAATAGTAGAACTACAGTAACCATAAGGACCAGAATATGAATAACCATATAGAGCTAAAGTGTCAAAAATGATGCATTAAAAGTGCAATTTGAACAATTTAACAAAGCTCTGATGCATTGATCCCTACATGCCCAACATATACAATACCATGTTGTCGTAGAATGAGACAATAAAGCAAGGCAGGCAGGTGTAGGCAGAGAGAGAGTTGGATATCCCGTTCCAGGCTACTTCACAGCCCTACAAAGATATCTACTATGCCTTTGCCTTGTCATTGATCATATGCTTGATAACTCACAGCCTACAAATTTTTTTATTATTATTTTTTTTAATTATTTTTTTATTTTTCGATTTATTTTTAAATTTTTTTTATGTATTGTCACTACATGTTCACTCACCCCGTCCTCCTTTTGGGATACATGCTCTCGTCTTTATCTTAGTCTTTACGCACATCTGTTCCAGGTGCACTTCCTAGTGTTTTGTATTTGCATATCTCTCTCTCTATCTCTCACCCGCGCTGACATCGAGGGAGCAGCGCGGACACCGGGGGAGCAGTGCTGCGCATTGGGGCCACCGGAGGGTGAGTATAAAATTTTTTGTGCTGAAAAAACTCGGCTTATACACGAGTATATACGGTACATTGATTATTTACAATTACTATTTACTTGATGCACTTTAAAATATATTATGTACTTTGGGTAGTATAAGTGACTTTTGAATCCTGTCTGGCACTCCATTGGGGTGTGCAGGTCCAATTATAGATCTAGTTTTTTTTTTTTTTTTGTACAGGCGGTCAACTACTTAAGAACACCCGACTTACAGACGACCCCTAGTTAAAGACAGACCCCCTCTGCCCACTCTCTGGATGCGTTACTATAGCCCCAGGCTGTAATAATCGGCTGTAAAGTGTCTAATTAATTTTTATTGATAACTCTTGGACAACTCCAATTGGTGCAAAAAAAATTTTGGCTGGATCTACAATTATAAAATATACAGTTTTGACTTACATACAAATTCAACTTAAGAACACACCTATAGGAACTAGAGATGAGCGAGTATACTCGTCCGAGCTTGATGCTCGTTCGAGTATTAAGGTACTCGAAACGGCTCGTTGCTCGGACGAGTATTTCCCCTGCTCGAGATCGAGCATTTAATTAAAAAAACACAGTGAAGAACAATGAAGAATAGAATAAAAACAGTGAACACAGTGAACACAGGATCATTTAAGTGAAAAAGACAGTGAAGAACACAGTGAAGAATAGAGTACAGATGTTCGGCACATCTGCTTACTTGTCGGAAGATATGCGCGGAACGGCAGCAGGGAGACATCAAGCAGCAGGGAGACATCAGGCAGCGGGGAGACATCGGGCAGCGGGGAGACATCAAGCAGCAGGGAGACATCAAGCAGCAGGGAGACATCGGGCAGCACGGGGGAGACAGACATCGGGCAGCACGGGGGAGACAGACATCGGGCAGCACGGGGGACACAGACATGGGGCAGCACGGGGGACACAGACATGGGGCAGCACGGGGGACACAGACATCGGGAAGCACGGGGGACACAGACATCGGGCAGCACGGGGGAGACAGACATCGGGCAGCACGGGGGAGACAGACATCGGGCAGCATGGGGGAGACAGACATCGGGCAGCACGGGGGAGACAGACATTGGGCAGCACGGGGGAGACAGACATCGGGCAGCAAGGGGGAGACAGACATCGGGCAGCACGGAGAGACAGACATCGGGCAGCACGGGGGAGACAGACATCGGGCAGCACGGGGGAGACAGACATTGGGCAGCACGTGGGAGACAGACATCGGGGAGCACGGGGGAGACAGACATCGGGCAGCACAGGGGAGACAGACATCGGGCAGCACGGGGGACACAGACATCGGGCAGCACAGGGGAGACAGACATCGGGCAGCACGGGGGAGACAGACATCGGGCAGCACGGGGGAGACAGACATCGGGCAGCACGGGGAGACTTCAGTGGAAGAAGAGGAGCGGATCCCGGGACAGCGTATCACCCCGACAAGTAAGCAGATGTGCAGAACATCTGTAATCTATTCTTCACTGTGTTTTTTACTGCGTTTTTCACTTAAATCATCCTGTGTTCACTGTTTGTATTCTATTCTTCACTGTTCTTCACATCTGTTAACTTGTCAGGAGATAATATACGCACGGAACAGTGAAGAATAGATTGCAGATGTTTGCATACATCTGATCACTTATCAGAAGACATTCTTTTTCAATTAAATAACACATTTTATTCCCGAACCATGGTCCCTTTGAAAAATGCTTGGGTCTCCCATTGACTTCAATGGGGCTCGTTATTCGAGACGAGCACTCGAGCATCTGGAAAAGTTCATCTCGATTAACGAGCACCCGAGCATTTTAGTGCTCGCTCATCTCTAATAGGAACCTATCCTGTACACAGCCCAGGGACTGCCTGCATAAAAATCCCTGTACATAAACAGGTCTCGTACCATGAGGTTTAGTCATTGGTTACATCCATAACCATTATAGTAAAAAATAAAATATTTTACAAAAATAAACAGCAGATAAATCCTCAAAGATCTCCAGTCAGTTTTGTTTCCTCCTACATCCTCTCCATGATCTCTAATGTTTACATTGCTGTGCATGGACCTCGCTCGGATATTTCATGCTGGGCGCTCTCTGTTCATTTTCGCTGCGGCTCTTTTGCAATTCATTTATAGCCAGACAAAAAAAAATTCACACCTCTAACTAATCCCTTTAGCAAAACAAATCTCTTGTTCGGCTGACATTTCCCGCTTCTGACAGCCGGGCTCCACGGAAAGTGTTTGTGTTTCTTTTATGGTAGAAATGGCTGGAGGGTTCCGAGCGAGCACTTTGTGGATGCAAGCGCCATAATAGGCCTGTTTTCTGTTATATCAAAGATGGTGCACGCCGTGTGTAGTGGAAATTGCAGGGAACACAAAGCATATTCATTAAATTGTCAGAATGGGGTTTTCGGAGACAAACTGCATTCATCTATAATGCGATTTTCTATCAGACTAACCTGTGCATAAAAAGCAGCTGTTCCTATGCCCTAGTCCTCAATTCTAATGTTACTACTTTATGTTTTATAATGGGCATTATACTGATGGTCCACAAAGAGAAATGGCAATAATTTTCATCCTGGAATCCACGCCCGGCTCATCTATTCATTCCATGTTTGGAGGGTATGAGTCACATTTCATTTAGTTCCCTGCCAAGGTCGACCCATTTGGACATTGTTTCATTTCCTTGCGACTTTTTGGTAAATCACAGCATTCCTGTAATGGTTATTTTTTTTAAAAGGGAACCTGTCATCAGGAGCCCATTTTCTATTTCATAGTATCTGAGTTCTTAGGCTTAATAAGGTCCAACAATCTGGTAGTCTTTGGGAAGCCATAATGCTGAGGAGCTGACAAATAGGGGCTCATTTACTAAGGGTCTGTCGGACGCATTTCCGTCGGGTTTTCTGAATTTTTCCGATTTGCCCTGAGGTTTTTGGTGCACGGGATCGGATTTTGGAGCATCGGCGCCGACTTGCACGCAACAGAAATTAGGGGGCGGGCCATCGGACAACCCGACGGATTCGGACAATGCGCAAGATTTAACATTTAGAATTGTGTCGCAAGACACGCACTTACAAGCACCGGGAAGAAGAAGGTGAACTCCGGCAGACCTCGGAGTGGAAGCGACAGATGCATGAACTCATGCCCCTATAATACCAGATAAATTTCCAAACTGCACCTGCACCCAAATAAAAAAATTATGGAATTAATAAACATTAGTGACAATTTCCCTCATCGCCAAGGTGCCACTGGTCACATTCATTAAGTTCAATGACACCTGAATGACTCTATCTCACAGATGGCTCTAGTACTAAGATAGACACAGCAGTCAGCAATTAATAAGTGATGTGTAGTGGGGCATTGGACTCACGGACAATAGACAGGACATGTACAGATAAAAGAGCTTGCAAAAGTTACATGAAATGACAAGGGACATGGCAAAATATATTCACATGACATGGATGTGTTTTCTGAATTACTATCTACTTAAAGAAATTTAACAAAATATTACAACATGCAAGCAACAACTCTGACAGGTTGCATTGCACAACACAGACTCACATAGTTGTAAACAGGCAATCCCCGGGTTACATACAAGATAGGGTCTGTAGGTTTGTTCTTAAGTTGAGTTTGTATGTAAGTCAGAACTGTATACTTTATAATTGTAACCCCAGTCAAAATTTTTTTGGTCTCTGTGACAATTGGATTTTAAAAATGTTGGATTGTCATAAGAACCAGAATTAATAATAAAGCTTCATTGCAGACACCTGTGATAATTGTTATAGCTGTTAATTGTAGCCTAGGACTAAAGTACAGGTAATTACCCAAATCCATAGGTCCGTTTGTAACTAGGGGTCGTATGTAAGTTGGGTGTTCTTAAGTAGGGGACCGCCTGTATATCCTACAAATACATATGTAAACCACAAATTGATATTTCATTGAAAAGCTGATCATCATATGACATAGATGTCTGCACATGTCCAACCAAGAGAAAGTGGAGTCTTTTTAACCCATTACCGACATGTGACGTAGCATTACATCATATGCTAGCTGTGGGTGTATGGAGAGGGCTCACGGGCTGAATCCTCTCCATACAAGGTAGGCGTTTGCTGCATTTTGTAATTGTATAAACACATAATAAAATTTGGTATCCCCGCGATCGCACCTACCCAAAGAATGAAGTAGACATGTCATTTGGGGCACGCAGTGAAGGCTGTAAAATCCACACCATTCGCGGAATATTACTATACTATGAAGTGCAAATTGTTCTACAGAAAACAAGCACTCGTCCAGCTCTTTACATGGAAAAATTAAAAAGTTATAGATTTTGGAAGAGGGGAGTAAAAAAATATATATATATACAGCCAATGGACAAAGACATATATTTATTAGGCACCTTATCAGATCCAATGTGTTGTTATAATATGAAAATGAATTCCCGGTGTGTAACACCTGTTTTCCTGAGGATCATAGAACTGAGGGAAACAAGTGCACACATAAAGCAAATCATTCCCGTGTGATAGGCATCCAAGTAGAAAAGTAAAGGGGGGGAGGTAAAACTTCTAAGTCAATTAACCCCAGGCGGCTGTAGAAGATTGTACAGATTCCAGGGCTCTCTATGTGCTGCTTTGATCTCTCATTTTACTTTGTCTTATGCTGCAGTCAACAAATTTGAGAAGCCAAAACATTTCTGAGCGTATTTAGTGCGCCCTTTCCTATCCCGAGAGTCATTTGGCAAGCCAGTTTCCACCTTTGAGCAGTATCATTTCCCTTTGCATTAGGCGTCCCCAAAGATTGCCCATGGAGTGCTAACTTCCCTCTTATCACCCTTGGCAGTTGGCAAATTGAAAGAATGGCTGGAACACAGCACCACAAATGAAAAGTAAATTGCTACCTGCGAACATTTGTCAGCTTTTAACAAGGACTTCAAATTCTCTGCAGTCTGAAATAACTCCTTCTAGTTTGGGTCTGCGGAGAGAGCTGGCACAGCCGTGAAGCCGCTAAGACTCTGAATGACAAAGTATGTGTTTTCGTGTGATTTTCTTAACTATGTAGAACATTCTGGGGGAGAGCTAATTTGTAGTATATAGATATGTTGCATATTGTTTTGGAAACTAAAACTGAAGTTATTTTGTTTATTTTGCTGTTTTTTTTTTACTGGAGCGCCACTCTTGTCTTAGTGGTGTTTTTTTTTACTGCATCCAGACCCTGTTTGCTTGAATACCACTTTAAATATACATCACTTCTTGCTTTTAAAATAGACATCTACTTTTCATACTCAGGCGCAGCAGACTATTTGTCAGCATAAAGAGGAACTGAAACTATAATAATAATAATAATAATTAAAAAAAATAATAATTAGAGAAAAGGGCAATTTGCTTTGATAAGATACATTAAAGGGATATTCCCACAAACTAAAGTTAGACCCCCTCAGAGCGTGAGAACGAGGGGTCTGTCAGACCACTTGTCACTCTTTTACATTAATGGAGCAGACAGCCGCACGTTCTGCTCCATTAATCTATAAGGATCTGACGGAAATTGCCAAGCACTGAGCTCACCGATCTCCGTCGGCTCCATAAAGATTATGGACGAGGGCTCCAACGGACCCCTTGTTCTCGCATTGTTTAGTAAGTTAGGCCCTATCCCATGGATAGGGCCTACCTTTAGTTTGTGGGAAAACCCTTTTAAAGCAAACTGATTTCAGAATCATTTTAGTACTTTTTAAAATGTTATTACCTGGCTCCTTGCTGAAAAAACAATTATATAATTCAGGACCTTGGGAAAGCATTACACCCTGAGCTTACTGAACTGTCTAGACAGGACAAATAAACCTGATCAATCAACCACAGCAGAAGGGGAGTGGTGCAGTGATCGATTACTTCTGCCTGTGTGGCAGTGATGATGTATTCTCAACTTATGCTGGGCAGGACAAAGCTGGAGCAGTGCATAATTAGGGTAAGAGAAGAAGCAGCGGGGAATATAAAGGATCGATGGAGCCTCATTATAATAATTTTATGATTGTTTTTTTAGCAAAACCACTCAGTTCAGGTATTAAACAAGATATATTTCTGCATCAGTGTAGCTACAGCATTCTCAAGGTATGTATGCTTCATAATGCATCAAAGCAAATAAAAGTAGATTTTCTTTAAAATGGACCAGAAAGGGGAACATAACACTGTAGTCGGCAGTTCTTCACAACTCCCTATGAAGAAGACATAATGACATGACGACTAGTACTTCATCATATAAATCATGAAGTTTTAAAAATGTCAATGATCTTATCAAAACTTAGCTTTAGAGTTGATTCGAGTGCCTGTCTTCCTGTGATAAAAGGAGCCTGTGATTTGTAAAATACCGCTATCCCACTGCTGTACTGATGATACATTATTTAAACTCCCACATCCCCATAAACAGGCGAAGCGTACATTCCTACCAGACACAGCAATGATATAATTTAGTGGACTCAGACATCCATAAATTCTAGCCTTGTTATTTGAAGGACAGATAAAGGCTTGACGGGTCATAAACCAGACTAATAAACAGCCGCATCTTCAGTACAGGTGTGACGCGGGCTATCAGCTTCTAAGCTGGCACACAAATGTATCAGTGACATGCAAAATAATACATCATCCGTGATATCCTTAGAACTGATAAACTCACAAAGCAGTCCACAGGGAAAACAAGTCATCTATAATAAGAGAATGCACTCTATTTACAGGAAAAAATACAAAATACATTGCATACTGTAAATTCATCGGTGGTCATGTATCTTTAGTATGCAGCTGTCATTTTTCAGGGGGGCATTGTTTGATTTATCTTAGCTGGGGCATTAAATCTGGCATCTGCCCTTTTTCAAAAAAAAGTCACATAGAAGTTGCCAATTTTTGAGACAATTTATGGTAATCTTTTTCCTACCCAAGCAGGGGAGTGGAGTTTTTTGCACAAAAATGTAAAACTTTATGAAAACATAAAGTTTGTAAATATAATTATCTGGATTCAACAGATAAATAAAATGCAACACTGGAAAACTCGATGGGGCACATTTACTTATCCGGCTGACATAGGTCACCCGAAGTGCATTGTCCGACTGGAATACACTCTTCCGCGATTCACTAAGATTGTGTGCCCGATATCCTGCATGTGTCGCTTGTCTGCCGGAGTTCACCATCTTCTTCCCGGTATATGCGACACAATTTGAATGTTAAATCTCGCGCTGAGTCCGAATTACTTGGAGCGTCCGACTGCCCGCCCCCCAAATTCTGTTGCATGTTAGCCGCCGCAGCTGCGCCAAAATCTGATCGTGCATGACACAATCCCCTAAAGAATACCTGTCCCAGCCTTCCAATCCGCAAAAACGTTGGGAAGTCCGACAAAAATGCAATCCGCAGACCCTAGTAAGTAAGCCCCGATATGCACAAACTTTGCTGCACGGGTGAAAAAGTTTTTAAAACTAATCCACCAATGCTCGCAAAAAGACCTTTTTCGGTGGCTGGAAGAAGCCGGGGTCCAGAATACCAGAGTGGCTGGCAATGCGGCCTTGTGGGTAGCGATGATCACGGGGCTTGGTATCAGGAGCAGAGGCCTCGTACACAGTCAGGCAGGTTTCCAAGAAAATGGAGGGAGAGGATGTTTCTCCCTGGGGCAACCCCCATACGTAGACAGGAATCCTTGGTGATGGAGGATGGGACACCCTCGATGGTATCACTTGCAGGCACTTTGGTGCAGAATAACTTACAGTTCTTTATTGGAACAGCAAACGGCAATAGCCTAAACAGCAACAAAGGTTCAGAAGGAATGTATCATTGTAATTCTGCCAGTTATCTGGCGTTTGACGCATACTTGTCACATTACCCATTTTGTGCCGTATTTGTGCCTTTTTTGGTGACCTACCTATTCCAATTTACTCTTTTTTCCCACCAGTCAGATTTATCAAGACAATCCAGATGTACATGTCAGATTTATGATGTGCAGCATTAAAGGGAACCTGTCAAGAGGATTTTTGTTATTTAACCAGTCCCTACACCCGACAAGATGCTTGTGATATCTTCTCTTCGTATTTCCAAATTTTTATTCCATGTGGAAATGAGCTACATAATGTCGCTGAGAACAAAGGGTTTCTGGATGAAGATCTCTCAACACCTTCCCTGTTACCTCTGCCCATTGCTTGTTAGAAAGGCCCCTTGTTGTTGCTACATGGAAAACCATTTCAAAAATTTCCCTCATATGTCCCCAGTCTCTCCAGTGTGCATACCTGGAAATTGTGTCTTGTCACTGTGTGCAATCTCTCTGCCTAGGTTCAATTCTGAAAGAGCAAAAGCAGAGCTGCCTGTATCAGGAGCTGGGACAGGGGAAGCAAGGGCGTGCCAGGTGGTCAGACCCAGTCGGAGAGGATGTGCCATGCCATGTAAACAAACAGGTGCAGAGCACCGAGGGACGGCGGCATCAACAAAGTACTGCATTTTTTAAACAGCACCCCCAACCCACCTCTATAGCTTTTATCAAAGTCAGACAACTAGAGATGAGCGAGCACTAAAATGCTCGGGTGCTCGTTATTCGAGACGAACTTTTCCAGATGCTCGAGTGCTCGTCTCGAATAACGAGCCCCATTGAAGTCAATGGGAGACCCGAGCATTTTTTTAATAAAACTGAACAGTAAAAGAACAGTGCAAAAAAAAAATTCCAGATGTTTGCAGATGTTTTACTTGTAAGAACACATTGAAATAACACTATTCTTCACTTTGCAGGTGTTCGCGCGTGTCTCCCGCTAAGTTAGGAGATGTGCACGAACATCTGGAATGTGAAAAATAGTGTTCTTTCAATGTGTTCTGCACTTAAATGCTCCTGTGTTCACTGTTTTTAATGTTTTAATTCTATTCTTCACTTTGCAGGTGTGCGCGCGTGTCTCCCGATAGGTTCGGAGATACGCGCGCACAGCTGCAAAGTGAAGAATAGAATTAAAACATTAAAAACAGTGAATACAGGACCATTTAAGTGCAGAACACATTGAAAGAACAATATTCTTCACATTCCAGATGTTCCGAACATCTCCGAACCTAGCGGGAGACACGCGCGAACACCTGGAAAGTGAAGAAGAGTGTTATTTCAATGTGTTCTTACAAGTAAAACATATGGAAACATGTGTAATATTTTTTTTTTTACAATAAAAATACTTTTATTCAATTTATTTTATTAATTTACTGCTCGATCTCGAGCCGGCGAGATACTCGTCCAAGTAACGAGCCGGTCCGAGTATGCTAATACTCGACCGAGCAGTATACTCGGACGAGTATACTCGCTCATCTCTACAGACAACCCCTTTAAAAATATGTGCACCTGTTTTGGTTTGTTTCACCAAATATGTACAATGTTTTGCTCTCAGTTGTGGTCCCTTTCATGTTTCCATAGAACAGGGTTGATATCCTGTATATTGATCTTGTACAGTACTAATGTAATAGTACAAACTAATGTACACTGCTACTTCTACTGTGAAGCTGGATCCACTCATATTAGGAGGGGTGGAGGAGAGGGGGGCAAAAAAAAAGTGGTTATGAGACAAGATCTCAATTCAGGTAGTGTTGGTTGGTGCACAATACCAAAAATAGTAGTCAGGACTAGATTCATCAAAAGATCACGATACATAACACAACAAAAATACAATAATCAAATTTTATTCCCACAAGGTACCAAAAAGGACAACACAATTTAAAAACATCGCTAAAATACATAACAACAAACACACAAAAGCGGTGGTGGTCAATAAACACACAGTTTCACCTAAATAGGTATACAGTACACGTATCTATTAGAGTATACAGGCCCAATAGTCAATTCGCCCAAAAGAAAAAAAGGGCATTACATATACCAAGGCCTACCACTCTACCAAAATGACTCACAAGACCACCACCGCAGCACCCCGACGTACGTTTCGCCGTTGCTTCCTCAAGGGGATGTGCTGCAGTAGGGCAAGAGGGAAGTATATATGTCCAGGGAAATACCCACAGATTGTACAAGGGCCAATAGAAACACTTTATGTCTAAAAAGTTACCTGTGTGAATAGGGATTGGATCGGCAGTGTGTATAAGCGCATTGGTCCAGTCACCGCGCACGTCCCAGAAACATCAGGCCCAGACCGCCGGAAAACACATGGCGCGCATCACTAGCGCGTCATCGTTCACCGGAAGTGCGGACCGGAAGTTCGGAACGCGCATGCGCGCCGGGGCAATGCGCTTCAGCCGTCCATGTTTGAATTGGGCAAAACCGGAGATGGACCCAGGGTAAGTAAGTATACCTCATGAGTGTTGACTTTGTTCTCACATACCATCATGCAACCTATAATATTAGATTATAAAAAGTAAGTGTCCGTGATAAGCATTCTACACCATGTGTAAAAAGTGAAGTGCACGTGAAAAAAAGTGAAAAAATAATAAGTGAAAGACAAAAGAACAAAGTGTTGGTTGGTGCTACGTCTGGTCATAGTCACAAATCTTCTTGGTATTGTGTTTGCAGTCTTGTTCGTGAACAGCAGACCAGGACATGCTAACTTTTACAAGACCTTTATCTTTCCAATTAACATTTTCCAGCTTCCTTCATTGTGTCAACAAGAATACATCTCTAAGCCTCGACTTTACATTGACTCTCTCAACTCCTGAAATATTTAAACAATTCAGGCCCCCAATATTGACCCTGCTCATGAGAAGCTCTCATTAAAATTTGTTGCGTTTGTAATGTCTTTTCATTACATTGAAGGAAGAGTTATGGAAGTAGAAGCACGTGGGAAATGAACATTGAGGATCTAGGTATATGAAGAACATCTTATGCAGAGATTAATACAAGACAAGTTTTGTCTGAAACATAGCAATACTTAACACAGCAGTAGGACAAGTTTTTGGTCAAAAATATGCATAAATCAGTAGTGCAGATGAGAAAAGTAAAGTATATTATACATCATTAAAGAAATATGATCACATATGCTTCTTTTTATCTTGCCTTTATCCTTATGTTTAAATGAGCTTGCAGTCCCACACACATTGACAGTTGAGAGATAAGGAGAAGCTGATAAAATGTTTAATAACTGCTCTTTCCAGCTATAATCACAGAAAATATTCTTCGGGCATTGGAATAGTTAAAGGGGTATTCTAGGAATAAGCATAATTCATATTCAAATGGGTCATCAAAATATAAGCAAATATGTAATTATTTAAAATTTTGCTCCACTTAGCAGAAAAATGTTGTGGTCATATATTGTAATGAAAAATTATAGGCAATGTGCTGTGACGGTATTAACACACATAATTAATATGGTAACAGAGCAGAACAGTCTGTGAAATCATCACTGGAAGAAAAGAATAAAAGAGAGGAGCTGTTACAGAGAACTGAGGGATCATGGAAGTTGTAGTTGTAGATGGCAGCCACCTTAGAGATAACTCCATCTACTTTAGAAAGCCTATAAAATTGTGTGCATCATAATAGCAAACTTTTAAAGCTCCGTTTTGTGATGGATGACATTGAGTTCTGTTTTATTAAATTATTTATAGCATTATGGATTTTTGTATCAGACATTCATATTCCCGGAATACCCCTTTAATATTTAGCCTCTTTATGTTATCTTCATGATGCTCAATACAAAAGAAAGAAAAAAGTCACAGAGCTCATGATAGGTTATGTTCTGGTTTATGGGTGATCCCCACATGGTTATCTTTGGCTGCTCTGCCTTGCAGCCTTCCAGTCTGTAATACTGGTCCCATGGGCAACAACAACCTCTTCATTCCTTGGAGTTTCACACCTGCTTGTGGTGTATATCCACCTACAGGCTGCACCTTGAGGAAACAACTTCTCTGTAGATAGCACACTCATTCTGCAGATCAATTCTGCTTTGACTTGTACCTTGAAGGCTAAGGCTGGATTTAAACTGGCGTTGCCTGGCGTACCATAGCACGGAGGGCACACGGCAGGACGCAGGGAGAGGAGGATGAGGTGAGCGCTACTAACCCCCGGCCCTCTCCATAGGGATAAATGGCACATCTTTTCCTATCTTGTCCTATCTTTTCAAGGGTTACGGATCGGTATGGTGCCGCACGTGTGCTTCACTGTACCACTCCCGTAGGGGCCCATGAACCCATTGCCTTCAATGGGGGACGTATATCGGCCATATATACGTCGACCGTATATACGTCCTTCATACGGCAGTGTGAGTGTAGCCTAAGGATATTACTACTGAGGTTTATCTTTTCTATATATATTGACAAAAGTCTGATCCTTCCTTGATTTCTTTCTAAGCATATATAAGCTGTAGCTGTAGTATGATATGTATACACCAGGCACTACTATCCGCATACACAATGCTAACTTACCGCTGCAATGAAAATAAATATTACAGGACACACATCACATTGTCCTTAGACATTTTGGATTGTTTCATTCTGTAACATCAGATCTCTATGAAACATTCATCCTGTAACACTCTTTATAATACATGAACTTTTCTTTGTCACCTGGACAGGATTCGTTTCTCGTTGTCAATACTGCGGAGTATAAAGGAAATGGCTCGGGATGGAATTTAGCATTCTCTGTCTGTTTAGTGCAGAGACCAAGTAGAGGAGATAGAATAATGTGCTCTCGGCCTGACTCCACATATCACAACACCGCAGCTGCTAATGTTATGGGAGACCTACATGGGCGAAGGCATGGAGGATATAGTAGTATACATTATTTCTACTCTGTATATATAAGTATGTATAGAATGGCACGCACTCTTCCTCTAATGCCATCATCAAAGATTCCCCACGGAAGAGTTGCCAAATTATTCAAAGGATTTGGTTCAGGTTCAAAACTATTCCATGTTACATAGTTACATAGTTTATACGGTTAAAAAAGACACAGGTCCATCAAGTTCAACCATGGAATGGAAGGGATTGGACCAGGAAGGGATTTAAGGGAAACAATTCTATATAACATAACCATCAATGCTATTTAGGTGTAAAAGACCAATGTTGCTCCAATCATACTGGAAACTGGTATATAACCCTATCGACTCCTCGATGGGTGCCAAATAATTTAATTGTAGTTGCTCTTTTATTTCCTCGCTACTGTTGTCACATACAGTCCTGATTTACAGCCCATAGCACGCCGTTTCTGATGACCTTATTAGAAGATCCATGAAGGCTATGACATATGGCCCTCAATGTTACAGCTATAGCATCATAACCTGCATCTTTACATTAAGCTTGTGGCACAGATCACCCAACACCCGACTTTTTTGAAGTCTTCAAGTGAAGAAAATTTTAAAAAAAAAAACTTTCATGCTCACCGAAATGTAAGTCTGATGGGGCACATCAAAAAATCTCTCCTTTCGCGATGTGACAAGGGAAGTTTGGATATTTCCCCCGGTTTCATTGCACATGCGCCTTACATATGGTACATGTGGCAGTAAAGCTGGAGAGTACTAAAAAGGGACCAAGGGACAAGCTGAGTTTTCTAGTTTAAAAATACTACCGGGACACTAAACCACTGGTCTGTATGGACCTGTGAGTGGTTTAATGTCCTAAATCGCCCTGACAGGCTACCTTTAAAGCCTCGTGTGTGAATAATCATTGCTCTTGAGTAAAGCTAATGTAAAATGTTGCTTCCAGATTCTCAGTTTACAAAGTTTGGCAGCTCTTTAGTTACCTGTGCATCAATTACAATCCCTTAAAGGGAACCTGTCAGCAGCAATTGACTTTATAAACCACTACCAGAATTTTGCCAAGCAGCATAAAACCTTCTAGTTATTGTTTCTTTCATGTCCCAGTGCATCATCCAGAGAGCTGATTCCCTAAATGGAACATATGAGCCCAAATACAATGCTTTAGACTCATGGATTTAAACTGCATGTCCCAATGATTCACTTATAAAGTTGTATTTCTTATGACATCATTGTTAGTCACTGGATACTATGCTATGATGTCATCATATGAGCTGACTTATGGAATATATCACTGAGGAATCAATGTTTTTTTTTTTTTTTTATGGAATAGCAAAAAAAAGAGTTAAATAAAAGTGAAAATAGAAAGTATACTTACCCTACTTCTGATTCCAGTGTTGGGGGCTGCTTCTTTTCTTGGGCAATTCTGGCCTTGGTGGAAGTGCCAGGGATGATAGCACCCGCTTCAGCTATTTTGTGACTTCCTCAGATCACAGGACGTGATGGTATTTTACCCCTTTCACTTCCAGCTGGGCAATGTGGGAACAGGGATTTAGAGGTAAAATGTCTTTATTTATTATATATATATATATATATATATATATATATATATATATATATTTTTTTTTTTTTTTATTCATTTATAACATTTTCACAAGGCACAACATTAGGTAAACATTTGCTTATATTTTTCCGGTGTACATAATAAACTTATGCAATTATGTCAACATCTACGTTGAGCCACTGTTTCCCTTAAACTACAGGGTTGTGAGGAGGGGGTTGTGGAAGGAGCGGGGAGGATGGGAGAATACTCTGTGTGGTTCCCAGTCTGGCGGGAAGTTTAGGGTGAGAGGGAGCAGAGGAGCTTCCACTCCTGGGCATAGAGTATTTCGGATGCCGTATATATGTATATTTATTTATTTATTTATTTAAAGGGGGGCACGGAAAATCCCTTTAAATATTTATCTTACTTTACTAATACAGTAATAATACTGAACATCCACGTTCTTTCTGATACATATCATGTAAATCCATACATAATCTATGTTTGTTCCCTGCTATATATATCATATGTAACAGGAATAGGACAAATTATATTCAACAAATCCAACATAAAGTCATAGAACAATCCCTATTGTAAGGTAGAATATGACCAGTATCCCCTAGATGACTGACACGGTGACACACACTGCACCTTACTCCAACTGAGTCACCATAAATTTAATACATATTGGTCTACATCCTCCAGGCAACTATCAAACATCTAACACCGGTAGACCATGCATTGTTTTTTTCACCGCCTAGTCATTGGTGTGGAGGTAAACAACAATGTAACTGAACATTTCTGCATCCAGTATCGGATATTGAAGCCTAATAACCTGTATTATCCACACACTTACTGTTACTATTGTAATAAACATTGCTGACAACTTGCTCATAGCTCCTCAGAGAAATCATCGTTGTTTGTCGGAGATGAAGATAAAGGTAGGTACAGGAGATTTCTTGTAGTGTTTAATTTCATTCCATTACTCAATATTAATAAATAATTACTGGTGAGTACTCTTATTACTATTTACTATTCTTACTACTCACCTGATACAGGAGGAAAGTATTAGGCAAAGTATGAAGAAAATAGAAAAGAAGTCAGAACCTTTATATTTCTGCTGGGAATAAAGCCAATTTAGGAATCTGCCAAGCTATACATAATCTTTACAAATCATAAATATTTAAGGTGCGGCACAGAATCCATACATCTTCTGGAACGCGTCAAGCTCCGTGCTTCATTTAGTAATTTACAGAGTTTGATATCCCCGGTGAGCGCTGAGATGTCAGTGAGCAGAAATAGAACACCTATGGGAAGACTGAGTATAAGGTCATGTTCACATATAAAGTATCTTCTGCAAATTTGTGGTGTATGTTTTATAGTACAATACAGTCATATGAGTTCTTCATGTACACATATGACTGTATTGTCAAGTACCAAACTTCTTGGTAACTTAGGGTGGTCCATTTTGTCATCTCTGTGTTCTACAGTTAACAGAATTTTGATGGACCTTCAAAGATCCTGGAAGAGATCATATATGCATCTGTGTGAATCGACAAGAATTAGGATTTAGGGCTTGAGGCTCTGTCTTATGCAGGACAGTATCACGCTTAATTGGTGGCTTCGATAACCATGGATCACAAAGGAGCTTTGGGCCCCAGGTAGCCGTCCAAACCTCCAATATTACAATCCATTACTGACGTGTTAGCACTTTATCTGAATAACCCCCGGATGGCTAAAATTATCCTTTTTTGGTCCCAATGTGTCACCAGGATCTGGTACACATGCCACATTAACCACCACCAGAAATGTTTTTTACAAGTGAATGAGAATTTCTTTTTTTCATAGGCTTGTGCACAGGGCTCCATTGATCCAGTATATCCACCCACAATTCTTCTTCGGTTGGTGCTCTTTACTACCTGAGACAGGATGGGTCCACTCCAGTGACTACAGGAGGGATATGAGAGTATCATGCGTGTCAGTACACATATCAAGAAGAAAACTTTTTGTTATTAGAGCCACAAATATCACAAAATGATGGAGCTTTCTAGAAGTAGTGGTGGGTAACCAACTGTATTGCCGTCGGCTAATTTTTTTGGACCCATTTGTATACAGGCAGTCCCCGTACAGGATCGGTTCCATAGGGTTATTCTTAAGTTGAATTTGTACGTAAGTCGAAACTGTATATTTTATAATTGTAGCTCCACTCAATTTTTTTTTTGCCCCAGTGACAATCGGAGTTTCAGAATTTTTTGCTGTAATTGTACCAAGGATTATCAACAAAGCTTTACAGACACCTTACAGCTGATCACTGCAGCCTGGGACTATAGTAAAGCATTCAGAGAGCCTCACCGAAGATCACAGTGGGCAGAGGGGTCCGTCTGTAACTAGGGGTCGTCTGTAAGTAGGGTGTCCTTAAGTAGGCGACCGTCTGTATTAGAACCCTAGTCCACCAGATGACCCTCCATGCTCTGATACTATGGGCAAACATTAACATAGACTGTTAAAACAAAATAGAAATCAATGTTCCAACATAAAATAATCTAAAGTTCTGGTGAAACTGGGATATAAATAACAACTCAGCTTAAATGAAAAGAGCAAGATAATGTAAAAAAATGTACAAATTCAAAAATGTTGCAAATATTTGCATTTCAATTGGCAAAAATAAGACACCATCTAAGTCTCAGTTGTTATCTCCAATATGTGTTAAATAAGCTGTAATTGAAATAGTTATAAGCTGCCTTACGGGTGAACACTGATTAAATGTGACCCAGATTCTATGGACCAATCACATCTCCAAGGCTAATGTGTGACCCTGGGTACTTTGCAATGCAAACTGCTGTGGGTTGAGCTGCCAGAATCGCATAGCGCAGCCTGCTCTGCTTCATCATCTGTCATGAACTGGGGCCCGATCCTCGAGTGACAGGCACTTTATTAAATGCAATTACTCAGGTGTATTATTTTTCTGTCATTTTCGGTGTATGCAAATCAGAATTCAGAAATATATTTAGGTATCACAAGGGGCACTTCATTATGTGGAATATGTTTCTCTTCTTGTTTGGCTCATGTGTCACGAATCACCAACCAGACTGAGAAGAGAAGTTCAGGCTTTTAGGTAACACTGGATGATGATGTGATTGGATATATAGCTGGTTCTGAAAGAGGTTGGTGCCAGGGGTGCTAATTTATTCAGTCGTTTGGGACCTAAGTTACTCTGAACTTTCAGCCTAATCATGTTCCTGGAATCATCTGTGATCAGACATCTGTCGACCTTAAGGTTTTACCAGTAGTTTAACATTTAAATAAAGCTTTAAATAAGCATAGAGTGGTAGCAGCCATAGCAGCTGCTATGAGGCCCGCAGTGTCCCCGCAGGGGCCCCAACATCCAACCTGACACACTAATAAGTGGAGGAAGAGCACACTGTACATCATAATATGTATATAACATATATGTGATGTATGTATGCTGTATCAGCGATATCTATATGCTGAATGTGTATATGGTGTATGGTGTGTGTATATACTTTATATGCTGTATATTTGTATAGGGCACTGCATGTGTGTGTATATGCAATATATGTGTGTGCATGACTGTATAAAATTGTGATTGTAACTCGCATGTGTGAGTATTTATGAATAAATCTATATTTTACGTGGCAAGGGGGCCACTATTCAGAAGCCTGCTATGGGGCCCTGCCTCTCCTACTTACGCCCCTGATTATAATTATAGATCAAATGTATGGAAAATTTTGTAAATATACTTTGGGTTAGTTTATAAACATTTTCTGCACATTTGGCACACAATGGCCCACATTTCTTAAAGCCCCTGCACCGGTTTTTTGTCTGACTTTGCACGTTCTTTTCCATGGACACTGCCTGCACATGTATTTATAAAGTGTCCGTGACACATTTGTGTCGTGGCTGCCCCACACCCAATGCAATACAAATTTATGCACTGAAAGGGTTGTTCTGGGTGCACAGCCAGACCATGCGCCACATTTATCATGCAATGTCCGACAAAATTGTGTTGTGCACCTTATGTTGCCTTGATGCATTCTTTCGGAGCAGTGCAGAGGGTGCCAGATTCATGAAGAATGTGTACCACAATTCCAAAATCTGGCGCCCTCTGCACACTACACAGACAAATGGCACCTAGTACAGTTTGCACTGTTTTTGATAAATGTTGGCCATTATTTTGGGAAAAAAAATTAGATGTTCCATAAACTGTGGTTCAAAGTAAACATATTAATGTGTATATGTGTTCCAGGAGTCCTGGGACTTCCAGAGGTCATGTACCTTGGAAAGTTTTAACTAAGTATTTTGCTGTTACCCTTGGTGCTTTATCATCTCTTGTCTAGTTTTTTTATGAAAAACATCCCTGAATAGATAAACTGCCAATCCGTAGAATTAGCAACAATGTTGTAGTTTTCTCTAGCTTCTTTCATCGTCTAGCTCTGCTTAAAACTTTTTCCTTCTAAGCATTGTTCATTGCAACCAATCTTTCATGAGAAGGAGAGAATTGTCAGTAACGCCGCCCTATGTGCCATTATTTAGGGTGAGAACTTCTAACTTCTAAATTTTAGTCTAAACTTTGTCTAAATATCTCCTGATGAATTCCTAAACACAGAAGTTCAGTTTATCTCCCTATGGTTGTTTACTCTGAATGCTGAATAAAATATATGTATGTATGTTATTTTTCTATAACTGTGACTTATTGTTGGTAATAACTAGGTCCCATCTATTATGTACAAGTATTTCCATGAAGTTTTAGGGAATGACTGAAATTCTTCAAATGGAAGAATCTGTGAAGTGTTATGGAATTTGATGGATCTATATAATGATTGTTATTCTTAGATTATTATTATTAAAAAGACTTGAGTCGCAATGTTTGAGTACTCAAACCCTGACTTTGGCCAGAAATTTTGGTTTGGTGTTCAGGCATGGACAGTCTAAGGGCTTCTGAGGAGTCCGTCAACCAGCTTTTCACACCCATTGCTAACGCTTCCGTTCAGTACTGGCATTGACGTCACAGGGAGTGTTGATCCTAAGAAAAATGGCAGTGACACCTACAATCAAGGCTACAATCACGGGGTCAGGTACCAAACCAAACTTTAATTGAAGGTTTTCCCAAACTAACTGAACCCAAATGTGACGGGGTTCACACATCCCTATTAAGTAGTAGACATTGAGGGTAAAGCTTTAAGGATCTTTTGGAAAGAAGCTTTGAAGAGACTGTTCCTACCATTTTACGAGGTGATTGGTGGGATGTGACACATAGGACACTGGCTGTCCTAGTTCACTGCAGCTATAGCTTCGATAATACCAGGAAAGTGAAAAACCTATAATTAGTGATGAGCTGACCCGTTAAATTTTACAAATCTGTGCGGGTCCAGGTTCTGAACTGGGACGCAAACTCCCACCAGTAACACCTGTGACCATGACTTCAAATGTCACTTTACCAGTGTCATTTCAAGAGTTAACACCCATGGTAACAATAATAATCTTTATTTATATATAAATTCTGTAGTGCTTTACACAGACCGATTTGGCAAGCTCAGACGGGGGGAGTACCCAGAATTGATTAATAAAGAGAGTAGTTAGTGAGTGTGACAGACCTGTGGGCGTTTAAGGCAGGAAAGGGGGGAGTATGGAGGTTGAGCCAAATCTAGACCCGAATTTCTAATGAAGTTCAAGGTCAGGTCTGAGGAACCCACATAGTTCGATACGATACCAAACTTTGCAGCTCGGTTCCCATCAACACTCCGATAATGTAAAAATTTAAAAGTTCGATATCTGGAAAATCAAGTGTTAATAATATGAGTTGATTATGAGTTGATTACAATTATTTGTTAGTTACTTTAACAACTTTTTTTCTAAAGATATCTCAATCTTCTATCTGAAAAAAAATTAAAACTCCCAGTTGACTTTTATTTCTTCATACGGTCTTCACAGTAGGACAGTAGTAATGTTGGATTTTTACTAGAGATGAGCGAGCACTAAAATGCTCGGGTGCTCGTTACTCGAACCGAACATTTGCCGATGCTCGAGTGCTCGTTTCGAGTAACGAGCCCCATTGAAATCAATGGGAGACCCGAGCATTTTTCAGTAAAATTACAAACTGACCGAGCACAGTGAAATAACACAGTGCAGAACAGATTGCAGATGTTCGGGAACATCTGCGATCTGTTCCGGAGACACGCGTGCAGAACGGTGTTCTCCGCAATAGTATTTGAAGAACAATATGTGTAGAGAACAACTTGCAGATGTTGCCAAACATCTGCAATGTGTTCTTCACACATATTGTTCTTCAAATACTATTGCGGAGAACACCGTTCTGCACGCGTGTCTCCAGAACAGATCGCAGATGTTCCCGAACATCTGCAATCTATTCTGCACTGTGTTATTTCACTGTTTTCTTCAATTAAACGATTAAATTAAATGTTTTAATTGTATTTTTTTATTGTTCTTCACTTCTTTTTTTTTAATTAAATGCTCGTTATCGAGCAGGGCAAATACTCGTCCGAGCAACGAGCCGGTCCGAGTATGCTAATACTCGACCGAGTATCAAGCTCGGACGAGTATACTCGATCATCACTAATTTTTACATTTTTCGCTCTTTCGTACTATTTACATTATTATTTTTTTGCTCGCAGACCTTCAAACATCCCTTTACCTCTCCATTGCCATGGCAACGCATGTCACACTCCGAGAAGAAATAAAACAATGGGATAATTGTGAGGATTCCTTTCTTTAGACGGGCTTGCTGTTACCTTGTCCGCACGGCCTTATATTGTGCTACATAAATAAAGGTTATAATAAAATCTTAGTTGTGTGTTATATCGGTTGGTGTCTTTGCGTTTATTCCTGCACCCCGTTGGACCAACTCAAAGAATCCACAAGGGAAGACAGACACACAGAGACGCGGCCCGTTGTATCTATTCACTATAAAGCACGAGCAGCGGTAAATACACAGGTCGCATTGTCTTTTTGCTCTGCTTTCCGCTATCTTGCTGGGTATCTTCTACCCGTCAGTCACTTGGCTTTCGTAATCGATTCTTACAATATCTCCAGGATTCAGCTAAGCTTATATTTACCAACAAGAAAAATATGACCTTTCCGCTGATGGAAATACACAACCCAGGATAGATGTCAGATTTATTAATATATAATGAACTGGAGAAAGTGTCAAATGAAAGACCTCACACATGGAAGAAGAGTGCCGTGCCCATCTAACAATGGCAGCTCAGTAACAATGTATGCCGACGTATAGATACATGGAGGATTCATGTTATGTGGGCATCATAATAGGCTTTCTGCATCAGCTTTTTACAGGTGACGATGCTGACAGCCAATTTTCTCCATATTCTGTAGTATATGATGCTTGACTGACATATCTTTTATCCGTTCCTGTCCCTAATATAATGTCATCATATGCTATGTTTCATCACCTGCATGAAGGAAGTCTATGGCGCTCCAAAAGGTAATAAAGGAATACATTATTTTTTTAGGGACCACCTACCAAATAGCAGATAAATAATAATAACACTCATTTTGCTGCCTTAAAAGTTATCTGTTGCAGAGTTTTTAAGTATGTTTAGAACCCTGTATATGTTGCTCAAACTAGTCATCACTGTGATTGTGATTGGTATTCCTATCTAGGCATTCACATTTAATTTAATTCATTTGTAGACATTTGTTCAATTGGATGTTATTAAAAAAATGTTCTTGTGTGAGGATAATTTCTGATAAATGTAGCCATGTTGTCCCTTAGAAACGAGAAAGCTTACTCAGAAACGACCACCTCGCACAGTGGCAGCGGTGGCCAGACGTGCGCTATTGAGTCCTGCCTGACCACCTGGATTCAGCTTTCATTACCACAGGATGGATGTTGCACATGCAGTAACTCCTGGATAATTCATATACAAAAATCTTTTTTTTTTTTGCACAATTACTCCAGCAGAGGTGGCCGTATCCAAGGACACTGTCTTGTTTCTAAAGGACCATATGACTATATTTATAGTCAAGCTTTGTAATGGATGTAAATAACAAGTTGATTTCATTCAATTGGTCACAATAAATAACATTCCTTCCCAGATAGTATCTGAGACTTCTCTGCTTCTTGATAATGGCCCTGCCCTTTAATCACAATAGGCCCCGCCCCTGCAGTGGAATAAACCCCATAGCAGGGGTAGCAGCCAACTACAGCCAGACATATTGTTGATCACATGACCTGACCAGTTGGTTGCATGACATGTGATGTGGACATGAGACAAGCAGCCATATTAAGTGCCTCTTACACCGGGGCAAAGTCACAGGACTAATTAAAGGGCCAACAACATTTTAATTGTTTATTATAGTCTATGTCCACAACATTATTTGCAAAGGGGAGCAACATTTTGAATAACAACTAATTACATGTTAGCTTATATTTTAATGACCTAGTTGAATATTAATTATGCTTATCCCAGGAATAAACTTTTAATTTTATTAAAGGAAAGAAAGTGGGGCTTTTGTACTTTTCTGCTTACGGTTTCCTTACAGTTACTGAAGTGCTTGGGATCTGCCAAAGTAACCAGTGAAAGAGTTATCCACAGGGTAGAAAGTCATCCGCCCCCTGACTTTTCTTATTGCACACTACCAGGTAAGCACATTTAAATACTTACCTGGACACGAACCTATCACTAGGCAAGAGGAATTTTTTTAAGGAAGACCTTATAGAAGGACATTTTTTAAGACTATGAGGCACATTTACTTGCCCGGTCCTGTCGCAATCCCCGAGGTGCGTTATCCGACGAGGATGAAGTCCGGCGTGATTCACTAAGATTGTGCGCCTGAGATCCTGCATCTGTCGCTTCCCCGCTGAGGTCCGCCAGAGTTCACCATCTTCTTTCTGGTGTATGTAAATCCATTGTCTTGCGACACAATTTGAATTTTAAATCCCGTGCTCAGTCCGAATCAGTCGGGATTTCCGTGTGGCATGAAAGTTGGCGCCAAAATCCGATCACGTGCGCCAAAACCCCCTGTTAAAGCTGCCGCAAATCGGACATAGTCCTGAAACCCGATGGAAATGCGGTGTGGGGACCCTTAGTAAATGAGCGCCATTATTTTAGGCTTGGTATTATTTTGTGGTTCTAAGTAAGACACCCTTTTTATGACAATTCTTACTGTCTGTGCACCTTCAGTCCACGTTGCTATGTGGTTTAAGGACTGAGGAACACTTATGTTTTTCACAAGTGCTTACAATGTTAATGTAAAGTAGTCCCTGCTAAAAACTATCCAGATGTTTAAGGATTTTACTTGAAATGTCTCTTTATATTAATCTTCTCATGCGAGGTGTGAGGCACAGTGTAGAGATCCTTGCCCTCCCATGACACCTCCTCACATGCTGGATGTCATCTCCATTACGGTGTAAGTTATGTAAGGCGGCACAGCTTGGCGCCCAGTTGTGTACCTCTCCCGTAGTTATCATTTGGTTCTTCTTACCTTCCTAGAGTATAACTCATAAGCCTTACGTGCAAAAATAGAAACAAGGAACAAAATAAGAACATTTTTGACATTTCCAAGTTAAGTAAAACTTGAGAATCCCGCTGTGCTCTCTGTGGTGAGCAGATAGAGGGATATTCATTTGAGGACCATATTTTAAAGGAGACTAGTGAAATGTCTTCAGTATTTCTCCCTACTGCCTGTTCCAAGTTAGTATGAAGTACATATAGTAACAGCAAAATTTTAAAAATTCTTACAAGTAAGGCAAATAAAGCAAAATCTAATTTGGCACTTACCGTAACTGATAAATTACAGTACGGTAAATGTTCATTTGACTTTTACAATGATCTATTGAACTAGGTAGTTCTAGAGTTAAATATTGCTACATCTGTACAGTGTATCTGTGCTTGCTCAGTCCAATAAACTTCAGTGGAGCTTAGGTCTCATGTATACGAGCTCCTAGAAGATGTATATAGGGCAGCAAATTTACGGCCGAATATATATGTCCCCATAGATGGCGACATCACTGTTTTCTATGGAGAGGGGAGGGGTGGGCAGCGCTAAACCCTCCTCCTTTCCAGCGCACCGCCAAATGCCCACTCAAATGAGCCGGTAGGCATAAGTCTGATTGAAAGTAGCCTTAGGCATATCCCATTTATTATTTTTATTTATTTTTTAAGAGCACCATTAATTCCATGGTTCTGTACAATCATTAGAGGGGATCAAGTACATTACATTAAGACAAGAACAAAAGCAAATACAAAAAACTCAACTACAGAAATCAGGAAACAAGTGGGAGGAGCTCCCTGTCCTTGAGGGCTCACAGTCTATATGGTAGGGTAGAAGGAGGCAGGAGGTGAAGGAGCAGAGCAGTTGTAGGTAATCTTGAACAGCTGGGTTTAAAGGTTACATTTGAAAGGTTTAGAGTAGGTTGGTCGTCAACGGAGGACAGAGGTAATGGTGTGAATGTGATTTTCGAATAACATTTTGAAAGTGTAAAATGAGTTGTGCTGCCATTTCTGCGTTTCATGAGTTTCAAAAATACAGGCGGTCCCCTACTTAAGAACACTCGACTTACAGACGACCCCTAGTTACAAACGGACCTCTGGATATTGGTAATTTACTGTACTTTATCCTTAGGCTACACTGATCAGCTGTAACAGTTATCAAATGTGTCTGTAATGAAGCTTTAGTGTTAATATTGATTCTTATGAAAACCCAACATTTTTAAAATCCAATTGTTGCAGAGACCAAAAAAGTTCTGGCTGGGATTACAATGATAAAATATACAGTTCCAACTTACATACAAATTCAACTTAAGAACAAACCTACAGACAGTACAGTATAAATGTTCAAGAAATTTTATGAAGCTAAACCGCACTGCCCTATGTCAGAAATAATACGGCAAGGATATACAGTAATCATTATATTGTGTAGTGAATTCATAACCCTTGCAATTCTGCTTGTATAGTATATACAGCCAGTCCCCTACTTAAGAACACCTCACTTACAAATGACCCCTAGTTACAAACAGACCTCTGGATGTTGGTAATTTACTATACTTTACAATAATGTACAATTAACAGCTATAAAAGATATCACAGGTGTCTGCAATGAAGCTCTATGGTTAATCCTTGTGCTTATGACAACCCAAAATTTTAAAAATCCAATTGTCACAGAGACCAAAAAAAAATTGTCTGGAGTTACAAAAATAAAATATACAGTTCTGACTTACATACAAATTGAACTTAAGAAGAAACCTACAGAACATTGTACATAACCCTGGGACTGCCTGTATATGGCTTGTTCTTTCAAATTATATATCTACTTTTTCTCACATTGGAGTAGGTTATTAATATTATACTGGTTGAGATCCAGAACCTCCACTTTTCAGTTGCTATCAGCAGTCACCAGTACCAGAAATACATTTGGGGACTGTTACTATGCTTTGTGTGACAGCTATCTGGTGGACAAGGCATGTAAAAAGGCCTCTTTCAGACAGTTTTGTCAAATCTCCGCCCCACACTGCACTTTAGCGTATTGGGGCGGGAAATGGGACGAAGAGTGAGATTGCGGGGCCTGAAATCTTTGCCAGATATGACCCGGTGGACTATCGGATTTACTAAGAGTAAATCCGATATGCAGAACAACGGCAGGGGAAAATTAAGACTGACGTTTAAAGGAAATCTACAATTTGCTTTTATGCATTATGAACTCCTGTGTATGAGTGATCCAGCTCAGGTTGATTAGTCCTGTCTGGACAGTTCAGGAAGCTCCAAGTAATGTGTATATGTACGCATCCAGTCTGCAATGTAGTCAGAATCATAGTCAGAATTATACAAATTCTATTTTCACTATGGTATAAAATAGTCACTATTCCAGGACGAAAAATCCAGAAATGCTAAGAAGTTTTTTTTCGGGCAGCGCAGGAACTGTAGGTCTGAACTGACTTTGAGGAAAACCGCAACAAGCCAAGAGGGAAATCCAATTAATGGTGAAATTAACACCAAACTACAACATTTGTCAGATAAATTATTCATGAGAGAGGTGGTTAGTCAAGCTTTTAGCTCCTCCACTGCTAACAATGGTCAGGATCACAGAGTGGTTCTTTAGAACTTTAAGTAAAAACTACATTCATTTAATATTGCTTATTTAATATTGCATTATGTGGTATTTGATCATTTCCTCAATTTGTGCAAACTAGCTCAAGATTGCAATTTTTTTTGTTCTCCTGCCACACATTACTTTAGCTATGTGTTAAAATACACTCCTTTTAAGGGAACCTGTCATCAGTAGAGATGAGTGAGCACTAAAATGCTCGAGTGCTCGTTATTCGAGACGAACTTTTCCTGATGCTCGAGTGCTCGTCTCGAATAACGAGCCCCATTGAAGTCAATGGAAGACTCGAGCATTTTTCAAAGGGACCATGGTTCGGGAATAAAATGTGTTAATTAACTGAAAAAGAATGTCTTCCAATAAGTTAGCAGATGTATGCAAACATCTGCAATCTATTCTTCACTGTTCCGCGCGTATATTATCTCCCGACAAGTTAGCAGATGTGAAGAACAGTGAAGAATAGAATAAAAACAGTGAACACAGTGAACACAGGATCATTTAAGTGAAAAACACAGTAAAGAACACAGTGAAGAATAGATTGCAGATGTTCGGCACATCTGCTTACTTGTCGGGAGATACGCTGTCCCGGGATCCGCTCCTCTTCTTCCACTGAAGTCTCCCCGATCTCTCTGTCTCTCTGCCCTTCCCGATGTCTCTGTGCCGCTACCCCAATGTCTCCGTGCGTGCCGCTGCCCCGGTGCCTCCGTGCGTGCCGCTGCCCCGGTGCCTCCGTGCGTGCCGCTGCCCCAGTGTCTCCATGCCTGCCGCTGCCCCAGTGTCTCCGTGCCTGCCGCTGCCCCAGTGTCTCCATGCCTGCCGCTGCCCGATGTCTCCGTGCCTGCCGCTGCCCCAGTGTCTCCGTGCCTGCCCCTGCCCCAGTGTCTCCGTGCCTGCCGCTGCCCCAGTGTCTCCGTGCCTGCCGCTGCCCGATGTCTCCGTGCCTGCCGCTGCCCGATGTCTCCGTGCCTGCCGCTGCCCGATGTCTCCGTGCCTGCCGCTGCCCGATGTCTCCGTGCCCGCCGCTGCCCAGGTGTCTCCGTGCCTGCCGCTGCCCAGGTGTCTCCGTGCTGCTCCCCGGTGTCTCTGTGCTGCTCCCCGGTGTCTCTGTGCTGCTCCCCGGTGTCTCTGTGCTGCTCCCCGGTGTCTCTGTGCTGCTCCCTGGTGTCTCTGTCCTGCTCACCGTGTTCTTCAATGTGTTCTTCACATGCTATTTTGTTCGCACCGTTCCGCGCGTATCTCCCGACAAGTAAGCAGATGTGCCGAACATCTGTAATCTATTCTTCACTGTGTTTTTCACTGTGTTTTTCACTTAAATGATCCTGTGTTCACTGTTTTTATTCTATTCTTCATTGTTCTTCACTGTGTTTTTTAAATTAAATTTTGGTTAAAGAAAATCTGTCAGCAATTTTGACCATAAAAAACTGAGGTTAGTGTCAAGTACTATATCTATGTCATCACACATTTGTGTTGTTAGTATCAGCAGGATGGTGAATAATACATTTGTATTCCAGAATTGTAGCTGGACTATCTGCTGCATTGGTGTGTGAGATTTTGATGAGTTGCTTTGGTGGAAGAGTTTGGTATGAATACTATAACAATTTCTCAGGGGGCGGGCCTGTGTTCAGTGCAGAGATCTCACACACCAGTGATCCAGCATACTACAAGTTCAGCTACAATCCAGAAATATAAGTGGACATGGGGAGCCCGGCGCGGGGTGTTCTTGTCCATTTGCCTGAATTTTTCTATGTAAAAATTGATAAATAATCCCCTTTGCCTTTACCCCATTAACCACTTCCATACTGCTGTAATACAGTTGCAGTATATTGGATGTGTGATAAGACCCCCTAGGGTTTAAGTACCCTGAAGGGCCTGAAATAATATTAAAAAATAATCCTGTAACTTCAGATACAGCTTTCTATAATTGTATAGCACCCAGAAACATAGTGTCACATTAAGGATGAGTCTCTCTTGTGATGATCTGATCTACAGAACTGGAGATACAGGTAGTTACAGACATAGTTGAACCGAGCTACAGGAGGTTAAAGAAATCCAGTTTCCATCTATTTCTATATCCGCCTGTATCTCCAATTCTGATCTGAAAGATGAGATGCCATAATGGGACATTACTATACAGGTAATACGTGTTTACATAAACTTCATTAATGTAGTATTATTCTGCATCATATGAGGAAATACACCATGTTGTAGATCGATTTAAAAAAATCCTACAGTTCTGCCTCCGGCTACTTCTCTCTTAAGCAGAGCCCCTGCTGTTCTACCGAATGCAAAAGGTGGTCATTTTCTCAGGAGGAGGAGAAGATCCCCCTGACTCTAACATTACAGAGAAATCTACATCTTTGGTTTGGCAATTGCACACTGTTATTCTGGGAATGAACTGCTAAGCCGGTGCCCTTCAGGACAACTTGGACTGTCAAGGTGATTTATTACATGAATGTAGAATATATTGCAAAAGTGGGATCCAGTTATTTCACAGGAGGGATTAAAGAAATTATAAGGGGACTCCCACCTGTATCTATATCCCTAGAAGTTATTCTGCACAATTTGTGGCTGGGGCAACAGCGTGGCAACGATACTCATGCCACGCTTGTTAGGCTATTAACATTAAATAAGAGTACAGACTCTAGATTTTAACAGAATAATAAAAGTTAATTTTTATTACACTCACAACTTTTTCTTTCTCCTACAAATTCCCCTTCCCTTCTTCTTTTCTGAGATTACGCTAATAGGTGGTGCACACCGTGAATGCTTTATCATTTGAACACACCACGTGTATTCAAAGTATATTGCAAAAGTGGCCACATGGATTATAGAAAGGTCATTAAATGGAATAATTATAAGAAATAAGCTGTGACAATATCTATTGTCAGTAATATTGCATTGATGGGACAGTGTTATCTATATAGAGGTCATTGTACAGGGAGGAGGAGGAGATAAGCTGTGACATCATCTATTGTCAGTAGTGATGTAATGATGGGTCAGTGTTATCTATATAGAGGTCATTGTACAGGGAGGGGGAGGAGATAAGCTGTGACATCATCTATTGTCAGTAGTGATGTAATGATGGGTCAGTGTTATCTATATAGAGGTCATTGTACAGGGAGGAGGAGGAGATAAGCTGTGACATCATATATTGTCAGTAGTGATGTAATGATGGGTCAGTGTTATCTATATAGAGGTAATTGTACAGGGAGGGGGAGGAGATAAGATGTGACATCATCTATTGTCAGTAGGGATGTAATGATGGGTCAGTGTTATCTATATAGAGGCTATTGTACAGGGAGGAGGAGGAGATAAGCTGTGACATCATCTATTGTCAGTAGTGATGTAATGATGGGTCAGTGTTATCTATATAGAAGTCATTGTATAGGGACGGGGAGGAGATAAGCTGTGACATCATCTAGTGTCAGTAGTGATGTAATGATGGGTGAGTGTTATCTATATAGAGCTCATCGTAGAGGGAGGGGGAGGAGATAAGCTGTGACATCATCTATTGTCAGTAGTGATGTAATAATAGGTCACTGTTATCTATATAGAGGTTATTGTACAGGGAGGGGGAGGAGATCAGCTTTGGCATCATCTATTGTCAGGAGTGATGTGATGATCGGTCAGTGTTATCTATATAGAGGTCATTGTACAGGGAGGAGGAGATAAGTTGTGACATCATCTATTGTCAGTAGTGATGTAACGATGGGTCAGTGTTATCTATATAGAGGTCACTGTACAGGGTGGGAGGAGATAAGCTGTGACATCATCTATTGTCAGTAGTGATGTAATGATGGGTCAGTGTTATCTATATAGAGGACATTGTAGAAGGAGGGGGAGGAGATAAGCTGTGACATAATCTATTGTCAGTAGTGTTGTAATGATGGGTCAGTGTTATCTATATAGAGGTAATTGTTCAGGCAGGGGAAGGAGATAAGCTGTGACATCATCTATTGTCAGTAGTGATGTAAGGATGGGTCAGTGTTATCTATATAGAGGTCATTGTACAGGGAGGGGGAAGGGATAAGCTGTGACATCACCTATTGTCAGTAGTGATGTAATGATGGGTCAGTGTTATCTATATAGAGGTAATTGTACAGGGAGGCGGGAGATAAGCTGCAACATCATCTATTGTCAGTAGTGATATAATGATGGGTGAGTGTTATCTATATATAGGCCATTGTACAGGGAGGGGGATAAGCTATGACATCATCTACTGTCAGTAGGGATGTAAAGATGGGTCAGTGTTATCTATATAGAGGTTATTGTACAGGGAGTGGGAGAAGGTAAGCTGTGACATCATCTATTGTCAGGAGTGATGTAATGATGGGTCAGGGTTATCTATATAAAGGTCACTGTACAGGGTGGGAGGAGATAAGCTGTGACATAATCTATTGTCAGTAGTGTTGTAATGATTGGTCAGTGTTATCTATATGGAGGTAATTGTTCAGGGAGGGGAAGGAGATAAGCCGTGACATCATCTATTGTCAGTAGTGATGTAATAATGGGTCAGTGTTATCTATATAGAGGTCATTGTACAGGGAGGTGGGGAGATAAGCTGCAACATCATCTAGTGTCAGTAGTGATGTAATGATGGGTCAGTGTTATCTATATAGAGGTCATTGTACAGGGAGGGGGATAAGCTGTGACATCATCTACTGCCAGTAGTGATCTATTGATGGGTCAGTGTTATCTGTATAGAGGTCATTGTTCAGGGAGGGGAAGGAGATAAGCTGTGACATCATCTATTGTCAGTAGTGATGTAATGATGTGTCAGTGTTATCTATATAGAGGTCAGTGTACAGGAGGAGGAGATAAGCTGTGACATCATCTATTGTCAGTAGTGATGTAATGATGGGTCAGTGTTATGTATATAGAGGTCATTGTACAGGGAGGGGGAGGAGATAAGCTGTGACATCATCTACTGCCAGTAGTGATGTAATGATGGGTCAGTGTTATCTATATAGAGGTCATTGTAGAGGGAGGGGGATAAGCTGTGACATCATCTACTGCCAGTAGTGATCTATTAATGGGTCAGTGTTATCTGTATAGAGGTCATTGTTCAGGGAGGGGAAGGAGATAAGCTGTGACATCATCTATTGTCAGTAGTGATGTAATGATGTGTCAGTGTTATCTATATAGAGGTCAGTGTACAGGAGGAGGAGATAAGCTGTGACATCATCTATTGTCAGTAGTGATGTAATGATGGGTCAGTGTTATGTATATAGAGGTCATTGTACAGGGAGGGGGAGGAGATAAGCTGTGACATCATCTATTGTCAGTAGTGATGTAATGATGGGTCAGTGTTATGTATATAGAGGTCATTGTACAGGGAGGAGGAGGAGATAAGCTGTGACATCATCTATTGTCAGTAGTTATGTATTGATGGGGCAGTGTTATCTATATAGAGGTCATTGACAGTTAGGGAGAGGAGCAGACTGGACAAACTGATTAGGAAAGCCAGTTCTGTCCTGGGGGGTCCTCTTGACACAGTGCAGGTGGTAGCTGAGAGGAGGACACTGTGTAAGTTGAAGTCTATTCTGGAGAATAGCTCCCATCCCTTGCATGAGACTGTGGTGGCATTGGGGAGCACATTCAGTGACCGACTGCTTCACCCCAAGTGTGAGAGGGAGCGTTATCGTAAGTCCTTCCTCCCCGCTGCCATCAGGCTGTTCAACAAACAAGGCCCAAACAGAAGTAACCTGCGCCCCCCACCTAACCAGTCCCTGCAGGTCCCATCCACAGACTAAACATCAAACTGCCGATCATTGCTTGTCTCTTTTTTGTCTTTTTATCCCCATTTTCTTTTTGTTCATTTATCCCTAATATTCTCTGTACCCTCTCTGCTGCTGTAACGCTGTGAATTTCCCCACTGTGGGACTAATAAAGGATTATCTTATATTATCTTATCTTATTGTTCAGGGAGGGGAGGAGATAAGCTGTGACATCATCTATTGTCAGTAGTGATGTAATGATGGGTCAGTGTTATCTATATATAGAGGTCATTGTACAGGGAGGAGGAGGAGATAAGCTGTGACATCATCTATTGTCAGTAGTGATGTATTGATGGGTCAGTGTTATCTATATAGAGGTAATTGTTCAGGGAGGGGAGGAGATAAGCTATGACATCATCTATTGTCAGTAGAGATGTAATGATGGGTCAGTGTTATCTATATAGAGGTCATTGTACAGGGAGGGGGAGGAGATAAGCTGTGACATCATCTATTGTCAGTAGTTATGTATTGGTGGGTCAGTGTTATCTATATAGAGGTCATTGTACAGGGTGGGGGAGGAGATAAGCTGTGACATCATCTATTGTCAGTAGTGATGTAATGATGAGTCAGTGTTATCTATATAGAGGTCATTGTTCAGGGAGGGGGAGGAGATAAGCTGTGACATCTACTGTAGTAGTCATGTAATAAACTGCCTCTCCCGCCTCATGTTTCCAATTGTATCTGATGCCATATACATGATAGATGTTTCTATTGGATATACCCACATTTCTGTATTGAAATTGCATCTGTGGTTTAATGCATTGGAAGTAAATTACAGTCATTAATTGATGTTGTACAAGAAAACAAGATTGAAAAGCAGATGATTTTCTTATTCAGCTAATTTCTCCCTCATCACACTGCTCCATTGTACATCTCGCAGCTGTAAGATATCCCATGGCCATGACCTTTTATATGTTCATTGTTCACAAATGACAATATGCACAATAGGGAGTGATGGCACAAGCTCCCTGCACGCTACACTGCTCAATGTACACAATCTGAATTTCAGGAAAAAGCTGATCCAGCATAGAAATATACGAACATCAACCTCTACGTTACCTTTAATAAATTGCTGTATTGTTTTCAAAGAATATGTAAATGCAGCCTTGAAATCATCCAAGATAAAGTAACTTGAGTTGCATTGAGCGGGGTTTGTCATTCAACACTATTGTGCCATAGACATCATACGGAGTGAGAATGAAACAGCACACACCCCAGGGAAGGTGTTGAGGATTCCTAGGGGTGCAGAGTTTGATAGGAACTACATCCCAACCCTCCGAGACTTGTAGTGGCATGTAGTAAGCAATAGGCATGATGACAAATGTACAATACAGTGACAAATATGCCATATAATAGCACATAGATGGTATCACTAATTCTCACTAGTGATCATCTCGTGACATTTCTCATGTGGAATCAGTTGGAGCAAGTTCTTGTTTACTTGGGTTTTCATGTCACCTCGAATCAGCTTAACAACAACAGAAACACAATATTATCATCATTATAAGTACCAGTTCCGCACCCTGTTGGGGAGACTGCCATGTATATTCTTTTGTCTCATATAAAATGTGCTCTATACGATTAATAACCTGCCTCATTACCATATTGGTGCCTCCTCTTATCCCTGATTGAATTACTGTTACACACAAATTCTGCATGCCCTGACCTTGTCCTATCTCCTGACTACATATCAGTCTGACCATTTGGTCCTGTGCTCTAGTGCCACAGTCCTGATTCAATATATTAATTACATTCAATCACATAATTCTAAATGAGTTTCAATTGATCTGTACTATCTAACGGGTCCCATGTGTTATAGAAAACATTTCCCTTGTGGGTTTAATGTGGATCCAGTTTGCCCACAATTAAAGGACCTTCAGGGCTTATACAGTCTGGTGTTTGACCAGGAACATCATAGTATCTTAGAAGAAAACGTTGATTAAAAGGTCAGGCCCGTCAAGTCCAACCTATAATCCTATAGTGTTGATCCAGAAGAAGACAAAATAAACTCATATCATGGATATGATTTGTCTCATAAAGCATTTCTTAACACTACATGGAAGTTATAATGACCCATACCAAAAACATGAAATATAAAGGATATCCAAGGCCATTGATCCAAACCCATGTGGGTTTTTGATGGGGTTAGTTGGGTAGAAGATACCAGATTGTTGGTTTAGAAAAAGATTTTAAAAAGATGTTTAAAAGAAGATTTAAAAATTACCTTTGGTGATTCTTTTAAAACGCTCTCAGGTTATTAAAAATCAAGTTTTTTTTTATCTAGAATTAAAAAACGAGAGCTCCATGCTGCTTGTGGCTGCTCTTTTTTCCTTGTAGGTTGCATGTTTTTATTTATTTCTCTATAGCGAAAAGTCAAGTTTAATGACTTCCTCCCAGCTGAAAGTATACTTTAGTTGCATTGCATACTACTACACCACATCACAAATATACATTTAAGAATATCATAGGCCCTGGGCTGTAAAGATAATGGGGCACATTTACTTACTTTCCTGCTGGAGTTCACCAAAAGTGCATTATCCGATGATCATGCACTGTGCCGCAATTCACTGAGATTGTGCGCCCGATATCCTACATGTGTCGCTTCCCAGCTCAGGTCCGACAGAGTTCATCATCTTTTTAGTGGTGCCTGTAAGTGCTTGGGCTTGCGTCACAATTGGAAAGTTAAATCCCGCGCTCAGTCCGAATCAGTTGGACCGTCCGGCGGCACGACCCCTAAATTGTGTCGCATGGAAGCCAGCTCAGCTGTGGAAAAATCGATCAAGTGCGACACAATCCCAGTGCAGAGACCTGTTAAAGCCATGCAATTCCTGAAAACAGTGCAAGGACTGACGAAAGTCAGTAGTAAATGTGTCCTCCCAAATGGTCCAGTGCTCTAGATGATCTGACGTTTGTGCATAAAAAAGTAATACAACAAATAACTTGCTATATAGAAACTATAATATAATGAAACATATTACATGGGAATCTTACTACAAAGATAAAAACAGCAGAACCAAGATTAGCAAGTAGAGACAGCACCAAAACCAACCTTGCTACACAGTCACAGCACCAGAACAAGTTACTACATAGATACCCCACCAAGACCACTATATAGGTACTTACCAAAGGTCACATCTATAAGCCATTTATGAAATATTTGTACCCTTAATATCTGTGCAGAACCTTTAAAAATGAAATGCACATATACAGTTAAAGTCAGGGAAGAGGAGAGTTAAACAATGAAGTCAAGTTCTCCCTGCCTCTGAACACCATATCCCATGTAGCTGATATCATTCATCGGACTTCAGTAGATATGATTAATGATGCCCCTGGACACAGTAACATCAATTACATTGAAGAGGCAGGGAAGCTTCACTTCAGTGTTAAACTCTCCTCCTCCTTGTCTTTATAAAACCAATTAACATCTCACTTCAAAGGTGATATTCTGGATGATGCCACCACACCAGACCATGAAAGAAACATCATCTAGAAGCTGCTCAGCTGCTTGATAACATACTGGTATTGGTTAATTAGGACAATTTCTGATGACAGGGTACCTTTAAAGTCAGCTCCCTCATAAAAAAAAATAAAAATAAAAAATAGAAGTGCAAACCATGTTAGTGCCAATTATACAGCCACAAAACCAGGTACCGCTTAAATACCAGATAGTGTCTCATACTGCCTCCTCCTACCTCCTGCCAGAAAGCCTGTGACATTGGTTGGAGCTAGTAGCAGCACTATGATGTTCACAGAAGCCTTTGAGGCTCATTTGCATATTTCCAAAAATCTTTTTTTTTCGCCCAAAATAAGCCATTAGTTACTAAATGAAGAATCTGTTTCAGGGGGCACACGCTAGAGTGTAAGTATGCTTGGGTTACACCCTGTAAATCCATATGGCTGATTTCTTTAAATAACATCTGGGCATCTTCATAATAAACAGTATATTAATGGGCCTTTAAATCGCAAACTGGATAGTACATGGCTCAATTATTTTTTCTTTTATGTTTTTTTTTTCTTTTTTTGCCTCTCCTCATTCTCATGTAACCTCTGGTTGTTTGCCCAATGTTCTGGCATCTTGCACTGCACAAATGACTTGGCTATTGGTTGTGTATTTCTTTCATGGGAGAACAATTGTTTTCTAAAAAGATACTGGGGCACATTTACTTACCCGGTCCGGAGGAGATCCCAAAAGTGCATTGTCCGACGACAATGCACTGTGCCACTATTCACTTACATTGTGTGCCCGACTTGCTGAATGTGTCGCTTCCCTGATCAGATCTGCTGGAGTTCACCATGTTCCTCCCAGTGCATGTAAGTCCTTGGCTTGCAACACAATTTTTAAGTTAAATCCCGTGCTTTGTCCAAATCCGTCGGATTGTCCGAATTCCAGCCCGCCAATTTGTGTCACATGAAAGCGGGGACACGAATGCGCCAAAATCCGATCACAATACCCTTTTAAATGCGAAATCATCAGAATATCCAATGTTTGTGTGGTCTGCGGACCCTTAGTAAATGAACCCCACTATGTGTATCATTTACATAACGGAGAGGGAAGTTGTCAGAAAAAAACGGTTTTGTTAAATTCCTCTGTAGATTTTGAGTGACAAAGGGGGTAAATTGTCTAAATGCAAAAGACCAAGTACTAGAAATCTCTTCCAATAATTATACAGAAATAGTAATGCAATAGTTGCCTCTGCATATATAGATCACATCCCAAACCTCCTCCTTACCTTTTGAACTCCCAAAACAGCTAAAAAGATATTTCACATGGCCTCAGTTGGGTCAGATTTAAAAAAAAATCTGTGTCATTAGCCCTGAATTTCAGTCCTTTAGTCCTGTTGAATTTCAGGACCATATACATTCTTGAACTAGTTGCTTTGGGCTTACTTTTTGTTTACACAAATCAAATGTTTTAGCATTTTACTTTTAATGAAAATTTTGAATCCACGTTTTCATATGTTTTTATACAATTGTTTTTATACAATTTCCATTTTAGGTGCAAAAATGTATATACTTTATTTATTCCGGGACCGCTGGAATTCTGTTGCTCCGGACAGAGGCCTGGCAAGTTTAACAATGAAAATGGGGTCCAGAGTCACAATATTCCACAAGCCTCTAACATTATGGGAGAAGCTGGGGGCCTCCACCAAAGGAACAGGTTCAGACTGACAATCCTGACAATCTCAGAAGCTCCTTTAAGTCAGTGGGAGCATAGAGAAGCTGACATAATTATGTATGCCTTATATGAAATTTTTAAAAAACCAGGACCGCCCCTTAAAAAGAAATTACTATTGACCAATTTTTTTCTCCCTTTCTTCCTGCACTCAACAGTGAGTCTTAATAAATTCTCCCTCCATAATCACACAGAGAGCAGACAGATAAGGAGAGGTTGTTAAAGTTTCTGGTTAACTCCTTACAGAAAGTCACCTTCTCACAATGCTGTATTGTCATCTGAAATATTTTCTTGATTTATAAGGAATTATCTGCTTTTTAAAGACTCTGCTTTTCAACTATAAACAGAAGCATTTTTTTTTTAAATAAAAATACATTACAAATTTTACAATCATCATCTGCAATATTGACTTCTGAAATTTAAAAAAAAAATGTCTACAAAAGTTTATTAACATTTCTTCTATTGTACCCAAGGCAGTATCAATATCTTTTATGGTATGGAAATATTAAAAGTGAAATATGTCGGTATTATAAGAATTGCTAATGCTTTCAGGTCTGCCGCATCTGTATATGTTACTGGAAATTTCTGCATCTAACATTAGCAATACATAGTAATATAGAATGGAACACCTGCAGTCAGGCCTATGAATTTAGCAGATCAAGTACAGATTAAGTTTTACATCTGTGCCATATGTATCATTCAGGGAGAAATGAAGCGTACAAACACAGCTCACGGACTTAAAGAGCATCTGTCACCTTTTTGAGGAGTTGTAATAGATGATGGATTTTCATTGAATTGATTAATTTAATGATGTCTCCTACTTTTAGGGCTTTATTTGGGACATTTTGCATTCATTTCTGCACTAAATAAAACCTGGCACCTGTCCCTTCACCAGGAACTTACAGGCTTGTAAGCTTATCAGACTAACCTGATCTGCTTCTATGAAGAGGTGAGCAGATACCTAGATGGAGGAGCTGTTGTGGATATTGTGTTCTTGAACTTTGCAAAGACGTATGACACTGTCCCTCATAGATGCCTGATGGGTAAAATAAGATCTAGTCATTTGGCAGGAATCATTTGCAATTGGATTGAGAACTGGCTGAAGGATCGTATCCAGAGAGTTGTGGTCAATGATTCCTACTCGGAATGGTCACCAGTTATGAGTGGTGTACCTCAGGGTTCTGTGCTTGGCCCACTACTATTTAATATATTTATTAATGATATAGAAGTAAGAATTAATAGCACTGCGAGGCAAAATGAAAGAGGGAAATGCGACACTAACCGGAATTATGTAAAAACACTTCTTTATTTTGATAGAGGTACAGGACAGAGTGAGGAGCTGCCTCGCTAAGGCAATGGGCCGTTTCGCGTGTACACAAGCTTTTTCAAGAGAGAGCACATGATGTTAGAGACAGCAGAGAGACATTCACTGGTGTTCTGGAGTAAGGCAGGGGTGATGTTACGTGCAGAAGTATATAGCTGGGTGTCATCAGCATAAAGATGATACTGGAAACCAAATCTGCTGATGGTTTGTCAAATGGGGGCAGTATAGAGAGAGAAGAGAAGAGGACCTAGGGCTGATCCCTGAGGAACCCTGACACCAAGAGGAAGATGAGAAGAGAAAGATCCAGAAAAGGAGACACAGAAAGTGCGGTCAGAGAGATAGTAGTGGGGCGAGCAGAGGAAAGGAGCCTGAACACTTCTTCCTCTGTGACTGGCTCAAAGGAAGAGAGTGAACAAAATAAGGTATGGGAGGGAAGGGGATTGGAGGGGTGAGTGGATTGAGCAATTATTTCCTAGCGAATGCAATAAATTTTATCCTTTAATTAGGCAGCCAGATCTTCAGCCCCAAGGTCCGTGACAGGTGGCTGCACCTTTGGTGTTAGTAAGGAGTGAAGAGTATCAAAGAGCCTTTTGGGGTTGTTAGAGAGAGAGGGTATGAGATTTGTAAAATAGACCTGTTTAGCAAGGTGAAGGGCAGAGTTATAAGTTTTTAGCATAAATTTGAAGTATAGAAAGTCTGCAGATGTGCACGATTTTCTGCACAGCCGTTCGGCAATCCTGGAGCACTGCCCAAGGAAACGAGCTTGTTCAGTGTGCCAAGGTTGCCTGCGTGTGTGTTGAAAATTTCGGATAATAAGAGGTGCCATCTCATCTAGTGCGCTTCTGACAGTGTTAATATAGTTGTTAGTAGGCAGGTTTGGACAAGTGAAAGAGGAGATGGGGGACAGTGCAGACTGTAAGTTTTCTGTGAGTTGGTGAGTATCTATTACACGTGCATTCCGGTATAAATGATGGGTGGAAGGATTCTGAGAAGGTGAAGGATTATTAAAAGTAAATAAAGGAGAAAGTGGAAGTGGAAAGGAGGAATTGGTAAAATCAGATATTGAAGATGGTCGGGAAAAGACCAAATAGAGGAGAAAACAAGGTTTAATCACCAGAGGTGACCGGGCTTTTTTACTATATGAACTGTCAATCTGTGGAATAGCTTGCCTCAGGCACTGGTCACAGCAGGGACAGCAGAGACCTTCAAGAAGGGCTTAGATACCTTTTTACACCTAAATAACATTGATGGTTATGTTATATAGAATTGTTTCCCCCAAATTGTTTTCCTCATGCACTCCCTTCCTTTCCTTTGTTGAACTTAATGGAAATGTATCCTTTTCCAACCATGTAAACAGTGATACTATGATACTATGACTTGGTGCTTCCATAGAGCTAAACGGAGAATTGCTGCACATTTGTAGCTTTGTCTCCATTCAGCCCAACTGCAGGATGGTCAGCGGATCAATGTTTCCGAAATAGGAGATGGTCCCAAACGTGAGAACAGCATCTATCATGAATTTATGACATATAGTTAAGATGAGAATACCACTTAAACACCTAGTTGTATTCTCTTTTGTAGAAGTTATCACCAGAAGGGGTTAGGTTAAATTATACTTCACAGATATACAAAAATCCTTAAATAAAATACATAGAAATCTTAATGGTCTGAAAAAAAGAAAGCTAATGAACCAAATAAGACCCGAGGTGTTAATATGACTATAGAAAAAAGTTCTTAGTAAAGTGGAGACATATTATTAGGACATTGGAAGCCGTTGAATTCACGTTGAATCTCATACACGGTTGCCTGTGTCGTGTTGCCTATTTTCCAGTGTTCTCTATTCAAGGCATCTGCTCGAGAAGTTTGGCTGTACTTTTCTTGGCCTGCGTTTTGAACTGAACCACAGGTAGTGCATTACTGGAGCCACTTTTCACACACATCGGTCTTCCATCCCCTGCGCATAAACATAATAATTACCATTGCTTAAAGGTTGAGGAATGATGGAGAGAAAGGAAAAAAATAAAATCACAGCCTTGTGTGCAAAGCCAGGAATAATAAGCCGAGAAGCTCTTCCATTATTTATTATTGCGCATTTTTACTTTGAATTGCCAGTTTTTAACCATATTGTTGAAAAGAAAAGGACATGGGGTTGTAGTTATGTACTACATTTTTATAATAATTAATGGAAGGCACTATATTATAATTTGAGGGACACTGTACATGTTTTAATTAAATGTGGGGTGACTGTAACGGTAAATCAGTGTAGCGGAATCACTATATACTAATTGCATTTAGTATTTTTTTAATTGAAGGATGAACTGCTTACGTTATAACTGTTCTAATTAATTACTGGGGCTCTTTATTAAGGTTTGCCCTATTAAGTAAGTTACCTAGAAACTGCCCTCCCTTCGAAGCCCTCGTTTGCAGACAGATTAAAAAAGACATTCCTGAGAAAGGAATCTTACCATTTCAAAAATGTATTGGGACTTTCCTAGGTAAAGGGGTTATACAAAGTTATTAGGGAATTACTAAATCATGTTGTCTTCCAGTGGGTAGATCCTTCTTCATCACTCATTTTGGAGTCGGTCGAATCAAGATGAAAAGGTAAAAAATATATCTGTACTATTATATAGCCCAATATCAATTCTCAGCATTCCAGACTATTGGTGAGCTGCTGTTACAGCCAAACACCTACTATAGGATAGAAAGAGGTTTTGTAGTGTACGATACTGATCCAACAGTATTCCACCTCTGTAAGCAATTGTGGACAACAGGTTTCAGTGTTACTTTATTGACAGACAATTGTTATAGCCCAAGCTGCTTTAGACTGTACTTGCTTGTGGAATTGAGAAAAAATGCAAAATAAAAAATATCAATAAATTGTACCTAAATATGTTGCCTAGAATTATAGCACCGAAAGAAAAAAAAAACTCATCCTGCAAAAAACAAGCCATCACACAGCCAAATAAAATATAACTTACTGGAGAAGGTAACAAATGGTGGAATTGCCACATCATCAATACCAGCACCAGCATTAAATTAAAAGTTATCATTACAAAACATAATAATATTGTTGAATACATTTTTAACTTTTTATAACTAGATTTCTTTCCATAAATAATAGGATTTGGCCCATTTATAGTTAAAGATATTGTTATTTTTTGTTATTAAGGGTTTACAAAACATTACCGTATTAAAGATACATGCCAAAATATATCAAAAGTGGTGCTATCTGCCTTACTGTAGTTTGCCTCACCCCTGTGCAGGTAGCACAAGATCATAGTATCATAGTATATAAGGCCTGAAAAAGACGCAAGTCCATCAAGTCCAACCTTTAAGAATTAAATAAATGTTTTATACCCATAACCCGTGATATTTTTTCTCTCCAGAAAGGTATCCAGGCCTCTCTTGAACATGTGTATAGAGTCCGCCATAACAACCTCCTGCGGCAGAGAGTTTTGTCTATGTTGATGGTAAAACCTCCTGTCCTCTAGGCGTAGAGGATGTCCCCTTGTCCTGGTCACAGACCTAGGTATAAAAATGTGCAGCCGTGACACAAGAGTGGCGGATTAAACATGGATTAAAAAACTGGTGCAGACTCAATGATATAGCTGGGCCACAATTTGCTTTCAATTTAAACTCCGAAAACTATCGTTGCCTATTTCTCGAAGCTCTATATTTAGTTATTTTACATAAAAACTTCACATAGGCACAAGAATATACCGGTATACGATTAACCCCCCATGGAGTATCACCCACTTCTGATACATACCGTACTCCGCTAAACATGTTCTTCTTCAGAACAACTTCCAAATCCTTATGTGAACTCCACTTCCTAAACAAAGTATAATGTACAAAGGGTACAGCGATTGATGGAAATGGCGGCTGTATCATCTTCTAGGTCTCGCTAATTAGGTGAGCTTTTTTTACACCACTGTTTAAAAGAAACTAAAAGATGCTTTGTATTTCAGGCAATGAAGAGACTTCAGAGGACCTTCCTTCTGAACTGATGAGGATGAGTTTTGATCTTGTTTTAAGTAACTCTTTCATCCTCCACAGTCAGAAAGAAAAGCGCAATTAATACAAAGCTCCAGCAGGGTTTGCATCGCCCATGAAACACGGGATAAAGAAAACAGTTTCACCACACTGGGATGTTATCTGACCTCTCCGATTTTTCTTCTCTCTGAGGTCTGGCATGAAGATGTTGGTATGCGTAGTGTGTATGTGTATGTTTGCTCCAAGGCAACGTCTGATTAGAATAAGGCACCCAGCTGACTACCACAAACTTTTGATGTAACGGGACTTCCAAAAGTGTAATAAAAAGTTTGGTGAGAGAAACTTATGATGACATAAAACGAGTGTGAAATAATTTGTTCTTCTTTGTAGAAAATCGTAAATTTTTTTGTTTTAGATTTTTCTTATTGTTAAAGAATAAAACAAAAAATTTTAAATAATTGATTTATTTAAAGGGATTGTTCAGCACTGAAATTTTAATGAAACATATCTAACCCATCCACTCCAACAATGGTCATCCTTTTCACGCTGCAGGTGTCAAGAGTACCTTTCTCCAAGTATTAATTGTGAAAGGACATAGATGAACAAGTTTTTATTGCCCAAGATCAATTAGTTTTTTTTAATGCCCCCCTCCAAGCTAACGTTTGCTTTTTTGGGTAATTTGGTTCTTTGTGCTATCTAAAAAGTTAAAAGTTACTCAAAAATATAGGCTTTTTAGGAAATTGCAGACCACTGTGCATTTCCTCCCCCAGGATACTCATAGTCAGTGAATGGGAGTGTTGGAGATAGTTGAGCCCTGGGCCCGACAACTTCCAATACTACAATACAACTGAATAAAGTGGAAGGAAGCATTCTCAAACTGCCATTCCACCATGATTGGTGGAGGTCCCACTTAATAGAGGATAACTTTATTAATAGGCACTGGTTTAAAGGGGTTATCCGCGGTTTTAAAAATAACTGAGGGCTGGGGTGGGCTAGTTAAACATAATAAACATGTACTTACCTCCTCCGGTGCCACCGATGTCCCACACTGCGGTCCCTTCGATCCGTGCCCCTGTTTGTTTAGAGGGGCACAGAAGCCGCGCACAGGGAACTTCCGGTCCGCAATGTGGCCGGCTCCTCCCATCCGTCCCTATCTCTCAGCGTTGTAAGGGCTGGGATATGGTGTCGGATTGGAGCTTTCGGCCGGCCGGAAGCTCCCTGTGCGCCCTTGTAATGAAACCGGAGCACAGAGGAGACGGACCGCAGCGCGGGACATTGGCGGTGCCGGTCGAGGTAAGTTTATTAAGTTTAAATAGCCCTCCCCAGCCCAGCCATCAGTAATTTTTAAGACCCGTATAACCCCTATGGGTTCAACAATATGGGTCTGTGTTCCCTATCTTACACCTTCCTGAGTGCCACTTCCATGAGTTAATGCATTGGAGGCAAAGATTTTGCCCACTTCTTCAGCAACGTACAAAAACTAAAGGTGATACAAAACATGTACATCTGCCCCAAAAATGTTCCGATAAATGAAAACTTATCAAAGGTAAGATATGAACGATATAGAAAGGTTATAAATATGCACTAAGCCAAACAGGTTTAGATTTTTTCTGCAGACTAGAGAACACTTATGCATAGTGACAGCGGCAGTTTCTGAATAAAGATTTTAATACTGTAGACATACTTTTGGCTCAATGCAACTTGCTCTAGGTAATATAATAGTAATATAATTTACTGTGGCTGCCAGCTCCTTGAATCAATTATCACTGACTTCTACTCCTGCACATTTCCTGTCAGTATCTCTCGGCCTCCATTGGATATTCAAGCATGAACTGCGCCTCAGAGTCTCACAAGTTGGTGCCTCAGATGACGTTTTCTTCTCGTACACTCTGGTTTAGGATTGTTTTGGGGCCCTGTGAAAATTGCCATCATGTTATTATTAATAGCTTTCATTTTTAATTTTTTGGTTCAGCAGAAACATACACCCGCCTGGAGGAATCTGCAGCAGGTCTTAAATCTTTGTGCCTCTTGTGGAGCCGATTCTTATTTTTATCGCTAATGGGGATGGTAGGAAACAAGAAATGTTCCTGCTCTTCAAAATTCTAAAACCCAGACCATGTCGCTTGTTAACCTTTCCTGCATTCGAAGCTGAGGAAGATGTCAGAATGTCAAATAGTTAGTAAACTGGCATTTTTCTGATTGGTATAAAATGTCTATTTATTCAACGGGTTTCCTCAGCTGAAACTATTGATTATGTATATCCATAAAATAGGTCTTCAATATAAGTTTGGTGGGGGTCCAAACCCAGTACCTCCACAGATCAGCTGTTCTGATATACAGAGAATAAAATAATAAACAGGTCACTGCAGATCATTTTCCATTTATTTGAGTTGTGGTCATTCAGCTTTAATGACACTTTGTCTGAGAGCAGCAACTTGAAAGACAAGGCCAGGTTTATCGGTGATAAATTGTTGTCCTGGTGTCTCAACCCTCAATAGTAGAGTATCTGGAATAAACATAACTGTAATCAATATTGAGTCATTAAGCTTGATGCTAATATAGGGACACCAAGCATAATGGCTGTAACAGGGTAGACGGTGTCACACTGGGATTCCTTGGGGAGTATATCTTTCATTATCCATCAGGTAATAGACCTTTGTGGACTTCCGATTAGGTTGTCTACCCCCAAACCTCTGGGTTACAATACAAGGGATCTTTTGTTACCCTGGTGGGTTACACTGAGAACGGATGTTTAATGTTCACAATTAGTGTTGAGCACTGCCAAAACGCAAAGTTTGGGTTCATACTAAACTTTGTGGTTTTGTATCTCCTGGCCACAACCCCAAACTTCGAAACTTCAGGTTTCGGTTCGGCTAAAAAATCTTTAACTTTTGTTGGCAAAATTACCAGTAACATATAATAATAATTATAACATTGGGAGTGCTGATCCTCCTGAAAATGCCGGCATATACAAGTGCAGCCATTAAAATGCTGGTAGTGATTTTATCTGTGGCATTTAATGTGGAGACTAAACATTCCGGCAAAATTTGTGGGTGTTACTGGTTGGGATCTGGGTGTGGTACCCAGATCCAAACAGGGTTTTTAATTCGAATTAAAAAAAAAAAATTCAACTTGTTCAGACTTGAACTTTTAAGGGTCCCTTCATCATTATTCACAATAAATAGTTTTTTTTAGAATGAGTGTAAATTTAGAATTTTCATGCAGTTTTCATGCAGAATTCCCTCAGCCAAAACATTTGCCTGACACAGGTATTTTTTACCTATATTAAAAAAAAAAAAAAAGAAAGTTCATTCATCACGTGTCTGATTGTTTTTTTCAGTTAAATGACCTCTGTAAGGGAGTATTTTTTTTACTTTTTTGTGAAAAAATTAGCATAAGATGAATTAGGCAAAATACCCTAAAAATATCTGGATTACCAAGGAAAATAAGGCCTTACTAGCAATAAACTTACTTTAAAAAAGATGCAAAACAATTTGGAAATACATACTGTACTTACACCAAAGAAGTCGCACAAAGACACCACTAAGGGGTAAAAAAAAATACATTAGAAATTTTGCAAAAATATGACCACTGTTACACATGACATTACCGTATACCGGATTTTTTAAATCTACCATCTGATTAATACCGTATATAAAAAAACAGCATCACTAACTGAAACCACTTTAATACAGGATCTGGCACAGTAATAATTTTTATGGTCTCCATTTCCTTTAAAAGATATTTTAATATATTCAAATATGCTAATGAGTTACAAATGTTTCGGGGGGCATGTAACTGCCCTTGCAGCTGAGTTTGGAGGAGCTCTAGAACCACCCTCCCAAGAGCTCTTGTCCATCATTAGCATATTCTAAACCAAATATTTTGAAAAGGAGACCATAAAAAACGATTGCAAGGCCAGATCCCGCATCACGGTGCAAAATGGATTTATAAGTATGAAACAGAAGGTAGATTTTCTTAAAACTGTAATAATTTGGGCTATCACGCGCGCAGAACAGACAGTGGGTGTGATAGGCGCACACCCACATAACATTGGAGGAGACTGGAAACAGCTCGGCATAAATTTTTCCTCATTTACCACTAACATTACCTGTTTTGATTTTCCATCGTATGCCTCACATCAAACTTTATGGAGCCAATCCTTCATTGCAGAACTGTCGCCGCAGGGCAATAGAGACATGGTGAAAAATATTCAAAATGCTTAATTTAGCTTCTGTATTTAGCCCTATGGGGAATGTCAATAGAGTCGGTTAGGGGAAGTTAAACAACTCACATATTATAATTGGATATATCATATTCTGCTTGTTGTGCATTATTTTCCTCCAGCACTAAAACGCCAGCAGGACTGAAGTGGCTTAGACCTGCTTGTGTAATAATCTGTATCCTGTGAAAGGAATTTGATTAATAAGCTGCTTGTAATTTATGCAGCTGTAGGCGGATTATGTTTATTGCCTAAGCAAACCTCTTTGTCTTTATATACAGCGTCTGGTAGTTTAATTGCTCTACTTGTCACCGGGAGAGTAAGGAATCTTTCTGTAGTGCTCAGGAAATATAATACTAATACAATATATACATATATATACTGTATGTATATATAGTATTATATTAACATACACTTTAGTTTATATCATTTACTGCATTTATACTTTAAAGTAATGTATACGTGTAACATTTTGCATTCCCAAGGATACATACATTAAGGTCAGCTTAATAATATTTTTCACAGTTGACCCTTGTCCGCATCAAGTGGCACAAAAACTGGGATAAAGGGGCTATGTGCTTCTAGGGTGGCACCCCCCACACAACCCTCCCAGACTGAGAGACCCCTTTCACTAGCCACAGTGTAACTGGGCCCTGTCAGTGCAACAATCCTGCCAATGCATAGGGTAGGTAGTTGTTGCGAATAGTGCCCTCTCCATGTCAGGAGCTGTCAAGGGATGGCTGTCTCTAGGAGGTCTCCAAAAGTGAAATACTTTGTAATTGTAGTTGAAACCACTGCCTGGAAGGGCAACAGTTAACATATCTACTGCCCCTAGCCAATTATATGCTGTGTTCTTTACTGTAAAGCAAGATGTATAAAACCCCTTGTCAGTGGAAGTACACCTTTTTTTGGGTCAGAGGTCCTGGAATAGTTTTGAGTCAGCAGAGAGAGAAGCAAATCCCTTGTGCAACTCCTGCAGAGCTGCCCTCCAGACACACTATCAGGAAGCAGAGGTGTCCGAGACCTGTTACCTGATACCTTGCGCAGTCAGGAGACTAAGCCCCAGAGCAGAGATCCACTGTTTGGACTCAGCTCCCTCTTTAACAGCAAAGCCTGAAATTACTACCAGGCTGCAAGCAATATTTCCTGGGGATCAGCTATCACCTGCCAGCTTTCCAGCCTGCTGAATACTGCTGTCGATGTTAGGCCGTTGCCTGCTGTTGAACTTCCAAGAAAGAACTGTGAGTTGACTTGCACAACACGCCTCTGTGTTAACCCTGGATTAGGCTGCTTCACCATCACAGGCTCCCCATCCTTCATCACCCAGGGATCTCTATATATATCTCAGGGGTTGCCCCAGGGAGAAACCTATTTCATCAGCCTCTCCCTCCATTTTTCTTGGGCATACAACCTGCTGGAGACCTGCCATGCTGTAGACCAGTCCTCCACTCCCAATACCGATCACCGTGACCACAGCGTGCCCATGACCACACCAGGCAGCCACTCCGGTATTCTGGGCCCTAGCTGGCCCCAGCCAGTGAAGAAAGGCTAGAACCCATGGGGGATGTTGCACCAGCAAGGTAGAACTACCACCAGTTCCTCGTTAGGTAAAAGTCTAGTCTATAACAGGTTTATATCAGGCCAGAAAGCAGCTAGAACATAACATTAAAATGAATGTGTACACAGATTGTGGAACAAGATAAAAGAGCAACCCAGATTAAATTGGATATTTAATCACCTTAAGGGTACACAGGTCAAACACTATAAATACAATAAACATATCTATAGCCATATGTATGGCCTTAGGTCAATCAATGTACGGTATATAAAAGGAAAAAAATCAGATAGGACCTTATTTTTTCATACAAGGTGATAGCGACGTTTTGGCTCTATCACAGCCTTTTACAAGCTATAACCTTGTATTTCCAAATTGATCGGATAGCTGATTTTTCCTTTTTAGATAGATAGATATATATTTTCAATAATAAAGTGTACATCTAAACACATTACTAAACTCCAAAAGATTTTTGTAGGTTTTATTAAAACTACATTTAAAACTAAACTCATCCAACTAATCCCTGTACAGAATAAAGCCAGGGCAAACTAAAGAAAAGCTAAGAGAAAATAATTAAATACATCACTACTCCTCCTTATTTCTGCGACAAATGTAAATCATCACTGGAACAGCCATTTGTCTTTAGAAATGACATTTCTATAATTGTAGAATTAATCCAACTGCTCAAGAGTTAGATATTTGGCAAAAATACAGTAATATTGTGGTAGTATATTAAATTAATATTGTAAAAGGGGCTTTTGCTGGAATTTTATTGATGCGCTTCCCACAGGGTAAGTCAAAAACATCAGACTGGTAGGGAGCTGACAACCTACATATGCACAGATCCTGGACCCAGAAGCAAATCCTGTAATCCTTGTAGTGGCCAGAAGCTGTAACTACTGCGAAAGCTCCTATTCACTCGGAATAGGGGCTAACTTGCTTATTGGTGGGGGTCTCAGTGCTGGGCCTCCACGGATCATGAGAACAGTACATTGTACCCTTGTTGAATCCCAAAAGAATGAAGCAGCAGGTCGGACATGTGTGCCGCCCCTCCATTCATGGGCTATGAAGCTGACTCCATCGGCACCATAGAGCTAAAAAGAGCAGCAGTGTGGATGTGCTACCGGATGCTCTGTTTATTTGCGGTACAACAGACCCCTATTCTATTGCTACATGGGTATCCTGAGATTACAAGAAAACTAAAATTTTCATCTCAGTGGCCTGATAACCCCGTAAGGATAAAAAGACTGAATTTTCTCTAAAATTACACCGATTTTAAAACAGGAAAGTCATATCTCGAAATCTTTTAAAACCCGCCCCCCCCCCCCACCCCCCACACACACACACACAGTATGCAATTTGGGTAGTTACTATTTTCTTAGCACATCATCAGGTCTCTAATTTTCGCCTTACAATATCCAGATCATACGTCAGAATAGAAACACACAATAAATTTGTTCAAAACGTGTCTCATACTCCTCTTTCAGTGATGTAGAAACCCCTGTGATATTAAACTCCGTATAGCTTTTTGCTAAAAATAATAATCGTAGGCAGACCTTCCAGTTAAGGATAAAAACCATTGAAGCCAAAAATGAACTTTTTTTTTTTTGACGTGGGAGATACTATAGAAATATCACTTGATGGACTTTGAAAACTCACAAAATATATTTTCTATAGAGCCGAATTAGACTTTCTACCGATTCTCTAAGTTTTCATTTTCAGCCACCACTGAGTCGTGTCAACAGGAGAGGCGAAAGAATTGCAGCGTTGTTGCCTGCAGTCAGCGTAGATAACAGCAAGGGATATTTCCATGTAGAATGGAGTACGCTTTTATCAGGCGAAGTTTGAGATCCTATTGATCCAAGCAATCGACTGCTATCCGGGTCAGTAACTGGAGACAAATGTCACACTGGTCATTCCGCTCTTCAAGGTTTGAAAGCAGAGAGTAATTTAACTTCAAAACCCTCTTCTCTCCTCATCCAGCTTTCCAGGACAAAAAGCAGAAAAGTGCTCGCCTGCAGATAATACTTACCAGAAAGACACTTGGAACAATCGCATAGTAATTGGGTAAAACTTTCTTTGAAAGAGACCAGTCCATTCTCTGCCTGGTAGCATTGTAAGTCAGATACAAGGGAGTGTGCGACACAGCCAGGGCACAATGTATGTATTCAAAGGCGACGCTACGTTATGTTTTGTGTTGCCAAATAAAGAGGACAGTGGTTGTCCTGGCAACACGCTGCTGCAAATTAGTGATTACATAAAAATCCCACATTTACAACCTTCTTTCGAGATGTGAAGGAAATTAAAGAATTTCTTATGAAATTCAATGAGTTCAATGAGTTTTTTCTCGGCACTGAAAAAAATGTCTTACAGCCAGTGTCCAAATATAGTTTTCTGGGAGGGTCTCCACTCCAGCATTTCTAGATGGAACAGGGTGCAATAATATTGGTATTGCTTCTATATGTTTGTGTACAAAATATTAACACAGCACCGTGCAATATATCATAGGAATCAGTATATGATACCGATTCAGTCCAGTACAATGTATGATTATTATTTTTATTATTGTTCATTTTTTGAACAGCAATATTTCCATGGTTCTGTACATTAGATAATGGGGTTCACATACTGTACCTTACATTAAAAGAAATCCACCATCAAAATCCCTAATGATGAACCAAGGGCAGTTACTCATAGATCCAGGCACCATGACTGTGGCAATCTTCTTATATTTGATATCCATGCCCTCCTTCCTTCTAAAATCAACTTTTAAAATGATCATTATGACGGAGGCATGCTCTGGCTTTGCAGGCTGTTACACTGAGGAATGCTTACCCCTCCCATTGTGTAGCAGTAAGAGGGAGGGGGGATGGAGGGAGCAGAGGGGGAGGGGCAGCCAGTGTAACAGCTGGTGAAGCTTCAGCCTTAGGGGGGAGCTGAAAACACCCCAGAGGAGGCCTTGTGGCTCATTAGCATAATTTTAAAGGTTGATTTTCGAACAAAGGAGGCCATCGATGACACATATATGAGGATTACATTGGATCTATGAGTAAGTGCCGCTGGTTTATCATGCTTGAGTTTGATGGTAGATTTTATTAAGATGAGAACAAATTAAATTTTTAAAGACACAAAGCTACAATGAACTATAAAAACTGGGAGGACCCTGCCATTGAGCGCTCACAATCTATATGGGAAGGTAGATGGAGACACGAGATAAGGGAGCAGAGCAGTGGAGTTATTGTGTGTTGGAGGCAGTTCTAAACAGATGGGTTTCAGTTTAAGTTTGAGGATACAGAAGGTAAGGTTTAGTCTCATAGATTTTAGTAGAGAGCTCCTGAGTATGGGAGGTTGCACTAGAGAAGTCCTGGAGATAGTTGTATGAAGAAAGAATAGTAGGAGAGCAATGAAGAAGGTCTTGTGAGGATCGGAGACTATGGGGATCATTTATGTTATCTATGTTTGTTTTAGCTTGTTTTTGCATCTTTTTTCCATCTGCTGCTTTGGTAATCAGTCTCTCTTTTGAAACATTTGTTACAAATGTCCTTGTCGGTGATGATGACTAGATGGACTAGAAGTTTTGTAGACTCTGGGTTGAAGAAGTATTGAATGTGAGAGATGTTCTTAAGGTGGAGGACAAGGTACAGTCAAAAGTTACTTCAAGAACAAAGACTTTTGGGGGAATACATCAGGGTCCCTTTAACAGTGGGGCAAACAGTTCAGCTGTGCCAGGCCCTATGGCTGCATGGCTGTTAATGAGCCATGATTAAGAAGGCCTTGTAGCTTTTGAAACCTGTTGGATGAAATACCCAAACTTGTGGAATGGTGATTGTGTTATTTTATGAATTGACCACTTAACAAAAAGCCTAGAATATTGAACATGTTGACTGGTGCTGGATTTCCTTGTTTTTTGTTTATTATTCTGTGCCACGTACTGGGAAGCTGGAAACAAATCCAAATGTGTTGGAACTGGCAATAAAATGCAGTTGCTCTATTTTTTTTGTTTTCCACCTTTAATTCTACAATCATGCTGATGCCAAATTTACATAGTTTTTTTTACAATATGTCTTCATAGCTTTACAATAAATGTAAAAAACTTTGCTTAAAAAAAAAACCTTTGTGTTACCATATTCTAACAGCCATAACAATATTTTATACTTTGGCATACTGAGCTGATTAAGGTGTTAAGGTGTCAATTGGACAACTGTACAACCTTTTTATCACTTTTTATTTCCATTTTTATGGGGTGCAGCATGGCAAATACCTGTAAGCTTGGACGCGTTTTTATATTACCATGTTCACGATGAAGAATAATCATTTTTAGATTTTGGGATGAGGGAATACCTAACATGATCATTTCTTTTGTTTATTTTTATAAGTGCTCTAGTAGAAGGAGGGCTATTTTTTATTTTCTTTCAAATTTTTATTTTTGTTACTTTTTTTTCATATTTTTTAAATACTGTGGCAGACTGTAATATAGAATGTTGAATGACAGCTATGGGATATTATTACAGGGTCCCAGCTGTCAAAGCAAAATGGCAATGCCAGGACGAATCAACAGCCAGTCGTTAAGTTTTGTTTTAATCCACATAAACATTCATGAAAGTTAGATGTTTGCATGGACAGTTCAAAATGACGATCAAATACAGACGTAGCCATCTTTGACTTTAATCTTATAACATGCTGCATTAATATTACACAACAAAAGCCATTGAAAACAATGGGAAACTAGGCAAGTTTGGCTGCAACACAATAGCTGCCATGTTAAACTCCAAATATCTGTATGTGTTTTAGTCAATTTTATAAAAAGAACAAGGCAATTTGTTTCAGCAGTGAAATAATTTATTGGTAAGATGTGACACCAGTGAGCCTCTCAATACAAATGTCGGCAGTGATGAGTGGTTGGAAGGTGAGGAGGGAAGTAAACATTTTTTATTATTTTTACTTCAACTCTGATCAATTCAAATTTTCAGATCCTGGACAAATCCATTAAGGGGCCAATATATGAATTATTGTCATTGATCTAATACATGTCTCTTGTTTTATTGTTTTAACCACTGAAACTTATGCAGATTCCAAAATATACTATGATGTCAGAGAGTGGGAAAGGGTTACAATTATAGCATATATAAGAGAATATATTACACGTACTGCATCATGGTAAATAATTGTCAGCATTTAAATTTGGAGTGTTTGATTAAGTTTTACACATTGGTGGTCTAAGCAAAAAGCAGAACATAAGAACATTAAATAAATGTAGACTACCAAAAACTAGGGGTCTTAAAGTAAACCTTTCATCAGGAATGTTATTTTTAGCTGATGACAGGTTCCTATAGCCTATGCTATGCTGATTTAAAAAATGTCTTTAGCAGCATTCTGAATCATTTCAGCACTTTATATAAGTTTAGTTCACATTACCTGGGTCCCTGACAGCAGCATGTAGTGAGTCCCGGGGAAGGGGCAGCTGCAGCCTGTGTGTGCCTGTATCTCATCTTGCACTCTTCCTGTACTACACACCATCCCCCTCCCTCCTCGCCTGCTCAATGTACATGACATGAAGTGGGAAGGGGGGAGGGTGTTTGATGAGTGTGAAGGAGAGAAGACTGAGACAGGCACACCTAGGCTGCAGTTGCCCCATTTCCAGGGACTCACCACATGATGCTATCAGAGAACCAGGTAATGTGCTTAAAACTTAAAAATTATAAAAAATACTGAAAAGATTCTGAATGCTGACAAAGACATTTTAAAATCAGCATAGCATAGGCTACTGGAACCTATCACAAGCTAAAAATTACATCCCTGGTGACAAGTTTACTTTAAATAAATACTTCAATGCATGAGCGGACCGGGACCACAATGTCAAATCAACCACCATTTCACAACCCCCCCTAATGCCCCCAATCAGTTCTGTGCACCTATTGTATCATTGGCATCATTAAAATGCTGGCGACACTTGCACACTGCAATTTTCCCTAGGAAGGGGCAGCTGCAGCCTGTGTGTGCCTGTATCTCATCTTGCACTCTTCCTGTACTACACACCATCCCCCTCCCTCCTCGCCTGCTCAATGTACATGACATGAAGTGGGAAGGGGGGAGGGTGTTTGATGAGTGTGAAGGAGAGAAGACTGAGACAGGCACACCTAGGCTGCAGTTGCCCCATTTCCAGGGACTCACCACATGATGCTATCAGAGAACCAGGTAATGTGCTTAAAACTTAAAAATTATAAAAAATACTGAAAAGATTCTGAATGCTGACAAAGACATTTTAAAATCAGCATAGCATAGGCTACTGGAACCTATCACAAGCTAAAAATTACATCCCTGGTGACAAGTTTACTTTAAATAAATACTTCAATGCATGAGCGGACCGGGACCACAATGTCAAATCAACCACCATTTCACAACCCCCCCTAATGCCCCCAATCAGTTCTGTGCACCTATTGTATCATTGGCATCATTAAAATGCTGGCGACACTTGCACACTGCAATTTTCCCTAGGATCATTGCTCCCTGATGATGTCACAGGGAGTGATGATCCTATGGAAAATGGTGGCGCCACCATGATAGTTTAGGCACCACCAGCATTTCAAAGTTAACACCTGCCATCGGGAGTGTTAGCAATGTGTTGGGGTTCCCGAACTCTCTGATCTTGACTAGGTCAACTCATACCTACTGCAGACTTCCATAAACACAAACCCCCGTACATGTTCACTGTCCATATGGACACACTAATAATAGACTGTTACATAACAAGTTACAACATTAGTTTGCTGAAATGGGCATACCCCTTTAAGAGAGGCAATTATAACCCCAGTCTTAAAACTCCCTCTGTTTGCGGAATGAAACCACATTCACTAAAATGCCCCGGCTTTCTGCCTGTCCTATTATGCACTGGTTCTCCTCCCAGGCACACCCATAGTGGTGTGTGGGTCAGAGAATGACAGAAACTGGCGGGGACGGGGATGGGGGGCTGGGGTGCAAAAGGCCTGAGATCGCAATACATCATTAAGATATTGGTGCATTGTTGAGGTATAGACTAAGGCATGTAGTAGGAGGCATAAAGTAATCCAGGCAAACTACCAGATACAACCTAAAACTACAAAAAAACATAAAAATGCTATGGCAGCTCATCATGGCTAGGGAATAAAATAAGAATAAATAAATGAATAAAATGAAATCCGTTAAAAAAAAGATTAGGAAACATGAAATTTAATCTAGTTACAGAAAGAAAAAAATAATTCTGATAAATCCCTTTCTTTAACTTTTAGGAAAAATATCTGCCAACTTGTCCTTCGATTTGGCTTTTAATGCATGTTTAATGTATTTCTTCTAAGCAGGACCTTCTGTACACGGAGGAATGTACAGTAATGGGTTTCGCTGTCAGGTGCGTCAGTTTTTCATTTCTTGGCATTTTGTTCATTACGGGATCTCTATGGTAACAATAATTAAAGGGGCTTTGAGGTGTTGGCTGTAATAGAAATGTTATGTCTTCAAATTATAATTCTGTGTATAATGTGCTGTTCATTAGAGGGAAAGATAACTTTGTAGGAGTAAAATTGCGCTGGAAAACTTTTTCCTAACATGTTGTCATCTATAGCTATTTATATACTGGGTTTATCAGGGTACAGTATAATAACCTGCTCATTACTAGTGTTCAGAGGTGAATGTGTGCATGTGTTCTGAGTTGCAGATTTTACTTATAAAAATAATAAATTGATTCAATCGCGAGCCGCTACTTTCATTTTCTTTATTTGCCTAAATAGGTAAAAGAGAAGATGCGTTCAGACTTGATCAGAGTCTTTCGCCAGTGCGTTGATTTGTCCGTACACAATGGGGCACATTTACTTACCCATTCCATGGAGTTCACCTAAAATTTATCGTCCAATGATGATGCAGTTTGGCGCGATTCACTCTGCTCCCGATATCCCTCTTGTGTCGCTTCACTGCTATGGTCCTAGTAACAGTCCTAGTAACAGTTCTAAGACAAGGCGAGCCCGGAGCGAGTATTTTACCTGTGCTCCGAGGTCTCGCGAGGTGAGAGGCTTCACTGCGCGAAACGGCCTGTCACCTGTGCATGGCGTGCATCGTCCCTGCTTTGTGTCCCAACCTGCAATAAAGAGTTGTGATATCCTTGTTACCTGTGAGTTCTGTCTGCTTCTCTTCTACTCCGGAATATTGATAGCTGTATTGCTCCAAGAGCACCCCGGGTTGGGACTCTGTATGTGCCAGTGCATTCGTGCAGCTGCCTACATTGGACTCTGTTCTGGAGCATCACACTAGTCCTGGAGAAGGTAGGGCCGGTTACACTTTTTTCTTGTTCATTTATGATAGAATGCTTCTATGTTTACTTTCAATGGATAAAAATTTGTCCATGGTCATGTCATGTCACACAGGTGCACGAGCTTATGGGAGCTTAAAACTCTGTACGTAAGATGATCTTTATTATGTAAACACCAGTAGGGGAGTTAAAATTTGAGAACATTTTTTCAAGGGCAAACCCCTTTAATAACTTAAAAATAATAGTACTGTAATGATGCAATTACAAGGAACTAGATTAAAGTAAGTATGTGTTCATTTTTATCTTATCACAAACTTTTCCCCTGGGGGGGTTTCCATATTTATGGAAAATAAATGTAACTCATGTAGATTTTATCAGGTTCAAGCCTTTAAATTTTTGACTCTTTGTTTCAAAAAAGTACATTTCTATTTTTGCTAATTTATTTAACAAGGAAAGCCTTCGCTTTGACACTTATATTTAACTCACATGATGTCCATTTCCTTTTGATCCTCCTTGAGATGATTCTTTTCCTTCATTAGAGCTAAAATGTGTTTAATTAAATTGATTGGACTTGATTAGTAAGGCACACACCTGTCTATATAAGACCTCTCAGCTAACAGTTGGTGGTCTAAAGAACTGCCCAAGGAGCTCAGAGACAAAATTGTGGCAATGCAAAGATCTGGCCAAGGTTACAAAATCATTTCTGCCGCACTCAAGATTTTTAAGAGCAATGTGGCTTCCATAATTCTTAAATGGAAGAAGTTTGGGATGACCACAACTCTTCATCGACCTGGCCATCCAGCCTATCTAAGCAATCATGGAAGAAGAGCCTTGGTGGAAGAGGTAAAGAAGAACCCCAAGAACACTGTGGCTGAGCTACAGAGATACGGTAGGGAGATGGGAGAAAGTTTCTTTACATTGAAAAATAAAAAAGTTATGGATTTTTGAAGGTGGGGAGTGAAAAATGAAAACACAAAAAATGAAAAAGGGCATAGTCATTAAGGGTTAATTAAAAAGCATTTTTTTTAAAGCTTGCTACAGTTCTTGGGCTATCTTGAGTCAACAGAAAGGGTAAGAACACCAATGAGCTGCATGTTTAGTCCCGATCTCTTCACTCAGGATAAATCAGCTACCGGTCATCACCTACATATTCCTGTAACGACAAGATGTTACTACAAGGTAGACTTTGAGAAAGTAACAATTCTATTAAACCATATTTCTTTGCTTCTTCTTTATTGTGTCTCTTGTCTTGGCACTTTGAGCCATCAATACATCATGTTTACCATGCCTGTGATCCCATCCTCATGGCTGCTATTTTATTTGCAAATCTTTCGACTGTGATAAATGTTATTGTCTTTGCATAATCCGGTCTAATAAAGCAGAGAAAATATATATATGACAGCAGTTTACATTGTGCCCTTTGCTTTGTCTCTCTATGGATTTGCATTTCCATGAATTTTAAGCAGCTGTTTTTATTTTTCTTCTGAGAGCAAGACGCGACTGAATCCTGATTTGTTGCATTGGCTTAATTTTGAAACCTAAGAAAATTAAGAGTTAAAAAATGAGATGGGTGTAATAGCTGTATATTGGTTTTGCCAAGTAACATGACCTTATGCAAGTTGTTACCACTGGTACGTTGCCAAACATGTAGAGTTATCATTGTGCACCAGCACTTGATGTTACCACCACACCACAGGTTGTGTTGACTATGCTAAGAGGTTTGGCTCTGCAATTGTGCTATGGCACTATAGCCAATGCGCCGATGCAGGGTGTCCCGCTCAGTGGACCAGCATGGCTCACACCAAGCTCCTCCATGCACACAACCTGGAGGTTCCATAAGGAAGGAGTAGCATTTCCTGACCTTTTGTCAGGAATTGTGACGTTATCAAGGCTTGTATGCCACGGTCTAAGGAAGAACAATAAGGGGCAGAAAGAAGTCACGATTGGAAAACCATTGAGGTATAAAGCTAATAGAGGAAATCAAGCTTAGAAGACAAAGGGAATTTAAAGGAACTGTCATTTTGATAGCATATCTTTGTGATATAGTTGGGGGTCCAACTACCATAACTCTCATGCATTAACTGATAGAAGAGGTTGTGGCACCCAAACACAGTACTTAAAACTACAGTATTTTACAGTGCATCCTAAACCCTCTGGGTTCTAGGACTACAATGAAAATGAATTATTCAATGAATTCGCTTTTTATGGAGTGTTCCTTTAACAGTAGTGATTTAATCGGTGGCACTGATTGTGGGTGTTAACAATTTAAAGGGCACATTTAAATTACTACACCTGCACTCATGACATCAACCATCCCCAAATGGAGATATTTTGGTGCCAGCATGGACAGCCACAGCTATTTTAAAGAGGTAACACCAGTAATTGGTGCTAGCATGTATCGTGGGCATTGATAACGGTGAAGTTTAAGCCAAAACCAGGCTCTAACTTCTAATAAACAATCTTTACAGTTTGGGTCCACTTAACACTACTGCCCAGGTAAGAACGTAAGGACGTATTAAAAAATACAAAAAAAATAAACTTTTACAGAAAGAGAGTTACCTAAATTATTAGAAAAATTGATGGACAAACAAGAATTTTGTAAGATCATTTTTCTTTGTCCTATGAGGGTTGACAGGTGTGAAATTGTTCTGTGAGTTGGAAAAGCTGAGATGGCACCCTGCTTCTAATAGTTCTGCATGTGCCCTACTGGGTCCTGATCAATCACTCTGCTTTCCTCCTCCTTCACATCGCTGGCACAGGCATTCTGCCTTGCACGCCGCGTTTCGCCCTAAATGTACCATATCTCATCTTCCTAGGAGGTGACTTTTGAGAACCTTGAGGTTGAGTTGTTATGGACCAAGACATATAATTAAACAGTTTGCAAATGTGGCAGGTCGGATGTTGCAGCAGCGCAAGACTTTGCAATTAACTGAAAATTACAACGACAGTAATTACACTAATTAAGAGTTAGTACTGGCTTTTATTCTCCGGCTGGTTTCCAGCAAAGTTGGTCTCTGTTTACCACGGCTGTTAATGTTTTTCAGGAAATGGAAAAAGTCAATGGTTGGGGAAAGCCAAAAACAGCTTGTTCTCTTATTTGGCATTGTGAGGTTTAACCCTTTGCGTGCTGTCTATTAAAACAGATTCAAGGCACATCTCCTGGACTAAATTTTTTTGTGAGAAATTATATTTGCCGTGAAAAATGACCATGTTGGAAGGAAAACCTGCAGAGAAAGAGGGTGCTGCACATAGCCAACCATTATGCTCGATAAAATCAGGTCCTCCCATAGCATTGCTCAACAAGCATAATGGGGCTCATTTACTTACCCGGTCTAGTCGCGATCCCGCGGCGTGTTCTCCGACGAGGATTCTTGTTCTGCCGGGATTCACTAAGGTCCGTGCGCCCAATGTCCAACAGGTGTCGCTGCTGCGCCGAGGTCCGCCGGAGTTCACCTTCTTCTCCTCAGTGTATGTAAGTGCTGATCTTGCGACACAATTTTATTTTTAAATACCGCAGTTTTTCAGAATCCGTCAGGTTTTCCTACGGCCACGCCCCCCGATTTCCATCGCATGCAAGCCAGCGCCTATGTGACACAATCCGATCGTGTGCCAAAATGGTAATATTCAGGAAACCCGGCGATTCAGACTCTTAGATGAGCCCCAATTTTGTGATCTGTGAGGGTTTTAGCAGTTAGACCCCCACCTATACCAATGTTATGCCCAAACTTGTTAATAAGGATAGCAATTCAACTTGATGAAATGACTCTAAAACATTGACGAAAGGATCATGCCCTGAGGGGGCACACAGTTGGGGTGGTGCACATTGAGAATACAATTAACTTTTGACAAATGGCTACAATGGTTGCAAAAGAACCCTCAAATTTGAATTTGAGAAGCAGTCCTAAATTCTCTTGGCTTGAGAGCCGTAACATGCAAGGTAATAGTCTCAGCTTGTGTTACGGTACAGACTTTTCCCTGTAGACAGTGACAAACACTGTCGAAGTTAACTTCCAAGCAAACATCTTCTTGTTGACAAACCCAATCTTGTTATGAAGAGACGTAGGCTGGAAGCCGAGCAACATTTACCTGTCAGGAACATAATGGAAGCCTCCCGTGCTTGTTATGAGTCCGATACAATAATCACAGCTTTCCGTCTCTCTCTCTCTGAAGCAATTAAACAGGTGACTTTGGTTTTCATTTCTCCAGAAGAGCAGATGAGTTTTGATGTTGGTGACAGGGCCTCAGCGAGGTAAATATGTGTGATCGAGGAGAGTGTTTATCTCGCAGGCAGTGACATGGGTGCAATTAGAGGAACACAAGTCTTATAATCTAGCGGAGAAGGTGGAAAGCGAGCAACCAAAGTGTGACATTCCTCTGCAAGCTGTGATATCGCTCCTGTTAGGTGGCTTATTTTCTCATTATTAAACCATCTGCTGTCACACAAACTTTTATTCTGAATATAACCTACCTTATAGGGCATGTCTATACTGTGTCGTTGCATCTGAACCCTATTTACATGGTTATTTACACCATTGTATTCTCTTTACAGTACAGAAACATCTGTTAAATGGTGGTCTAATGAAGACACTGCGTGTCTATACTGCAATGAAGTTCACCCATGGGTGGAGAAATATCTGTAGCCAAGACAGATGAGCCCTAAGGGTCTTAGTTGGGCTAATCCTCCAATCTCTGCTGAAGACTCTGGTTGGGGACACAGTGAAGAGGAGTTGTAGAGTATGGATCCATGAGGAACACCATGTCTAAATGTAGAACGTCAGAGCTCTTTTGATGTTGAGAAGAATAGAGAATGGTGATGAGTGGATCGTTCGGTGTTCAGGCACACACCACGCTGTCAACACCGGTGTAAACTGTAAATGTTGACATGGACGTCCACGCCACTATTTAAATCATAAAGTCAATGGGGAACAATGATCATCGAAAAAAGGAGGCGTGCATTTAACCATTTTTCTGAAAATGTTGTCATGTCATTGGCAAGAGCAATATTTACACTTTGGACATAAACCGAAATTGCAGCATAAAAAATTATGCTAATCCCCAACAAAACACATATTTTCTCAGACACTTGTCCTATTTTTAATATTGCATTAAGGTGTTATACACATAGGCACCTTCATGTAAAATTTTTTGAAATATGCATAAAAATAGACTTTTATGCCAAAAAACTTTCTCCAAACAGAAAATAAATAGCTTCACACCTCCTGAATGTAATAGGTGAACAAATCTAACGCACAAAGTAAAAAGCTCCTATCCTGTCAAAATAACATGTTCTTCATACAGTTATAAATAGTGCAATACTACTGTTACCACTGTATACACAAAATCTGGACATAATAGCTAGAGAGAATGCAGGCTCAGATAAAAAGGGTGGTTCTGTCTATGGCTGCTCATGTGATACTGCACTGAGATGTTACGATTACTAGCAAAAGTAGAGAAAACAGAGTACATGTTTAAATGTTCAATTTGTAGAGAAATTGGAGAATAAGTTCAGATGAATATAAAGATTTATCAATTTGCAAAGTCTTTTGAATCTGATGGCCCACATCAAAAACAGAACAGTGGAAACTGTGCTAGGTGAAGTTTGTCTGTGCAGTGTGCAGGGGGCGCCAGATCAATGAGTTGTGTTGCACATTCTTCATGATTATGGTGCCCCCTGCACTGCTCCGATGATTTTCTATCTTTTTGTTGGTGCACCTTTAACATGCGGCGTGCAACACAATTCTGTCAAACTCTGCATGATAAATGTGGGGCATGGTATGACTGTGCACCGAAACACCCCTTCCAGTGCAGAATTTTGTGTTGCGTCGGGTATAGTGCAGCAGACACTTTGCAGTTTGCATTGAAAAGAACACGCAAAGTCAGACACAAACTGGTGCAAGGCTTTACTAAATGTTGGCCAATATGTCTTTAATCTTATCTGCTGTGTGCTGTAATAAATTCAAAGTGGGTTGGGTATGGGGGAACTGGTTCCATAGGTTCCATAGGTAGGTTCCTATCACTTCTCTTTTTCAATTTTCAGCTGTTTAGTTATGCAACAGGGGAGGGTAACCACATCTTTGGTTATAATTATAATATTTGTTTATGTGAGTATGCATGGAAAATATAAACAAAGTAAATATTTATTATAAATAAGTGTTTCTTACAATACATTGTGGCTTTCCTTCTTCCTTAAGTCACTGTAAATATGGAACCCAAGCTGATACATCTCCTTACTCTACGCTTCTGATATTAAGGACATTAATGTCCAGCCGATTGCGGACACTCTTGATGGTTTCTCCACAGGAGTCAGAAGTGGTCTCCAATGTCTGTTGTGCCATTTAGAAATACATGAACCATCTCCAAAAAGGCTCAGTTTGATAATAAATTATAAATGCTGAATGGAACAGGCAGCTTTCGCTGTAGACAAATTGTGCATTAATACTGTCACCTTAATTTGATACACTTCATGTGTTATGAACTTTTCAAATGAACAGTAACTAAAAAAGTTATACATTCTCGCATCTATTTCTGACAGACTAATGCGGTCACAAGAGGAGACCTAGGCAGAAAATCAGTTAAGTAAACGTGTCTTCAGGACGACTCAGAATATAAATTCTTCAAACCTTATATAATTTAAGGTCTAAAATCTCCTACAACATGACACTTGAAAAATACATCAGTAGAGCACTTAGAGCTATCAACCAGGACAGCCAATATGCTGTTTTGGGGTCGTCTATCTCTAGCATATATAATATAGATGCAGACCATATTACCTATGTAGGGCCTGTCTTATGAAAGAGCTCAGCTGTGTTGGTCCTGAGTAATGAAACTCATGTAGTTACTGACATTAGCAGACAAATGGGCTGGTTTTAGACAAAATGGGGCCCTGTACAAGTGGGGCCCCTCAAATAAAACTATTTTATAAACAGTGACAGTCAGTAAGAGGCTCCTTTAGCCCTGCACAATAATAACACTTTTAGTCACACACAGTAGTAGGTAAGTATCTGTAATATGGGGCTGTAGGAGAATGGTATAGGACAGTGATGGCAAACCTTTAAGAGAGTGAGTGCCCAAAATGCAAACCAGAACCACTTATTTATTGCAAAGTGCCAACAGAGCAATTAAAGCATTAAATTAAAAAATCGTCTTGCTCCGTGCTATACCACAGCTTCAACGGTCCTGAGGACACCAATATCTTTGACGGTGGGAAAATTCGGATTGCCATTGGAGCTTCCTTGAACAGGAAGAATTGTGGGGCCAATAGCAGGAGCTTCAATGGCTCCAATGATAATCTGACCATGTCCACACCTTCTCTTCCTGCATTCTCTTCACATCCTGGGCTACCTGGACCTGCAGGAGGATCCATCAAGTCCTGTCTTTTGAATTCTTTGCTGAGGCAACAGCCTGAGTGCCCACGAAGAGGGCACAGAGTGCCACCTCTGGCGCCCGTGCCATAGGTTCGCCACCACTGGTATAGGAGATACACAGATGATAGGGAGATGGATGGTAGAAGATAAATATGGAAGATGATAGAGATTTGTAGATAGATAATAGATTTATAGATGCAGAAATATAAAGTAGAGGTAGATACAAGATATGTAGATAAATAGATAGACAGAAAGCTAGATAGATAAAGTGACAGATATATAGACAAATTATAGGAGATAGATAACTAGACGGATAGATGATAGATATATAGACAGGTGATAAATGATCAGCATTTTCACCCTGGTATTCAACCAAGGGGTATTATAGGAGCAATACCTCCTCTGCCCACAAAAGTCCACATGCAGGGGCCCCTTAAGGACAGAGGCCCCTGTACAAAAGCCCAGTTTGCTGTCCTCTTACGCTGGCTCGGCTCTTAACAGTCTTGTAATGCTATGCTTAGGCATCATGGGAATTATAATGAATTAAGGGTAAATCTAAAAAACAAGATACAATCATGATGAGGCCTCCTTTTTTGTTTTTACTACATGGTCTCCAGTGCTAACTTGTTTTAACTAATCATTGTTAATTTTAGGCTTGATAATGCCTTCATTGGAAAGCTGTCTAAACACTGGTGGAATAAAATACGTTGCTTCACTGTATTTATTAACACCTTCTAGAATTGGCTCTACGACACATCCTTCCACATCTGCTGGCATACGGTCCCATGCATTCCAATGGGCAATACGGTCATCCATGTACATGGCCATATTGTCCACTGTACTGTTCCGTGAGTGGGATGTATAAAGATATAGGGGGTCATTTACTAAGAGCCCGATTCACGTTTTTCCCGACGTGTTACCCGAATATTTCCGATTTGTGCTGATTTCCCCTGAATTGCCCCGGGATTTTGGTGCACGCGATCGGATTGTGGCGCAGCGGCACTGGCATGCACGCAATGGAAATCGGGAGGCGTGGCCGAACGAAAACCCGACGGATTCGGAAAAACCGCCGCATTTAAAACAAAAAATCTGTCGCGGAGCTTGCACTTACCTTCACTCAGCCCGAGCCGGTGAACTCCAGCGCGTTCCGATGCTTTTCAGCACAGCGCAGCGAATGGACCGGGTAAGTAAATTTGCCCCATAGAGTATGTCCTATTTTTCACCTTATTTCCGCTCCGTCCAGCCCATGGGAAGTCAATGGGAATGTATATACGTTCAGTATCCAGAACTAGTGGGAGGTGCATTCTGTTAGCCAGCCAATAGTAAGCCATCCATCAATTCCTAGCCCAGCATATTTTATACTGATACGGTATGCATACAGTGCCATACGGTGCAATACGCTGCCATACGGTTGCAATATGTCCCGTATTTATGGGCAGAATACAGCCGTATATACAGAGCAGAAAAGACCATTCATGTGCATGAAGCCTAACCAAGTATGTTTGAGAAATCTGTTTCTGTGAAGAAAAACAAATTATTTTTGGTGTAACTTTAGATTTGATGGATTTTACTTCTATGGCTTTATTTTATTCAATGAGTGGTCTCTTAAATAGTCTTTTATGCTATGGTAACCAATAGTGGTTTATGTCCAACATGGTAGATTTTCATCCATTGTACCAAAGCAATCAGAGTGCTCATTCTCCCGAATAAATCTATTCAGAAGTAATTTTTTTTATTTTCCAGTGTGCAAAAATCAACCTTTTTAGGGGTTTAATAGTACTGTTACAGTCTGTACCCTTATTTAAAAGTCTACTGCTATAAAGTCTCTAATAAAACCTGATTTTGATGGTTGAAAAATGTATTTATCCTTGCGCCAATCTCTGTGATATAAAGAGCACAGGAGGCCTGGAATCTACAGAGGGCACATGAATACTATGTGATTGGCATAACATTCTTCTTGTTCATTCCTCAATTAAAATTATGCATACTCTGTGTGTAACCTAATCATCACAGGCCCTTACTGATTGGTGCTCTTATGCATCGGGGAGACTGAAGTTTTACTATTGGCCTTCCAAATCAAACTAACAGTATTAAGATATAAAATGTTACACTGGTCCTGCATCAAGGTATGTGCCTCGAAGTGAATATTTATCAGAGTGTTGATAAATACTGTAAGGCTCTCTGGCAAGGTGCCAAATGCAAGCATGTCCTAGATTTTCCATCAGAGATAAAAATAATCATAATTCTCATTAACTTTGGTCAAAAGTAGAGAAGGTTGGATCTAAGAGATTGGGGCTCATTTACTAAGGGTCGCACTACTCATTTGCGGCAGACTTTGCACCTAGGGGATTACATGGCTTGGACAGGTATTTGACAGGTGTCTGCGCATGGGATTGGTTTTTGATGCAGCTGTGCTGGCTTCCATGCGACACAAATTAGAGGGTGTGCCGTCAGATGATCCAACTTATTCGGAATGAGCGCAGAATTTAACTTTCAGACTGTTTCGCAACCCCAAGCACTTACATGCAGCAGGAAGAAGAAGGTGAACTCTGTCGGACCTGAGTGAATCGCAACATAGTGCATTATCTTCGGACAATGCACTTTCAGTGAACTCGAGCGGAAGGGTTAGTAAATGTGCCCCAATATCTCTTGTATCTCAATGGATGGACACCCGGCTCCTTCTTGCTTAGCCCAGTCCAGCAAGGGTTACTGGTGTGATGGTCAGCTGATCCACTCTTCCACTGGAGACCTGTCTAGGAACTCATTCATATACCTACCAATCCCATCACCCCTTTCTGGTTATAGCTCTGTATCTTCAGCTCTGTGCTTATGATTGCTATTCTATTGTTTATTCTACTACTCAGGTAATGTTCAGTGATGACAGTTAAACACAAAGATATAGGAGGTGAATTATGTCGTTTATTGGTTGCCATTATTGTGGTAACAGAGCAGGACAGTTTGTTAGATCATCGTCTCAAAGATCAAAAGAGGGAGGAGCTGGTACTAAGAACTGAGGGCTCATGGGAGTTTTAGTATCTTGTGTTGGTCATCTTGGAGATAACTCTGCCTACTTTAGAAAGCCCATAAAATATTGTGAATCATAAAAGTAAACTATCAACGTTTCGGGGTTATGATTAGAAGATGATTCTGATGACTATGTCCCATTCAGCAGAAGAAAGCTAAATTTGAATGAGAGAAAACAGGAAACACCAGCATATTGTATGTGATGTTGCAGCTTCAGCAAAACTTCAGTATTTTAAGAATAGCTATATCCCCTTGGATGCCGAAAAGGCATTTGATCATGTTAACTGTTGGTGGATGGTGAAGGTGCTAGACTAGATTGGTTTTGTAGGTCCCTTCCTAACATATTTATCCGTCTTATATGAGAATCCAGGAGCCAGAATTAGCACCCATGGTTTTCAGTCTAAAACCTTACTTTGCAAAAATGTTGCGCACTCTAGCCATTGTTTAACTTGAAACTAAAGCCACTGGCTAGGTTTGTTGCTGATACCCTTTCAGCCATGTTGAATTGAAGATGACATTGTGTTAATGATGGACAACCCTTGGAAGCACCTTTTAGATCTTATGCATTTATTTATAGAACAAATGAATTCTCTGAGTTCTAGGTCAACCCATCAATGAGTGAAGTGCATTCTTAGGCTCACAAAGCTCCTGGGAACCTCCCACCTGTATCATCACTATGTGATTTCCCCAATGGCGTCCTCATGGATCCACCACCTAGGGATACAAAATAGAACGGTTGAACTACCCCCACTCTATTGACCAAAATCTCTCAGGAGCTTCTTAAGTGGCACTCTCCCTGTGTCCCTATTGGGCCCTTACCAGCTTGTGAAAATGATGAGTATTTCCAAGTTGCTATATTCAATTCTACTTCAGCATAAAGATGAACCTGAACAATGAGATTTCTCACTGTCAATGGCATGGTGAGTACTTTGGGATATTCTTATAGAAATTGATGGTCCAAAAGACACCACTGCACCACGGCAAGCGATCTGAAAGGGGGTTAAATTGCTGTGGAGTATCTCTGAACACCTTCCATAAGCCTTCCAAGTCTTCCAAAATGCAATAGTAAATGAGGTGTAGGGGGATAAAAAATTTCGAATCATCTATACATTTAATTTTCCACCCTGTCTGGCACACCCAGAGAATCTTTTTTATCATTTCTTGATAGAGGAGAGTATTTTCTTAAAGAAATCTTCCACCTTTCTTAGTAGATCCAGAGGTGGATTCCCGATGTCTGCCTCATCCTTGTACTTGTTTTACTATTTCTTGGAAAGCTGCCTTTAGGTTTTTGAAATGTATTTTATTTATATGAAAATTACCTGCAGAAGCTAGTTAGGGGTTAAAGTAGTCTCTGTGAGGTCCCAAGGTAAAGGCTACTTCATGTCCTGAGTAGTCATGCAGATCCACCTCCTAGCACACCTATGCTTCATGTGAACGAGGTGGCCCGGCCCGCACAGGACGACGGGGTACCAGGATGCTCTATACATACTCAGTGCTCCATTGTGGTGGTAGCCACTGCACCTGTGCAGACCATGCCATGGATCTACAGAGCTACTCAGGGCGTGAAGTAGCCTTAGCCCCAGGTGCTCAAAAAGGCTTAACCACTGTCCAAATAGCCACTGCAGGTAATTTGCATATAAATAAAATTAAGTTTAAAAACCTAAAGGCAGCTTTTCAAGAAATATACAGGGATAAGTCAGACATTGGGAATTATAATATAGGCATTTCGGGTGGTAGCCCTGAGTTCATGCGTGTTAGGGGGCCTATGGCCTCCTAGAAACTTCAATCATGAAGTCCTCATATGCCCATGTTATGACTTTTAAGGCTCTCCAAGAGTCCCGACACTGCAGATTGAAAGTAGGCAGAAGGGACATATTATCCATTCCCCAAGAAGCTTGATTCTAGTACCGCATGTAGAAAGTGAATTCCAGACTTGTAGGGGCTATAACAATCATACAGCCTAGGGCCCATAGCGATCAAAATTTGTCTCTGTCTGGATCTGCTACAAAATGTAGATTAGAGATAATAGATTTTCTTTTCGGCAATTTCACTTTTTGGTGAGACATTGCAACTGCTATAACTACCATATATAGTATTAGCAGACCTGAGTATAAGCCTAGGGTGGGAAAACCATTGGTCACATGCCCCTCCAGTATATTGTTAGCAACTCCCAGTATATAGCCAACTCCTGCCCCCTAGTATAAAACCAGTAGCCCCCTGCACCCAGTATATAGCCAGTAGTCTATGTCCCCAGTATATAGCTAGCAGCCTCCTAGTATATAGCCAGTTGCCTGGTATATTATAGCAAGCAGCCCCCTTGTTTATAGCCAATGCCTGTGCCTTGTATATAGCCAAACACCCCCTTGAATATAACCAGTCGCTCACCTGTATACACCTAGTCTCTCCTCCCCAGTATATAGCCAGTGCCTGCCAGCTAGTATAAAGCCAGTGCCTGCCTCTCATTATAGAGCCAGTGTCTGCCCCAGTATATAGCCAGTGCCTGCCCTCAGTATATAGCCAGTGCTTGCAACCCCCCATATATATCCAGCAGCCCCTGCCCAGCCTAAAAAACCCTTACAAACTCTGTACTCACCTTTCAAACAGCCCCTGCAGGTCGTCTTCTATTTTCAGCACTGGCTCCATCTTCGGCTCCCTGTGTGGTCCCGTTCCATATACCATAATGTCAGCTGGCAAGCGTCTGACCTCATGGTTTGTGTGAATCAGCCGTAGGAAACTAATACAGAGCTGGAGCTGCAGACAGAAGAGGACCTGAGGGGGGGGGGGCGTCGGAAAGGTGACTACAGAGTTCTTTTTTTAATCGACTCGAGTTTGAGCTGAGTTAAGGTTTTTAGCACATTTTTTGTACTGAAAAACTCAGCTTATACTCAAGTCTATAAAGTATGTCTATTTGCCCTGCATGCCTGTTACTTGTCTGTATGTTTTGTTTAGTCATTTAAAAAATATGAACCGTATATACTTGAGTATAAACCAGCCCAGATATAAGCCACGGCTCCTAATTTTATCACAAAAACTGGGAAAACCTATTGACTTGAATATAAGCCTGGGTTGGAAAATGCATTGGTCAAAACCTCCCAACAGTATATAACTATTCAGCTCCCTGTGCAGCAGTTTATATCCAGCCAATACCCTGTATATAGCCAGCGTCCTGCCCCAAATATATAGCCAGCCTCCTGCCCCAGTATAAAGCCAGCCAGCCCCTTTCCCCTCAATATATAGCCAGCCAGTCCCATAGCCCCAGTATATAGCTATCCAGACCCAAGCATATAGCATACCCTCAGTATATGGTCAGACACTACCCAGTAAAAAATCCAGCCCTAGTATGCTCCCAGTATACAGCCAGTCCCAGTATGCTTAGCAGATAAAAAAGAAATTCTATACTCACCTTTCCGATGCCCACCGCAGGCCCTCTTCTTACATTAGGCAGCAAGAGCTCAGATCCACGTTGCAGCGCACAAGCTCTTACATTAGCCGCTGCTGCCATCATACTGTGTGTGCTGGCAGCTGCCACATACTCTTGTGTCATTGGCGGCTAATGTCATAGCGTGTAACTTTTTTTTTTACTTGAGCATAAGCCAAGCCTGGGTTTTTCAGCACCTTTTTGTGGGTATCTTTTACATACGGTCATGATTTGATGAGCTTTAGGAGTTTTTAGTGAAGACACAACACTGTGCCCTACCCATGATACTACTAATGCATCTCCTAACTGTATTTCACATTTCATTAAAACTTAACTCTAATTTTTGTATTAGCTTTAATTTTTATTGACTTTAAATTGCTTCACTTTTGTCAAAATGGCAGCACAAATGTGAAAGTGGGTCACCGCGTATCTATGGAAACATTTTCTATTACGACATAACTACAAGGGAAAAACTCAACATTTACTGAGCTATTTAAACAGTAAAAAGGGAAAGAGAAATGCATTAACTTTATTGCTGAAAAAAGAGTTTTGTTGTTACAAATCCTCAGCATGAAATTGCAAGTCTGCAGAAAAAGGGAAAGTTTCCCGCAAATGTAATTTTACATGTATTTTTTTTTCTCAACGATAACAGCATTATAATTACTTACGTCCCTGTCAGCCTTTCGAGTCTTCCATGTCTGTAATAAGCTCAGTTCTCTCTCAGGATTACATAACGCATCCTCAGGGGTTTGCCGCCAATTCAATCAGCAAAAAGGAAAAAAAAAAGATTTGATTGTATTTATATGTCTGGTTTTATTTTATTTTTTTTATAGAAAATAACAAGAGTAGCATAAAGTAATGAGAAATTTCCACTATAACTGGAGGGGGCTTTTACACCACATTTTTAGCAATAAGATGAATTGCAGGAACACGTTATACATTAGCATAGATATTGACGGTCTTTCAGTGCGTATGTGAATGGAGACCACATTAAATAGCAGAATTGATGTGTAGAAAGAAATGTGGATGACATTTTATACTTTGCCACACACAATCTGCTAAATATCTCCTAATAATAAATATAATAGTAGTGAGTAATTGGCGTTGCACAGTTTGATAATGGGTAAATACTAAGGTTTATAACAGCAGTATCATATGCTATAACATCACATGAAATAAAATACTTTTATCATGATTAAAGGGAAGCCGTCACCACGTTTTTCACAAATAGAGGTAGTGACAGGTTCCTATAGAGCCCTAGTAACTATCTGACACCCTGTTTTTAGCTAAAAATAGTTTCCCTCAGATCCCCATAAAATCAGAGTTATAATCTTGCCTGGTATCTATGCGTCTTTGGAGCGAGTCGAGGGGGCGTGACCTAATGACATGTGAACAGGGTGACATCCTCAAAGGTCCTTGAGCTACTTAATACTAGCAAACTGTAGCCCGTGTACATATATGACCACATAAAACAATCACAGCAGCCTGCATGGACTTCTACTTGTCTCCATGCAGGCTGCTGTGATTTCATGTGATAAAATTTGCTGTGATTCCATGAGATATATGCTTAGTATACAGTTTCCAAAGCTACAAAAGCTATAGGACCTGCGATGATGTCACCCTGGTCACATGACATTAGAGCTGCATTGAGAGATAGGATGGAGAGGAGCTGCTGGATTCAGCCCGGAGAAGCCACACCCCCTTGACTCACTGTAGCCATGCGTAGATGCCAGGTAAACCTATAAAAATTAATATATGGGAATCTCAGGGGAATAATTTTTAGCTAAAAGAAAGGTATCAAGTAGTTACTAGGGCTCTATGGGAACCTGTCACTACCTGTATTTGTGAAAAATGTGGCGACGGGTTCCCTTTAATAAAATTAAGATTGTTTCTTACAAATGTGGGGAAACCTCTAGAGTCTGCTAACTGGTATTCATTGGCTTTGTTTCCCTAAATTGTATATAACAGTGGTAAACACATGTCTAGAGTCTGCTACTTTGGCATAGAAAATATCATACTTTCCTAAAGTTTATATATTGGCGGTAAATAACTAGCTGCTGCCTGATAAACTCTCCTAAAATACCTGTCAGAATCTTTTGAATGGACTCAGGACTTAACTGCTCAGGACTACTTTGCAGGGAGCTGATTGACAGTTATCTTGAAGGATCTGAATGTTGGGTGGTTCATTCTAGAGCTCAGTGTAGGTCTCAGTTGGTGGTTGAGTGATACAGGGCCTAGCCAGTCAGCTGCTAGGGCGGTGTCCAGGAACATAGTTAATGGTTAATACCCAGTTTCCTCAGGGCTGGTTATGTTTTCTCCTTTGACCTTTACTAATACTGCCTTTTTGTGTTTGCTGGAACTGAAATCCTATATCTGAACCTGTATCCAGCCTGATATGGTACCCAGAACCCCAGTTTGAATCGGAACCTGTATCTGAGCCTGTACCCTGCCTGACCTGGAGCCATGTATTCTGCCTGACCTTGAGTCCTGTATTCTGCCTGACCTTGAGCCATGTATCCTACCTGACCTGTAGCCCTATATCAAGCCTGACCTTTAGCCATGTATCCTGACTGACCTGGAACCCTGTGTCCTGCCTGACCTTGAGCCATGTATCCTGCCTGACCTGGAGTCCTATATCCTGCCTGACCTGGAGTCCTGTATCCTGCCTGACCTTGAGTCCTGTATTCTGTCTGACCTTGAGCCATGTATCCTACCTGACCTTGGGCATTATATCAAGCCTGACCTTTAGCCATGTATCCTAACTGTCCTGGAACCCTGTGTCCTGTCTGACCTTGAGCCATGTATCCTCTGCTCCTGATCCTTTATCTTGTACCTCATTCCAGACACATCAATCCCAAGTTTGTTGATACTATTGTGTCTGCATATTTCTCGGGCAATATGTGTATATTGATACTGGTTGCCAATATCTTGTCATAAAAAAATACTCTAAACTATAGAAAATTACATGGAGCAACAGTGTATTTTACAAACTTACAGCTTGATGACTCCCAGCTGTGACTGAATTTGCATCAGAAATCTGTATCTGAATACATCTTCTCAGGCCCCTAAATATAACAGTCACCTACAGTGTAATGTCTGCTGAATATTACCTACTGTATCTCCCACTCTGTGATCCTTAATAAATATATATCCCTCACAGGTGACCCCCTAAATATATAATATTATACCCCCTGAAAATTATGCTCCTTGAATAAATTATTATTTAGTGTCCACTGAATAAATAATATGTTGTATTTAGGAATGAAATTTAGCTCCCTGCTGATTCCGATTATCATTTATTAATGGGGGCATAAATTATAACATAACTTATTATGTGAGGCAATATATACTTGTGGGTCCCCTAAGAGTGGATTCAGACAGCAGTGTGCTGGCCAATGATCTGGGCTGGAATAAGACGGTGGGAGGGGTGAGCACAGGGCTGGAAGAAGGCGGTGGGAGGGGTAAGTACTCCTTCACCCCTCCTTTAGTCTTCACCCGTCCTCCGAGACCGTTTGTCTCGGTCACGTTGCGGTGAGACAACATCCACTTGCTGCACTGTGAAGGGGAGTCATATGTAACCATGCAATTTTTTTTTTAAATGAGGATGTTAATGATAAAAAGAACATCCCCACACAGTGCTGCCGACCCACAGTAAGAAGAAAGATTTTGAGTAGCTCACTGTGGGACCAAGATTATCAACATTCTCCTCCTTTGGCTTTCTGATTATTTGGGATCTGATTGGGAAGAGTCTGGACCCAAAACCGAACCCCACCTTTTAGAGCACAGGTGTTTTTATGACTATCAGTAAACAAGGGTCATTCATGAAATGTGTGGGTGTTGCCTAGTTTGTGCATCTTTTGTATATCAAGCTCAATAAAGCAGATATTTTTTTATCTGGGTGCATTCTGTTATACTCAGTCTATTCCCTGGGGCGAAGGGTACACCCACTGGTAAGCTGCTAACAAAAAATATCCAACAAGTTAATCTGACCTTTTCACTCCATTGGCTACTTTGAGGCAAAATAATGATCTCTACAAAGCAGCTGAAAAGTATAATGTTTGTCTTTAAGGGGACCTGTCACCAAGGAGCTAATTTTCACTAAAGACAGGTTGCAAAAGCCCATTACAGCTGCATTGCAGATATATCTTCTCTAAGCAGTTGCACTACAATATAATTGTGTGTTATAACTTACCTTGCACCCTGACAGAATCATCTGTGTAGTCCCAGGGGTCGGGCTTTGGTTTGGATGTATTTAGAAAAACAACATGTGACTTGTTTGTGCTGCAAACTCCTCAGCTCTTAGTCCCGGCCTTTGTGCTCCTGTACAGCTCCTCCCTCCTGCTCCTTCACAGAGCTCACATCTTGGTGAGATGACATCATTGGGAGAGGGAGGAGCCTTTACAGGAGCAAAAAGGTGGGGGCTGAGACCTGAGGAGTGAGCAGTACAGACAAGTAACATGTTGTTTTTTTAAATGCATGCAAACCAAAGCCAACCCTTGGAACATAACAGAAGATTCTTTCAGGGTGCAAGGTAAGTTATAAAACACAATTATATTATAGTGCAAATGCTTAGAGAAGGCCAAAAGGCATATTTGCAATGCAGCTGCAATGGGCTTTTACAACCTGTCTTTAGTGGAAATTAGCTCCCTGGTGACATGTTCCCTTTAAGAATTTTGTGTTGACAAATAGGAGAGAATAGACATGGCTGGAAGAAGCTGACAAGGGGACTCCGGTGGAAGAAACACATTAGAGATGTATAGTAGGTGATTGTATTACTAATTCACAATCCAGCACCGTCTCCTGAGAGCTGTAACTCTCTGTTATCATCTCCTATGAAGGGAAACTACATGCTGATGATGGCCAGTTTTTGAAGACATTTTTTTTTTAATTATACAATCAGTATTTATAACTAAATTGGTAAAGGAGATATTATGATTTAATATTATGATGTTCCTGTCTGAAGTCCCCAGAAATTTTATCAGGTCTATTACATTTTTTTCATTGAATCATAGTTGAGTTAAATTATAGTTTGACTATATGTAAAATAGAATTTTAAATTATTCAAATAAGAGCATGTACTGTACAGAATATTATTTACATATATACATGTAATGTAAAATGATAAACATCCTCTTTTCAATTTATTTTCTTGAAGTTTTCATCTCCAAACTGTTCAAAGTGCTATCACTATCCATTTATGATTCTGGGCTGACACTTTGGTAGGCTCCTTGATGGTAAGTGTAAAACTACTGCAAAGGTTCAGTTTAGAGATGAGCGAGCACTAAAATGCTCGGGTACTCGTTATTCGAGACGAACTTTTCCCGATGCTCGAGTGCTCGTCTCGAATAACGAGCCCCATTGAAGTCAATGGGAGACTCGAGCATTTTTCAAGGGGACCAAGGCTCTGCACAGGGAAGCTTGGCCAAACACCTGGGAACCTCAGAAAAGGATGTAAACACCACGGAAATGGACAGGAAACAGCAGGGGTAAACGGGGGGTAATAGTTAAAACTTAACTTTTATTAAGATCAACGTATAAATATAAAACACAACAAAGACACAGTGGAGTGCAATGCTAAGCGGAAGTGGACAATCTGCGATCATATATCACATATAGGACACCTGGTGGGACAACGTATCATCGATATACATATGGTCATCTCCTACCGTGATTCAGGTGTCATATCGAGAGGCAGGGTATACGGGGTGTCCGGGCCTATGCTGTCCCTTTTAGGAAAAACCCCTCAACTCCCGCCCTGACAAGGGCAGTCCACAGCTGTCCCTGTCCAAAAGTAGATGCATGCCCTCCGTAAGCGTCACCTTCCCTGACGCGTTTCGTCACCTTGACTCTTCAGAGGGAACTAGTGTGAGTCAAAAACACCCGCCTGGTGTAATTGAGCAAAAATGGCATGCAGCATATATGGTAACTCAGCTGTATAGAGCAGCAGAAATAACTCCGCTGTTCGCTAGAGTTATGGACAGATGATGTCCTGCTAGTCTCCAGTCCTGGTGGTGGACTAGGAGACACGGTGTGCAGGCTTAGCTGGCAGTTCGCGCCAGACAAGAGGCACTTCCGTCTATTTAAACCTAAAACCCCGCCTCCAAAGGTTTCCCATTGGGCGCACCTACTCTAAGACAGAATCCCATTGGTTATGAGCGGCCCGCTCGGTAAGCTAACGGCGGACCGCAGTGTAAACCGGATGGATCGGTGGAGTGCGCATGCGCGGGTATGGCGGGGAAGATTCACGTGAACGCGTCTCCGTGGAGACGCTAGTGTGCCCAACCCCATGTGGGCGTATCTACCATTAGGAGGTATGGCAGTGATTCATGGCAGTGAAGGAAGGCTCGGGGTAAACTAAAAATGTCAAAGCCGGGATTGCAGCGCAACTGTGTGCAAGCCAGGATATCGCAAAGTCCCTTATTACATTATATAATGGGGCACAGTCCGGCATAGTAGTCGCGACTCACCTTAATCATAGGTAAGTATGAATGGGTACTGGTTTCCTAATTAAGGACAAGGACATGTCGAAAGATACTCCTAAGCCATCTGGAGGGTCTGACGGTGGAATCTAACACCCTACTGGGGAGCATCGACGTGGAGGCCCTGTATTCCTCCATTCCACACAAGAGAGGGTTGGAGGCAGTGGAATTTTTCCTGTCATCTAGAGGTACCCAATATCGGGCGCATAATAGGTTAATTCAGGACCTATTACAATTCACCCTAACCAGGAACATCTTCCTGTTTGATGGACGAATTTACCACCAGCTCAGGGGCACGGCTATGGGGAGCCCTTGTGCTCCCTCATATGCTAACTTGCTCCTGGGCTGGTGGGAGGCCACACGGGTATTCGGTGAGGATCCACCACAAGGTATTGACCAGGTGGAACTGTTCCTTCGTTATATAGATGACATCTTTGTTCTGTGGAAGGGAGGGGCAGAGTCATTTAACAAGTTCGTTGATTCACTGAATCAGAACAACCTGGGATTACGTTTTACATCGGAAATCCATGACACCAGCCTCCCATTTTTGGATGTACTGATCACTAAAACACATGATGGTACATTACACTCATCGGTTTATCGCAAACCCACGGCAACGAATTCGCTGCTTAGGTGGGACAGCCATCATCCACTTCCCTTACGTAGGGGCATCCCTAAGGGGCAGTACCTACGGGTACGCCGGAATTGCAGTTCAACTAACGAATTCCGACAGCAAGCAGGGGATCTAAGACAGAGATTCCTTGACCGGGGATACCCAGACGAGATATTGAGAGAGGCCTATCAGAGTAGCCTAAAAAAGAACCGATCAGAACTACTGCATGGCCCTGCTAAAGAGAGAGAATTAAACAACAAAATGAGGGTGATAGCCACTTTCGACAACGGCTCTAAAGAGGCCCGTGCTATCTTGGAAAAACATTGGCCAATTTTATTGATGGACCAAGATCTAAAAGACATCATAGGCCCAGCCCCATCTGTAACTTATCGTAAGACTCCCTCCATTAGAGATCGCCTGGTGAACAGCCACTATGTGCCTCCCAAATCTGAGGGGACATGGCTGGATAGACGTATAACCGGGAGTTTTAGATGTGGGGGTTGCATCGCCTGCCCATACATTCAGACAGGCAAAACATTCACAGGCAATGTTACAGGTATGAGCTACAACATAAGAGATTACATCAACTGTAAAAGTACTGGAGTAATCTACAAAATTACCTGCAGATGCGGCCTAGAATATGTCGGCAAGACATTCAGAGAATTGCGCAGAAGGATTGGTGAACATCTGGGGGACATTTCACATAAGAGGGATAAACCCATCCCCAATCACGTCTGGACTTATCACAAAGGGGATGCAACAGTTCTCCGATTCATGGGAATCGATAGAGTCCCATACCCTGAACGGGGTGGAGACTGGGATAAAATGATCCTCCAGAGAGAGGCTAAGTGGATCTATAGACTTGATACCACTTTGCCCAATGGTTTGAATGACCAGCTTGTCTTTACACCCTTCATCTAATAGTGGCTATAGCTGCAGATGTCCTCACACACGAGTCTTGCTATCTACCGTAATATTAGTTGTCCTCCAGGTTATGCCAGCACACCAGGCACATGCCGTCATGATATACATGGACTCATGTTATTATGGCACTCCTTTGGGAGTGTTTTGTCAAACAAACTAATGCTATAGATTACACTCCCAGTGCGACATCTAAAACCCTTGTCCGCTAAATATTTGATATTATGGCTACTATTATGTCTATCTATAGGTTGCGATATACAGTGCCTCAGTGCCCCCTGCAGGTGTCTGCTCAGGCACTAGTATCTTTCGACATGTCCTTGTCCTTAATTAGGAAACCAGTACCCATTCATACTTACCTATGATTAAGGTGAGTCGCGACTACTATGCCGGACTGTGCCCCATTATATAATGTAATAAGGGACTTTGCGATATCCTGGCTTGCACACAGTTGCGCTGCAATCCCGGCTTTGACATTTTTAGTTTACCCCGAGCCTTCCTTCACTGCCATGAATCACTGCCATACCTCCTAATGGTAGATACGCCCACATGGGGTTGGGCACACTAGCGTCTCCACGGAGACGCGTTCACGTGAATCTTCCCCGCCATACCCGCGCATGCGCACTCCACCGATCCATCCGGTTTACACTGCGGTCCGCCGTTAGCTTACCGAGCGGGCCGCTCATAACCAATGGGATTCTGTCTTAGAGTAGGTGCGCCCAATGGGAAACCTTTGGAGGCGGGGTTTTAGGTTTAAATAGACGGAAGTGCCTCTTGTCTGGCGCGAACTGCCAGCTAAGCCTGCACACCGTGTCTCCTAGTCCACCACCAGGACTGGAGACTAGCAGGACATCATCTGTCCATAACTCTAGCGAACAGCGGAGTTATTTCTGCTGCTCTATACAGCTGAGTTACCATATATGCTGCATGCCATTTTTGCTCAATTACACCAGGCGGGTGTTTTTGACTCACACTAGTTCCCTCTGAAGAGTCAAGGTGACGAAACGCGTCAGGGAAGGTGACGCTTACGGAGGGCATGCATCTACTTTTGGACAGGGACAGCTGTGGACTGCCCTTGTCAGGGCGGGAGTTGAGGGGTTTTTCCTAAAAGGGACAGCATAGGCCCGGACACCCCGTATACCCTGCCTCTCGATATGACACCTGAATCACGGTAGGAGATGACCATATGTATATCGATGATACGTTGTCCCACCAGGTGTCCTATATGTGATATATGATCGCAGATTGTCCACTTCCGCTTAGCATTGCACTCCACTGTGTCTTTGTTGTGTTTTATATTTATACGTTGATCTTAATAAAAGTTAAGTTTTAACTATTACCCCCCGTTTACCCCTTTAAGCTGCATTAATTGGATCATTGTTGTGGGGGTTTCTTTTCGTTACCCTACATTAATCGCTGATTTTGGAAACAGCAGGGGCAGCATGCATGGATGCCTCTGAGGCTGCTTAATCGCACCATTATGCCAAAATTATGGGCAACAGCATGGCCATGACAGAGTGACCGAATGAGGCTAGATAGCATCTAAAACATGCAATAATTGACCCTGACACTATAGGGGACGGCATGCAGAGGCAGCGGCAGCAGCGGCAGGCTAGAGAGTGTCATGGCGACATACCCTAAAAGGACTCAGGCTTCCCCAAAGGAGGTGAGCAAGAAGCGCTGGAATGATTTCCTATGTGAACAAAAGGTTGACGGTATATTTAGTCGATAACACAGCATGGTGGCGACATAGTGACCAAGTTCCATAACGTATCTGGTGAAACACCCGAAAAATGAGCCTGACACAGCTCTTTTGATAAGGGGACGACATGTGGAGGCAGCCATGGAGATGACTTCCATGATTAAGAGCGACAGTATGGGGCATTCATATTGCGCTGCTATGATTGCAACTTCAGGTCTCCAGCATGGCGGCGACAGATGCGCCGAGTTCCATTATGTATCTGGTGAAACACCTGAAAATTCTGCCTGACACAGCTGGTTTGATAAGGGGATGATGTGCTGTATTTCCTCTCGTGCTCCAGCGTCTGGGGTATAGACAGTTGAAAGTTGCGCATGGAGACATTGGTGGACGCTGTGGAGGATCGTGGAGGCAAAATGGACAGGAAACAGCAGGGGCAGCATGCATGGATGCCTCTGAGGCTGCCTAATCTTGGGATGGAGCTGGCGGTCCAATGCCAGGCGAGCTTTCGCCTGTCCAAGCCCCTGTCTCTCGGCTCCTCCCCACCCAAAATGGGCCTGGGGGCCAGAAGCGTTTACTTTGAAAATATTATAATTTTCAAATCAGGCCGGGTCGTTTGAATATTTCACCTAGGAATAATGGAATAGCATAGTGGTTCTATTTTTAATTGTTTTTACGGAAATGGTTCCATGATTAAGAGCGACAGTATGGGGCATCCATATTGTGCTGCTATGATTGCAACTTCAGGTCTCCAGCATGGCGGCGACAGATGGGCCGCGTTCCACTATGTATCTGGTGAAACACCTGAAAATTCTGCCTGACACAGCTCGTTTGATAAGGGGACGATGTATGGAGGCAGGGAACTAGTAGTAGATTAAAGGTGCTGCAGTTAAAACTATGTTAGTTGGATCTTGAGATGGAGCTGGCGCTCCGCAGCCAGGCGAGCTTTCGCCAATCCAAGCCCCTGTCTCTAGGCTACTCCCCAAACAGCACTTCTAAGAACCTTTTGTATAAGATCAAGTGTAGTAGCGTTCTTATAAGTTTAGGATATGGCGGGTGAGGGGAATGTAAACAGATGCGCAAGAAGCGCTAAAATAATATGGGTAAAGGATAAAAGTTTGCCAGTATATTTTGTGGATTACACAGCAGGGTGGCGACAAAGTTAACAAGTTTGATGTGGAAGCCATGAAAACAACCCAAAATTCTGCCCGACACAGCTCGTTTGATAAGGGGACGATGTATGGAGGCAGTGAACTAGTAGTAGATTAAAGGTGCTGCAGTTAAAACTATGTTAGTTGGATCTTGAGATGGAGCTGGCGCTCCGCTGCCAGGCGAGCTTTCGCCAATCCAAGCCCCTGTCTCTAGGCTACTCCCCAAACAGCACTTGTAAGAACCTTTTGTATAAGATCAAGTGTAGTAGCGTTCTTATAAGTTTAGGATATGGCGGGTGAGGGGAATGTAAACAGATGCGCAAGAAGCGCTGAAATAATATTGGTAAATGATAAAAGTTTGCCAGTATATTTTGTGGATTACACAGCAGGGTGGCGACAAAGTTAACAAGTTTGATGTGGAAGCCATGAAAACAACCCAAAATTCTGCCTGACACACTTCGTTTGATAAGGGGACGATGTATGGAGGCAGCTATATGGACGACTTTTGGAGGTAGCAATGGAGACAAGGTGTGGAGGCTGCTATGGAGACAATTTAATTTGGATAGTGCCTGTATGTTGCAGTCCAAAAAAGTTTTCAAACCAGAGGAGCAGGTAGGTGGCCCTCCAGAAAAATGAAATAGATTGAGTGCCTGTATGTGGCAGTCCAAAAAAGTTTTCAAACCAGAGGAGCAGGTAGGTGGCCCTCCAGAAAAATGAAATAGATTGAGTGCCTGTATGTGGCAGTCCAAAAAAGTTTTCAATCCAGAGGAGCAGGTAGGTGGCCCTCCAGAAAAATGAAATAGATTGAGTGCCTGTATGTGGCAGTCCAATAAAGTTTTCAAACCAGAGGAGCAGGTAGGTGGCCCTCCAGAAAAATTGAATAGATTGAGTGCCTGTATGTGGCAGTCCCAAAAATTGTTTAAAACAGAGGACCGGGTAGGTGGCCCTCCATAAAAATTAAATGCATAAAGTACTATAGCTAGAGCCAGTGGGCCCTGTCAAAAAATAGCCAGTTTCCTCTGCTTTAGTGTACAAAGAGGAGGAGAAGGAGGAAAATGAGGAGGAGGAGTGCATAAATTATTCAGGTTGAGCTTCCTTCACCTGGTGGAGATTGGAAATTATGAGAAATCCAAGCTTTATTCATCTTAATAAGCGTCAGCCTGTCAGCGCTGTCAGTCGACAGGCGTGTACGCTTATTGGTGATGATGCCACCAGCTGCACTGAAAACCCGCTCGGACAAGACGCTAGCAGCAGGACAGGCAAGAACCTCCAAGGCGTACAGCGCCAGTTCGTGCCACATGTCCAGCTTTGAAACCCAGTAGTTGTAGGGAGCTGTGTGATCATTTAGGACGATGGTATGGTCAGCTACGTACTCCCTCACCATCTTTCTGTAAAGATCAGCCCTACTCTGCTGAGACTGGGGACAGGTGACAGTGTCTTGCTGGGGTGACATAAAGCGGGCAAAAGCCTTGTAAAGCGTACCCTTGCCAGTGCTAGACAAGCTGCCAGCTCGCCTACTCTCCCTCACTACTTGTCCCGCAGAACTACGCACTCTGCTGCTAGCGCTGTCAGACGGGAAATACTGTTTCAGCTTGTGCACCAGGGCCTGCTGGTATTCATGCATTCTCACACTCCTTTCCTCTCCAGGGATGAGGGTGGAAAGATTTTGCTTGTACCATGGGTCCAGGAGAGTGAATACCCAGTAATCGGTGCTGGAATAAATTCTTTGAACGCGAGGGTCACGGGATAGGCAGCCTAGCATGAAATCTGCCATATGCGCCAGAGTCCCAACTCGCAAGAATTCACTCCCCTCACTGGCCTGACTGTCCATCTCCTCCTCCTCCAACTCCTCCAACTCCTCTTCTTCTGCCCATACACGCTGAACAGTGAAGGTCTGAGCAATGCTCCCCTCTTGTGTCTCGCCAACATTCTCCTCCTCTTCCTCCTCATCCTCCTCCACCTCCTCCGATATGCGCTGAGAAATAGACCTGAGGGTGCTTTGGCTATCAACAAGGGAATCTTCTTCCCCCGTCTCTTGTGACGAGCGCAAAGCTTCCGACTTCATGCTGATCAGAGAGTTTTTCAACAGGCCAAGCAGCGGGATGGTGAGGCTGATGATGGCGGCATCGCCACTGACCATCTGTGTTGACTCCTCAAAGTTACTCAGCACCTGACAGATATCAGACATCCACGTCCACTCCTCATTGTAGACTTGAGGAAGCTGACTGACCTGACTACCAGTTCTGGTGGAAGTTGACATCTGGCAGTCTACAATCGCTCTGCGCTGCTGGTAAACTCTGGATAACATGGTTAATGTTGAATTCCACCTCGTGGGCACGTCGCACAACAGTCGGTGAGCGGGCAGTTGGAGGCGGCGCTGCGCTGCCCTGAGAGTGGCAGCATCTGTGCTGGACTTCCTGAAATGCGCACAGATGCGGCGCACCTTCGTGAGCAAATCAGACAGATTGGGGTATGTCTTGAGGAAACGCTGAACTATCAGATTTAACACATGGGCCAGGCATGGCACATGTGTCAGTCTGACGAGTTGCAGAGCCGCCACCAGGTTACGGCCGTTGTCACACACAACCATGCCTGGCTTCAGGTTCAGCGGTGCCAGCCACAGATCAGTCTGCGCCGTGATGCCCTGTAATAGTTCTTGGGCGGTGTGCCTTTTATCGCCTAGGCTCAGCAGTTTGAGCACCGCCTGCTGTCGCTTAGCGACGGCACTGCTGCTGTGCCTAGAGCTAGCGACTGATGGCGCCATGCCCATGGATGGTAGTTCGGAGGAGGAGGTGGAGGAGGGGTGGGAGGAGGAGGAGGCATAGTAGGCCTGAAAGACCTGGACCGAGGTAGGCCCCGCAATCCTCGGCGTCGGCAGTATATGACCAGCCGCAGGGTCAGACTCGGTCCCAGCCTCCACCAAGTTAACCCAATGTGCCGTCAGCGATATATAGTGGCCCTGCCCGGCAGCACTCGTCCACGTGTCCATGGTCAGGTGGACCTTGTCAGAAACGGCGTTGGTCAGGGCACGGATGATGTTGTCTGACACGTGCTGGTGCAGGGCTGGGACGGCACATCGGGAAAAGTAGTGGCGGCTGGGGACCGAATACCGAGGGGCGGCCGCCGCCATGAGGTTGCGAAAGGCCTCGGTCTCTACTAGCCTATAGGGCAGCATCTCCAGGCTAAGCAATCTGGAGATGTGGACATTAAGGGCTTGGGCGTGCGGGTGGGTTGCACTATATTTACGTTTCCGCTCCAGCGTCTGGGGTATGGAGAGCTGAACGCTGGTGGATGCTGTGGAGGATCGTGGAGGCGACGATGGGGTTTTTGTGCCAGGGTCCTGGGCAGGGGGCTGACTATCAGCTGACACAGGGGAAGGAGCAGTGGTGTGCACGGCCGGAGGTGAACGGGCTTGGTGCCACTGAGTGGGGTGTTTAGCATTCATATGCCTGCGCATACTGGTGGTAGTTAAGCTAGTAGTGGTGGAACCCCTGCTGATCCTGGTTTGGCAAAGGTTGCACACCACAGTCTGTCGGTCATCCGGTGTTTCCTTAAAGAACCTCCAGACTTCTGAAAATCTAGCCCTCGCCACGGGAGCCCTCGCCATGGGAGCTTCACTACGTGACACATTTGGCGCTGATGCACCTGCTCTGGCCCTGCCTCTCCGTCTGGCCCCACCACTGCCTCTTCCAACCTGTTCTGGTCGAGGACTCTCCTCCGTCTCAGAAGCACTGTGTTCACCCGGCCTCTCAACCCAGCTTGGGTCTGTCACCTCATCATCCTCCGATCCCTCAGTCTGCTCCCCCCTCAGACTTCCTGCCCTGACAACAACTTCACCACTGTCTGACAACCGTGTCTCCTCATCGTCGGACACCTCTTTACACACTTCTTCCACTACGTCAAGAAGGTCATCATCACCCACAGACTGCGACTGGTGGAAAACCTGGGCATCGGAAAATTGCTCAGCAGCAACCGGACAAGTGGTTTGTGACTGTGGGAAGGGTCCAGAAAACAGTTCCTCAGAGTATGCCGGTTCAAATGCCAAATTTTCCTGGGAGGGGGCAGACTGGGGGGGAGGGGGCTGAGGTGCAGGAGCTGGAGTACTGCCGATTTCGGTGACATGGGTGGACTGCGTGGAAGACTGACTGGTGGACAAATTGCTCGAAGCATTGTCGGCAATCCACAACATCACCTGTTCACACTGTTCTGGCCTCAACAGTGCTCTACCACGAGTCCCAGTAACTTCAGACATGAACCTAGGGAGTGTAGCTCTGCGGCGTTCCCCTGCTCCCTCATCAGCAGGTGGTGTCTCACCCCGCCCAGGACCACGGCCTCTGACCCCTGCAGTAGTTGGACGCCCACGTCCCCGCCCTCGTCCTCTACCCCTAGCCCTCGGGTTAAACATTTTGAAAATGAAATTTATAACTTTAATTTTAATTTTTTTTTCACTTTTTTTTTGTTTTTTTGTTTTTTTTTGTGTTTTTTAGTTTTTAAAACCAAACGATGCTATCCTATTGCTATGGCTATTTTCTAGCCAACTATGAAAGCACACTGCTATGCCAGATGAGATGACGCTGAGTTAAGAAAAAATAAACGTAAAATAAAAAGTAAATGGCAGACTGTGCCTAATTGATATCAAACCCCTAATAAATTTTCCCACTTTGGTCTTTGCGGTGGATATGTGCGTCACTAAGCGCTAAACACAACGGTCGCAAGTCTCACTACAAATTCCTCACAATATGGTAGTAGATGCACTACAGCAAGGACAGCCACCAGCAGATCAACCAGAAATAAAATATATATAACGCTATTGTAGGCCTAAGTAAGCCGTTTGGATTCTCCTATGGCTATTTTCTAGCCAAGTATGAAAGCACACTACTATGCAAGATGAGATGACGCTGAGTTATGAAAAAATAAACGTAAAATAAAAAGTAAATGGCAGACTGTGCCTAATTGAAATCAAACCCCTAATAAATTTTCCCACTTTGGTGTTTGAGGTGGATATGTGTGTCACTAAGAGCTAAACACAACGGTAGCAAGTCCCCCTGCAAATTCCTCACAATATGGTACTAGCTGCAAATAAAAAAAAAAATGTATAACGTTATTGTAGCCCTATGAAGGGCTGTTGGGTTCCTGTTGAATCACTCCTGCCTAACACTATTCTAATAGAACACCCTAACGCTTTCCCTGACCAGCAGCAGCTCTCTCCCTAGCGGCATCCAGACAGAGAATGATCCGAGCGGCGCGGGCAGCGGCTAGTCTATCCCAGGGTCACCTGATCTGGCCAGCCAACCACTGCTATCGACGTGTAAGGGTACCACGTCATGCTCGGTGGAGTGCAGAGTCTCCTTGCTTGTGATTGGCTCTGTTTCTGGCCGCCAAAAAGCAAAACGGCGGGAGCTGCCATTTTCTCGAGCGGGCGAAGTATTCGTCCGAGCAACGAGCAGTTTCGAGTACGCTAATGCTCGAACGAGCATCCAGCTCGGACGAGTATGTTCGCTCATCTCTAATCAGAACACATTCCTGATTAGGGTTATTAATGGTTCACTATGCATGACAGGCTTCTAACGAAGAGCTCCTCTGTAGTTGTGCCATCCCTCTCCTCCCCCGCTTCGGGCCCCATAACCATTTCAGATTTTGCTCTAGATCTAAATGTTAAGATAGAAGCCTGGAGTCACATAAAAACAATATATATATTTATATGATATAGATATGTCTTATCTTTAGACGAAGAAAAAAAGCAGGATTCTGATTAATAAATAATGAATAACGTTTTAGGGCGAAAGGGGCTCTGCCTTAGATTACAGAAGTTCTTTAAAAAAAATATTTGACTGAAAATATTATATGTTGTGCATTTGTTTGATGTAATCAACAAAAGTTTGTGGCTCATTATGTCGCAGTTGATGGAATTTGCAATAAGGGTCTTGTGTGAAAGTGCGTGCTTGTAAGGTCAGCTGGCAAGCACCATGAACAGAGGGGCCTAGATAGCAATCAGAGGAAGACAATCAGAAAAGAGCCACCGAGACACGATGATAGAAGAAAGATGACCTGCTTAGACACAAGCAATAAAAGACAGAAACCAGAAAGAGACAATACACCAGTAAGGTATTAGTGAGTTTATTACAAGGCAGAAACACACAAAAGTATGTTCGCTCATCTCTAGTTCAGTTACTATAGGTGTAAACTCATTAGAATACATACTAATCTCTATAAACTCATTTAATGCCTAGCCATCCTGTTATGTCATGACCTTTAGTTGGTTGGCGTCACAGCAGCTCAGCCTCATTCAAGTGAATGAGACTGAGGGTCAACGTCAGCCATTACGCAAGGTACATTACTGCTGTATACCTGATAAAATATAAAGAGGCTTAGGCACTGCAATCTCTTTGAACATCTTCTGTGTAGATATGTGTGGAGTTAGGCTCCCTCTGAACCATTAGTGATGATTTTTAGAATAGGTCATCATCATTAAAGCCAGAGAAAATCCCTTTAAAATGAAAATGTTAGAATTTTAAGGGAGTCTCTCTGTTAAGTACAAAGCTAAAGAGTACTTAAAGCACATCTACCATTAAATTAATTGATGGTAGATGACTATTACGTACGTCCCAGTTTCATCCCCGTGTGCCCCACGCTTTATTTATTTTATCAGTGTACGGCTGCATTTCTGTCAAAAAAAGAGTTTATAAGATATGCAAATTAGTCTGTGGTGCTCTACAGAGCACCACCAGGCTCCACTGAGAGGCGATGATGTCATCGGTTCTTTTCAAATCTCACTGGCTCTCAGAACGCGGCTGGAACAGCCCCGGGACAACCATAAATTATATTACAGTGGAGCCTGATGGTGCTCTGCAAAGCACCACAGGCTAATTTGCATAGCTTATAAACTTTATTTTTTACAGAAATGTGGTCATGCAAAGATATGAGAAATGAAGCTTGAGACGGGACGGAGAGTTAGGTATTAGTCATCTACCATCAGGTAATCTAATGGTAGATGTACTTTAAATGTGCCAGATTTATCACTACGGTCCTACTTTTGTAAGAATGGGCCTCTGGAAGCAGTACCACTGGTGCTGACCTAATTGTACCTAATTATAGAAGTATCTCTCTCTTATGGTCCTGTATAGATACTAGAGATTGTCTGTTATAAAATGTCTATGAAATATTTGTACCTATTTGTGATCTTCAAGTGGTTGTCATCCAGATCATAGCCTGTCATTGGGTTTTGGCTTGATGGTGGGATATTATATTATAGTGAAGGTCATAAAGAAGTTTGTAGTGGTACCAGAGTGTTGGGCAAGAAAATATGTACTGACTTTAGCTCTGGGAGCAAGACCCTCTGATCCTTTGTTGGCACTTATGACTGGGCTCTAACTGTCAAGGGTCATGTGATCATGTAAGCCAATCAGTGGGAGGCGGAATGGTGACACCAAAGCAATGAAAGTGCCTTTTCTATCATGCACTCACACGAGCAAGGAGTTTTAAAGCATAACTGTAAAGTTATAGTGATTTTACCAAATTATTATCTGTGATTCTCCCTTTAAAAACAGAACGATGCCTACTTTGTGCCACTCGCCCTTTTCTTTCCAAAGTTATGGCATTTACTGTTCTGAAAGTGTTTGACTAAAATCTTTCTCACCAGAGGTGAAATAGGCAGAGACTTATGTCTGTCAGTCTATGCCCTCAGGCTGAGACCAGTTAACTTGCCCACAGATCCCATGATGCCTTGTGTAGCATTAAATCCATTTAATTTCCCACAAGTTAATCCAGTGAACACTGCACAGAACACATACAGGATGTATATGGTGAACAGCCTGGCAGCTTCCATCACATGGAGGAGCAGGGAACATGTACAGAGCGCATATAGGATGTATATGGTGACGGCCTGGAAGCTTTCTTTACATGAAGGAGCAGGGGACATGTGATAAGTGGTAGAAATCATTAGTGTAAAGTGTATAGGCTGTGCTGTGTGAGAACTAAGGGTTAATAGCTTATATGCACAGAGCTGATACTTCCGATGACAAGGTAGGGGAAGGGAGCAGCATGAAGAGCAGAGACAGACTGAGAAAGTTCTGTAGAATCACAAACTGGGATGGAGGGACTGATAGGGAACAGGACGATCTTGTACTTCACTATTCTGTGCAGGAGACATCTGCTTCCACAGTCCTGAACACATCCAGCTTTGCTTCATACACTGTCCCATGACCTCCCATGAAAACGACTCATTGTGTAAGCAAAGTATGGAATCACAGGGGTTATCAGCACATGGAGAGGAAGCAGCCATTGCAGCACTGAGGTAATCTGAGGTTATTTTACATCCCAAGAGCTTTTGATTTGTGGGAAAAAAAACCTTTACAGTTACTCTTTAAGTGTAATGTAGCTGAAAAAAAGTTTTTTTTATCAAATTTATAGGTACAATAAGTGCTGGACCACATCTTTATGACAATTTTTTTAAATAAGTTCAAAGCAAATATTTTGTTAAAATAAGACTTGTATGATGTCTTTTGTCATTGACCCAATAAAATTTTGTGCGATTTTGTTTTGTATTGCTGTTGGCCTGATGTATTATGTGGGATAATTAATTATCCTTCACACAATGAAAGTGTTTATGGAGAGTGAAGTAGATCCATGGCCAACCTACTTTGCATTGCTTTGAGAGAAGGCCGAAGATCATTTTAATCATATTATGAAAGCTTCAGCTATCCTTTCTGTTATTCACCACTGCTAGAGTACATTGCATTGTGACTTCAATTGGTTTCTTTGTGTCGGCTGTTTTGTCTACTTAAGCACAGGTGGCGCAAGACCCAGGAGACAGTTTAAAGGTGAAAAATCTTAATCCGACTGAGATTCACCAAACTATTCGGTGTTCTGTTATACTGTGTATCTTCCTTTTTTGAATACCAACATTTATTGTGAAGCTTCACTTCAAGCCTCACCTGAATATCTGTGATGGCAGCACCTTGGCTTCTTTAAACCCTTGTTCTTCACGTATACAAGTAACTCTCCATTGAAGTATTGTGTCAGTAGTCAGAACCAGACGCTTGGCACGCTCCCCAGATACTATAAAATTCTTTCATACTGAGGTAGACAGGAATTCCTCGATTTAAAAGCTACATGGAAGCTGATGTAAAGACCACTTTGGTTTTGTCAGAGATAATACAGCTTATCGAGTTTGAAGTGTCCACCCTTGAACATGTTTTTGACTATTTTATCTAAATACTGAATGTACCTCTTTTGGACCCCTTGTCGCTCTCTGTCAGACTAAAGGAGCAGACGACTGCGCATGACCGTTCTGCCCCATTGATCTATATGGAGCTGACAGAAATTGCCAAGCGCCGTGCTCACCAATCTCCGTCAGCTCCATAGAGATTAATGGAGCAGAATGGTCCGACAGACCGCTCGTTTTTGTGATCAGCACTGATCAGCAAGTTAGGCCCTATGCCTTTAAGATTGCAACCAGTAGTAGGTGAGTTTTGTCAAGGGCTGATCCTCACGACCCTGCACTGTTTCGCTAACTTTTATTATATCTAATAATAATATCTGTAAATTTTGTTTTGCGGCTACTGAGGCGTGGAGTAGCCACAGAACAGCAGGCCCGCACCTGGGGGAGGTCATTTGAAAGATGGTCTTCTTTACGCAACAAAAACAAGAGTTCACCATATTATACAGTACTATATTAAAATTCACTATAGGACACTATATGATATTGTACTTTATTACATCATACAATACTATAATATACCATATGATATTATCTTATACTATACCATACTATAATGTAGTGTACCATACCATATAATATTATACTTGCAACCGTACCACAATAAACTGTATTATTTTATATTCTACTTTATTATACTTTAGCATACCATATTATATTATACTAGAGATAAGTGTAATTTTTACTTGGTTCATAGATTTGGTGCAAATCTAGCATTTTTCATTCACTGAATTGAATATGATTTTTTTTTAATTTGCATCAGACAAATCTTTCAATGTGGTGACTCTCTAATGCCGTCATTAGAGGGATGGGTCACAGAAAGTGATTAAATTTGTACAAAATTCACAAAATGAGATTAGGGGGTTTATTAAAAGAAACCTTGTAGAGGACAACAGGAGATTAGAGCTTTGATCCAAACCTAAACTAAATCTTTTGAAAAACTTCTACAAATCAGACATTATTCACTCATTTCTCTATGATTACTATACAGTTTTATTATTCTGTATGTTACATTGTAAAATACAATATTGAATTATATCAAACTGTAAAATAATGTACAATACTAAACCATATTATACATCGGAATGCCCCCTTCAGTGCAGGAATTTGTGCCGCATGAAGATCAGTGCAGCTGCGGCACAATACAGTTGTGTGTGACACAATTGGGGTGCAGACACTTCTTAAAGAGGACCTGTAACTAAAGTAAGCAGCTCCTAGTGCTTCAACAAACGCCGCAGTGTTAGAAGGATAGTGTTGTTGGAAACCTCCGGTAACGCTATCTAACACTGCGGCGGGGTACAATGCAATCATCGGAGCGCTCGCAAAGCTGTCCGATGTATTCATGAGGGGGCGGGGCTGGGGGCGTGGTTAGGGGTGGTGACTGCCGCATGACCCGCGGCTGTCACCACCGGCCTATGGAGCGAGCGGGACTGTCCGGAGAAGAGGCAGCGCCTCAGATCGCCCCCTCATGAATACATCGGACAGCTTTGCGAGCGGTCCGTTGATTACATTGTACCCCACAATAGTGTTAGATAGCAATACCGGAGGTTTCCGGTAACGCTATCCTTCTAACTCTGCGGCGTTTGTTCAAGCACTAGGAGCTGCTTAGTTTAGTAAGCAGCTCATAGTGACGAAATTTTAGGTGACAGGTCCTCTTTTAATACCTGTGCAAGCAGTTTGCACCTAAAAGAACATGCAAAGTCCGACATGGTTCTAAGTAAATGTGCCCCATTGTTTGTTTCTGAGATGACTTAATTATAGATTGCACACATTTCTTTCTACCTGGCTAATAAATTAGCTTGTCTCTTGGACATATCCCCTCATGCCTGAAATCTACACACTTGCCATTTATTCCTCGCCTCTTTTTCGCACAATCCACGCTTTTCTGCCCATAGGCTTTTGTACAAAGAATTCTCCTGGCATTGTGAACAAAAAGTATACACTACAGTACAATTTAGTGTCCCTCTGTCTCTCTTCTAAAATCCCCACCTAATTCTATTTGTGTCCCTACCATATGTACAAACAAAGCTGCATCTGTCACATTTCGGAGGCTGTTTCTATGGCAGCACAGAGCTGCTCTCTCGCTGCCGGCACTTGGGAGTGGAGTATTTTTCTCGGGACTGATTATCTGCTTCTTATGGTGAAAAATACACATTAGTTTTGAATAACCTTTCCCAAACTGCCGATGTTGTAGTAAACCCAGATTCGCTCTGACACTGAGATTTAATATTGCCTCCATCATAAAATGTAATAAAGGAGTGCGTTGGGAGGCTTCAGGTACGGCCCGGTGATGTTTATTAAATTCAGCATTAATGTCAATATAAATGCACAAGACAGCCCAGCTGGGCCTGCAAGATGGTGCCATGGGCAGGCATTTTCTCCCAAGTCCGTTTGGACGGTATTTATTTGCAAGTTGGGGATGAAGTAGGAAGAGATACTGCATATTTACAATGTTCCGGCCTACACGAGAGGAAAACGATTGTGGAAGTCTTCCGGGGATAAATGTACCGTTTTTCTAACGTTGGTAATTGTTTATTGTAAATATTTGCATATTTATACAAAAGCAGGTGTTGTGTCTCAGCTGTGCAATGCCGTCAGCTGAAGATGTTTGACAGAATGTTTCACTTTATTGGGGACAGGGGTCTCCAAACAACTGGTAGGGGACCTAGTTTCTGAAATGCTTACATTTTTGTTGGCAAGCAATTTTTTTTCCTGTGTATTGTTTTGATATTTTATTTCATTTATTACCGTATACCGAGTTCTGTATTTATTTATTTTTTTTCTTCAAGAATAATTTTTTATGAATTATTTTGTCAATAAACACTGAATATACATTGACAATAGATTTTGGATAGAAGATATCCTTATAAAGTACAACATTATACATAATCAATAATAATATATAAACCTATTAATCCAGAGGTACCAATAATAAATAAAAAAAATGTTGACTTTTGTTTATCTCGCTCTCTTTCTCTTCCCCTCTCCCTCATCTTTTATTTTTCATTTTCCTTCCATTCTCTTCAACCCTAAAATGGTCCAGAACATTTCACTTTATGCCAGTGGGCCCATTTTCTATTTAGCAATTCTTTTGATAATTCCAAACTCCCACATATTTTTTTTCATAAGAGTAGCATTTTTCCATTTCTTCCACTAGGTCCAAATCTGGCAAAATTTTGGTCCTCTAATATTTATGTACCCAGATAACTGTACCAAACCATACCAAGTTCTGGATATTATGATAATGATGTTCGATACAGGGATGTGTTTAGGGTTGCTGTCCTGGCGGAAAGTGAAACTTTGAACCAGTTTCAAGTCTTTTGCAGACTTCACAGTTTTACAGTAGTCATTCTACAAGAACTAAAGCTCTTGAACTTTTTGGGGGACATTTATCATACGATAAATGATGATCATATGTGTCCCAGGTGATGCCACGACCCATGTTGTGGGTCCCCAGCGCGCACGTCCCCATTTCCTATGGAGTGCACGTGCCAGCGCTCGTAGATTTAAAGGGCCAGTGCACCGCTGATTGGCGTTGGCCATTTCCTGGAATTAAATAAAAGCCGGCCTCTTCCAGCATTCCCTGCTGGATCTTCATGCTATATGCCTATGAGAAAATTTGTGCCCCTGCCATTTATATGTGTATTGATCTCCTGTTCTGACCCTGCTCCTCTGCTGCCAGCCGTGACCTCCTACTCTCCCTCTGATCCTGAACCTTTGCCGCCTGTCTTTACCTCTTGCCTGTCCCCAACCACGAACTTGCCTTCTGACTCTGTACCTCGCCTTGGCTGCCACCGCAGACAAAGTCGCACCTGTGGAATGACCTGGTGGTACCACACCACAGCAAATCCAACCCACTTTGCAGCGGGCTCTGGTGAAGATCGGCTGTCACTTTTAGTGGGTCCACTACCCCGAAGCCTGACAATATGATCCTCCAGTGCCACCACATACATACATTAGGAGGTTCCATCCTCGTATCTGGTGGGCGGCTGGGTCAGAGAAAATTCTACGTCAGGTTCTGACTTGTGTTGAATAGCACTATATACTGCAAATTTTCAGGCTTGAAAGTTTGCAGGCTACAACTAGTACACAGACACCCATGCCGGCCCACTCCACCACAAGCCATGCCCACATGGCATGGAGATGGCATGAAGAGGGAAATAATCACAATTATTGGCTGTCAGCTAAGATATGTCCCCCTTTAAGTATATTCCCCAAGAAAACTTCCTCCACCAGAGGGTTTCATAGTGTCACCACTCTCCTCCTCCTAAATATAGAGGTTACCCATTTTTTTTTGTTTGTGATTAATATAGTTATGATATTTATCTTAGTATTTTCCGAACAAATGAGTTAGTTAACCTAAGTTACTATAAGGATTTGTAACAACCTTGTAAGTTTGTGAAATGCAGCCATGAAGCTCAGTTTTTTACACCCATGTTTCATTAACATACTCACCTGAGGCGCCAATCAATAACGTATCTCAGAGCGCAATGCATATTGATAGCTGGTATCATTTGCAGTCAGGTTGGTGATAGCAGTGGCTTACAGCACATATTGGGGGGGGGTTGTCAAGTTCCTGTAAGTGCAGTTCATGAACAATTAATGATTATGAGCAGAGGAATGGTGAATTGTTGAGCTTAAAGGAAACCTACCACTTGTAGTGGCAGGTTTCCGATGGCAATACCGAGCACCAGCTCAGGGTGAGCTGGTGCCGGAGCTTATTTTCGTTAGTGTTTTAAACCGCGGTATCGCGGTTTAAAACACTTTTTAAACTTTATAGCCGGCGCAGGCAGGTACGCGCTCGGCGCTTACCATGCGCGCGGCTCTCATTCACTTCCTATGTAGCCGCGCGCACGGTAAGCGCCGAGCGCGTACCTGCCTGCGCCGGCTATAAAGTTTAAAAAGTGTTTTAAACCGCGATACCGCGGTTTAAAACACTAACGAAAATAAGCTCCGGCACCAGCTCACCCTGAGCTGGTGCCCGGTATTTCCATCAGAAACCTGCCACTACAAGTGGTAGGTTTCCTTTAATACTGAAAGCTACTACAATGATAATTTTTTTACAACGGCACCTGCATCCTTCTTTATAATATATGTTTATATCTGCACCATGAGTACAAACCAATTGTGAAGATGTGGCTACACATGTTCTTTCACCAAGATTCTGAGTACATGGAGTACATTTGCTGTTGTTCCCAATCTCTGAGATTAGGTTATTACCAATGTGACAATGTGTATAGGACTAACACGGGAACCCTTGGTCAAATGCTAGGTATGGAAGAAAGTGAATTTTTGCAAGATAACCTTTGAGTCGTAAGGTCATTAAACAATTTCAGATTTCATGCAATTACGAGGTCAACTAGACTTCATTGGGGTAAAATCCAATTAAACTTCCTTTTCACCAAAACTAGTCCTGAGTTTTACCTGTTAAGTTTTGAGTTGTGTTGAATCATGGGTTCTACATAATGGGGGTCATTTACTAAGGGCCCGATTCGCGTTTTCCCGATGTGTTACCCGAATATTTCCGATTTGCGATTGTACCTGAATTGCCCCGGGATTTTGGCGCATGCGATCGGATTGTGGCGTATCGGCGCTGGCATGCACGCGACGGAAATGGGGGGGCGTGGCCGAACGAAAACCCGACGGATTCGGAAAAACTGCCGCATTTAAGAAAAAAAATGTGTCGCGAAAATTACACTTACCTTCACCAGGTATAGGCCGGTGAATTTCAGGGCATTTCAGCGCGCCTCTGGGGAACTTCAGCGCAGCAGCGCCACCTGGTGGACGGCGGAGGAACTACCTTAGTGAATCCCGGCAGGACCCGAATCCACCGCAGAGAACGCGCCGCTGGATCGCGAACGGACCGGGTAAGTAAATCTGCCCCTATATCTTTCTAATAAGATGTGCTTCCCCCATTAGTTTCTGCATGCCTTATTCTAGCGAGGAAGTGTAAAGCCAACATGTGACCATTACGGTCACCTCATTTTAGTTGATATGTCGCTGCTATCACCATCATGTGGTAATATACTGTGTGTCTGCCAGAGGCTATTAGGGAACTTTGAAGTTTTGACTTAGGAGAGGGAAGGGGTTGACGTGAGTGTTAACTTTTTTATTAGTCCATTGCCTTCTATGAAAGGGCATCTACTTTCATAGACAATGTACTCATATACGAAATACGCATAGCCGTTGACATGGATGCACCATTTGGCTCATGCAATGCTGCAATGTGAGTCATGATACCAGGAAAAACCTGCAGGAAATCGACCCCCACCAACACCCCCCTTGTAAACCCTATGGTATCTATTTCAATGGTAAATAGCGCTGGACCTGAGGGATACCCTGTATCCAGTGGCTCAGGGTTGTCAGCCAGGCAGCATAATGCTTGGGCAGCATGTTGCCCCAGAAGCAATGGACAGTGTCCCTGGCCAACCCTAATTGTAAGTTACCACTAGTATGTCTTACAATTGTGTATGTGTATATTGAATGTATGTAACTAAAAACCTGAAGTAAGCAAGCAATCTAAAGCAAAGGAAATCTAGTCTGCTGTCTGTGTAACATGTATATAACCGTATCTGTATATATATATACACTACTGTATGTGCCTGAGCACTGTATACAAAAGAATTTCCCTTCCGGGGGATCAATAATGTTTATTGTATTGTATGGTATACTATGACCATATTTTGTTTGGCTTTTGTTAGAAACCCTAAATTATGACTATATGCCCTTGATTCAATTTGACATTCAAATTTCCAATTTTGCAAATCAATTCAACACAAAGTCTAGTTTAGATTTGGAGTTCTGTTTTGAATGCAGATCTAAGAAATAAGAGTAAAGAGACAATAATAATAATTCTTTATTTACATAACACACACAGATTACGCAGGGCTGCACAGATTTTGCCAAATCGTTCCCTGTCCCCATGGGGCTCACAATCCAATCATCCTACCAGTATGTTTTTGGAGCGTGGGAGGAAACCGGAGACCCACACAAACACAGAGAGAACATACAAACTCTTTGCAGATATTGACCTGGATGGGATTTGAACCCAGGACCTCTGCGCTGCAAGGCTGTAGTGCTAACTAATGAGCTACCGTGCAAAATCCACTTTGGCATTTTAAGCAGGTCCCAAAGAATGTGAGACATGTAGACCCCAATATTATATTATTCTTTGTGACTGTAACCCAATATGGGTTGCATGAGACAAGCATTGCTGCCGCTTTCAGCCTCGGGGAAGCTTGGTTATGTTGCACCTGAGGCAGCACATTTAGCTCAATAGGTCCAAAGTCAAACCACGTTAACCATAACACCTCGCAGCTTACTTGTAAATTACTCTTGTCTGCTACAGACAAGTATAGATTGTTCTGAAATTAATTCATCAGAAAGTGTTTGTGTACAGGATTCGGAAACCTTATTTTGAGCAATCAATTGAGTATTCAGATGCTCCCTGTGACAAACTGAATAAGTCATCGTATAACAAAAACAAATCAATTGACGTATGGCGCATTGCTACAATACCGCGTTAGCTAAATAGAACAATCGCCACAAGAGTTACATTGTAGAAGCTTTCGGGAGACAGGATACGTGCAAATCAATGCTTTTTCTAAAGACACAATTTTTCTTTTTCTATGTACCATTTTTATATGTCTCTTATTACTTTTAAATCTCTATTATTAACTGGACTCTAGAAATGTAGAACAGAACAAAGAACACCACATCTATATCGACTGGCTACCGCAAAAATCTCAAAGGGGTTCATCTAGCTACAATTTCCAAACAATTTCTCGTACATACAGAAGATTTTAAGTAAAAAATTCATGAGATACTGATAAAGAGAAGGTTGGATTGTTCCATAGTAATCAGTAACGGAAAATATCAATAGATTTGTGAAGGACTTTCCTTGCATGAAACTTACTTTGTGCCTTTCTGATTAAAAAGGATTTGATCCTTGGATGCAGAAAAGTAATGATAAAGAAAGAGGAAAAGATCAACTGAGAGATTCATCAGTTATGGGGTACAAGACATGAGATAATTGCAAGTACCCTTATGCCACCTCCACGCTAAATGGGCATAGAGGGGTGTGAAGGTGGTTATGCTTGGAGGTGGAGACATAGGGGCAGATTTACTTACCCGGTCCATTCCCGATCCAGCAGCGCATTCTCTGCGGTGGATTCGGGTTCCTGACGGGATTCACTAAGTTAGTTCCTCCGACATCTATCAGGTGGCGCTGCTGGGCTGAAGTTCCCCGAGGCCTGCTGAAATGCACTCAAGTTCACCGGCCTATTCCTAGTTAAGGTAAGTGCAAGTCTTGCGACACTTTTTTTTTTTTTAATGCAGCGGGTTTTTCCGAATCCGTCGGGTTTTCGTTCGGCCACGCCCCCGATTTCCGTCGCATGCATGCCAGCGCCGATGTGCCACAATCCGCGTGCGCCAAAATTCCGGGGCAATTCAGGGGAAATCGGCGCAAATCGGAAATATTCGGGTAACACGTCGGAAAAACGCAAATCGGGGCCTTAGTAAATGACCCCCATAGTTTATGTGTAACGGGGAAAAACAGATGCCAGACTGATGCAAAACATCCAAAACTTATGCATAAATGTTTTTCTATGGATGATTTATGCCTTATAGTACGCCCTATTTCTTTTGGGATGTTTTTGAGGTCCATGTCACATAAAGCAATCCTTTACACAACAGAATTTGAAATTGATTTATCAATGGGAAGCGTGGTGATTGCACATAAAAACATGAGGCTATGACAGGCGGATCTTCAATCTAACATGTCCATCCACTATTTGCTACATGTGAATTAGCTCATAGAAGGGTGTGATAATAATTTACTTTCATTCACAAACCCAATCCTGGAGAAAACTTAAAAGGGAACCTGTCAATGCGATTTGGGAAACTAAACTACCCTCAGGTCCTTTGGGGCTTGAGGCAAGTGAAGTGTTAATAAAAGCAACACGAGAGGAACCAAGATCTTCAGATGTGAGTCCAACTTGTCTCATTGGACTCACATATAGGTAAGTATAAATAATTGTTTTTTAACATTGCCCCGATGGACATCTGTAATGCAGGTCGATTTTGGACTCTAAACCACAGGTCCATACAGTCCTGAAATTGGTGTAGAGTCCCAAATCACTTTGACAGGTTCTCTTTAAGGCTACCTTCCCCCTGGAGCCATATCTTTTAAGCAGGTAAAGGGTGTCCAAACTGATCCGAGGCACAACGCCAATCCACTAAAGTATATCATTCAGAATTATGTACTTGGTGATAGGTCCTCTTTAAGTACATGTACTGTAGGTTTTCAGTGTAGCGATATCTTAAGGTTCAGGCAATGTGCGATAGATACATTTTGTACCTGCAGAAAGTGACAGGAGAAGAAAGGTTGTCATGTTTATTGATGCTTATCTATAATGCTGTATATCATTCCTGGGTTTCTGAAGGCCCTCCAGCTGTTTGGGACCAGGAAGCCTAAGGCTATGCTGACACTGGAGGTTTTGCCACTAAAAAATAAAGATCATCTACCTATTATTAAACAGCATCCAAAATAATAGACACTAAAATAGACCAGAGCCTTTTCTTCATGTTCACATTGTGTCTGGTTTGTGTTTGTGCATTACAAGGTTAATTTTTTTCTTTTTCTCTTAATGAATATGAGGGATTTAATAATGTAATAATAATGTGCATTCGTAACATCTATAAAGTAATAAAGATAGTCATATATTGTATGTTCTGCCTATGTCATATATCAAAGCTGGTGGGGTAGAAGATATTAAAAGAATATATTTTCATTAATGAAGGCCAGTAGAGCCGGCACAGAGCATGGCGAATGCGTCAGCCATGTAACACACATCAGCTGGATGTTACGAGGCCGGTGCTCAGACTCCATATGGTTTGTCTAGCTCTCCCTTGAGACCTGTCATTCAAGGATAATTTCACTGGATATTTTACAGTCTCACAGTTTCAGGCTGTGTTATTACTCTTTATTACACAACTTTATCATATTTTGTCCAGGTGCACAGTCACCCACCAGCGCCTTGTGGCGATGCAGTGATGGTTGTCCACATATTGTGTAATTTTTCTGGCTGTCCATTCAGTACCAGCTGATAAATCATATTGATATATTGGGGCAGATTTACTTACCCGGTCCGTTCGCGATCCAGCGGCGCGTTCTCTGCGGTGGATTCGGGTCCGGCCGGGATTCATCAAGGTAGTTCCTCTGCCGTCCACCAGGTGGCGCTGCTGTGCTGAAAAGCATCCGGATGCCCTGAAATTCACCGACCCGGACCAAGTGAAGGTAAGCGCGTCCCAAGCGACACATTTTCCGTTTTTAAATGCGGCGGTTTTTCGGAATACGTTGGGTTTTCGTTCGGCCACACCCCCTGATTTCCGCCGCGCGCATGCTGGCGCCGATGCGCCACAATCCGATCGCTTGCGCCAAAATCCTGGGGCAATACAGGAAAAATCGTCGGAAATCGGAAATATTCGGGTAACACGTCGGGAAAATGCGAATCAGGCCCTTAGTAAATGACCCCCATTGTATATTTATAAAATTATTTCAATACTATTGGAACTTCTTCCCTAAATTTTCAGGTCAGTAAAATGTATAACGTTAACTATGAATGCCGCCATTAATATTGAGTTAATATTAATTAATTAATACCAGTTCCTGCAAAATCCCAAGGCTGGTTGATGTAGGTATTGTCACCATGAATTCCTTTGGTCTATCTATTGCATATATGTTTGAATAACTTGTAGGAACTGAATTTGTACAACCATACATCATAGGCACTTACTATTCAAATAAATGACTGCAAACATTACATTACATTTTTATCAGGTCAAAAAATAAACTCAATGGGAGCATCTATAAAGTTCCAACTAGGGAGTTGTTGACCTGTTCACCCGAAACCAGAAAAAGTTGGGCATTTTAAATGATTAACATCCATGATCAATGGCGATGACACATGGGCTCCAGACAATAGACCTTAGGCCTATTGTTTGTGGCCCGAAAAAAATTGTACATGTAGGTGGCCACAGGGCTCTTTAACATGGGCTTGTCCTTTGCGCATCTACAAAAAATACGCTATTTTCAGTTTGCTTTGTCTAAGTATTATATCTGCATCCATTTTTTTTCACATTGAGGTGGCATCCACTGGTAATTTTTTTCATGTGCACAAAAACACAAAAAAAAGATGCCAAAACACCTTGTTCCCCACCATCATCACCAAGAAAACAAATGGACACTGCATAAAAGTAATCAGGTTTTTTTATGGACTTGCTGGGGTAGATGTATAATTTTTTTAGCTTCTTTTCTTCTTGCCTTTTTGTTGCTTCTTGTGGCCCAGTAGTGAATTCTTGCCTTGTTTTGCACTAAGATAACTTTCCTTCAAAGTTCTCTATGGTCTATGTTTTTGCAGTATTGATGCAGTTATCAACTAGTTAAAGATGTTTTTTTTTTAATTTGCAAAAAAGTCTTAAAAAAGCACAATTTGTTGCACAAAAATATTCTAGTACTTACCAGGCCATAGATTTGAGCTAACTGAAACTTTTTTTAAAAGTTGCATATTCTCTAAAGAAGCTTAACTCCTCAGCAGAAAAACAGGATAAAAAAGCCCTACAATCCTCTGCCGGGGCTTCTGCTCCCAAAACAACTAAAAGGCTCTGACATCTTAGTAGGTCTGGGTACAAAATTCAATAGGTCAGACCTGTTTAGTCCAGGTCTGAACCGGTGGAGATTTCTTCCATAGTTTTTGCCAGTTTTGCCAGAATATGACAAGTCGGGTCTTCACACCCCTGTCTTAGCACCGCCTGCCCCTGGCACCTCGGTGTCCTCTGCAGGTAATTTACATAATACTAAAATAAAGTTTTTAACAAGTTAGGTTATGTTCCAGAATTATTAAATTACAGATTAGGAGGCATCTACCATCAGTTCTACTTCTGATAGTAGATTCCTCACGGTAGCTTTCCTTTTATGCAGTCTCCAGCAAAACCGACTTCAAAAAGTCCCATGATAATAAACTCCCCCACCGTGTTATAAATTTAATTTCATCTGGATGTACTTCATAAATATTTGATTAGTAGAAATAAATGGCAGCTTGCCTTTACAGTAAATGCCAATGATAAATTTCATAAGGGATAAAAGTAAGATATATGGATGATACCATCTTTTCTGGCTTCATAAAAGTCACTTCATAACGGGTTGTCTCAATGGTCTTTCTCATTGAAGATTCAGATTCTTCTGAAATATGGCAATAGTAACACTGAAGATATTGGGGGTCATATACTAAGGGCCCGATTCGCGTTTTCCCGACGTGTTACCCGAATATTTCCGATTAGAGACGAGTGTACCTGAATTGCCCCGGGATTTTGGCGCACGTGATCGGATTGTGGCGCATCGGCACCGGCATGCACGCGACGGAAATCGGGGGGCGCGGCCGAACGAAAACCCGACGGATTCGGAAAAACCACTGCATTTAAAAAAGGAAATTGTGTCGCGGAGCTTGCACTTACCTTCACCCAGGATAGGATCGTGAACTTCAGTGCATTTCAGGGAACTTCAGCGCAGCAGCGCCACCTGGTGGACGTCGGAGGAACTGCCTTGATGAATCCCGGCCGGACCCGAATCCAGCGCAGAGAACGCGCCGCTCGATCGCGAACGGACCGGGTAAGTAAATCTGCCCCATTGGGTTAGTTGTTGTCCAAAATGACACTCACTTGACACCTCTTAGTTTCCACATTCTCAAAATTCCAAATTGACTTCACCTACCTGAACCGGTAAAATCTGTCTTTCTTCCTAGAGCCACCCGTCTTTTTAATTTGTGTTGTTTCATGATCAGAGTCGGGAGGAAGGAAGAACATTGTTTGACTCTGCCAGAGAATGAAAAGGATTATTGAGCTGTCCTTTAAAATGTTCCTTGATCGTCTTACACAGACCTGGAATATAACAATGGGCTATAATTGAATAAATAATGAGTGCAGCAACTGGATTTAATTAAACACAGATAAGACGACTATCTCATGGAAATGTGCCAATATCCTGGGGCTTTGTACCATTAACTCTTACTTGTTTAACAGGACATAATATTCAGCATGTCTCTCAGTCACATTGTACTGAAATAACCAAAATATCAAGCTCAAGAACTCATTAAAAAATAGTGAGTAAGTTATTGTTAAAGGCTGCCTCCATCTTGACAACTTTTTCCAATTCCTACAATACAATCGTTAATGAAAAAAGTAATTTAGCAAATAGGCTTTCTACTGTTTTGTGTTTTAAGCATCAAAGCATCTCCATGGTAACAGACAACAAATAAGCCTGAGTGTAGTCATATCCTGCAGTCCACTCTGTTTATCCTCACCTTTTATAAACATGATATATTCACAAAAAGGGGTTTAAGTTTTTGTTCAGTGTACAGGGAAGCTGGAAAAAAGAAATTACAAATGTGGTAGAGTTTCCAAAACAACACAACTTCACCATATTACTACACCCTTTGTTTTTACATCTTTTCAGGTGCAGTCCAAAATAGTACCTCCTCTTTTCATTTATTGGGTTAGTACGATCAAGGAGATACCAAATTTATATAGGGTTATATTATGGTTTATCTCTAGAAAAAACAAAGTTCGGGGTGTGCAATTGTTTAAGGTGTAATTTTTCAGCAGAAAAAGCTGAAGTTTTTAATGATACCATTTTGATCACTTTTTATAAAAAAATGTATTTGTTGCAAAATGATAAAAACACTTTCCAACACTTTGGCACTATTTCCCGTCACAAGTTTCACTACCAGAATTTTTTTTTTCATACTTCTGATATTGTCATAGGGGGTGCTGATCGGCATTTGAATATGGCAGCACCCGGGTAAAGTCGCAGCTAACAGGTTAACTGCAGATGAAAGAAAGTTCTCAAACTATAACTCCCTAGTGATATTTACACAATAAAGGTAATTTTTAACCCCTTACATTACAATTTTACTGCTGTTTTAACTTCTTCACTCAGTGATGGTCAGTGTAAGATTCCAGAGTGTGGACTGGAATTCTCTAAGCAGACACTTCATGATTCCTCAGTGCTATGAGATGCTGTGTGCTGACGATGTGCTTAGATTATCAGGGTACAGGTTTATCTAGACTTTTATTTAGCTTCTGAACATTCGTCTAGTATCTGACACATAGAAAAAGAGAGATGAGGCAGATCAGAAATGAGAGATGATGAGATCTATGAGATGTGTAAAACACACTGCCCTCTGATAATTCAGCTATAACAAACACAATCAGCTCTGCTACATGCCCCCATCCGCTGTTAAAAAGATCTTATCAAACCTGCATCTTGTAGAGTAAGTATCTGCACACTGCTTGCTGACAGAAGGAGTCTGTGAGTGAGCTTGTCTTGTAATGGAGGCGCAGAGATCACACAGCGTCAAGCAGACAGCAAAAGCAATTCATGAGAAGAATCTGCTTTGCCTGTCCGTAGTCAGAATATTTATGGTTGGATCTGGGGGCAACCAAAATTGTATACAACAGGACTGATAGAGACAGGTTGGAATCACATGTGTAAAATGTGGTATTTTTTGTTAATAACAGTAAATTAGTGACGGTGTTATTTTGTTATCCTGAGTATATTTAAGAATATTGTGTTTGTGGGAATATCCATTTAAATATTAAATGAAAGATGTGGTAGTCTTAAATTTGTTATATTTCCTTTTAAAAATCAACTTTTAAAATTATGCTAGTTAACCTGAAGGGCTCTGGAGTATGTTATAGGAACCATTCCATGCCGCAGATTCACAGGCTGTTACAGTGTGCAATGAGCACTTTCCTCCCCCACTACTGTCTACTGAAGCTTCCTGTGTTGCTATGGGATTACAGTAGGTAGAGGGAGGGGTGAAATGCTGTGAGAGCGGAGGGGGAGATGTGTAACTTTGTGTGAATCCAGAGCCCTTCAGGCTTATAAGCATAATTTAAAAAGTTTATTTTAGATGGAATAGACTATGGATCACAACTATAAGAAGATCCGCACTGTTTTGCCAGAATTATCACAAGCTACAACCATCTGTGATAAGTATATTTTCTGTCTCTTATTAATCACTTTACTTTAAAACAGTTTAGGCGCAATTTTGGCGCAGTTTAGGCACAATGTTAGATTCAGGCACTTACATGTGATCGTGCTACAAGCTCCTCTCTGCTTCTCCCACATCCCAGAATGAAGATAACACTCACAGCAGCACCCAGGTGTGTGACACCCAGCACCCAGTGACCTCCTCAGCAGTGGCTTCTCCTGGAGGGGATCCCCCAGTGCTGAGCTCCTGCTGCACCCCTGTAATTCTGCACAGCATCCCCGTCAGACACACTGGTGATACTGTGCAGAATTACATGGAGGACACTTGTATGTAGTATCTGCAACATTCTGCAAACTTGTGCAAACTTCTCTTGCTCTTGCTCTGAGCTCAGCGTTTTGCAGAATGTTTTGTAAATAGAAGGTGATGAACTGTAAATAGAGTCTGCAGCTTCTGTCTGCAGAGCATCTATTGTCTGTATTATATGTTCCAGTGTCTGGTTGAGCTTTGCTGCTAGAAATGAGCTGTTCTGCAAAGGGGCTCAGTGCTTTCTTCTCAGATAACGCCACCTTCAGGCTGGAGTGTTTTTGCGCCCGTTTTTGCGCCTAAATGAAAACGTTGCAAGTGATGAATATCATTAGGCGCAGCAAAACATCTGGATTGGTAAGATAGATGAGGGAAAGCTGGTTATTTTTGCTGCGTGGCTAGTTTGGCGTTTAATCACAAAAATGGTGCAAAAACGGTGCGCCTGAATGAAAAGGCGCAAAAACAACAGAAAAAACTAGTGATATATGTGGCCCAATATACCATAAACAATTTAAAAAAAAATTAAAATTCCTATTTTGCAACTGAAACATTTATTTACTCCAGATATTCCCGAATATTTTTTAAACTAGAATTAATTTGAATTTTTCATTGATTGACAGGAAAAAAAGAAAAAAAACTTCCAGGGGTATTATCACCGCATACGGAAAGTAAATAGACCAATCCAGCCGTACTTCAAAAGGTTCTAGAGCTCTCAGATAATAATTCACTTTATCCCACAATTCCAGGAAAAAGATATAGGATATTGCAATGCCTGGCAGGCAGCAATTGGTTTAATGCAAAGTGATATATGGTATATTCACACAAGGCTGGTTATCTTTATCACTATATCTACGAATAAAATAGCAAGGGTATTTTAAGCTCCATATTCTAATCTAAACCAGCATAAGACTGCTGTGTGATTCCCATCTCTCCACCTTACTAGCAGATGGAAATGGACTGCAATTTCAGTGAACAGTGTGATATTTGACAACACATTATATCCTTTCCACCTGATTTTTAGGTTTATGAAAAAAATAATAAATTATAGTACTCATAAAGTTACCATTTTTATGGTGCAATCATTTTAATTTTGAAATTAATACTACTACTACTACTACTACTACTACTACTACTACTACTACTACTAATAATAATAATAATAATAATAATAATATAAGTATTATTACTATTGACAGCATTTTTATTATTATTACTATTATCATTATTATTATTCCTATTATTATTATTATTTTTACTATTGACAGCATTATTATTATTACTACTATTGACAGCATCTTTTCAGAAACTGATACAACATCCTTATAGGTCTATTATTATTATCAGTTGTTTCTTCCTGTTATTCTCCTTTGAGAAATACATTTGCAATACATTTTCATAACACTTTCGGCAAGTGCAACTATAAAAGTATAAAAGTTGAAAGTGCAACTATAAACTTTGCATAAATCAAATATTCATTCTATGAGTAATATTTTTTTTTTTAGAATATAATTTCACGTGTTATAATGTCTAGTGCTTAGTGTGTGAATAACTCGGTAAAACGTTCAAAAAACGGGTATTGCAACCGATCATTTCATAAACAGCGTCTGATCGAGTCATGATCCATTTCATATTACGGATAAACAAAGACACACAATGGTTTGTTTTAAGTGACAGTCCTTTCTTTATTTTATATTGGAATGTATTAAACGTTAAGTTTTAGCCTTTTGTAAAAAACCTCCAGAACTACAGTGAAGACGTATTCCACAGGCCCTCTACAAGTTTTACTGTACATGTGATTTCCAGTTCTCTTAGCTTGTGGATAGAAAATTACTGCTGACTAGGGATGAGCAGACTGGGGGTGATCTCACCCCTATGGGCAACACCTACAATCGGTCCAGACAAGCCGGCATTCTCCCAAAAACTGTCGCTCCGCAATGACATCATAGGGAACAGGGATCCTCTGGAAAATGGTGGCACCTCTGCATCTAGATAGGGGTATTTACAGAGTTAACATCCGCGATCAGTACCAGCCTTGATAGAAAGTGTTAACGACTTTGAACCAAACGCCAAACCCAAGTTCTTGTTAAAGTTGCGATTTTGGTGCTGACTAAGCTTATTTATACATCCTCTTACTCCCCTCTCCATAGACTATGTCATCTGTCACTCTGTTGAGCACATGCCCATTTTGCTTGTAACATGGAGTTCAGAGTTTTTAGAGTTCAAGTAAATCACAGAGAATAAAGAGACCAAGAGTAGAAAGTAGCACTTTTCTCTGATAGGGAGGATAAATTTCACTTTTAATATTGATTCAGGCAAAGTTACTGACATCTGACTTCTATGTCACCAGTACGTACATGCTGGTAACTTATGTACTGAGTCCGCGATTCCTATTAGCAGCCATATGACCTCACTGATGGATTGATATGTCAGGAAGTTGCTAAGCAAAAGGTAGGAGATGATGGAACTCCTGCTGCTCTTACCCCAAACCATACTCATAATAGTCTGTACTGTGTGCCTGAGAAATTAGATTATAGGCAGACAGGAGATAATGTGACTGGAAATAACTTCTGATAGATTTTGTTGATCAACTATTGTAAAATATTTTGCTGCGGCGCTTCTGCAAAAAAACAGTCCTTTCCATATCTCCTCAGTTTTGGCTGGAAATAAAAAGTGACCCTGAGCTCTACCAATTTAAAGGGGTTATCTGGGATTTTTTTTAAAAAAAGCTATAAATGACTAGATGGGATTATTAAAACAATAAATGTCTTATACTTACCTCTTCGGGTGCTCCCGCTCACCTGTGGTATAGCAAGTTACTGCCAGGCCTTTGTAAACATAGCTGACCCTGCCAATGCCTGAAATCAATGCTATCACGGGTGCCACCACCACCCGCTGTATACCAACATAGGCCTGGCAGTGACATGTGAGCAGGAGCACTGGTGGAGGCAAGTATAAGATGTTTATTGTTTATTGTTAGCCCCCTTTTCCCCCCTTACCCAAGCCAAATATATATATATTATATATATCCATCTTAAAGGACAACCTTTAAGTTTGAATCAAATTTATAAAATTTCTGGAAAGGAAGCTGTAACTAACTTTTCCAAAGCTCCGCCTTTCAGAATGCAAACATCGAATATTGACATGCATATCTCTAATCTTACATCCATACATGTTCCTCATCATTAGATCATAAAGTCATATAGTCATTGACACTTGACCTCAATGCACCAGATTCTAATTTGTTATACTTTTTTTTTTTAAAAGCTCTGTTGCCCTCACTGATTCAGACATGCCTGTCTTGGAGTTGTATTGCACCCTAATAGTGGCTTCCTGATCTCTTTACATACATTAACAAGTTTTGTCTTTATAAATGAAAAAGATGCCTCAAAAGTACATGTGTCCAGTCTCCCTTTATGTTTCATTTACACACAGAATAGAATAGAATAGTTTATTGTTGTAATACATGCACTAATACAAGCTTAGAGGGGTTCTGTATACTTCTATATAAACCCAATTAGAGATTCTTTGAGATGTGAGGTTTTTTAAAATTATTTGGCTACCAGAGACCATGTTTAAACATTGTATATGTAGGTCGGCTGCAGTGGCATAACTTGAATCTGATGGGCCCCAGTGCAAAGTCTGTGCCAGGGCCCTGACTATAATGTATGGTTTATTTCACTAGTCTTCTCATATGGGAAAGTGACACCTTATGGGCCCCCTAAGCCTCTTGGGCCCGGATGCGACCACACTCTCTGCACCCACTCAAGTTACGCCCCTGGTCGACTGACTGACACCCTGTTTTCTGTGCACTATAACCATTATGTTTATCTCTGATAAACAATAAACAGGCATGAATGCTCACAAGCTAAGCAGCTTTTCACAAAGCATCACGATTTTGTTATAAGCCAACAAAAAGTGTGTCTTTGTGTGGACTCCAGAGATAGGGACTCAGGGAAAGGTGCCCCCTTTATTATTATTTATCTTTCTAAAAAGTTCCTGCATCTCATACTCTGAAGGTCAGTAGGATCCAGCATTGCCAGACCCTACTGACCACTGTCCGAGAGATCGGGTGAAGCACTGACAAAGCGCTTCAGCTTATCTCTGAGAGAGCAGAGACTCTGCACTACTCTTCCTTCTCCTTGCCTGCTTTGACAGTATTATTGCAGGACCTAGACTAATATCAGAAGCATCTGCAAGGTCCTTAAACCATTTTGCCCAGGGATGGGGCCAGGGAAGAACTTGTGGCTGGTACTGGGTATGAAGAAGAGCTTTGTGTTTGTGTGTAAATGGATGCAGCAGTGTTAAGTGTGTTCACATGAGTAAATGTATGCAGGAGACCTGAGTGAATGCAACAAGAGGTAAATGAATGAATGTAGCAGTGCTGTGTGTCAGTGAATGGATGTAGCAGAGCTTCTGTGTGACCGACAGGGATTTTTTAATTAGTGTCAAATATTCACATATTCACCATATTTCCTTTTTTCAGATGACTAAATTTGGGGTGCATCTTTCAGTATGTTGTGGCTTATAGTCTGAAAAATATTTCTTATTTCTACCAAACTTGACTATAATTTTTAATCAGGTATGGTTATAATGAGGAGTAAAACATGATAATGGTGACAAATCAGTGAAATATGATTCATATTAGGCATCAGATGAATCATTCATCTGTTTACAAGCTGTATAGATATAGAACAAGATGTTTGTTTGGATGTGCAGTTTTAATGCTGTTGTTAAGTTTCAGGACATGACACACAGCGATGACCAGAAATTACTCATTGTGGTGTACCAATGACATTTATGTGATTGCAGCTATGTTTCTGCATTTTGCAGAAATATTAGAAAATGAGCAAATCAATCCTTTCTTTTTTCAAAAAAAGACATAAGATATAGCAAATCATAAAATTAAAGGAAATCTACCATTTGCTTTTATGCACTATGAACCAAACACACATTAATAATGCGGTAGCTACACTTATTCAAAAACACATCTTGTTTAATCCAAGAGCTGAGCAGTTTTTCGGAAAAAACAATTATAAAATTATGATAATAAGGCTCTGTCGCTCCTGTGGCTGCTCCAGAACTTCTCCTCTTACCCTAATTATGCACTGCTCCAGAACTTCTCCTCTTACCCTAATTATGCACTGCTTCAGAGAACAATGTAATCGCTGTGTTGTCCCTGACAGGCAGAAGTAATCAATCACTGCACCATCACCCAGCAGCTGTGTATGAGTCATCCAGCTCAGGTGGATTAGGACATAGACAGTTCAGGAAGCTCTGTGTAATGTGTTTATGTAAGACAGCCAGCTTTTCCAAGGTCCTGAATTTTATGATTGTTTTTTGAGCAAAACCACTTAGATCAGGGATTAAACAATATATGCTTCTGCATCAGTGTAGCTACATCATTCTCAAAATATGTTTGGTTCACAATGCATAAAAACAAATGGTAGATTTCCTTTAAGTTGTGAACTCATCTTCTAAACTATAAAATGTGGGGATTTCTTTGTAATCTCTTTTTCACTGTACTGTCCAGTATAAATCGATCTTTTGCCAGTTATTCATTAATACTGGGCTGAGACTTTAAAACTTGGAACAGGAATTCTGGAAAACCCTATGGGGATAGGTGCAGGAGTGAAAGAAAAAAGAAATTATACTTGAAATTGAATTGCACTGCTCCAAGCTGCAAGTACTCTGATACTTCCAGTCTTTGGTACCTGCACCCAAATTGAAGTTCTGAGGGGTCAAAGGAACCACTTCAGGCAATGAGGGGCCTCATCAGACCAAGTGCAAAGAGACATGGTTCAAGAAGGCCACTCATCTGCCAAAGAACAGAAGCATGTCGGAATTAGGAGAAAGAGCTTCCATTTTTTTTCACTATGTTTCCCCTTTTTTTTTTTAACACTGTATACCCTAAGTAATATGTTGTCTTTAAAGGGAACCCGTCACCACTATTTTCACAAATACAGCTAGTGACAGGTTCCTATAGAGCTCTAATAACTATTTGACACCCTGCTTGTAGCTAAAAATTATGCCCCTGAGATTCCCATATATTCAACTTTATAGTTTTATCTGGTAACTAAGCATGGCTACATGTAGTCCAGGTGGGCGTGGCCTCCTCGGGCTGAATCCAGCAGCTCCTCCCCATCCCTATCTCTGTATGCTGCTATAATGTCATGTGACCAGGGTGACATCATCGCAGGTCCTATAGCTTTTGTAGCATTAGGAACTCTACACTAAGCATATATGTCATGAAATCACAGCATATTTTATCACATGAAATCACAGCAGCCTGCATGGAGAGGGGTAGAAGTCCATGGAGGCTGCTGTGATGGTTTTATGTGGTCAGATATGTACATGGGGTATAGTTTTCATATTAAGTAGCTCAAGGACCTTTGATGATGTCACCCTGGTCACATGACATTAGGCCACGCCCCCGTGGACTAGCTCCAAAGCTGCATAGATACCAGGCAAGATTATAACTCTGATTTTATGGGGATCTGAGGGGAACAATTTTTAGCTAAAAGCAGGGTGTCAGATAGTTATTAGAGCTCTATGGGAACCTGCCACTACCTGTATTTGTGAAAATAGTGGTGACGGGTTCCCTTTAAATCACAGCAGCCTCTATGGACTTCTACTCCTTTCCATCCTCCATGGAAGCTGCCTTGGTTTCATGTAATCACATACATGATGTACAGTTTGCTATTCATAGAAGGCTGAGAGACCTCCAATGATGTCACTCTGGTCACATGTCATGAGCACAAGGATCCATGTAATAAAATTGGCACAATTTTTCCCATCTGTACATAGAGCTTTATATGTCTGTAGTTGAATATTAGCAGATGGTCCCTAAGTACACGGAGGCAGAGCAGGGATTTGAAAAGACACAGAGCTGTCAGTCACAATAATGGGGAGTGGTTCACTGCCAGCCTGAGAGAGGGGAATAGTCAGAGATACCAGAGATGAGTCACAGATTACCAGAGAAGAGTCAGAAAAGCTAACCTGCAAATCAGAAAATGTCTGTAATTAAGGTACAGTGCCTCACTTGCAGCTAATTTAAGGTGATATGTGGAGGACGGCAGGCATTGTTAGTCAGGTGGGTCAAAATCTGCTGACAGGTCCTCTTTTAAAGGTAGAGAGGTTGACAGCTGCAATACATAGTTGTAATTGATTTTGATCCTTATTTTCAACACAGAACTCTTAGGAGAGGCACTTTGAGTGCTGACTCAAAGTAATTGACTGCAACCCCTGTATCTTTGTGTAGATATAGAAGTTGTAAATCATTGTGCTTGGGCAGAGTAATCAAAACTTCTACAGACTGTTGTGAGTGTCCAGCCAGGATTACTCAAAAATAGAACTACGAATCCAAGATTTCTAGATATCACAGGGGATAGCACACTTCTGAAGTACATTGTCACATACCCTCTAACTAGTACTTCCAACTTTCATCTTTTCTGATGAGACACAAAAGAGGCTAAAACCTGTAATTAGGCCACATGTACTTAAATGTATGTCCATTTAATGGAGGAGAGTCATGGAGGAGAGCCACAATGGGGATTAAAAAGTATGCAAAGAACTATTTGAAATCCATTCATATGAATAGGACACAATGGGGGTCATTTACTAAGGGCCCGATTCGCGTTTTCCCGACGTGTTACCCGAATATTTCCGATTTGCGCCGATTGTACCTGAATTGCCCAGGGATTGTGGCGCACGCGATCGGATTGTGGCGCATCGGCGCCGGCATGCGCGCGACGGAAATCGGGGGGCGTGGCCGAACGAAAACCCGACGTATTCGGAAAAACCGCCGCATTTAAAAACCGAAAAAGTGTCGCTTGGGAAGTGCTTACCTTCACCTGGTCCGAGGTGGTGCATTCCGGCGCGTTGAGATGATTTTCAGCGCAGCAGCGCCACCTGGTGGACGGCGGAGGAACTACCTTCATAAATCCCGGCCGGACCTGAATCCTGTGCAGAGAATGCGCCGCTGGATCGCGAATGGGCCGGGTAAGTAAATGTGCCCTAATGCTTTATGACATCATCTTCTTCACATAATGACACAAATTTTGGCTATTTATTGACACCTGAATAATAAGTGAGTTACTCAGATAAAGAGACCCATGTTTATCAATTTCTAGATTGTAATAACACAACAATAGCATCCAGCAGCAGCGAGGTCCCAACCAAGGCCCCTGGGTTACTATGTTGGCTCCAGACTTTAATACATTCTTCCTACTACATGGTGTGACCTTTATGGTTCATATCTATCCATGGATTGTAGTTATTTCTTTAATGATGCATCGTGTAGTTTCATTGTAGTGCCAATTGCTTTATAACTGAGGGAAAATCTAGGGTTGGGAAGTAAGAGTTCTCCTTACAAAGACTTTGCCAATTAAGGCTGCCTTGTAGGCATGTGGAGACTTATAGCCATTGACGCTGCACTAGGGGATTCTGGGAAAATATGCAAATAGGTTTTACAGGATGGGATAAGGGAGAGCCCACCTCTTTTAGCCACCTTCTAAAGCAGCTGCTTTGACATCAAGCATGACCTTCAGGAAGCCTAGTGACATGATGAGGGATTAAGACCAAATCAGTATATCTATTCCAGAAGGAACAGATTCCTAAATGTAGAAAGCATAGTTTCGACCTGATTGGGTCTCTATATTATAGTGTAGGTAACTGGTTTGGCTGAGTGAGAGGCTTTTGACTAAGGTCGGGAAGTAACTCTTTGTAGTTAACCCTTAAATCCATATTCAGAAATCTTCTGAAAGAGAGTTTATTTTCAGAAACAGTTGCCATCAATAACTTATTCAGGGACTTCTGAAGGGCCTCTTGACTTGTACAAGTGCAATTAACGTGTCCCGACTATCAAAACACAAAACATCTTCCCAGGAAACACTGGAAACTGAACCTTTAAGGATGAAGCAGAGCTTAAGTTGTTATCCATGTATGCTGGACTTTTAGATATACAGGTCCACTGCATGGATTCCATTTGCATTTATGAATTACATAGGGTTAGTCAAATGCAGACTCCAAAGCCATAACATTAACATGTAACTAGAGCTGAGCAAACCCAAACAAAGTTCTGGTTTGTAGCTCAACCTCCCTGCTGTTATCACCTGTGATTGGTGCTGGTTTTTCACCCTTCAAATGCTGCTGGCAAAGTTTGATGCAGACTTTGTATATTCAAGTCCCCCAGACCCAACTCCAAACTTAACAATATTAATCTTTATTTATATAACACCCTCAAATTCTGCAGTGGTTTACAAATCATAAGGGACATATACTAATATAATACTACATTACAGAGTACAAACTATCATATGGAACAATATGAGTGAGGGTCCTGCTCACAAGAGCTTACAGTCTATGAGGATGAGGAGGTGACACAAGAGCTTGCAGTCTATGAGGATGAGGGGGGCACAAGAGCTTACAGTCTATGAGGATGAGGGGGGTGACACAAGAGCTTACAGTCTATGAGGATGAGGGGCTGACACAAGAGCTTACAGTCTATGAGGGTGAGGGGCTGACACAAGAGCTTATAGTCTATGAGGATGAGGGGGTGACACAAGAGCTTACAGTCTATGAGGATGGGGGGTGACACAAGAGCTAAGAGTCTATGAGGATGAGGAGGTGACACAAGAGCTTACAGTCTATGGGGATGAGGGGGTGACACAAGAGCTTACAGTCTATGAGGATGAAGGGGTGACACAAGAGCTTACAGTCTACGAGGATGAGGGGGTGACACAAGAGCTTACAGTCTATGAGGATGAGGGGGTGACACAAGAGCTTACAGTCTATGAGGATGAGGGGTGACACAAGAGCTTATAGTCTATGAGGATGAGGGGTGACACAAGAACTTACAGTCTATGAAGATGAGGGGGCGACACAAGAGCTTACAGTCTATGCGAATGAGGGGGTGACACAAGAGCTTACAGTCTGTGAGGATGAGGGGGACACAAGAGCTTACAGTCTATGAGGATGAGGGGGTGACACAACCTTATCGTCTATGAGGATGAGGGAGTGACACAAGAGCTTACAGTCTGTGAGGATGAGGGGGACACAAGAGCTTACAGTCTATGAGGATGAGGGGGTGACACAACCTTATCGTCTATGAGGATGAGGGAGTGACACAAGAGCTTACAGTCTATGAGGATGAGGGGGACACAAGAGCTTACAGTCTATGAGGATGAGGGGGTGACACAAGAGCTTACAGTCTATGAGAATGAGGGGGACACAAGAGCTTACAGTCTATGAGGATGAGGGGGTGACACAAGAACTTACATTCTATGAGGATGAGGGGGTGACACAAGAGCTTACAGTCTATGAGGATGAGGGGGTGAAACAAGAGCTTGCAGTCTATGAGGATGAGGGGAGTGACACAAGAGCTTACAGTCTATGAGGATGAGGGGTGACACAAGAGCTTACAGTCTATGAGGATGAGGGGGTGACACAAGAGCTTACAGTCAATGAGGATGCAGTGGGGACACAAGAGGTCAAGAGCTTGTATAATGCTCCAGCCATTCTTTTTAAGGGAACAGTATAAAATAATTTAATAAATTAAACTTCTGTTGCTTGAACCAGCGGCCATCTTATATACAAAGTCCAAGGTGAAAATGACTGCAGAGAAGCCTGGAGCTTGGTATCTGGTGTTTGCAGGATAACCAATGGGAGATAGGACACAGGATGGATTAGTAAAGAGAGTTGACATTTCATACAGTTAGTGAGTGTGATAGGCATGCTTAAAGAGATTGGTTTTAAGAGCATGTTTGAAACCTTGGAGGTTGGCTATTAGTCTGATACTCCAGGGAAGGTCATTCCAGAAAATTGGTGCAGCTCGGGAGAAGTCCTTGAGACCTGCATGAGTGGTTTGAAATAAGGTAGAGTTTAATCTAATATCACTGGGAGATTGAAGAGCATAGGTTGGGCGATAGACTGATATGAGAGAAGAGAGATAGGTGCAGCATTATTCAGAGCTTTGAGGATGAGGGTTATTATTTTAAACTGAATTCAGAAGGAGACAGACAGATTATGGAGACATTTTTGCAGCTTTTTGCCTGAAAGACAAGCCTGGCTGCTGCATTAAGAATAGATTTAAGAGGAGAGAGTTTAGTGAGCAGAAGACCGATTAGTAGGAGTAACAGTAGTCTAGTCTAGAGTAAATCAGAGCAACAATTAGCATTTTAGAGATTTCGATAGTAAGAATTGTAAGATGTTTCTGAGATGCATGCAGCAAGGCCGAGCAAGAGATTGAATATGCGATGTAAAGGAGAGGTCAGAGTGCAGCACAACCCCAAGCCAGCAAGCCTGCTGCCTTATGTTATAGTGATCCCACAGATCGAGATGGGGCTACGTTCATGGGGACAGGGACCGATCTGGCAAGCTGTGTAGTGCTGCGTAATCTGTGTGCACTATAAAAATAAAGAAATTATTATTATTGAGTATATAGCTGGATATCATCAGCATAGAGATAATAATGGAACTTCAATAGATTCACAAGCTGTTAACACCTACGATCAGAGTTGGCACTGATCACGGGGATTGACTCTTTAAATGCTGCTGGCAAATTTGCCAGCAGTATTCAATTACTGTGGCCACATACGCTAGCACTAGTAAGCTCCACCTGCAATCGGTGCTGGTATGAAGACTGCCCCAAACAGTAGTCAGAAGGGGGAGGCATACCCATACTCCAATTATATGCATATGACCACATGCCTTCCTTAGGGTTATTATTTGTTTGTCCTTTAACTCTTTTTAAATCTAAGTTTTCATTGTCTAAATGGAAACCTGAGCAATATAAGAGTATCTGCTTAGTTTGACATTTTGAAAGTTTACTCTGCTTCCATATTTCTGTATGTTCCTTGACTTTTTAACTTTAAATATAGGCGAAGTACAATGACTTGTTAAGGCTCCTCTGTTGGCATATAAAATGTCAATTGCAGGTTAGTTATACAAATGCACTATATAGATATATCCTGTAAATGTTTATCAGGATTGTCTGGAACACTAAGAGAGATTTTTATTATATGTTTAAAAGGAAATTGTTTGAAAAGTGCCAGGCATTGAAGAACTTTGGTCTTGCAGCAATGTATTCCTGATAAACATGTTTGTTCTAAACTACTTTAGAGGTTGTCAACTAGTAGTTGCTTCGCTGTTATTACATGACCTTTTCTTAGGGACTGTGCAGCTGAATTCAGGTGTTTACAGTATGTAAAATTGTAAAAATATCTTTGTACTTGTATTCTTAGGACCATCCTCCAAAAGAGTTTCCTGGTTTAAAGTGTAACTTGAGATTTAAAATGATTTTTACCAAAAAAGTTTTATCTGTTTCCCCTTTCAAAATAAACGTATATTGTATACACCTTGGTGTCAATTCTTTTTCTTTCCAGCATTTATCTGTTGTGAAGCTACTTGTCAAAAATGTTCCTCAGAAGTAGACACAAATGTGGTCTAAATTCTTCTGGTCTTTGCCCTAAGCTGAGTCAATAACAACCAGTCTATAGTTCCCATGAAGCTTTGTGTTCTCTCTTAATGGCAAATCCAATGAGATTCCTACAAGTATATCTATTGAGCTCAAATTAGTATGTACATACAGGATCTATATGGTGACTAGCCTGGCCGCTTTTATCACATGGAGAAGTATATAATAATTAGTAAAACCATAAGTGAAATAGGTTCATTAAGTGTAGTCTGTGCTGTGTGATCAATTATAGTTAACATATTTTCTGCAGTAAGTATAGTGTCCATGGGTTGGGGGAGGAGCAAAGGGTTTTTAACACATCTAGAGGTGCAGAGAAAAAGTTCTGCTGAATCACAGAATTGGTTTTTAGGACTTATATAGAATATGAAAGCCCTACTACATCACTTTGCAGGAGACTTCTGCATTCTCAGAGCTTCTCAGACAGAGCTCTTCTGCTAGCTACTGACAGAGAGCAGGATCACATGACCTTCCATCCTTCTAGAGTGAGCAGGCTAAACTTCCCTCCTGTTCAGCCATTAGAACCCATAAAAAATGAGTGTAAACAAAAAAGGTCACACAGATATGCAGAAAAGTAGAAGGAGACATCTACTAGGACAGTGTAAACTAAGGAGGATAGAAAATAAGTTGCTGGATAGATAATGAAAGTTTTAGGCAAACTTGTATTACACTACAAGAGCTGTTGACTTACAGAGAATGTAAAAGAAATTAAACATCTCCATTCACAGTGTGGTGGAGGTGGTCTGCAGTATCCCATGGAGTTGTCAACCTTCTCTTATATTCTCTGTTTATCAATAGCTGAGAACTTCTAATCTATGAAGGAGTTGATGTCATGTCCATCCATAACTTGGCTTCCAAGCACAGCTGTTGTATACAGTATGGTGCTGTGCTTAGTAAGGGCTGCAAAGTCTCCAGTTTATCTTTAAAAATTTCCCCTTTAAAAGGGGTAATCAAAATTTCTGATGGTAGACTACACAAAATTACTTTCCCATTCCATTTTGATGTCGCCGGCTTTCTCTGGGTGGGACCTATACTTCAGAGAGTTTTGGTGTGTACATTATTAGACAACAGAGTAAAGGGGTGCTCCGTTTACAGATGTCAGAGCACCTATGGTTCATTAGCATATCTTTATACAGTCTTTTTCACATGCATCCAGCTGTTCCAGAAGTTAAGCTGTTCTAGAAAACGGAACGCCCATGAAATTCTCATGATAGATGGCTTTTAAATACATTACCTTCATCCTCAAATTCCCAACCCAATGTAATTTGAATATAAGTACTGTAAAGTGGGTAATGTATATTAGGAGCAGGAGCATAAACTGTAAAAATAAAGCCACAGTAGAATTGATGAATGCAGTGGACCGCAATATATATGATGGTCAGTTGGCTTTCAGTTAGGCACATCCTTTTGAATGAATTTTGAGCATGGATGAGCTTCTGAGATACATAAAGATACATAATTCTTTTCATTTTAGATTCTAAATTTTAATTAAAATATAAAGAACAAGACTTCATTTAACCTGGGAACATTTTCTGTGTTTCAAATTCCTCTTAAAAATTCAGTAGGAATTGTAATGATTGCACAATTTTATTTCTAAACTCTAACAGCAAACCCCAAAGTCTTCTACACCAGTATTGCTTTGGTTCCATACTGGAAATGGTTAAATCACAAGTATGCGCTTGCCAGACCTCAGCATGATTACTAAAAATGATTTATCAAAAGGACAAGGACAGGGGTGTCCACTTCTGTTCTATTAGATCTTTTTAGAATCTCCTGTTGGTTCTTGTTGTTTTCTCCTCCATGTAGGCAATAAACAAAGATAAAGCCATTAGTGATCTGATTGGAGAGGACATCTGCTTCTATCCACTCATGAGGGTCCAGCCCTGGTAGAGTAACCTTCATAGTAAGGTCATCATAGCTCCTGCTCTAAGCAGCCTTGTTATTGACTGAAGATAATTCCCTGAAGCTTGGAGTCCATATAACCCATATTCTGCAGGTACCAGAATTGTTACAGCCAGAAATTAGTAGAATATACGAAATATGAAAAAAATCGGACATGTTCTTGGTTTGGTTGTTTTGTTTCTGACAAAAAGAAAACAAACTCTGTGTATGTTTTACTGTTTTTTATATATCCAATTATAAGTGATGTGGCTTAATAGATTAGGACAGATTAATTCTGTTAGAAAAGAAATCTGTGCACTGCTTGTCCCACTTGACAAAATTATGTAGAACAGATTAGTCGTAAAAGACCAGGGAAAATCCATACATTGCATTTCCCAGATTGTTTGTGAACTATATTTTCTCTAAAATTACTAAGTATCTTAGCTATGTTTTGGCAAGTATGTAGCGTTCATGTGTACTATAGAACATGATTCTTTGATGTTCTTAATTGGTCATTAACAAACCTATTGGGGCTTATTTACAATCGCATTTCTAACGGTTTTCTGGCATTTTCGCGGATCGCACCGGCAATTGTGTCACATGCAATCGGATTTTGGCACATCGGCGCCGGCTTTCATGTGACACAAATCGATCCGACGGATTCGAACAATGCGCAGGATTTAACATTTCAAATTGTGTCGCAAGACAATGCACATACATACACCGGGAAGAAGAAGGTGAACTCCGCCGGACTTGAGCGGGGAAGCGACACATGCAGGATATCGGGCGCACGATCGTAGCGGCAGACTTCATCCTCGTCAGACAATACACCTTGGGGATCGTCAGGGACCGGGTAAGTAAATGTGCCCCATTGTCTTGGATTTTTGTCTTGTTGGTGACTAAACAAGTGAGACTCCTCAAAACTTAAATTAAACACAGATTTGCAAAACCTTGTTCCTTCAGGCTTGTTTCACAGGATTGATTTCAGTCCATGAAATACGATCCATTCGGTAGCAACATTTCATTGACTGAACGCAACATCAGGGATGAGACTGCACACATAACAGTTATGTATGATGCTAGGTGTCCCCGCATCCCAGCAGGATAACGGCACCATACTCTACTCATGTTTTCTGTATAGCTGCGATGAAAGGACTTCTATAAATATAAGCAACTAGCTGTAGCTGTAATCACTCGTCGGCAAAATTGTATTTCTGTGCATCTGCAGTAGCTCCGGCTTCGGAGTCAAGGCTACATTGCTGTAACTGCGCTCACGACGAGTGTGCACAGATAGAGCAAGCTGAGCAATAAAGATATGAAGGTGGGAGCGATCAAAAGAGGGGCGTAGACTAGCAATAGCGCTCCCGCTCCATGGCACGGCTACTCCATGCCCGAGTAGCCTCTACAGAAAATTTGCATACAAAAAATATATCATTTTTACAAGGTTCTGTAAAGTAAAACTTGAATAAAAAAAAAGATAGGGCTGGGAAGAGTACAGGGAACCTGCCACCGGATCTACCTTATCAAGTAGATCCCTGATGATAGGTTTCCTTTAAGCCTTTTATTTTCACATAGTACAAAAAGACGAACCGCCAGAGAACATACCTTGGCTTGAATGAACTAATTCACATATTGGGGCAAACTTACTTACCTGTCCCATCGCGATCCTCGCTGTGTGTTGTCTGACGAGGATTCGGGTCTGCCGCGATTCAATAAGATTGTGCGCCTGATATCCTGCATGTGTGTCGCTTCCCCGCTGAGGTCCGGTGGAGTTCACCTTCTTCTTCCCGGTGTATGTGAGTGCTGATCTCGCGACACAATTTGCTTTTAAATTCCGTGGTTTGTCCGAATCAGATGGGTTATCCGACGGCCACGCGCCCGATTTGTGTCGCATGCAAGCCGGCGCCAATGCGCCACACTACGATCGTGTGCACCAAAAACCCGGGGCAATTCGGCGCAGAAAGGAAAAATTCGGGAGGTTTTTTTTTTTAAATAAATAAATGAACATAGAAAATTGACCAGAGGCACAGCAGAAGTAAAATGAGATATTCTGCTGCATGTTCTATTTGTTGAGGAGTCTTGTTTATACTAACACGCACCTTATATCAGATTATAAGTGAAGCCGGGGAGAGACCATATGGAAGGATCTCGCCATTAATTCTATTTTCAAATGTTCTGTGGATGATGAGTTAGAGACTGCAGCCAAAAAAGGAAAGTATGTGTATTGGATTTGGCTGCCAAACATAAATCTTCCCATCCCCCTGATAAATAAAGAGAATTTTCACATCTGCACATTCATCTTAACAATGAGAGGAATTGAGATGAACCACAGAGTCTGGATTTTGGAGAGACATGTTTAGTTTTTGGATCTTATCTTTAGATGTAAACACTGAGCTCGAGTAACCAGGGTAGAGGACAAGGGTGCTGCGTGGTAAAGCCGAGCGACCTACTATTTATTTTATCAAATTACAATTTGTACATTATGTTACAGTGTATTTACCTAAAATATTAATTTTCCTGCTATTCAGGTCTTGGACATTGTGGCATAAGCATCAAACAACTTTCCCCTTTACCCCCCTCCCCCAGTGTCCGGCAGACATGTTTTACATACATTACAGGATTATTACCTGTTACAGTATGTGCAATATAGATGTGATAATTAGCCTTAATGAGAAAACTTATCATCATCACCATTATTGATATAGCAATATAATCAGAGCATTATACAGTCGTGGAAAAGAAACCTTACGCTGAAATACAGAACACAAGAGCTCACAGTGTAAACCATGGCATATACAATGGGGCTCATTTACTTACCCGGTCCTGTTGCAATCCCGCGGTGCGTTGTCCGACGTGGATTCGGGTTCTTCCCGGGATTCTCTAAGGTTGTGCGCCCGATATCCAGTAGGTGTCGCTGCTGCACCGAGGTCCGCCAGAGTTCACCGGCTTCTTCTCGGTGCATGTGAGTGCTTGATCTTGCGACACATTTTGTTTTTTAAGTTCCACGTTTTTTCCGATTCCGTCGGAATTCAGTGCAAAAGGGAAAATTTTGGGAAACCCGAAGAAAGTTCGGCCGCAGAGCCCTTAGTAAAGGACGCCCCAATGTGTTTGCATTCTTTCTTAGAAATTCTATATTTATCATTTTTGTGTTCAACCATTTGTAGTTATTAACAGAAGAGAGTTCAAGGCCGTTTCAAGACTGAGTCCCAGAAATACAGTGTTATTGGTTGACAATAGGTTATCTTTATTCTACAATAATCTTTTTCTATTGTATTTGGTTGAAGTTGTTCCTTTAAGCCTTGGTTCACATCACATTTTCTGTACACCTTGAGCATATAAATTGACATATAGCAACAGGCAGAGGTATAGTTGTTGCATGCATCTGACCAATATACGTCAAATTCGACGGAAAAGGTAGGATAGAAAGACGTATCGTGCTACATCTTTCCATCCTCCTCCCTCCTTCTGAGCAATGTATACGCTCAGTGGCACTCGGCATGAGGGGGTCCCGGTGATGTCACTGCCCATATAAGGACAGTGACACCACTGGGGAAACACTCTGTACATCAGCAGTAGCCAATCACCTTCCGGGGCATTCAGGGGGGAGGAGCATGTTAAAATACAGTGACATGACTATCCATACTAAGCCACTTTCAAGAATGATCTTAGTCATATCTATTCTGTAAGTGCTACCCTTATGTGTATATGTGCCAAAATGGTTCCAGTCCATATAAATAAATATTCATTGCATACAAATATGTTATCAAAGAGATGTTATCATGTTATTACATTGTCGCATATACATTTGTTCTTTTCTTTGTAGGTTTTACAATATTTGCATGCAAAGAATATTTGTTTATATGGACCCAAACCTCTTGGCTTCTGTGTGTATATGCTCCTGTGTATATGGTTTGGAGGAACGGCCGGACCCAATGCTTTCCAGTCATTTTTTTTTTTTTTAATATACACATAATGGTAGCACTAACAGAATAGCTGTGACTAAGGGCATGTGATTTTTCTTTTGCCTGAAACGCATGAGCTACTTAATGTGGAAAGTCATTTCAAAGTATTTTAAAGGGAACCTGTCAGCAGAAGGCAGGATTTAACTGGTGACAGGTTCCAATAATTACACCAGAGTACATTACATAACAGTAAGAATGGCATCTGTGCTCCCCAGAATAATATGTGTAATATGCCGAGAATAAGATTACATGCCTCTCTGCCAACAAGTCAAGGCCAAGTCCCAAGTGATGCCTCTTTTCAAATCGTAACTCTTCCTAGCTCATTTACATAAGTCTCCGCTTGGCCCCTGCCGGGCCCTCCTCCATGTTCTCATCCCTCCCTCCTTGACGTTGGCTCACCGCACAGGCAGGGCCGGCTCCAGGTTTCAGTAGGCCCCTGGGCGACAGAGCCTCAGTGGGCCCCTTTGCAGTGAACTCACGTGCCAGCATCAAAAACTAAAAAACTGTCTCCTGTTCCCTGAAATATTCCCCAGTTTATCATCCCAAACAGCCGTGTCACGGTCAGGGCAGTTTTGAGGTCATTTAACCAACAGGGCGAACATAAAAATGTGTGCCCCTCCACTCTGCCAAGTAATAAAACTGAAACTTCAACTCAGCTGCTGCAGAACCTCATAATATACACTTTAGCTGCAGCAGAACCTCATATACACACCTCAGCTGCTTCAGATCCTCATAATACACACCTCAGCTGCTGCAGAACCTCATAATACACACCTCACCTGCTGCAGAACCTCATAATACACATTACTGCTGCTGCAGAACCTCATAATACACACCTGAGCTGCTGCGGAACCTCATAATACACACCTGAGCTGCTGCGGAACCTCATAATACACACCTGAGCTGCTGCGGAACCTCATAATACACACCTGAGCTGCTGCGGAACCTCATAATACACACCCGAGCTGCTGCGGAATCTCAGAATACACGCCTGAGCTGCTGCGGAACCTCAGAATACACGCCTGAGCTGCTGCGGAACCTCAGAATACACGCCTGAGCTGCTGCGGAACCTCAGAATACACGCCTGAGCTGCTGCGGAACCTCAGAATACACGCCTGAGCTGCTGCGGAACCTCAGAATACACGCCTGAGCTGCTGCGGAACCTCAGAATACACGCCTGAGCTGCTGCGGAACCTCAGAATACACGCCTGATCTGCTGCGGAACCTCAGAATACACGCCTGAGCTGCTCCTCCTCTTCGTCCCGATTTCTGATGTTGATGAGTAAGGAAGCATTACGATTTGAAAAGAGGCATCACTTGGGACTTGGTCAGGACTTGTTGGCAGGGATCCAGGTAATCTTATTTTAGGGATATTACACGAACAGAGGGGAGCAGAGATGCCATTCTAACTGCTATGTAATGTATTCTGCAGTGCCTATTGGGACTCTACCTTCTGGTGACAGATTCCCTTTAATAAAAGAAAGTTTTTATTTTTTCACAGAGCTGGGACCTAAAATCCTTTCAACTCATCTATGCCATACGTTGTGATACGTTAGTATCCCCCTGACCTTTTCTTCACAATGTATGGCACAAAACATAATGGGTCACATTTATTAAGGGTCCACGGACAGCATTTCCATCTGGTTTCCAAACTATTTCCGTTTTGCGCTGCATTTAACAGGGTTTTTTGGCACACGTGTTCGGATTTTGGCTCTGCCTTTCATACTTCACAAATCGGGGGGAAATTGGACGCATGATCTTGTTGAATCACGGCAGCTCCAAATCCTTGTCGTACAACGCACCTCGGGGATCGCAACGGAACGGTAAATGTAAATGTGCCCCAATATGTTGCATTACAGTAACACTCATACTGATCCCATTCTTTTGCCTACCTGGGTTAACACACTGGCAACAGCTTGAAGTATATAATTTATTTTGCATGTATTGCTGCAGATCAATAGGTGACCAGGAATATTGACTCCCAGTGATCTCTGTAGACAAGTTATGGTTACATTAGTGAGACAAACTCTTTAACTGCACAATAACTTTTTAGGATTCGATTCACAATAACGATAGAAAACCAAAAATATATCTGCGATTTCGACTTTTGAACTGCAACAAAACTAAGTTCCATGGTTTTATAGTTTATATGGTTGAAAAAAGAAACATGTCCATCAAGTTCATCCAAAGAAGGGAAGGGATTGGATGAGGAAGGAATTTAGGGGAAACAATTCTATATAAAATAACCGTCTATGTTATTTAGCTGTAAAAAGGCATCTAGGCCCTTCTTGAAGCTCTCTGCTGTCCCTGCTGTGACCAGAGCTTGAGCTTGGCTATTCCAGACATTTATAGCTCTCACAGTAAAGAAGCCCTATTAACTCTGGTGAATAAACCTTGATTTTTCTAGACGGAGACAGTTTCTGCCAGATCTAAATCCTCTCTCGTCGGTTTTATATGGATGCATGCTCTTGTCAGTGCTCTTCTAATTGAGGGGTGAACAGGTTAATATTTTGTCATAGAAAGAATTCTGTTTGTAAGCAAATAAAGTTGGTTTGCGCTTCACCTACCGTACCCTACCAGGTTCAATGTTTATTACATGTCTGCAGAGCTTTATTTCTGTCTTGTATTGGTTGACCATGAAATTTGTATCCTGATGAAATTTTTATTAGTGGTGCTCCGCTGCACATTAACCAGACCGCTCCCTCACACCAAAATAACAGGAATTATTAAATATTAATCACACTGCTCCTCCAAGCTCAGAGAGAGATGTTCATCCTTTGCTTTACTGTTAGTTCTGGCTCTGAAGAAAATAGCAGGACTAATAAAATAGCCAATATGTGTACAGACACTGAAGTGGCAGTAATGAGTGTGCATGGACTATCAGGGGTATCTGTGCATATGTCTGTACTGGAAGCTCATTTAGAAATTTCATGTACTTAAGGCTCATGGACTATCAAGTGTATATTTTGGCGTGTATTGCCAATAATTTAAATTTTAAATGCACAAATGGAACATATTTTATTTTTCAATTGAACTTTGAGCCCCCACATACAGCAGCTAGGTACTGTGGAAGAAAAAGGGTTAAAAGGAAATACTACTAAGATCAAAAGCCCAATCATGGCTATAATGGTTTGCATGGTATGCTACTAATGTTGCCAAGCCAAAAGGGAACCTGTCACCACATTTTTATATATATAGCTAGTGACAGGTTCCCTTAGAGTCCATGAACTAACAAAAAACCCTTCTATTAGCTAAAAATTATTTCCTTTACATCCCCATAAATCAACTTTACCTTATATTCCCTGGAATTAGAAGGGGGTGTGTCCTGATCAGCCAGTGCCTTCCAATTATTCCTCCCTAAGTCCTATGCCTATTCTCAGAATGTCATGTGACCATGGTGATGTAATCTAAGGTCCTTTACCCAGTAAGATTTGCAATATCTACCCCATGTATGTATCTGATCACATGAAATCACAGCATGCCTCTATGAAGGATCAGGAGGAGTAGAAGTCCATGGAGGCTGCTGTTTGCATTGGAAATCTTACTAAGTAAAGGAAATGAGATTACATCAACCTGGTCACATGACATTAAGTGCTATATGCTGAGACATGAGGAGGACATCGAGAGGGGCTCCTGGATTCAGCCTGTGGAGGCCATACCCCCCTCAACTCTTTCTAGATCCAGCTATATGCAAGGTGAGATTACAAAGCTGATTTGATCTGGATGTGAGGAAAACAATTTTTAGCAAATTGGAGGGCATTTAGTCAACCCCTTTGCACAACAGGACATACTATTACATTCTGGTGCCATGAATAACAAATATAAGAAGATTACCCCAGACACTGTACCTGAATCTATGAAAAAATCTTTATCTTGGATATTTTCAAAGGCTTGCAAAATCTATAATAACTTTTACACATGTATTGAAAGCCTCCCTGCTGGGAGGACAGTGTCATTACCTCTTTATATTCTCCTGAGAAAAAGCTAAAACATTGGTACACTGTTGGGTGGGTAACAGAGTAATTCCTGGGGGTATTACCAGAACCCCTCTGTGCTGCAGCTTAACAGGCCTTTACACTGCCTCCCCCTTCTCCCTCAGCACTCTGTTTTATTTAATCTTATTGCAGCACAGGAATTTCCAGCACACAAAGGAGGGGGGAAGTGTTCCTTCCACACAGTACCAGACTGTGAATCTGCAGCACAAAAAGGCTCTGGTAACACCCCTAGGGGCCCTTCAGGCTCATTAACATAACATAAAACAAAAGTCAAGTGTCCCCGGTTTAACAAGATGGATTTTGATGTTAGATTTCCTCTAAGACTGGATCTACACAGGCATATTGGGGCACATTTACTAAGGGTCCGCGGAGTGGGTTTCCCGACTTTTTCCATTTTACGCTGCATTTAACCAGGATTTTTGCCGCACACAAATGGATTTTGGCCCAATCACGGCAACTTTAATGCGACACAAATCGGGGGCCGTGGCCGTAAGACAACCCAACTGATTCAGACTAAGCGTGGGATTTAACATTGAAAATTGTGTTGCAAGACATGCACTCACATGCACCGGGAAGAAGATGGTGAACTCCGGTGGACCTCAGCGGGGAAGAGACATGCAGGAAATTGGATGCACGATCTTAGTGAATCGCGGCAGCTCCAAATACTCCTCGGACAACGCACCTTGGGGATCGCGAAGGGACGGGCAAGTAAATGTGTCCCATTGTTGCACAACAGTTTTGAAAACAAGATGAACCCAGAAGGCACGGACTGTATGTATACGACATTTTGCGGCCGTCACTAGTAAAAACAGAACAAAACAGATAAAGATTGTAATTTTTTCTTTTGAGACAACTGTGGAAGATACAGGGACATTCATTGTAACTTGGACATAATGTACTGTCACACTGTATTTAGTAACTCCAATGTCACCATTCACCAATCAGATTCTGGCTGTGAGCACTTCACGTCTATAGAAGGATTGCAATTACAGGAAATATCATGTCATTTTATGGATAATCTTCTCTATGGGATTGCCACGGATTAATTCTTTAGAATCTCAATGAGGAGAGACTGGATGTGGAAATAACCTCATGACTTCTGTCATAAACTCAAAAAGTTCAAGATGAAGTCAGGGGGATGCTGGTATAATTGGATTATTTGGGGATTACAAACAATCCTATAAAAAAAATAACAGGGTCCACAAATGAATCCCAAGTGCCAAGTCCTAAGTATAATTGCTGCTCCTGGAGGCGATTCTGTAGTCCATAGTGCCGGAACTTTGCTGAGGTTATCCATACACCAAGCACAAAAGTTTAACAATGTAAAGAGAACTATTTTGTATAGTCAGGGATGTACAATAGATAAGAGGCTTGGAAGTCTATGGGCCTTCTAAGTAATGTTAAAAAAGTAATCTAAAACGGATGCCATGTGAATGTGAAAAAATTCTGAGAAAAAAACAGAATTGAAATGGATCTGTTTTCAACGGACACAGAACTGGAATGTTCATGTGCGAAGAAACCCTAACTGCGGTGACTTTATCTTTCTTCCAAGGTCGAAATCCTAATAATGTCAATGGTGTCATCGGTATTTACCCTTTAACCCCTTGTGCAACTTGATACATAGTTAAATGAATGACACCCACCGTGGTTGCCTCTTCTATTGCTGAAACCTTGTCGGGTTCCGGACTGAAATGGCACAAGTTCGGCAAGGTATCTAGCAAAGGCTTTTTAAAGCCATAAACCCTATAAAATCTGGGTCCTCCGGTTTCCTCCCACACTCCAAAACATACTGGTAGGTTGATTAGATTGTGAGCCCCATTGGGGCAGGGGCTGATGTGGCAATCTCTGTGCAGCGCTACGCAATCTGTGTGCGCTATATAGATAAAGAATTATTATTATTATTATTAAAAAAAAACACCTTGAGGAGCTCCATCTCGTAGATAACATCCCATCACTTTTTTTTTTTATCTTTCAGTAAGGGTAGAAATTCCATACCATTATAGAGGGTAAAAATACCAAGGGTAAAAATTTGCCTTGGCATTTATCTCTATATATTTTATAATGAAAATCCTTTTATCTATGAGAATGAGCCCCTCAAGGTGGTTTTTAATAGGGTTCATTACTAGAGATGAGCGAGCACTAAAATGCTCGGGTACTCGTTATTCAAGACGAACATTTCCCGATGCTCGAGTGCTCGTCTCGAATAACGAGCCCCATTGAAGTCAATGGGAGACTCGAGCATTTTTCAAGGGGACCAAGGCTCTGCACAGGGAAGCTTGGCCAAACACCTGGGAACCTCAGAAAAGGATGGAAACACCACGGAAATGGACAGGAAACAGCAGGGGCAGCATGCATGGATGCCTCTGAGGCTGCTTAATCGCACCATTATGCCAAAACTATGGGCAACAGCATGGCCATGACAGAGTGACAGAATGAAGCTAGATAGCATCTAAAACATCCAATAATTGACCCTGACACTATAGGGGACGGCATGCAGAGGCAGCGGCAGCAGAGGCAGGCTAAAGAGTGGCATGGCAACATACCCTAAATGGACTCAGGCTTCAAACCAATGGGTGGCAGAGAGGAACCAAAGGAGGTGAGCAAGAAGCGCTCAAATAATATCGGTACATGATAAAAGTTTGCCAGTATATTTTGTGGATTACACAGCAGGGTGGCGACAAAGTTAACATGGAAGCCATGAAAACAACCCAAAATTCTGCCTGACACAGCTCGTTTGATAAGGGGACCATGTATGGAGGCAGTGAACTAGTAGTAGATTAAAGGTGCTGCAGTTAAAACTATGTTAGTTGGATCTTGGCATGGAGCTGGCGCTCCGCTGCCAGGCGAGCTTTCGCCAATCCAAGCCCGTGTCTCTAGGCTACTCCCCAAACAGCACTTCTAAGAACCTTTTGTATAAGATCAAGTGTAGTAGCGTTCTTATAAGTTTAGGATATGGCGGGTGAGGGGAATGTAAACAGAAGCGCAAGAAGCGCTGAAATAATATTGGTAAATGATAAAAGTTTGGCAGTATATTTTGTGGATAACACAGCTGGGTGGCGACAAAGATAACAACTTTGATGTGGAATCCATGAAAACAACCCAAATTTCTGCCTGACACACCTCGTTTGATAAAGGGACGATGTATGGAGGCAGCTATATGGAAGACTTTTGGAGGTAGCAATGGAGACAACGTGTGGAGGCTGCTATGGAGACAATTTAATTTGGATAGTGCCTGTATGTGGCAGTCCAAAAAAGTTTTCAAACCAGAGGAGCAGGTAGGTGGCCCTCCAGAAAAATGAAATAGATTGAGTGCCTGTATGTGGCAGTCCAAAAAAGTTTTCAAACCAGAGGAGCAGGTAGGTGGCCCTCCAGAAAAATGAAATAGATTGAGTGCCTGTATGTGGCAGTCCAAAAAAGTTTTCAAACCAGAGGAGCAGGTAGGTGGCCCTCCAGAAAAATGGAATAGATTGAGTGCCTGTATGTGGCAGTCCAAAAAAGTTTTCAAACCAGAGGAGCAGGTAGGTGGCCCTCCAGAAAAATGAAATAGATTGAGTGCCTGTATGTGGCAGTCCAAAAAAGTTTTCAAACCAGAGGAGCAGGTAGGTGGCCCTCCAGAAAAATTGAATAGATTGAGTGCCTGTATGTGGCAGTCCAAAAAAGTTTTCAAACCAGAGGAGCAGGTAGGTGGCCCTCCAGAAAAATGGAATAGATTGAGTGCCTGTATGTGGCAGTCCAAAAACCTTTTCAAACCAGAGGAGCAGGTAGGTGGCCCTCCAGAAAAATGGAATAGATTGAGTGCCTGTATGTGGCAGTCCAAAAAAGTTTTCAAACCAGAGGAGCAGGTAGGTGGCCCTCCAGAAAAATGGAATAGATTGAGTGCCTGTATGTGGCAGTCCAAAAAAGTTTTCAAACCAGAGGAGCAGGTAGGTGGCCCTCCAGAAAAATGAAATAGATTGAGTGTCTGTATGTGGCAGTCCAAAAAAGTTTTCAAACCAGAGGAGCAGGTAGGTGGCCCTCCAGAAAAATGAAATAGATTGAGTGCCTGTATGTGGCAGTCCAAAAAAGTTTTCAAACCAGAGGAGCAGGTAGGTGGCCCTCCAGAAAAATTGAATAGATTGAGTGCCTGTATGTGGCACTCCCAAAAATTGTTTAAAACAGAGGACCGGGTCGGTGGCCCTCCAGAAAAATTGAATAGATTGAGTGCCTGTATGTTGCACTCCCAAAAATTGTTTAAAACAGAGGACCGGGTCGGTGGCCCTCCAGAAAAATTAAATGCATAAAGTACTATAGCTAGAGCCAGTGGGCCCTGTCAAAAAATAGCCAGTTTCCTCTGCTTTACTGTACAAAGAGGAGGAGAAGGAGGAAAATGAGGAGGAGGAGAAGTGGATAAATTATTCAGGTTGAGCTTCCTTCACCTGGTGGAGATTGGAAATTATGAGAAATCCAGGCTTTATTCATCTTAATAAGCGTCAGCCTGTCAGCGCTGTCAGTCGACAGGCGTGTACGCTTATCGGTGATGATGCCACCAGCTGCACTGAAAACCCGCTCGGACAAGACGCTAGCGGCAGGGCAGGCAAGAACCTCCAAGGCGTACAGCGCCAGTTCGTGCCACATGTCCAGCTTTGAAACCCAGTAGTTGTATGGAGTTGTGTGATCATTTAGGACGATGGTATGGTCAGCTACGTACTCCCTCACCATCTTTCTGTAAAGATCAGCCCTACTCTGCCGAGACTGGGGACAGGTACCCTTGCCAGTGCTGGACAAGCTGCCTGCTCGCCTACTCTCCCTCGCTACTTGTCCCGCAGAACTACGCACTCTGCCGCTAGCGCTGTCAGAAGGGAAATACTGTTTCAGCTTGTGCACCAGGGCCTGCTGGTATTCATGCATTCTCACACTCCTTTCCTCTCCAGGGATGAGAGTGGAAAGATTTTGCTTGTACCGTGGGTCCAGGAGAGTGAACACCCAGTAATCGGTGCTGGAATAAATTCTTTGAACGCGAGGGTCACGGGATAGGCAGCCTAGCATGAAATCTGCCATATGCGCCAGAGTAACAACGCGTAAGAATTCACTCCCCTCACTGGCCTGACTGTCCATTTCCTCCTCCTCCAACTCCTCCAACTCCTCTTCTTCTGCCCATACACGCTGAACAGTGAAGGACTCAACAATGGTCCCCTCTTGTGTCTCGCCAACATTCTCCTCTTCTTCCTCCTCATCCTCCTCCACCTCCACCTCCTCCGATATGCGCTGAGAAACAGACCTAAGGGTGCTTTGGCTATCAACAAGGGAATCTTCTTACCCCGTCTCTTGTGACGAGCGCAAAGCTTCCGACTTCATGCTGATCAGAGAGTTTTTCAACAGGCCAAGCAGCGGGATGGTGAGGCTGATGATGGCGGCATCGCCACTGACCATCTGTGTTGACTCCTCAAAGTTACTCAGCACCTGACAGATATCAGACATCCACGTCCACTCCTCATTGTAGACTTGAGGAAGCTGACTGACCTGACTACCAGTTCTGGTGGAAGTTGACATCTGGCAGTCTACAATCGCTCGGCGCTGCTGGTAAACTCTGGATAACATGGTTAGTGCTGAATTCCACCTCGTGGGCACGTCGCACAACAGTCGGTGAGCGGGCAGTTGGAGGCGGCGCTGCCCTGAGAGTGGCAGCATCTGTGCTGGACTTCCTGAAATGCGCACAGATGCGGCGCACCTTCGTGAGCAAATCAGACAGATTGGGGTATGTCTTGAGGAAACGCTGAACTATCAGATTTAACACATGGGCCAGGCATGGCACATGTGTCAGTCTGCCGAGTTGCAGAGCCGCCGCCAGGTTGCGGCCATTGTCACACACAACCATGCCTGGCTTCAGGTTCAGCGGTGCCAGCAACAGATCAGTCTGCGCCGTGATGCCCTGTAATAGTTCTTGGGCGGTGTGCCTTTTATCGCCTAGGCTCAGCAGTTTGAGCACCGCCTGCTGTCGCTTAGCGACGGCACTGCTGCTGTGCCTAGAGCTACCGACTGATGGCGCCATGCCCACGGATGGTAGTTCGGAGGAGGAGGTGGAGGAGGGGTGGGAGGAGAAGGAGTCATAGTAGGCCTGAAACACCTGGACCGAGGTAGGCCCCGCAATCCTCGGCGTCAGCAGTATATGACCAGCCGCAGGGTCAGACTCGGTCCCAGCCTCCACCAAGTTAACCCAATGTGCCGTCAGCGATATATAGTGGCCCTGCCCGGCAGCACTCGTCCACGTGTCCGTGGTCAGGTGGACCTTGTCAGAAACGGCGTTGGTCAGGGCACGGATGATGTTGTCTGACACGTGCTGGTGCAGGGCTGGGACGGCACATCGGGAAAAGTAGTGGCGGCTGGGGACCGAATACCGAGGGGCGGCCGCCGCCATGAGGTTGCGAAAGGCCTCGGTCTCTACTAGCCTATAGGGCAGCATCTCCAGGCTAAGCAATCTGGAGATGTGCACATTAAGGGCTTGGGCGTGCGGGTGGGTTGCACTATATTTGCGTTTCCGCTCCTGCGTCTGGGGTCTGTGGAGGATCGTGGAGGCGACGATGGGGTTTTTGTGGCAGGGTCCTGGGCAGGGGGCTGACTATCAGCTGACACAGGGGAAGGAGCAGTGGTGTGCACGGCCGGAGGTGAACGGGCTTGTTGCCACTGAGTGGGGTGTTTAGCATTCATATGCCTGCGCATACTGGTGGTAGTTAAGCTATTAGTGGTGGAACCCCTGCTGATCCTGGTTTGGCAAATGTTGCACACCACAGTCCGTCGGTCATCCGGTGTTTCCTTAAAGAACCTCCAGACTTCTGAAAATCTAGCCCTCGCCGCAGGAGCCCTCGCCACGGGAGCTTCACTAGTTGACACATTTGGCGCTGATGCACCAGCTCTGGCCCTGCCTCTCCGTCTGGCCCCACCACTGCCTCTTCCAACCTGTTCTGGTCGAGGACTCTCCTCCGTCTCAGAAGCACTGTGTTCACCCGGCCTATCAACCCAGCTTGGGTCTGTCACCTCATCATCCTCCGATCCCTCAGTCTGCTCCCTCCTCGGACTTCCTGCCCTGACAACAACTTCCCCACTGTCTGACAAAAGTGTCTCCTCATCGTCGGACACCTCTTTACACACTTCTTCCACTACGTCAAGAAGGTCATCATCACCCACAGACTGCGACTGGTGGAAAACCTGGGCATCGGAAAATTGCTCAGCAGCAACCGGACAAGTGGTTTGTGACTGTGGGAAGGGTCCAGAAAACAGTTCCTCAGAGTATGCCGGTTCAAATGCCAAATTTTCCTGGGAGGGGGCAGACTGGGGGGGAGGAGGCTGAGGTGCAGGAGCTGGAGGAGTGCCGATTTCGGTGACATGGGTGGACTGCGTGGAAGACTGACTTGTGGACAAATTGCTCGAAGCATTGTCGGCAATCCACGACATCACCTGTTCGCACTGTTCTGGCCTCAACAGTGCTCTACCACGAGTCCCAGTAACTTCAGACATGAACCTAGGGAGTGTAGCTCTGCGGCGTTCCCCTGCTCCCTCATAAGCAGGTGGTGTCTCACCCCGCCCAGGACCACGGCCTCTGACCCCTGCAGTAGTTGGACGCCCACGTCCCCGCCCTCGTCCTCTACCCCTAGCCCCCTCGGGTTAAACATTTTGAAAATGAGAGTTATAACTTTAATTTTTTTTTAACTTTTTTTGTGTTTTTTGTTTTTTTTTGTGTTTTTTAGTTTTTAAAACCAAACGATGCTATCCTATTGCTATGGCTATTTTCTAGCCAAGTATGAAAGCACACTGCTATGCCAGATGAGATGACGCTGAGTTATTAAAAAAATAAACGTAAAATAAAAAAGGAAATGGCAGACTGTGCCTAATTGAAATCCAACCCCTAATAAATTTTCCCACTTCGGTCTTTGTGATGGATATGTGCGTCACTAAGCGCAAAACACAGCGGTCGCAACTCTCACTACAAATTGCTCACAATTTGCTAGTAGATGCACTGCAGCAAGGACAGCCACCAGCAGATCAACCAGAAATCAAATATATATAACGCTACTGTAGGCGTAAGTAAGCCGTTTGGATTCTCCTATGGCTATTTTCTAGCCAAGTATGAAAGCACACTACTATGCCAGATGAGATGACACTGAGTTATGAAAAAATAAACGTAAAATAAAAAGTAAATGGCAGACTGTGCCTAATTGAAATCAAACCCCTAATAAATTTTCCCACTTTGGTGTTTGAGGTGGATATGTGTGTCACTAAGAGCTAAATACAACGGTAGCAAGTCCCCCTGCAAATTCCTCACAATATGGTACTAGCTGCACTACTAGTGCCAGCATGCCCAGCCACAAGCAAACAAAAAAAAAAAAGTATAACGTTATTGTAGCCCTAGGAAGGGCTGTTGGGTTCTTGTTGAATCACTCCTGCCTAACACTATTCTAATAGAACACCCTAACGCTTTCCCTGACCAGCAGCAGCTCTCTCCCTAGCGGCATCCAGACACAGAATGATCCGAGCAGCGCGGGCAGCGGCTAGTCTATCCCAGGGTCACCTGATCTGGCCAGCCAACCACTGCTATCGATGTGTAAGGGTACCACGTCATGCTGGGTGGAGTGCAGAGTCTCCTGGCTTGTGATTGGCTCTGTTTCTGGCCTCCAAAAAGCAAAACGGCGGGAGCTGCCATTTTCTCGAGCGAACGAAGTATTCGTCCGAGCAACGAGCAGTTTCGAGTACGCTAATGCTCGAACGAGCATCAAGCTCGGACGAGTATGTTCGCTCATCTCTATTCATTACCTTAAAAAAAACGTTGTTGGTTATTCAACTATGCATGACTTAAACTCATCTTCGAGGTCTTCGAAGAACCTAAAGGAACATCAAAGTAACCTCATGACTTATTTGCACCTATTGTAGTTGTTTTACAAGATTCCGCTATAGGGTCAACATCTGCAAAGAGTTTGTATGTTTTCTCCATGTTTGCGTGGGTTTCCTCCGGGTCCTATGGTTTTGTCCGACACTCGAAAACAGGGACCGGTTTGGCAAACTCTGTGTAGTGCTGCATAATTATTATTATTATTATTATTATTATTAAAGGCTCTGGTCATAAATGACATCCATGGAAATTCGAAAATCACTGTTGACCAATTAGAAGACAAAGGCATTTCTTACTTTTTTCACAAACATGCTAACTCTCAATAATTTGAGGGAAAATATTCTATTGAATTTGGAGTCAAAGATGGAACTTTTTAAAAGGTGGGGCCCTAGACTTCATCATGCTGCTTGTCCTCAGTGGAGAATGTTGATTTGGCGGGGGGGTCTCTGCACTGATATTGGGCAAATACTGTGAATCAGCCATCTAATGATTAGAGTTGTGTTTCAAGGCCTGTTAAAGGATTGGACATTGACTTAGGATAGTTTCCTTCTACTAGGTGGATAATTAGCATTTTGTTTGATTAAAAATATCCAAAAATGTTTATTTTTACTATTCACATGTCTAATTGCCATAGAGTGTTGATTACTTCTTAATCTGGCACGCAGCTCACATCATACACATGATTGACGGTTCAGGATCTGGCAGGCAGTGATCTACAGTACATTTGTGCAGATGAAGTTAGAAGTCATTATGCCTTCCACCAAATGACTAATACTTGTTGCCAAAGGCTCTTGTTTCCATATGTAACTGTGTGTTACCCTGCGATAAAACTGCTGTGCGACATGTGCAATCATTAGCGCTAACTTTTTACGGGTATAGGTGTTAAACTCCTGTTAAAGGAACAACATTGCTTTATCTGGCAAAAACGCAAAGACAAAATCGTTTTTTTACCTTTTTGTATATTTATTTTCTGTACTGGATGAATCAGAATGTTGAGTATAGACTATTACAGAAAAGTTTATTTTAGGGTGCTGCATACTAAACACCACAGCCGAAAATTGCTGGTGGCCTAACAAGTAAAAATCATCTAATCCTTAGCGTCCTAACAAGACATAGTCATCTTATACCAGCTTGTATTTAAAGGAAACCTATCATCAGAATGGAGGATGATAAACCAGTGCCACCAACCTTGAGTTCTTGGCAGTGATATTCTATATATTCTATAAGTGTCTGCTCATCTGCTATTTCACTCAAAAAGATTACCTGTAAATGAGGCTGAAGTGCTTCAGGGGAGTTTTCAATAGCCCGTCCAGGCACATTTTCTTCATCTGGGCATTCCCCGACAGCGGTGACTACACTTGGTTCTCTCCAAGTCTCATGGGAGGAGGTGATACAGAGCTCCATTACCAAGGCCACTTCTGGGGTCAACAGCAGGTTGCACAATCATCATCCAACCTCAAATGCGTAGGATTTGGACTAAGCCATTAGCTGCCAAGGAGGGTTCGGAAGAGGAAGGAGGTGGGTAAGTAATGCCCTGGGGGCATGTATTAGGCAATGATGCCAGAGCCTTTGGGGGTTTTGTTGACCCCTCTTGGAGCATTTCAACCATATATACAATACTTTAAAAGTTCTTTTTTGAGCAAAACAGCACATGAAGCAGAAAAAAACTAATCTGATGACTTTGATATCCTTTACCACCACCACCACCATACTTCTTTTGTTCTATTTTTCTACTTTATAGCATACTGCCTGCAGAAAAGGAGTTTAGATAATCCAATCAGCTTTCACTGCTCTATAACATGATGAATGCAAATAGAACACTATGGGGCAGATTTACTTACCCGGTCCAGTCGATCCAGCGACGCGTTCTCCGGCGTTGATTCGGGTTCTGCCGGGATTCACTAAGGTCGTGCGCCCGATGTCCACTAGGTGTCGCTGCTGCGCTGAAGTCCACCGTAATTCACCCTTTTTGTCTCTGTGTATGTCAGTGCTATTTTTTTGCGACACAATTTTTAAAAAAAATTCCGCAGTTTTTCAGAATCCGTTGGGTTTTCCGACGGCGGAGCCCCCCCCCCCCCCCGATTTCTGTTATGTGAAAGCCGTCGCCGATGCGCCACAATCCGATCTCGTGTGCCAAAATCCCGGGGCAATTCGGCGCAAATCGGATAAATTCGGGAAACCCGGCGGAAAACCCGCGATTCCGACCCTTAGTAAATGTTCCCCTATATACATTCTGCTCCGCTACTCCTGCTCTATAATATGCTGTCCGTAGATAGGACACAATATACTATCTGCTTAGCTTCTCCTGCTCTATAATATGCCGTCTGTTTATGGGACACTATATACAATCTGCTTAGCTTCTCCTGCTCTATAACATGCTGCCTGCAAATAGTTATATATGCACAATCTGCTTACCTCCCGGTGGCAGGTTCCCTTTAATGCTGCATAATATTGCTATATATTGTCATTATTACCATCCATTAGGAAAAACATGATGGCTTATGGTCTAAATAAAAATAATAATCTAACACATTTATAATAAGGCGTAGTTTAATAGACATTTTGGGGGGCATTTATTACGGCCTTTCAAATGGAAAACTGGCAGTTTTTTCTTTTTCCTCTCTGCATCTCTTGCACCTGAATTCATGAAATGTCGATGCCACATTATTGGTGTTTTCTGACACTCTAGACTTGTTCGAATTTTGGGTGCAAAATTTTGGCGCCGCTTGTGAATCCACCAGTTTTTTGTGCTGCAAAAATAGCATAGCTAAAATCTGGTTTAGGAAGTTCTAAAGCTTTGCGGCACAAATTTATATCCTGCTGAAAAATATAGAACGGTTCTAGCGCCTTTCTCTGCCAAAAATAATAAATGCCCCCCAATGTCTTCAGGTATTTTTAGTGTTTAAAGAATAAGATAGTTTTTTGGAATGGAAATGCTTGTCTTGTAGTATAACAGGAAGGGCCACATGAGGGCTCCAGCTGATCTAGCAATGTAACGTTGTACCATACTGATGCCGAACTGTCACAGACAAAGAAAACAAGGATATTACACACATGCTAAACCGTAAGATACACGAGAATCATAAAGCAAGGTGCAACCCTCATCAGATTGAGCATATGCTAGCACCTAATAAACTAACATATAAATCCTTAAATGATACAAATTATGAAGATAATGAAGCTGATAAAATCAGTTGTTGACGAGAAACAACATAGGTGAACACCAGGATATCATGCAATTAAGAAATTGTTGTGGGAATAGGTTATATCATGAAAAAAAAAATCTAAACAATGTACAGCTGTGTCTTTCTTTTCTGCATGACTAGTAATGAGCAGACCCATTAGAATCCGGCCACCACTGATCTCATGCATTGATGGGGGGGGGCTTGAGCTGAACACCAACCTCAAACTTCTAATAGGTCCAGGTGTCACAAAGCAAAACTGCCCTATCACTAGCAATCCTGCAGTATTACAGTATATGGTAGAAGTGATCAGACCCACAAGGGTTAAAAAACCCTTATGCAGTGGTGGCGAACCTATGGCACGGGTGCCAGAGGTGGCACTCAGGGCCTTTTCTGCAGGCACTCAGGCCATTGTCCAAGGACAGAGTTCACCAAATATGACCAAATCCACCAAATCTTCCTGCAGTCCCAGACAACTCAAGAGATGCTGCTCTCAGCGCTATTTTAAAGCGACAATTCATTGGCTGTTTGGAACTGCGGGAAAAGTGAGAAGGTGTTGATAGAACTACATTATCTTTGGAGGTCATCCTCCTGGACCCACCGTTCTTCCTGTACATAGAGGCCCTGGAGAGAAGCTACGATGATAGTTTGAATTTGCCCTCCTTTTATCAACTGTATAAGTGGCCTCAGGCGGCCGATACAATAGAAAGATATGGAAAAACAAATAGAAATAAGTTACTGTATAAAATTCCATGCTGGCACTTCACGGTAAATAAGTGGATTTTGGCTCTAGTTTGGGCACTCAGTCTTTAAAAGGTTTGCTATCACTGCCTAAGGGGGTCGTAAAAGCAATTTTTTAAAAAAAAGTTCCGGTCTGGTGTTGGCGCTTAATGTCAAACACCCGTGATCTGTGCCAGCATTATACAGCAAACACCCAGTGTGTATGAAGAGGGCTTAGTGCAGAAACCTCACCAAGACATAAACGGGGAAGGGGGCATTTATTAAAGCCTTGCAAAACACTTATCAAGGCTTTAAGGCCATTTTTTGGTACTTTTCTGATTTGCAGAAAGGAGGCATGGCTTACTTTCTCCATTCTCTATGCCTTACTTTAGGTTACACATTGTTGGTGCAATAATAGGTGCCAAATAGGATCAGCTAAAACTTGACCTAAAAAAATGGAGAAAAAGATTCCAAGGTGAAGAGCACTAAACGACTTAGGACACCATATTCATCAAAACCAAAACAGCACATTCATTTGTGGGAAATGAATGTACAATGTCAGGGGTTCTTTGCTTTTACACAAGTAATGGCTACATACTGAAGGCCTTTTGCTTTCAAATATGTGCCGTTCTTTATAGTGTCCTTGGTTCTTATGCAAAGGTACAAGGAATTAGCTCTGCCTCCCTTCCCATGCTGCTTCATTCGGACCTATCCTTCAGCATACTTGTTTTAATATGGATGCACAGCTGGTTCATTAGTGCAATGCCAGATGCGGAAATTGTTCTTCACCATAGATTAGAATGGCTTAGTATTGTGTGCGAAAAAACGGGCGCAAACTAAAACTTAAAAGCGTCAAATGTTGAGAAATGCCCCCAAAGTGCATGTACCACGTGCAATCCTTAGGTTTAAGGTTTAAGAATCCCCAATACTAATATCTTGTAAAAGTGCTAATAAAAAAGATAGATAGATAGATAGATAGATAGTTTCAGATCCTGATCAGATTATAAAGTGGTTGAATGTCATACACAGGCAATCCCTGAGTTAAAAAATGTGCTGAAAATCCTCAACTCGGCTTATACACAAGTCAATAGGCACTTAAAAAAAAATAATGAACTCACCCTCCGGTGGCCCCGATGTCCGTGCTGCTCCCCCGATGTCCGTGCTGCTCACCCGATGTCCGCACGGGTTCTCTTCTGTATTCTATCTTCCTCTGTCTTCTGTCTTCCGCAGGGCGCCGCCATGTTCTTCTCCGGCCGTCGTTAGTATGACGTCAGCAGCGGCCGTGTCATACTATGCGTCTGCCGCCCGGGAAACATGGCGACGCCCTGCGGAAGACAGAAGACAGAGGAAGATAGAAGACAGAAGACAGAGGAAGATAGAAGACAGAAGAGGACCCGCGCGGACATTGGGTTGAGCAGCGCGGACATCGGGGCCACCGGAGGGTGATTATATAAGTTTATTTTTTTTTTGTTAGTGCTGGGCAGGCTGTATAAATAAGGGGGCAGGCTGGACTGGCTGTATACTTAAGGGGGCAGGCTGGGCTGGCTGTATACTTAAGGGGGCAGGCTGGGCAGGCTGTATACTACTGGGGGAAGGCTGGGCTCGCTGTATACTACTGGGGGCAGGCTGGGCTGGCTTTATACTACTGGAAGCAGGCTGGGCTGGCTGTATAATACTGGGGGCAGGCTGGGATGGCTGTATACTACTGGGCGTAGGCTGGGATGGCTGTATACTACTGGGGGCAGGCTGGGCAGGTTGTATACTATTGGGGGATAGGCTGGGCAGGCTGTATACTACTGGGGGCAGGCTGGCTATATACTGGGAGGCTGTGACCAATGCATTTCCCACCCTCGGCTTATAATCGAGTCAATAGGTTTTCCCAGTTTTTGGTGGTAAAATTAGGGGTCTTGGCTTATACACAGGTCGGCTTATACTTGAGTATATACGGTACTTACAAGAAAGGTTCTGTAGGTTAGTTCTTAAGTTGAATCTGTTTGTAAGTCAGAACTTTATTTTATAATTGTAAACCCGGCCAAAAATGTTTTGGTCTCTGTGACAATTGGATTTTAAAGATGTTGGATTGTCATAAGAATCAGGATTAACAATAAAGCTTAATTGCAGACTCATGTGATAACTGTTATAGCTGATTATTGTTGCCTAGGACTACATTACAGTAAATGACCAATATCCAGAGATCCGTTATTAACTAGGGGTCATCTGTAAGTCTGGTGTTCTTAAGTAGGGGAAAACCTGCATGTCAAAAAATGTCCTGCAGGAAGAGTTGTGACATGAGCATACCCTGCCTAAAACTGGCCAGTCTTGGGGGAGGATACAAACATATCAAAATGTGAGTAGATGGGCTGGGCAACCACTGAATCAGTAGAAAATAATAAAAAAGATAGATAGATAGTTTCAGATCCTGATCAGATTATAAAGTGGTTGAATGTCATACACAGGCAATCCCTGAGTTAAAAAATGTGCTGAAAATCCTCAACTCGGCTTATACACGAGTCAATAGGCACTTAAAAAAAAATAATGAACTTATATCCTCACCCTCCGGTGGCCCCGATGTCGGGTGAGCAGCGCGGACATCGGGGCCACCAGAGGGTTAGTATATAAGTTTAATTTTTTTTGTTAGTACTGGGCAGGCTGTATACCTAAGGGGGCAGGCTTTATACTACTGGGGGCAGGCTGGGCAGGCTGTATACTACTGGGGGCAGGCTGGGCAGGCTGTATACTACTGGGGGCAGGCTATATACTACTGGGGGCAGGCTGGGCAGGCTGTATACTTAAGGGGGCTGGCTGGACTGGCTTTATTCTTAAGGGGGCAGGCTGGGCTGGCTGTATACTTAAGGGGGCAGGCTGGGCTGACTGTATATATAAGGGGGCAGGCTGGGCAGGCTGTATACTACTGGGGGCAGGCTGGGCTGGCTGTATACTTAAGGGGGCAGGCTGGGCTGGCTGTATACTTAAGGGGGCAGGCTGGGCAGGCTGTATACTACTGGGGGCAGGCTGGGATGGCTGTATACTACTGGGGGCAGGCTGGGATGGCTGTATACTACTGGGGCAGGCTGGGAAGGTTGTATACTATTGGGGCATAGGCTGGGCAGGCTGTATACTTAAGGGGGCAAGCTGGGCAGGCTATATACTACTGAGGGCAGGCTGGCTATATACTGGGAGGCTGTGACCAATGCATTTCCCACCCTCGGCTTATAATCGAGTCAATAGGTTTTCCCAGTTTTTGGTGGTAAAATTAGGGGTCTCGGCTTATACTCGGGTCGGCTTATACTCGAGTATATACGGTACTTACAAGATAGGTTCTGTAGGTTAGTTCTTAAGTTGAATCTGTTTGTAAGTCAATACTTTATTTTATAATTGTAAACCCGGCCAAAAATATTTTTGTCTCTGTGACAATTGGATTTTAACTAGAGATGAGCGAACATGCTCGTCCGAGCTTGATGCTCGGTCGAGCATTAGGGTACTCGAAACTGCTCGTTACTCGGACGAATACTTCGCCCGCTCGAGAAAATGGCAGCTCCCGCCGTTTTGCTTTTTGGCGGCCAGAAACAGAGCCAATCACAAGCCAGGAGACTCTGCACTCCACCCAGCATGACGTGGTACCCTTACACGTCGATAGCAGTGGTTGGCTGGCCAGATCAGGTGACCCTGGGATAGACTAGCCGCTGGCCGCGCTGCTCGGATCATTCTGTCTCTGGATGCCGCTAGGGAGAGAGCTGCTGCTGCTCAGGGAAAGCGTTAGGGTGTTCTATTAGCTTACTGTTAGGCAGGAGTGATTCTCAAAGAACCCAACAGCCCTTCTTAGGGCTACAATAACGTTCTACTTTTTTTATTTTAATTTGCATCTTTTACCATTTTGTGAGGAATTAGCAGGGGGACTTGCTACCGTTGTGTTTAGCTCTTAGTGGCACACATATCCATAGCAAAGACCGAAGTGGGAAAATTCAGTAGGGGTTGGATTTCTATTAGGCAATAACTCAGTGTCATCTCATCTGGCATAGTACTGTGCTTCCTTTGATACTTGGCTAGAAAATAGCCATAGGAGAATACAAACAGCTTCTTGAAGCCTACAGTAGCGTTCTATATATTTGATTTCTGGTTGATCTGCTGGTGGCTGTAGTTTCTGCAGTGCATGTACTTGCCAATTCTGAGCAATTTGTAGTGAGACTTGCGACCGCTGTGTTCTGCGCTTAGTGGCGCACATATCCATAGCAAAGGCTGAAGTGGCAAAATTAAGTAGGGGTTGGATTTCTATTAGGCAATAACTCAGTGTCATCTCATCTGGCATAGTACTGTGCTTCCTTTGATACTTGGCTAGAAAATAGCCATAGGAGAATACAAACAGCTTCTTGAAGCCTACAGTAGCGTTCTATATATTTGATTTCTGGTTGATCTGCTGGTGGCTGTAGTTTCTGCAGTGCATGTACTTGCCAATTCTGAGCAATTTGTAGTGAGACTTGCGACCGCTGTGTTCTGCGCTTAGTGGCGCACATATCCATAGCAAAGGCCGAAGTGGCAAAATTCAGTAGGGGTTGGATTTCTATTAGGCAATAACTCAGTGTCATCTCATCTGGCATAGTACTGTGCTTCCTTTGATACTTGGCTAGAAAATAGCCATAGGAGAATACAAACAGCTTCTTGAAGCCTACAGTAGCGTTCTATATATTTGATTTCTGGTTGATCTGCTGGTGGCTGTAGTTTCTGCAGTGCATGTACTTGCCAATTCTGAGCAATTTGTAGTGGGACTTGCGACCGCTGTGTTCTGCGCTTAGTGGCGCACATATCCATAGCAAAGGCCGAAGTGGCAAAATTCAGTAGGGGTTGGATTTCTATTAGGCAATAACTCAGTGTCATCTCATCCGGCATAGTACTGTGCTTCCTTTGATACTTGGCTAGAAAATAGCCATAGGAGAATACAAACAGCTTCTTGATCTTGAAGCCTACAGTAGCGTTCTATATATTTGATTTCTGGTTGATCTGCTGGTGGCTGTAGTTTCTGCAGTGCATGTACTTGCCAATTCTGAGCAATTTGTAGTGAGACTTGCGACCGCTGTGTTCTGCGCTTAGTGGCGCACATATCCATAGCAAAGGCCGAAGTGGCAAAATTCAGTAGGGGTTGGATTTCTATTAGGCAATAACTCAGTGTCATCTCATCCGGCATAGTACTGTGCTTCCTTTGATACTTGGCTAGAAAATAGCCATAGGAGAATACAAACAGCTTCTTGATCTTGAAGCCTACAGTAGCGTTCTATATATTTGATTTCTGGTTGATCTGCTGGTGGCTGTAGTTTCTGCAGTGCATGTACTTGCCAATTCTGAGCAATTTGTAGTGGGACTTGCGACCGCTGTGTTCTGCGCTTAGTGGCGCACATATCCATAGCAAAGGCCGAAGTGGCAAAATTCAGTAGGGGTTGGATTTCTATTAGGCAATAACTCAGTGTCATCTCATCCGGCATAGTACTGTGCTTCCTTTGATACTTGGCTAGAAAATAGCCATAGGAGAATACAAACAGCTTCTTGATCTTGAAGCCTACAGTAGCGTTCTATATATTTGATTTCTGGTTGATCTGCTGGTGGCTGTAGTTTCTGCAGTGCATGTACTTGCCAATTCTGAGCAATTTGTAGTGGGACTTGCGACCGCTGTGTTCTGCGCTTAGTGGCGCACATATCCATAGCAAAGGCCGAAGTGGCAAAATTCAGTAGGGGTTGGATTTCTATTAGGCAATAACTCAGTGTCATCTCATCCGGCATAGTACTGTGCTTCCTTTGATACTTGGCTAGAAAATAGCCATAGGAGAATACAAACAGCTTCTTGATCTTGAAGCCTACAGTAGCGTTCTATATATTTGATTTCTGGTTGATCTGCTGGTGGCTGTAGTTTCTGCAGTGCATGTACTTGCCAATTCTGAGCAATTTGTAGTGGGACTTGCGACCGCTGTGTTCTGCGCTTAGTGGCGCACATATCCATAGCAAAGGCCGAAGTGGCAAAATTCAGTAGGGGTTGGATTTCTATTAGGCAATAACTCAGTGTCATCTCATCTGGCATAGTACTGTGCTTCCTTTGATACTTGGCTAGAAAATAGCCATAGCAATAGGATAGCATTGTTTGGTTTTAAAAACTCAAAAAAAAACAAAAAACACAAAAAAAAAAAAAAAACACAAAAAAAAACATAAAAAAGTAAAAAAAAAAATAAAGTTATAACTCTCATTTTAAAAATGTTTAACCCGAGGGCTAGGGGTAGAGGACGAGGGCGGGGACGTGGGCGTCCAACTACTGCAGGGGTCAGAGGCCGTGGTCCTGGGCGGGGTGAGACACCACCTGCTGATGAGGGAGCAGGGGAACGCCGCAGAGCTACACTCCCTAGGTTCATGTCTGAAGTTACTGGGACTCGTGGTAGAGCACTGTTGAGGCCAGAACAGTGCGAACAGGTGATGTCGTGGATTGCTGACAATGCTTCGAGCAATTTGTCCACCACCAGTCAGTCTTCCACGCAGTCCACCCATGTCACCGAAATCGCCACTCCTCCAGCTCCTGCACCTCAGCCTCCTCCCCCCCAGTCTGCCCCCTCCCAGGAAAATTTGGCATTTGAACCGGCATACTCTGAGGAACTGTTTTCTGGACCCTTCCCACAGTCACAAACCACTTGTCCGGTTGCTGATGAGCAATTTTCCGATGCCCAGGTTTTCCACCAGTCACAGTCTGTGGGTGATGATGACCTTCTTGACGTTGTGGAAGTGTGTAAAGAGGTGTCCGACGATGAGGAGACACGGTTGTCAGACAGTGGGGAAGTTGTTGTCAGGGCAGGAAGTCCGAGGGGGGAGCAGACTGAGGGATCGGAGGATGATGAGGTGACAGACCCAAGCTGGGTTGAGAGGCCGGGTGAACACAGTGCTTCTGAGACGGAGGAGAGTCCTCGACCTGAACAGGTTGGAAGAGGCAGTGGTGGGGCCAGACGGAGAGGCAGGGCCAGAGCTGGTGCATCAGCGCCACTGTCAACTAGTGAAGCTCCCGTGGTGAGGGCTCTTGCGGCGAGGGCTAGATCTTCAGAAGTGTGGAGGTTCTTTAAGGAAACACCGGATGACCGACGGACTGTGGTGTGCAACATTTGCCAAACCAGGCTCAGCAGGGGTTCCACCACTACTAGCTTAACTACCACCAGTATGCGCAGGCATATGAAAGCTAAGCACCCCACTCAGTGGCAACAAGCCCGTTCACCTCCGGCCGTGCACACCACTGCTCCTTCCCCTGTGTCAGCTGCTAGTCAGCCCCCTGCCCAGGACCCTGCCACAAAAACCCCATCGTCGCCTCCACGATCCTCCACAGCATCCACCAGCGTTCAGCTCTCCATACCCCAGACGCTGGAGCGGAAACGCAAATATAGTGCAACCCACCCGCACGCCCAAGCCCTTAATGTGCACATCTCCAGATTGCTTAGCCTGGAGATGCTGCCCTATAGGCTAGTAGAGACCGAGGCCTTTCGCAACCTCATGGCGGCGGCCGCCCCTCGGTATTCGGTCCCCAGCCGCCACTACTTTTCCCGATGTGCCGTCCCAGCCCTGCACCAGCACGTGTCAGACAACATCATCCGTGCCCTGACCAACGCCGTTTCTGACAAGGTCCACCTGACCACGGACACGTGGACGAGTGCTGCCGGGCAGGGCCACTATGTATCGCTGACGGCACATTGGGTTAACTTGGTGGAGGCTGGGACCGAGTCTGACCCTGGGGCTGCTCATATACTGCCGACGCCGAGGATTGCGGGGCCTACCTCGGTCCAGGTGTTTCAGGCCTACTATGCCTCCTCCTCCTCCCACCCCTCCTCCACCTCCTCCTCCGAACTACCATCCGTGGGCACGGCGCCATCAGTCGGTAGCTCTAGGCACAGCAGCAGTGCCGTCGCTAAGCGACAGCAGGCGGTGCTCAAACTGCTGAGCCTAGGCGACAAAAGGCACACCGCCCAAGAGCTATTACAGGGCATCACGGCGCAGACTGATCTGTGGCTGGCACCGCTGAACCTCAAGCCGGGAATGGTTGTGTGTGACAACGGCCGTAACCTGGTGGCGGCTCTGCAACTCGGCAGACTGACACATGTGCCATGCCTGGCCCATGTGTTAAATCTGATAGTGCAGCGTTTCCTCAAGACATACCCCAATCTGTCTGATTTGCTCACGAAGGTGCGCCGCATCTGTGCGCATTTCAGGAAGTCCAGCCCAGATGCTGCCACTCTCAGGGCAGCGCAGCGCCGCCTCCAACTGCCCGCTCACCGACTGTTGTGCGACGTGCCCACGAGGTGGAATTCAACACTGACCATGTTATCCAGAGTTTACCAGCAGCGCAGAGCGATTGTAGACTGCCAGATGTCAACTTCCACCAGAACTGGTAGTCAGGTCAGTCAGCTTCCTCAAGTCTACAATGAGGAGTGGACGTGGATGTCTGATATCTGTCAGGTGCTGAGTAACTTTGAGGAGTCAACACAGATGGTCAGTGGCGATGCCGCCATCATCAGCCTCACCATCCCGCTGCTTGGCCTGTTGAAAAACTCTCTGGTCAGCATGAAGTCGGAAGCTTTGCGCTCGTCACAAGAGACGGGGGAAGAATATTCCCTTGTTGATAGCCAAAGCACCCTGAGGTCTGTTTCTCAGCGCATATCGGAGGAGGTGGAGGTGGAGGAGGATGAGGAGGAAGAGGAGGAGAATGTTGGCGAGACACAAGAGGGGACCATTGTTGAGTCCTTCACTGTTCAGCGTGTATGGGCAGAAGAAGAGGAGTTGGAGGAGTTGGAGGAGGAGGAAATGGACAGTCAGGCCAGTGAGGGGAGTGAATTCTTACGCGTTGGTACTCTGGCGCATATGGCAGATTTCATGCTAGGCTGCCTATCCCGTGACCCTCGCGTTCAAAGAATTTATTCCAGCACCGATTACTGGGTGTTCACTCTCCTGGACCCACGGTACAAGCAAAATCTTCCCACTCTCATCCCTGGAGAGGAAAGGAGTGTGAGAATGCATGAATACCAGCAGGCCCTGGTGCACAAGCTGAAACAGTATTTCCCTTCTGACAGCGCTAGCGGCAGAGTGCGTAGTTCTGCGGGACAAGTAGCGAGGGAGAGTAGGCGAGCAGGCAGCTTGTCCAGCACTGGCAAGGGTACGCTTTACAAGGCTTTTGCCAGCTTTATGTCACCCCAGCAAGACACTGTCACCTGTCCCCAGTCTCGGCAGAGTAGGGCTGATCTTTACAGAAAGATGGTGAGGGAGTACGTAGCTGACCATACCATCGTCCTAAATGATCACACAGCTCCCTACAACTACTGGGTTTCAAAGCTGGACATGTGGCACGAACTGGCGCTCTACGCCTTGGAGGTTCTTGCCTGCCCTGCCGCTAGCGTCTTGTCCGAGCGGGTTTTCAGTGCAGCTGGTGGCATCATCACCGATAAGCGTACACGCCTGTCGACTGACAGCGCTGACAGGCTGACGCTTATCAAGATGAATAAAGCATGGATTTCTCCTAATTTCCAATCTCCAGCAGGTGAAGGAAGCTCAACCTGAATAATTTATCCACTCCTCCTCCTCCTCCTCATTTTCCTCCTTCTCCTGCTCTTTGTACAGTAAAGCAGAGGAAACTGGCTATTTTTTGACAGGGCCCACTGGCTCTACCTATAGTACTTTATGCATTTAATTTTTCTGGAGGGCCACCTGCCCGGTCCTCTGTTTGAAACAATTTTTGTGAGTGCCACATACAGGCACTCAATCTATTCCATTTTTCTGGAGGGCCACCTACCCGGTCCTCTGTTTTAAAAAATTTTTGGGACTGCCACATACAGGCACTCAATCTATTCCATTTTACTGCAGGGCCACCTACCTGCTCCTCTGGTTTGAACAATTTTTGGGACTGCCACATACAGGCACTCAATCTATTCCATTTTACTGGAGGGCCACCTACCTGCTCCTCTGGTTTGAAACATTTTTGGGACTGCCACATACAGGCACTCAATCTATTCCATTTTACTGCAGGGCCACCTACCTGCTCCTCTGGTTTGAACAATTTTTGGGACTGCCACATACAGGCACTCAATCTATTCCATTTTACTGGAGGGCCACCTACCTGCTCCTCTGGTTTGAAACATTTTTGGGACTGCCACATACAGGCACTCAATCTATTCCATTTTACTGCAGGGCCACCTACCTGCTCCTCTGGTTTGAACAATTTTTGGGACTGCCACATACAGGCACTCAATCTATTCCATTTTACTGGAGGGCCACCTACCTGCTCCTCTGGTTTGAAACATTTTTGGGACTGCCACATACAGGCACTCAATCTATTCCATTTTACTGCAGGGCCACCTACCTGCTCCTCTGGTTTGAACAATTTTTGGGACTGCCACATACAGGCACTCAATCTATTCCATTTTACTGCAGGGCCACCTACCTGCTCCTCTGGTTTGAACAATTTTTGGGACTGCCACATACAGGCACTCAATCTATTCCATTTTACTGCAGGGCCACCTACCTGCTCCTCTGGTTTGAACAATTTTTGGGACTGCCACATACAGGCACTCAATCTATTCCATTTTACTGCAGGGCCACCTACCTGCTCCTCTGGTTTGAACAATTTTTGGGACTGCCACATACAGGCACTCAATCTATTCCATTTTACTGCAGGGCCACCTACCTGCTCCTCTGGTTTGAACAATTTTTGGGACTGCCACATACAGGCACTCAATCTATTCCATTTTACTGGAGGGCCACCTACCTGCTCCTCTGGTTTGAAACATTTTTGGGACTGCCACATACAGGCACTCAATCTATTCCATTTTACTGCAGGGCCACCTACCTGCTCCTCTGGTTTGAACAATTTTTGGGACTGCCACATACAGGCACTCAATCTATTCCATTTTACTGCAGGGCCACCTACCTGCTCCTCTGGTTTGAACAATTTTTGGGACTGCCACATACAGGCACTCAATCTATTCCATTTTACTGCAGGGCCACCTACCTGCTCCTCTGGTTTGAACAATTTTTGGGACTGCCACATACAGGCACTCAATCTATTCCATTTTACTGGAGGGCCACCTACCTGCTCCTCTGGTTTGAAACATTTTTGGGACTGCCACATACAGGCACTCAATCTATCCCATTTTACTGGAGGGCCACCTACCTGCTCCTCTGGTTTGAAAAATGTTTGGGACTGCCACATACAGGCACTATCCAAATTAAATTGTCTCCATAGCAGCCTCCACACGTTGTCTCCATTGCTACCTCCAAAAGTCGTCCATATAGCTGCCTCCATACATCGTCCCTTTATCAAACGAGGTGTGTCAGGCAGAAATTTGGGTTGTTTTCATGGATTCCACATCAAAGTTGTTAACTTTGTCGCCACCCTGCTGTGTAATCCCCAAAATATACTGGCAAACTTTTACCATTTAGGGATATTATTTCAGCGCTTCTTGCGCATCTGTTTACATTCCCCTCACCCGGCATATCCTAAACTTATAAGAACGCTACTACACTTGATCTTATACAAAAGGTTCTTAGAAGTGCTGTTTGGGGAGTAGCCTAGAGACAGGGGCTTGGATTGGCGAAAGCTCGCCTGGCAGCGGAACGCCAGCTCCATGCGCATCATGCGCTTCTTGCGCATCTGTTTACATTCCCCTCACCCGCCATATCCCAAACTTATAAGAACGCTACTACACTTAACTTGGTGCAGGCTGGGACCGAGTCTGACCCTGGGGCTGGTCATATACTGCCGACGCAGAGAATTGCGGGGCCTACCTCGGTCCAGGTCTCAAAGGCCTACTATACCTCCTCCCACCCCTCCTCCACCTCCTCCTCCTCCGAATTACCATCCGTGGGCATGGCGCCATCAGTCGGTAGCTCTAGGCACAGCAGCAGTGCCGTCGCTAAGCGACAGCAGGCGGTGCTGAAACTGCTGAGCCTAGGCGATAAAAGGCACACCGCCCAAGAGCTATTACAGGGCATTCCACATCAAAGTTGTTAACTTTGTCGCCACCCTGCTGTGTAATCCCCAAAATATACTTGCAAACTTTTACCATTTAGGGATATTATTTCAGCGCTTCTTGCGCATCTGTTTACATTCCCCTCACCCGGCATATCCTAAACTTATAAGAACGCTACTACACTTGATCTTATACAAAAGGTTCTTAGAAGTGCTGTTTCGGGAGTAGCCTAGAGACAGGGGCTTGGATTGGCGAAAGCTCGCCTGGCAGCAGAGCGCCAGCTCCATGCCAAGATCCAACTAACATAGTTTTAACTGCAGCACCTTTAATCTACTACTAGTTCACTGCCTCCATACATCGTCCCCTTATCAAACGAGCTGTGTCAGGCAGAATTTTGGGTTGTTTTCATGGCTTCCATGTTAACTTTGTCGCCACCCTGCTGTGTAATCCACAAAATATACTGGCAAACTTTTATCATGTACCGATATTATTTGAGCGCTTCTTGCTCACCTCCTTTGGTTCCTCTCTGCCACCCATTGGTTTGAAGCCTGAGTCCATTTAGGGTATGTCGCCATGCCACTCTCTAGCCTGCTGCCGCTGCCTCTGCATGCCGTCCCCTATAGTGTCAGGGTCAATTATTGGATGTTTTAGATGCTATCTAGCTTCATTCTGTCACTCTGTCATGGCCATGCTGTTGCCCATAATTTTGGCATAATGGTGCGATTATGCAGCCTCAGAGGCATCCATGCATGCTGCCCCTGCTGTTTCCTGTCCATTTCCGTGGTGTTTCCATCCTTTTCTGAGGTTCCCAGGTGTTTGGCCAAGCTTCCCTGTGCAGAGCCTTGGTCCCCTTGAAAAATGCTCGAGTCTCCCATTGACTTCAATGGGGTTCGTTATTCGAGACGAGCACTCGAGCATCGGGAAAAGTTCGTCTCGAATAACGAGTACCCGAGCATTTTAGTGTTCGCTCATCTCTAATTTTAACCCCTTAAGGACGCAGGGTTTTTCGGCTGATTTCTCGCTCTCCAACTTAAAAAATCCATAACTTTTTCATTTTTACGTGCACAGACCTGTGTGAGGGCTTATTTTGTGCGTAACAAATTTTACTTTCCCGTGATGTTATTTATTTTAACATGCCGTGTACTGCGAAGCTGAAAAAAAATTCCAAATGTGGAAAAATTGAAAAAAAACCACACGTGCGTCACGTTCTTGTGGGCTCAGTTTTTACGACTTTCACTCTTCGCTCCAAATAACATACCTACTTTATTCTTTGGTTCGGTGCGATCGCGGTGATACCAAATTTATATAGGTTTTATTGTGTTTTAATACATTTTCAAAAATTAAACGAATGTGTACAAAAAAGAAAAAAAAATTTTTGCCATCTTCTGACGCTAATAACTTTTTCATACTTTAGCGCACGGAGATGTGTGAGGGGTCATTTTTTGCGAAATGAGGCGACGTTTTCATTGATACCATTTTGAGGTCTGTGCGACATTGTGATCATTTTTTATTTCATTTTTTATGTTATGTAAAAAGGTGTAAAAGTCGCATTTCGGACATTTGGGCGCCATTTCCCGCCTCGGAGGTCACTGCCGGCCGTAACCGTTTTTATATTTTGATAGATCGGGCATTTTGGGACGCGGCGATACCTAATATGTCTGTGATTTTTACTGTTTGTTATGTTTTATATCCGTTCTAGGGAAAGGGGGGTGATTTGAACTTTTAATATTTTATAAATTTTTTTTATTTTTTAAACTTTTTTTTTTCTTTTTTTTTTCACTATTTTTTAGACCATCTAGGGTACATTAACCCTAGATGGTCAGATCGCTCCTACCATATATTGCAATACTACAGTATTGCAATATATGGCATTTTTGCAGGTCATACATTACAATGAGCCACTGGCTCATTGTAACGAACCTGCATAAACCATGTAGCCTCGTGTTAAAAGAAGACCCGAGGCTACCATGGTAACCGATCGCCGCCCCCTGATGACGTTCGGGGGCGTGGCGATCGAAAAAAAGATGGCGGCGCCCGTGCGCCGCCGTCTTTTAAACGCCGCCGGCGACTTTGCCGGCGGCGTTTAGAGGGTTAATAGCCGCGTTCGGTGCAAGCACTGACCGCGGTTATTAGCGGTGGGGGTTTTGTGCAAAATTCAAAAACCCCCACCTCTGTATGAAGAGGACTCAGCCCGTGAGCCCTCTTCATACATCCCTTATACCTCTGCGCCGTAGAGCTACGGCGCAGAGCGTTAAGGGGTTAAAGATGTTGGATTGTCATAAGAATCAGGATTAACAATAAAGCTTAATTGCAGACACCTGTGATAACTGTTATAGCTGTTTATTGTTGCCTAGGACTAAAGTACAGTAAATTACCTATTACCAAAGGTCCATTTGTAACTAGGGGTCGTCTGTAAGTCTAGTGTTCTTAAGTAGGGGAAAACCTGTATGTCAAAAAATGTCCTGCAGGAAGAGTTGTGACATGAGCATACCCTGCCTAAAACTGGCCAGTCTTGGGGGAGGATGCAAACATATCAAAATGTGAGTAGATGGGCTGGGCAACCACTGAATCAGTAGAAAATTGAGACAGATGATATAAGTTGTATTGTCAATAAAAGTTGTTAAATAGATTTTCCTGTACCTTGTACAATGTATGATAGAAAAAAATGGAAGAAAGCAATAAATAAGTTTATTTATTAAAAAAGAACTGAAGCCTCTCCTCTGGGTGGTATGTTTATTAGCAATCTAACTGTGTGTGGTATTATTGCTCTGCTCAGTATGTTTAATCCCAATAAGTTGGTTCCGATCAGTTTTTGGAAGGAGGCCACCTTATTTTTTAATTCCAAATCAATTTTTTGAAGAGCCTTGACATGCTGCACATACAATTTATTAAGACTGGTATTTTGTATTTGTATCCTGGTCTTGAACATTTGGCCTCTTGATAAATCTGAATTAAAATCTAGGCCAGACTTGAGTAAGTAAATATATTTGATCCTGATTCCCACTCTGCTATACCTCATTTTTCCAAAAAGGGGCAAAGAGGCACAAAATACAATTATAAGCTGGAATTTTTTAATAGAGAAATTCTAACTATTGGCATGCATTGTATGGCAGTTTTCTGGTGTCCAGGCATGAGTTTTTACCCCCATCGAGTTCATTAAGAGGTTGACATTTCATGTGGATATATATTGAGACTGTATCCCTGATTATATAATACATTGCCTAGAACTTGGGTTTTGTAGACATCAAATGAACAGTCAAGGTGCTAAAACAAAAGAGGGGTAAAGAATCAAGAGTGAGAAAACAGAATCTGACCCAGGTGAGAAGTTCTGTTTGATTTGCTCTGTAAATGACGGCCTTTGTTTGTCGAGTATGTGTTTGCTTTGGTAAGTTGTTTTAAGAAGTGGACAGGGAGCTTTTCAGAACGGCATGAGGCATATTTCAAAGTTACAGCATAGAAAGATGAGCGAGAAAGCGAAGCACACTACACAGGATACCTATAACTATTGTATAGCGTTCCAAGCAAATGTCGATCAAATGCTTCTGCCTGTTTCGCTGTTACGAACAAAATATCATTCCATTATACAACTTGTCCTTTGTGGAGCTGAACTTTCACATGTTAAAGTAGAGTTTTACTAGAAAAATATTGCATTGAAAATTCTACTATAACTTACACATTGCAGGTTCGGGGAGTTTTTTGAACAAATCTGAATTGTATTTTCCACTGAGACATAGACTGGATTCAATCACATCTACTAAATAGAACACAAAGAGCTTTCTACAACTAGAAAGCCCATTGTGTGATCGGTCTAATGATACACAATATCTACGAAGAGATGAACCTTGGCAGCAGCCTGTAAAAGGCTCCACAATGTGCTATGACTAAAATGGATTGGAGGGATTGAATTTTTTTAGGATCCTCAAATTTATTTCAGAAAATGAAATGTCAAATCTTTTGGGCAGGTTCTGACAATTTACCATTTTTGTTGGAAAGACAAGTGGGCACAATTTGTGATGTCACCTCTCTTACTGGGTTATAAGACCACTTTGTCAAAAAACTAGTTTGGCTCTGGGATTTACCGGTAGGTACTGTTCGAGTGACTCAATCATTTTTCACCATTCACAGGGTAGGTTTGCTCCTCATGGAGTTGTCTTGCCACTGGGGCATTTAGCCAGGGATGAATTAAGAACTCATTGAGCTCTATACTGTGTCAAAATTGAGGGTCCTTGAAAAAGGGCTCATGTATACATGTGTGTTGAGAGCCAGTGTACATTTATGAGGGGTACAGGACCAGAGGTCCCACTCTTTTTGATCTGAGTGCAGTATTAAACTTGGTTGGGTAGGCCCCCCCCCCTGGAATTATGACCAAATCCATCAAATTAAAATCCATTAGTATATTTAGCTCAAGCTTTCCAGGAAATTGTGCTGCAAAGGATTTAATGCAGATGATGGTCACCAATGGATCAAGATCAGGTCAGACAAAATCTGGATCTGAAAAATATCAAGCTGGGCCATCAATAATAATTTGAAAAGCAGTGGCGGAGTTGGGTTAGGATATGGGGATCAAGGTCAATGAATCACTTTTGTAGTGAACTAGAAAGTTAGAGACCACAGGATTCTGGCACCTTTCCTGGGAGGGAAGGTGTCTTTTATAAACAGGACACATTTACATAGGGCTCACTGATTTAATGAATTCAAGAACGTAACAGATGCACCAGGATCCTGGGAGAGTAAAGTAGACGATAGAGAGAGTAAAAGCTTGTGACTTTTTCTCTCAGTAAAGGTAACATGTTCATCTATTTGCCATCCATGGTTACAGAGGCCTACTTACTATGTGGGCAGACCACAGGCCTTGCCCTGATATTCTTACCATGCTTCCCTGCATAAAAAGCTGCACTTTCAGGTATCATCCACTTGGGGAGCAGAACAAGGTTTTTTCAGTTTTTATTGAGCTCAGTGGAAACTGCATGAATTTCCTTATCATAGAGCTCCCTCTAGTGGTGACTGCATCGCAATCTGATTTATACATGTTTAGAATGAGCTAGGTAGTGATAGGGCATCTGGAGATCCAAGTCTTCCCCTTTCTTATGGAGTCCCATTGCTGCCTGTGTATCTGCTCTATAAACTCTGGGTTGGAAGGCCATTGGACACAATTTCAGGTCCATTATTTAAAGGGGTTTTCAAAGTACACAAAGTATTGGTTTATATTATACTGTTTAAAGATTGAATTACATTTATTATCTAGAATCAGACATCAGGATAAATATGGTGCTGTTTTAAACGGTCTTTTATAAGTTTACATTACCAAATTATGAGGCCTCATGAACAGGACCCGGTGCTTACCCGGGTATAGCATATGACCCCTTCCAGAAGAGAGTGGGTGAGCTCCTCATCCCTCTATATTGGAGCCAGGCAGATCCTATTTTTTGTGGCACAGCCACCTGGTGGTTTGGCACGCCATGACTGGCAGCCATAGATCACAATTGTGGACCTGGTATGGTCATTACAGTGTTGTGCATTGGGGTCTTAGACAGGATAAGTAGATCTGCTGCAGCAAGTGCAGGTACAGTATGTTTTCATTTACAAAGAAAGATTTGAGGCTTGTTATTCTTATATTTTACTTACTTTACTGATTCTTTGGATTTAGTGGTTGACTGGTTCAATTTCCCAAAAGTTCACTGATAATTTGTGCATTTCATAGATGTAACTGTAAAGCATTTTAATGCACATTTTTGTTGTTGACTTCATCGGTGCAAATATGGGATTGTAAAAAAAAAAAAGAGTGCTAAACGTTTCCAACTATTATAATCCCACAAAAAACTTAAGAATTCAACACAGATAACCTAAAAATACAACATTACAGAAAACACATAACTCACCCAAAATTCTGTGCATGATCTTTAACAGTTGAGTCCCATTACAGTTTTCATCAAAATGAGGTAAAAAATTTTAGAAGTGAAAAAGCCCTGGTCTCCAAAGTTCTCCAGCAGCCACATAAAGCTTCCCCCGCAACATATCATGGCTAAGACCCAGACACCAGTCTCTGTTGTTTTATTCTGGTCTAGGTCATGAACTCGTCTGTCTCTGGTCGTGGCTTTTCTCTTTCAAATTCTTGTGCCTTTGATTTCAGACTTTCTGCTTTCTTTTTTATTGATGTTTTTATTTCTCTTGCTGGTCTTGTGCTGGTCTTGTTCTTTTACTGACACACTCTTTATTCTGACTTTCTGATCCATTATTTAACCCTGTCTTGAAAATCCATGATTTGTTGACCTCTTTTATTGCTAGTATTCACCTTTTATCTACATATCCTTTTCATAACTGGTTGGTACTGTAACAAGCAGAGGGTTGTGAACCCACTGTGCTATCGTGCTGGTTTTACTTTAGGGCCCAAAACTCTATCCTTGGACTTCTGCGGTTTTCACCCTTTCACCCTTACAGTGATCGTAAGTAAGACTCTTTCCTCCAGTGGTGGTCCCAATAGAAATAATAGCTAGCCCAGCAAGTACAGAAACTCTACTTCCAGACACTGAGGGGTCAGTCCTAAGTCAAGGCAGGCAAAGTAGAACCAATAACTGGTAACAAGCTGCAAGTCTTGGCAGCGGTACAAGATCAGAAACAAGCCCGGGTTATATATATGGAGGAAAGCGGAACAGAGTCACAGAACAAGCCAAGGGTCAAATATGGGTAGTCCTCATCACACAGGAGGATTAGCAGAACTAGGAACCTTTGCTAATGAGATAGGGACCTGGGCATGCTACACTAGGTGAGCGCTTATAGATGGCGAACACCAATTCTGGTGCACACACTGGTTCTTAAAGGAAGGTTAGAGAGTTGGCACCCACACCCTTTGGAAACTAGAATAATTTTAAAATCAGATTAGACTTGGCAATTAATTTAGGAACAAATAAAGAAAAATCTAAGAATTGGTAAAATATTAAATCTCATAGTACATTATTATTTCGATGTAATTTCCAGGGAAGAGGCCGGTGACTCCATTGGAGACTCGGCAGCAAGAGGAGTTACCAGAATCCCGGAGTAGGGATTTCTGGGATGTGAACGAGCAAGGCAATTAAAGTAACCTTGCATCTGGGTAAATGTTGAGGAACGGACCATTTTTTTACCTAGGCAACAATAGATATAAATAAAAGACTGATCCATTGTTGTTTTTGACTTCTCTTTCCATTGTGATTACAACAATTCAGAAGTATTTAATGTGACATTAATATAATGTATCATTCCAAAAATATAAATTATATAAAAAAATAAAATGTAAAAAATAGAAAAATACATGTATAAAAATGCAATATACCTGTCCATATCAGAATCTGATCCCTGCCGGACAATGGTTCTGTCCAGATGTCAAGACTTGGCCGATATATGTGAACTCTTTCGGACAGGCTAACCATCTTCAGGTCATAGAACTGGTCTGGGTTTATTCTAAGCATGCAGAGGAGAAAAGCTTTTAGGAATTGAGAAGGATTAGGAGAGAGGGTTTAATACAGTGCATTACCAGAATATGTGACAGCGATAGTGAACCAGGGGCATTGTTTGATAAGCTTTTGCCTGAACTTTACTGAGGCCAAATGATACAGAAGCAGAAATAAAAAGCACACAGCATAAAACACTATAGCGGAAATATATATCTGGATTGATATTTGGCCTTGGGGTAATATGACTCTTAATGTCAACAGAAATGTCTTGTTTTAGCCTTTCCATGTCCTGTCTTAAAAATAAAAATACTAGCAATGAATTTACAGACAGCGCAGTGTTAGCCAACAGGTAAAGATTTCAATTGTAGATATTGTATATTTACAATGCAATATACTGTCTGATTGATTCCAGTATTTATATGCTTGAATTGAAATCCTATTATGAGCTTTAAAGGTTTTCTAATACTATTTTATTGTAAACTTCCCTTCAGCTAATAAATATGAATATTAATCACTATCAAAATGACTTCTCCCGAGCTGCACCAGTTCTCTGGAATGCCCTTGCTTGGACTACCAGACTGACGCCGAACCACCTTAGCTATAAAAAATTGCTCTTAGAGCCATCTCTTTAATGCAAGTCTATCATGTCCCCTTACTGCATGTAACTTCAGCTCTCTCCCTTCTATGTAATCCTGCAAGCACTAGATAACAATTTACAGGCTGTTTCGCAGTCCTATTTTATCTAATCTATGGATGTTTTTCTTACTTTTCAACATGAAATCAGAATAATACTATATACTCCATTAAACACTTGTACAATAATGCAGGTCCTTCAGTATTATCTTATAATTGGCATGTTGAGATGCTACTATAGGCTTCAATTTGCACTTAACCTACATCTTTAGAAGGTACCAGGCCACCAACACTTCCACATAAATGTTCCATTAAAACCTTCTGTGACCTTATTAGATAATGATTACGTTAAAGTTAGCACGTAACCTTTCCAATTGAAATGGTCATTGATGGTGACCTACACCCTCACTGAATCTTTAAATCTATATATTGCCACTTACGGTAAACTCCCCCCTGTGACCCGGTCAAGTGAAAGGCACATTCACAGCGCTCTATTAATACATTGACTGATAAATGCATTGGCGATGCTCGCTGACCTAACCATATGAATCAATACAACTTTGTTTTTCATCTTCTGCACTTGTGGCTAATAATGAGGTCAAAACTCAAGTACAGGGTCCTCAAAATAACAGCATTGTGAAAGTCCATTAGCATCATGAAAGCTGTAAAATGATTTTGTTTTTCCTGCAAGTCAAGCCAACGCTATAACAATATATCTTTTGTTCTCTCCTTGCATGCAGTAAATACAACTTGCCACCAACCATGTTTCTGGATAGGGTCCTCTTTTTCCCATAACAGTATCTAATTAAGCTTTTTGTCCATTGACTTGGAAGTAATTGAGGTTAATTGAGCCCATCACCACTCCAGCGAATGTTCTGGGAATAGGACTTGGAGAACAGAACACGCTGGGATGCCAGGTAGGTTTTGCATTTACCAATGTGGGTGTTTTTGTGTAGGATGGAACATACTGTTTAAGGCTCTATGCCCACCTCAATTTTTTTATTTAGCCATTTACAAAAACAACAAAAAAGGGTATAGCAGGCAGTAGGGGACTGATCATGTATTCAAGAGGGACTATGAACAAATTAGACCCCAAAACTCTTGGTCATCACAAAGTCATAGTTTGTCATACAGGCACCAAGTAAGGGATAAACCTGTGATAGGTGCCAGCACTGGCCAAGGGTGTTGTTGAGTATCTGGCTTTGCATGGTGATGCAGTAGCAGTAAAAACAGTCCCCTGGTTAAATACAAGGTTCTGTAGGTTTGTTCTTACGTTGTATGTAAGTCGAAACTGTATATTTTCTAATTGTAACCGCAGCTCAAATTTTTTGGGTCTCTGTGACAATTGGATTTTAAAAATGTTGGGTTGTCATAAGAACCAGGATTAATAATAAAGTTTAATTGTAGACACCTTTGAGGTCCGTTTGTAACTGCAAGTCGTCTGTAAGTTGAGTGTTCTTAAGTTGTGGACTGCCTGTAGTGCTATGTTTACGCCAGAATAGTAAAGTGGCGGAAATAGTCCTGTATGATTTTTTAGCAGCGTAAAAAAAAACACAAACTTTTTTGAGCTTTTGTATGCCAAAGAAGCCCAGCAAAATCAATGACCAAATAACCTCATGCTAAATCTATTTGTTCAGGTGATTCCATAGATAGCTGAACATTGTTCTTCACAGTCTCCAGGAGTTCTATAGAAAAGTAGTATAAGCAGTGACAGAATCCATGACACTAAACTAATATTAAACATAATGGTCCCATTCCCCTAAATGAAGTGCCTGGCAGTTGGACCCACTGGATGACCCAGAATTAAAATTGAACCACTATCCGTAAATAAGTTGTCTATTACTTTGAATTCTATTGAACAAAAGTAAATACCTTATATACTCGAGTATAAGCCTAGTTTTTCAGCACAAAAAATGTGCTGAAAAACCCAAACTCGGCTTACACTCAAGTCAAAAAAATAAATATATCTAAACTCACCTTTCCGGTGACCCCTGTATATCTTCTGTGCAATCTGTCTGGCAGCGGCGGCAGGCTGTATACACTGGGGCAGGGTCTGGCAGGCTATATACACTGGGGCAGGGTCTGGCAGGCTATATACACTGGGGCAGGGGCTGGCTGGCTATATACTGGGGAGAGTGTGACCAATGCATTTCCCACCCTCAGCTTATACTCGAGTCAATAGGTTTTCCCATGATTTTGTGGTAAAATTAGGGGCCTCGGCTTATACTCAGGTCGGCTTACACTCGAGTATATACGGTATGGTTGATATTCTGTTTAAATCTAGTCTGATGTGGTTAAAAAGGGGTTCATCTACTTGGCAATAAATACAGATGCACTTCCTGTTAAAATTTTTGGAAATAAAAATGGCAGCCAAATTTTGTACCATCTTATACAATATCCATATGAAATTTCTAAAAGAAAACTCAACTTCAATAGACTTAATTTTTCCTTGTAACATAGTATTTTATAGATTGATATCTATTACTTATTGTTTGTATTTTTTGTATTTTTGCAGCCGTGTGACTTGCTATTTACTCATTTTGATGGTTTTACTTTATCGTTGTCTAATATTTTTTGAAAGAAAAGTTAGTACTTGAAATAAAGTGTTAAAGTCCATTTCGTATTGCTGCACTAAACATGACAGGTCTAAAGTGTTGATGTCAAGCTCGTGTACCGTCTATTGTAGCGAGAAAGCATCGGAACAATCCTTGCTTTAGGCAACAGACTACATATTTTGCATTGATTCGCCAACACAACCCATGCTTATTACCCTTTACTCTATAGCACACGGCTTCAAAATGGAACCTAGAAAAATGAGCCGCTTTGTGCAACTCAACAGAATATAGCTTTAATCCATACTCAGCAGGCTTTCGTTGAAATATGGCCGCCACATATTGATTTTTTTCTACTCAGCTCAACTGGATAAAAATTTGTTTGTGTTGCAATATTGGTTCGCCCAGAACCCTAAAACAATCCTCTCCACGCACTGTAATCACCCGCCTGTATCTCCAGGATAATAACATTTCTGCAGAGAAATAACACTATAGAAAGCCCCTTCTTCATAACAAACACCAAAAAAGATTCTTCCATTCCCTCTGTTAATTCTTACACTTCTTGACCTGTGTGATATTAACCATTACTGAGCTCTGTTATCGCAGTCTGAAGCCAGTTAGGGCTATAAACAGAACTGGGAGCTGAGCAGTAGTGCAATGGGAAAAATATCAGAATAGCTGCTCACATCTAGTCTTCTAGGATACAACAGTGCTATGGATTTCTACCAAGTTTGTAAAAAGGTTTGCATTTCTTTAACTTTTCCAAGGTTTTGAGTAATCAACCTGCTGACGGGCTCCTATACTATACAATAGGTAGTTACCTGGTTTTTTTTTCCCAAAAAGTCTTCTGCTCTGTACATGCAAAACTTATCAGCTATGATTTACCACTAACATGAAGTACAATGTGACAAAAAAAAAACAATCTCAAAATCACTTTGATAAGTAATAATGATAATCATACAAAGCGACACAGGTCAGAATACAAAAAATGGTGATCAAGATGAAGTATTTGTAGGGTTTTTGCATGGTTGATTTCCTTTAAGCTATAAACTGGCGAAAATCCAATTGTCATATGGACAAAAATGTTTTGTCTGGAGCTACAATTCTAGAATATACCTGTTCTGACTTACATACAAATTCAACTTGCTATGTCATGAACAATGAGGGCATGCAGGCCTAATTGGATAGAGGTAATAAAAGTAAACCAAAACAGTGCATAGCATAATCATGTGTGACGCAATACACACAAATGTTATTCATAGTAAAACAATACTGTACCCGTGTCTGTCCAAAAGGAGGAAGGGGGTAATTCTCAAGTGATGATAGGATAGTTTATTTTTCCTTTTTAGGGCATACTATAAGTATGTGGAGTCAACTTAAGAATAGATTGGTCATCAGTCATTACTCTCAACCTCGAAATGCATATATATGCAAACTTGGATGAAGCAAGTCTGCATGTATAGGTGGGATGAGCTAAGTGATGGATGAGCAAGAGTTTAGAGGTCTCCATACACATGGTCCTTTGTTTCCCCAAAATCTACACATTCATCCAATATTTATCCAATTTGCATGACCAGATTGTGCTCATTGGGGCAGATTTACTTACCCGGTCCGTTCGCGATCCAGCGGCGCGTTCTCTGCAGTGGGTTCGGTTCCGGCCGGGATTCACTAAGGTAGTTCCTCCGCCGTCCACCAGGTGGCGCTGCTGCGCTGAAGTTCCCCGGAGGCGCGCTGGAATGCCCTGAAATTCACCGGCCTATACCTGGTGAAGGTAAGTGTAATTTTCGCGACACATTTTTTTTCTTAAATGCGGCGTTTTTTCCGAATCCGTCGGGTTTTCGTTCGGCCACGCCCCCCGATTTCCGTCGCGTGCATGCCAGCGCCGATGCACCACAATCCGATCGCGTGCGCCAAAATCCCGGGGCAATTCAGGTACAATCGGCGCAAATCGGAAATATTCGGGTAACACGTCAGGAAAACGCGAATCGGGCCCTTAGTAAATGACACCCATTGTCTTTTTTTATTTTAGTAGTTTTATTTATTTTACATCTTTGTATATTATTAAGTATTTTTCCATTACAAACAAATCAATCAACCAAGACATTACTGATAACTTTGAAATGAAGAAAAAGTTCATTCCTTCCCACGCCATCATTAATATAATTAAGTGACCTGAAAAAAATCAGAGTTATTTTACTATAATAATCTTTGTCTTTGCCAGTTTTTGAAAGTGTGATATATAATTCCCAAATAATTACATTCACAAAACACAGGCTGCATCAGGAGCCATTAATGCACACGCTGAAATATAATACTGCTTACTTAACACCTTTCAGAAATCGTAAATCATGCGCAAATTCTTTGCCATTTATCTTTATCAGGGCTGAAAGAATGAATAAATAATGAACAGCTCCAGGCAGTTTGCAAGCGGAACGTAGAAGGAGTAAAAGCAGCAATGTGCTACCATGCCTCCGCGCTCTGCCACTAAGCGTGAAGACGCCACTGGATGGGTGTTCATTCAGGTGGTAAACTATGGATCACAAACTACACAACATAGTGCTGCCATCTCTAATACTTTATACCTCCTGTAAGTGTCTGCTAAGTTTGACTTGCCCATTCCGACACATAAGCTTTTACTCTTTGTAAAGGATAAAAAAGTTGAAATGTATCCCCTCTTAACTTAAAGGACATCTACCACCAGGATGAAGGATTTAACACCAAGCACACTGACATACTGGTGTGTGCCTCCTCTGCCAGGATCTGCTCTTCTGTTAGCTTCTTATGCCTCTGGTTTTTACAAAAAGGGCTTTTAAAGTTATCCAAATACTCCTGAAGGGCTCCGAACTTAATAGGTGTTAATAAAGCCTGGAGCCCCTCAGTCTCATTTACACAATTTTAAAGCCTTTTTTCTTATGACAAAGTCATAAGAAGCTAAAAGAAGAGAAGAACCTGTCAGAGAGGGCACACACCAGTATGTCAGTGTGCTTGGTGTACAATCCTTGATCCTGGTGGTAGATGTCCTTCAAAAGAAATCTATCACAAAAATGCTTCATGATAAACCAGGGGCACTTACTCATAGATCCAGGCACCACGACTGTGGTAATATTGTTTGTTATCCATGGCCTTCTTCCTTCTAAAAATCAACTTTTAATATTATGTTAATGAATCTAAAGGGTTCTGGGGGGGGGGGGGGTTCCAGAGTTCCTCCATGAATCTGCAGCATGGATGGGCTCTGGTAACAACCGCCCAGAGCTCTTCAGGCTCCTTAGCATAATTGTAAAAGCTGATTTTAGAATGAAGGAGGCCATGGCTAATAAATATTAGAATAATATCGCAATGCCCTGATCTATGAGTGCCTTTGGTTTATCATGCTTGAATTAGTGGTAGATTTTCTTTAAAAAATAAAGTAAATGTGAAGACATACTAACTTAGGCCCTATTCAGATGGCCATTATGGGGATTATGATTTATGACCAGATCACGGCCCCTATTGACTTCTGTGTCTCCTGGTCACTGTGCGGTGAGCACAGGGGGCCTCATCGCAGGGTCAGGATCCGGTCCTGGCGAGCAACTGGCTGTGTGAATGACCCCTTACAGTGGATGATTCATTTAAGATGCATAGTCCCTGTTTCCTCTACTTCTGGTCCTGGATGGACTGCAATCAATAAATGTAGTGATCAGTTAATGGTCTCATTGGTCACATATACAAGAATGGCAAAGCTGTTTTGACAACCAAGATCAGTCTGGGACTGAAAGCAGTAGGAACAGAATATATATAGATATGTCTTCTTTTTAATTAAAATTCCCTATTACATAAATAATTAATTAATTCATAATATGCTAACCAAACCCTTTATAGTCTGCATACCCAACAACCACACAATAACCATGTAACACCTCTTGCCCAGTTAAGGGTGCCAGACAGGAACAGGAACAGGAGGAGTTAGTGTGCACAGAGAGACTTAAGCAAGATAGTAGTGTGTTTTGCTGTGTCATCCTGACACACAGAGAGACCTAAAAAGCAATAAAAGCAAAGGGCCTATCTTGTGCTATGATGTAAAGGACCAGAGAATGATAATCGGCACTCAGATGTTGTAACAGACAAAGGAACTCTCCCATCCTGCTGGAGTTAGACTGAAGACCACCAACAATCCAGAGTGCTGGTCCATCAACAGCCTGCATTTCTGACATCCTTCAGTAGATCTCTTAATGGGAGGGTCCACTCTGTTAGATATACACCAATTTTTTAGCACATGAGAAGGACGGACTAGAAATCATCTAATGACCTGACATTTTGTGAGGTCCTCACATCATCTGCATATTTTCAAAAACAGCTGTGGGAAGAAAAAGTGAAATCGCACACACAACATCGACCTGCTGTTTCGCTAATCTCTATTGCCACAAGAGAAATGTTTTGTTCCGCAGATTCGTCTTCATGTAGATTAAGCATTTGGCAAAGTATTAAAATGCAGTCTCATTATCGAGCAAGTGATAAGAGTTGCAATAATTGGAGGAAAATGGCCGGTACTTGTACATGTAGCATCACTAGCAAGCAAGATAAAAAAAATTGGAACTTATTCAGAAAAACTCATTGGGGCACATTTACTTACCCGGTCCAGTCGCGATCCAGCGGCGCGTTCTCTGCTCTGCATTCGGGTCCGGCCGGGATTTATGAATGTAGTTCTTCCGCCGTCCACCAGGTGGCGCTGCTGCGCTGAAAGTCATCTCATCGCGCCGGAATTCACCACCTCGGACCAAGTGAAGGTAAGCGGTCCCCAAGCGACACTTTTTCGGTTTTTAAATGCGGCGGTTTTTCCGAATACGTCGGGTTTTCGTTCGGCCACGCCCCCCGATTTCCGTCGCGCGCATGCCGGCGCCGATGCGCCACAATCCGATCGCGTGCGCCACAATCCCGGGGCAATTCAGGTACAATCGGCGCAAATCGGAAATATTCGCGTAACACGTCGGGAAAACGCGAATCGGGCCTTTAGTAAATGACCCCCATTATGTAACTCTCTACATGCCATGCTTTTCAAATTAGGGTAAAGTATTTCTTTTTGGGGAGGGGTCTGGAATAGCTACGTTAATGGATATTCCCATTAACTTATATACCTGCGCTACCTGAACTACTTAAATCTCATGTTGCCTCCATTGCAGAGGTTCCTGTGGATAAGGCATAATAAGGAAGTGTATTAAACTGGTTCACCGCAAGAGTTAAAAAAAAAGACGTGATTGTGACATGACTTTGTGCTGTGTATCACTTGATTTCTTTATTTTTCAACCTGCTTTGTCTTGGCTGCGGTTTGATTAATAGAAATTTGCCTGGAAAGTTCTTTGTATATATGATCAAGATTTTCTTATGCAGCTTTACAAAGTGAATGTCAGCAAAATGAAAGGTGGAGAAAAAGACTTCAAAGAGGAAAGATACATAGAAGTCAGACCTTTGGGTCACTTTCACAGCAAGGTTTTGTAACCCAACTGCAAAATTTGTATGACAACAGCAGATTTGGACATGACAATTCATTGACACTGTCAATTTACCGATATGTGTAAAAAATTTTAAGAAAATTTTTAAAAAATGTAGTCTTTCCATATACCGATGGGTTAATACAACACATGCAATGCGTATTCTAGGACTATGAACATTAAATAGTTTGCTTTTATGATTCACAAATTTTATGGGCTTTCTAAAGTACACAGAGTCATCTCAAAGATGGCCGCCATCTACAACTACAACTCACATGATCCCTCAGTTCTCACTAACAGCAAGTTCCTCTTATGCTCTGCTCACAGCGATGATCAGATTGTCCTACTCTATTACCTTAGTAATCATATGTGTAACTTCCATCACTTCACATCACCTCACTGAGATGGGTCTCACCACATCAAATCATACTGAATGCCCTGCAACCAACCGACTACAGCCAAACATAGTGATGATCACATGACCTACCCAGGCAGGTGCAGGTGATGTGAACATGTAACCAACAGCCATATTTTGTCCTGTGTCTGCTCCTCATGGAGGAAATCAATGGACTGATTAAAAGGCCAGTAGCTTTTAATTCTTCAGTATACTGTATGTCCACAACATTTTTCTGCTAAGGGTAGCAAAATTCTAAATAACTAATTACACATTGACTTATATTTTAATTACCCATTTGAATATGAATTATGCCCATTTCTGGAATACCCCTTTAAGTTTCTAGGGATGAGTATATCTACTGAAAAGGCTCTTTTGCTACCGATTTCCTATCTATGAAATTGGTCATAAGTTGTTTAACGATGGGTTTGTTACAATTAGCACCTCCCCTGATAGTTTGTTATACATATATTATGGCTGCAGTCAAAAGAAAACAGCTGTGTCCATGGTAAATCGATTCTCCAGCCACTGCACTCTCATAAATGTGATCAAGAGCTGCTCCTGCAGTGACCGTTGGTGCATGCGCTGTGCTGATTGGATGAAGAGGCAGAAGAGGAGAAACCGACATAGAGTGATGTGCAATCCTAGGTGGGGGCATAGTGATACCCAAAGCTTTTTCTGCCTTGGGACCAGCTGCCACTTTATCAACCCAGTGAAAAGTTAAGAAGATGTAATGTCCCATGGATTACTCATCCGTGTTTCAGTTGGGAGATACATCTGGTAACTCCAGATTTTATTCATGACTTTGATGCGGGGCAGGGATGGACTTCACAGAAAATTAGTGATGGCTGGGAACTCAATACTGAGAGACAGCCGCCATCAGATCTGTGAAGCCGTCTATCTCCACCAACCTGAATGGGAACATTTCACAGGTCAGCATTTTGGAAATGCTCCTATGTCGAGTCCCTAGGTGCTTTGGTCAGTAGTAGGCAACAATGGTGGACTGACCACTGCAACTTGGTGCCCTTTTTGCTGGTTTTGTTAGATTTCTGGGGCTTCCTGGCCACCACCTCTTTATCAGTACTGTCCCTGCCTTCTATGCATGAGGGGTCTAGGACTTCATCATCATCGTTGTGGACGCAGAACCTTAGTGAATCGTGGCAGACCCAAATCCTCGTCTGACAACGCACCATGGGGATCGCGACAGGACCGGTTAAGTAACTTTGCCCCTATGTCTGAGGCAGGGGCAGGTGGATGGGCCACGGAATCCCAGCTGGGAGAGTAAGACTTGTAGTGTGAGTTAACACTTAAAGTGTTACACATCATGCAAATTAACCCACCCAAAATAAAGACTTCATAATAAATATGATTAAAAAGCATTTCCCTTATCCCTAAATGGTTCCTGTCCATGGCTGCAATGTTACAAAAATCACTTTGTACACTTACATGCAACTTATCTGATGGAAGTCATTCACACTTAGTGAGTCCTGCATATTACATTTTACTTGCATTGCTAAATTATTTTAATGGTAAAACACAAATCAAATATTGATTATTATTAACTCATTCCGGGCATCCATTTAGCTTGTCATTAATTAAGTTATTTTACAAACACTCTAGTAGATTATATTTGTAATCTGTAAAATATTACTAACATTTTGCAAAAGACATCTTCATATCGTCATACCATTAACATTTTGATGAGCATTGATGTTTCTACCGATTTCCGCTAAAGTATTTACATTGTGTTTCTAATCTAATTGTACATGAGCCCACGGGGAAAGGATTCCATCAAAAGTCTAATACTAAGATTGCATATCTTATCATAATGAACTTGAAAGTTGCCATTTTCTTCTCAATATACGGAATGTGTGTGTGTTTTTTTTTTTACTTTTCTGTGTGTTATGGTGTATAGCATATTGCGGTACAGTCAAGTGCACTATACTGCTATTGGTAAGTGGTTTCTAGTATGACTCGATCAATCATGTAATAAAATAGATGCACATTTACATAGATCTCAGATTTCTTCCAGAGCCTTGGCTGCCACTTAATTGTCTCTCTGGGTTTGAACCATCACACAACACTGTGCTAAATCTCTGTCTGATTCCATTTGCATTACCTAATGTATGCGGACAGCTTACTTATGAGCTCCTAAACTATTGAGACAGGGTTATTCTCCATGTTCTGAGTGATCTCTCCAGGGAATGCTGCTTGTAATTGATCATAAATGATGACCAACATAGCCTTAAATACCGAGCCCGCGAAGGTACAAAACAAACATCATAAGCTATAGGAAACTACTTACATGATAATACATCTTATGCATGCCACAAGAAGACATGACAACTTTTAGGAGGAACAGTAATTCCTGTCATGTGATATAAAGTCGAGATGGGTGTTGGGACCAAGAAAGACAAGGAAATTTTCATTCCCATATTTCTAGGATTCCCTGACCCTAAGTTGAACTCAAAATTAGCAAAAAATGTGAAAGAAGTTGCTAATTTTGAGTTCAACTTAGGGTCAGGGAATCCTAGAAATATGGGAATTAAAATTTCCTTGTCTTTCTTGGTCCCAACACCCGTTTTGACTTTATATCTCATAACAGTAATTATTGTTCCTCCTAAAAGTTGTCATGTCTTCTTGTGTCATGCATAAGATGTATTATACTGTTCTAATGCTTAATATTGAGGCAATAGAGCACAAATAGGGTACCTTAGTGCCCATTTTTAAAATATGTAACTATATAGCTCTTCCACAATAACAGTCACATGCAGGGGCGTTGCTAGGGTTGTAAAAGATCCGGGGCACGGGCCCCAATACATATGTAGCGCTCTTTTAGTAATGCCCCCTCCTGTACATAACCCCTCACATAACAACTTTACTGACGGTGTATACAGCTACAGAAACACCAGAGAAATCCCTACTTTTTCCCTCCAGTGACTGCAGGTGACGTCTCCTCCATCTTCTCCATTAGGCATCACCACATCTTATGTTCCTCATTGTCCCCACATCTTTGTTCCCTGGCAGTGTTATCCTGCTGCTGCCCCTAACAATCTCCCCAAATACTGTAAGGCAGCACTCTGTCTTGCATTTAAACAAAACCAGGTGCGTGTTACCCATCACGCCCCAACAGTAAGTAAAGTGCCCAACACAGCCCTCCAGTAATGTGCCCCACACAGCCCCCCAGTAAGAAAAGTGCCCCACACAGCCCCCCAGTAAGAAAAGTGCCCCACGCAGCCCCCCAGTAAGTAATGTCCTCACACAGCCCCCCAGTAAGTAATGTGCCCCACACAGCCCCCCAGTAAGTAATGTGCCCCACACAGCCCCCCAGTAAGTAATGTGCCCCACACAGCCCCCCAGTAAGTAATGTGACCCACACAGCCCCGCACTAAGTAATGTGCCTCACACACAGCCCCCCACTAAGTAATGTGCCTCACACACAGCCCCCCAGTAAGTAATGTGCCTCACACACAGCCCCCCACTAAGTAATGTGTACACACAGCCCTCCACTAAGTAATGTGCCTCACACAGCCCCCCACTAAGTAATGTGCCTCACACAGCCCTCCACTAAGTAATGTGCCTCACACACAGCCCTCCACTAAGTAATGTGCCCCACACAGCCCCCCACTAAGTAAAGTGTCCCACACAGCCCCCCCAGTAAGAAAAGTGCCCCACACAGCCCCCCAGTAAGTAATGTGCCTCACACAGCCCCCCAGTAAGTAATGTGCCTCACACAGCCCCCCAGTAATGTGCCCCACACAGCCCCCCTGTAAGTAATGTCCTCACACAGCCCCCCAGTAAGTAATGTCCTCACACAGACCCCCACTAAGTAATGTGCCTCACACACAGCCCCCACCACTAAGTAATGTGCCTCACACAGCCACCCAGTAAGTAATGTGCCTCACATACAGCCCCCCAGTAAGTAATGTGCCTCACACACAGCCCCCAGTAAGTAATGTGCCTCACACACAGCCCCCCAGTAAGTAATGTGCCTCACACACAGCCCCCCACTAAGTAATGTGCCTCACACACAGCCCCCCCTAAGTAATGTGCCTCACACACAGCCCCCACTAAGTTATGTGCCTCACACACAGCCCCCCACTAAGTAATGTGCCTCACACAGCCCCCCACTAAGTAATGTGCCTCACACAGCCCTCCACTAAGTAATGTGCCTCTCACAGCCCCTCACTAAGTAATGTGCCTCACACAGCCCCCCACTAAGTAATGTGCCTCACACAGCCCTTCACTAAGTAATGTGCCCCACACAGCACCCACTAAGTTATGTGCCTCACACACAGCCCCCCACTAAGTAATGTGCCTCACACACAGCCCTTACCACTAAGTAATGTGCCTCACACTCCCCCCACTCAGTAATGTGCCTCACACAGCCCCCCACTCATTAATGTGCCTCACACAGCCCCCACTCAGTAATGTGCCTCACACAGCCCCCCACTCAGTAATGTGCCTCACACAGCCCCCCACTAAGTAATGTGCCCCACACAGCCCCCCACTAAGTAAAGTGTCCCACACAGCCCCCCCAGTAAGAAAAGTGCCCCACACAGCCCCCCAGTAAGTAATGTGCCTCACACAGCCCCCCAGTAAGTAATGTGCCTCACACAGCCCCCCAGCAAGTAATGTCCTCACACAGCCCCCCAGTAAGTAATGTCCTCACACAGCCCCCCAGTAATGTGCCCCACACAGCCCCCCCGTAAGTAATGTCCTCACACAGCCCCCCAGTAAGTAATGTCCTCACACAGACCCCCACTAAGTAATGTGCCTCACACACAGCCCCCACCACTAAGTAATGTGCCTCACACAGCCACCCAGTAAGTAATGTGCCTCACATACAGCCCCCAGTAAGTAATGTGCCTCACACACAGCCCCCAGTAAGTAATGTGCCTCACACACAGCCCCCCAGTAAGTAATGTGCCTCACACACAGCCCCCCACTAAGTAATGTGCCTCACACACAGCCCTCCACTAAGTAATGTGCCTCACACACAGCCCCCCCTAAGTAATGTGCCTCACACACAGCCCCCACTAAGTTATGTTCCTCACACACAGCCCCCCACTAAGTAATGTGCCTCACACAGCCCCCCACTAAGTAATGTGCCTCACACAGCCCTCCACTAAGTAATGTGCCTCTCACAGCCCCTCACTAAGTAATGTGCCTCACACAGCCCCCCACTAAGTAATGTGCCTCACACAGCCCTTCACTAAGTAATGTGCCCCACACAGCACCCACTAAGTTATGTGCCTCACACACAGCCCCCCACTAAGTAATGTGCCTCACACACAGCCCTTACCACTAAGTAATGTGCCTCACACTCCCCCCACTCAGTAATGTGCCTCACACAGCCCCCCACTCAGTAATGTGCCTCACACAGCCCCCACTCAGTAATGTGCCTCACACAGCCCCCCACTCAGTAATGTGCCTCACACAGCCCCCCACTAAGTAATGTGCCTCACACAGCCCTCCCCCCTTATTCTCCCCCTTCCCTATCATGTCTCCCCCCTTACCTCACAGATGCAGCTCTCTCTCTCTCTCTGTGTGGTCACTGCTTACCCCGGCAGGTCATGTGACCATGACATCATCACAGGTCCTTCAGCCCCTGTGACTATTATTCAACGGAGGCTGAGCTGCTGGGGAAAGCAGTGAAAGCAAACGTTCTCATTACGATCTGTGCAGGACACGGATCGTGTTGAGAGAGAGTAGGATGCCCGGGGATGCCCGGGGAGATCCGGGGCACAGGCCAAAAGATCCGGGGCACAAGCCCCGAATCTTTTGACCTAGCGACGCCCCTAGTCACATGGCCCCACCATCAGGTCAATCATAGTGTCCCACCACGAGGCCAGTAACAGTATGCCACCATCTGGCTACTCACATTGCCCCACTATCAGGTCAGTCAGAGTGACCCACCACCAGGCCAGTCACACTGCCCCACCACCCATCACCAGGCCATTCTTAATGTCCCACCACTGGGCCAAGCTGGTCACACTGCCCCACACTGAGTCTGTCATACTGACCCACCACCTGGCCAGTCATAGTGCCCCATCACCAGGCCATCCATAATGCCCCACCACCAAGCTAAGCAGGTCACACTGCCCCACACTTGGTCAGTCACACTGCCCAACTACCGGGCCGCTCACAGTGCACCACCACAAGATAAATAAGAGTGCCCATTATTAGGCCATTCTCAGTGCCCCTAAGTGTTGAAAAATCCACTGTCACCAAACTGTTCTTTTTTATGTTTTTTATCCAGATGTTAGATGTCCACATGTTGTGTGTTGTAAATTATGAATAACTTTACTCAGTCTATGTTTTTGACATTTTTTGAACATATCATAGTGTGCTTTACTGTTTGGCATTTTATTCAGAACAAATTGGGGCGACAACACCATGCCTTCTGGAAACTGGCATGCAAAGCCTGAAAAAGTTAAGCATTTTGGGCTACAACCATAGAAATTGCAATTTTGTATGACCTTTTGTACAACTTTAAAAAAGAGGCCTGGGGGCAGGGAAAAAGTTGTTGGAGGGCAGAGACATCTCGGCATGCCTAGTTAACTAACCTGCCCCAGAAAACTTGACTGACATAGATTTTAATTCTGTTTTCTGGATACTTTTGAATCATTTCCTACCAATTTTATTAAGCAGAAAAAAAAATCTAAAAATATTTAACTACATACATAAAAAAACACTGATTTCAAATTCTTCAGAACATAATAAACAATGTTAAGCAACACTATCACGTGTTGCAGATTGTGTAATTTTTCTTTTTCTTCACCCATCATTTTTGAATTGTTCCCCCCTTCCCCCGGCACAAAAATTCTGTTTTTAGTACAGTATATGTTCCCTACAATGATATAACTAGACATCTGGTGCTGCTTCAAAACAAGTTCATATGAGGTTACACATAAAAGTTATGGCTTTCAGTGGTGATGGTAAAAAAACAAAAAAATCCTAAGTCCTGAGTGCCCTAATAGGTTAAGGAATAAGTCACTCTGCTCATTATTGGGTTAAAGGATACGCTTAGAAATTGATTTGCTGCACGCCACCAATCCATGCAGACAAATAAAGTTCAGGTGGCATTGCCTAACAACCTCACATGAGGGGCGCAATGGGCATAACAGTAAAAAAAAGCTCCAGTAATGAATTGCTGGTCTATGAGATGTCTCATGTGGATGCAACATGTAGAGGTTTCATTATCCTGAAATTTCACTTGCTGTGTTCTCCGAATGATTCACACTTCTCGAACGTAACCCCCCCCCAAATAACTGACAGGGAGCAAACAAGAATCGGGATGAGACGCCTCCTGACAGCTATTGTTTCTGTAAACAAAATGAAAAATGATCAGGCTCCCGTCTGCTCCACTACCCATTAAATATCAAACGTGAAACCATGTTAGTGAACATGCCAGCACTTCAGCTGCCTCACTCATCCTAACATTTAGCAGAACAGAAGGCAAAAAAAAAAAAGCTGCTAAATCCCTCATCAGATGCCGCCATGGTCCCCCCTCCTCCCTACCAGTGCGATGCCACTTGCCTGATTGGCATCACTGATAACATTCGCCTCTGGTATGGAGAAATAGGAGCGGAGAACACATAAACTTCAGATATGTAATTGCTGAGTGGAGCTGCATATTTTATAGCCTCGATCTTAGTGAGAGATACATGAGTGGTTCGGGGTAATATAGTGAAAGAAATTTTCATGTCTAGGTCAATTTAAATAGTTTTTTTGTTCTGATGTAGTTGACAAGGTTATGAAATCTGGAATTTCATAAGAACATTACATAATACTTGTACTCAGCGCCGTATTTAGAGTTTATGCTGCCCTAGGCACTAACAGTACTTACGCCCCCTCCCCCCTTTTTTGACGTCAAGCGAATGCCGTCAGGACAATTTATAGAGCATCAAAAGTCCCTCCTAATTGCATGTTTTGACTGGTGTGTTTATGTTCGATAGACAGAATACTTTAGGTATATTCTGACCGTGGCTTATTTTCTGTGAGAACAAGCAATCTTTTGCTTTTCCAAAATCGACTTTTATAGAAAGGTCTAATGACCCCTCCCCTTAAAATCCATTACCATACAAAACCTGAAGCAATTAAGATATATACCGTAGTTTAGAATCAAACTTACTGTATAGATATGAAAATAAACCCAAGCTTCCTGTGTAGATACGGTAACAGACACAAGATTACTGTATAGACACAACAACAGAACGAAGCTTAATGTATAAATACAATAACAGAACCAAGCTTACTGTATAGATATGAGAATAAACCCAAGCTAACAGTGTAGATACAGTAACAGACACAAGATTACTGTATAGACACAACAACAGAAGGAAGCTTAATGTATAAATACAATAACAGAACCAAGCTTACTGTAAAGATATGAGAATAAATCCAAGCTTTCTGTGTAGATACAGTAACAGACACAAGATTACTGTATAGACACAACAAAAGAATGAAGCTTAATGTATAAATACAATAACAGAACCAAGCTTACTGTATAGTTATGAGAATAAATCCAAGCTTTCTGTGTAGATACAGTAACAGACACAAGATTACTGTATAGATAAAACAGAACGAAGCTTAATGTATAAATACAATGTCAAAACCAAGTTTACTGTATAGATATGAGTATGAGATTAAATACAAGATTTCTCTGTAGATATGGTAACAGACACAAGATTACTGTATAGACATAACAACAGATCGAAGATTAATGTATAAATACAATAACAGAACCAAGCTTACTGTATAGATATGAGAATAAACCAAAGCTTTCTGTGTAGATACAGTAACAGACACAAGATTACTGTATAGATAAAACAGAATGAAGATAAGTGTATAAATACCATAATAGAACCAAGCTTACAGTATAGATAGAAAGGTTCAAATGAATTGAGAGGCTTAGGGACAGGAAATGCAAGTAAATTTGTTTCCATCAGTTCTGATAAACATTACATGCAGTGAAAAATTTGTATTGGGAAGCAAAAGACTTTGAAAAGACTTCATTAGGCATCTTAAAAGTCATGTTTGAAGTAAACAGTGTCTTACAAGGTAACCAAAAGAGGCAATGTTTTCCATATCCCATCTTGGAAAACGTATTTACATATTTCCCAATGAAAAAAATATGCAAATATGTGCAAATTGTCTGTGTTTTTTAACCCCTTAAGGACGCAGCCATTTTACAGCTTAAGGCTCAGTCCCATTTTTTGGATTCTGACATGCGTCGCTTTATATGGTTATAACTTTTGAACACTGTTACTTATCAAAACGATTCTGAGATTGTTTTTTACCCACATGTTGTACTTCATTTTAGTGGTAAATTTTGGCAGATGAGTTTTGCGTTTATTTACAAAAAAAAAGAAAATATGATGAATTTTTCTGAAAAATTTGCCATTTTTGAAATTTGAAATCATTGCGTTTTCAGGCAGATAGATGTACCACCTAAATAAATTGCTGAATAACATTTCCCATTTGTCTACTTTACATTTTCACCATTTTTTAAATGTCTGGATAATTTATTTTGATGTCACGTGGCTTACAAATCGAATAGCGCTTTTCCGGATTTTCAGAATTGACTATTTTGGGGATAAATACAGTTTTGAATGAAAATTTACATATTTAGCATCAAAACCCCCCTATATAATCAACCCAATTTCAAATCTGCACCCCTCAAGCTATCAGAAACAGATTTTACGAAGATTGTTAACCCCTTGAGATATTCATAGTAATTACATCAAAATGGAGGCGAAATTTAGAATAGTCAAATTGTGCCGGCTATACGTTCATTTAGCCCTAAAATTTACACATTTCCAAAAGATAAAAATACAAAACCCACCATACAATTTGTTCTACAATTTCTCCCGAGTACAGAGACCCCCCACATGTGGCCGTGACTTGTTTTATGGGCACACAGTGAGGCGCAGAAGGGAAGGAGCACCCTACAGCTGCCAGAATTTTACTTTCCTCATTGGCCTCTTTTGAAGGCTATAAAATTTTCGCTTTTGCGCTATTAGGGCCATGTGATGCCATTTTTTTTGCGGGATGAGATGCTTTTTCCAATGTTACCATTTTGGGGTTGGTATCACCTATTGTTGAAAATTTAGGAACTTCTTTTTGAGAGCAGGAGTAGAAAAGCATCAATTCTCTACTGGTTTTTTTACTTTTTTTTTTGTGGTGTTCACCGTATAGACTAATAATCATATTATCTTCATTCTATGGGTCGATACGATAACGGGGATACCAGACACGAATATATTTTCTTGCGTTTTACTAAATTTGTAAAATAAAACCCTATTGTGGGGTAGAACTTTGTTACGAACTTTGTTACGTTTTTGGCTACGGAGCTGGTTGATGGCTTGTTTTTTGCGGGACATGTTGTACTTTGCACCAGTATCATTCTAGAGTACATATGTTTTTTTGATCACTTTTTATAGCATTTTTTGTGGGATTGAATAGGTAAAAATCATAATTTTTGGAGGGTTTATAACAGTTTTCTTTTACGGCGTTCATCGTGCGGGTTCAATAATTATTTATTTTTATTCTACGGGTTGTTACGGACGCGGTGATGCAATATATGTGGGGTTTGTGTTATGATTTAGACTTTTTTTCAGTTATATGTCTCTTTATATGTTTTGCGGCTTTTGGGCATTTTTGGTGATTTATTACTTTATTTTTTTATTGAATAATTTTTTTTTTTACTTTTTCACTTTTTCCACCATGGGAAATGAACAAGCAATAATCTGATTGCTTGTTCATAATAATACCCTGCAATACTTATGTATTGCAAGGCATTATCAGTGTCAGCCTATGCACTTGCATAGGGTGGCACTCTGCCAGTAAGATGACGTCATAGACGCCATCTTACCGGCAGTTCCTGCAGGTAACACTGGGGTCCAGATCGGACCCCAGTGATACCGTAGCAATGATCGGTGCCCCCCGAAAATGATTCGGGGGGGGCGATCGTGGGGGAAAGTCCCCCCAGATGCATGTTAGATGCCGCGGTCGCGATGACCGCGGCATTTAACAGGTTAATCACCCGCGATCAGAGACAACTCCGATCGCGGGTGTTACACTGGGGTGCCGGCTATCAGTCACAGCCGGCACCCCGTGTTTCCCGATGTCGGTTCGGCTCAAATCTTGAGCTGAACCGGCATCGGCTCAGCGTCCGATATATCGGACGCTGAGCGTTAAGTCACTGAGCTCAGCGTCCGATATATCGGACGCTGAGCGTTAAGAGGTTAAACAGCATTTTTATGCATCCACTATGCTGCCTCCACAAAACCCACAAGGTTCCACCCCACGTGCCCCCAATGCCTTATTTTAATATATCCTTATTAAATACCCTTTTACACCTAGTTCTTGCTAGCATTCACTCATTTCTGAGAAACCCTAATGATATTTGGTCTATGTTAACAAAGTAGTACTGTATGAGCTGCATAATCATACAGTGACTGGATGAGAACACTGGCATAGTATAACTTAGTGATAAAACTGGTGGGGGTCCAGCTACTGGGACCTCCACCAAGCATGAGAATGGTGCTGCTATCTCTAGAGTTCCAATTCACTGTCTACACGAGTACCAGAGATAGATGAGCACTTTTTTTTCTGTTGGTCCGATAGTATTGAATGGAGCTGCAAGATGTATGCTCAGCCTTCTGCTTAATTTAACTAGCGAGCATGGGACCCAGTTCTCGAGGTTGGTGAAGGTCCATTCTCATGTTTAGTTGCGATATCCGGAGTCTTTGGTTAGGGGATATTGTTCAAAACTGGGACACCCCTTTAAAAAAAAAAATTAATGGTTGTTTTTAATAAAAATAATATAGACCTCATCAATGAATCAGAATATAGTGAAGACACGACTAATCTGAACCTCATATACACTGTATAGATGTAATTTATTATGACTACTTCGGTTAGAAGTAATATTTTTGACTCTCCTAACCTGTGTGTCGCTCCTTGTCTCCCTTGAGGCCATTGTTCCCATATGTCGCCAGGCGCTAAGTGAAAACACAATCACAGATGATGCCACAATTTCCCTTTTGTGTTTTTTTTCTCCTCAGTGATCTGTCAGTTTTATCTCAGAGGAAAACCATTGTTCTGATGAAAGTGCTGAGCGCTTCCTGCTGTTCATCCGTCATGAAGCGTGCTTTATCGGCTGCTGTTAATCTAGAGTGTGGAACCAATAAATGTATTATAGAGTGGCCAAGCAGTTCTTCTACAAGATTGATAGTTTGAGGACTGTAGAATAGGCTAATTTATTTTTCCATATGGCTTCTTCTGCTTGGCTATGAAAGGTCAGAGCTTCCATTGAAGTATCTGTCAATATCAGGTAGATATAGACACTTGAAGTGACTCACCGTTCCTTACTAAGCACTGACCTGGATGAATACGAACAGGATTAAATGTTTATTTTAGGATTATACTAGGTTTACATAGGCTCTATCCAAAGACAGGACAAGTTCATTTGATGTGTCCTAGTTGTTGACCCACTATGCTATCAAACCAGTTTGATCTGGGATCTGAACTTCACTGCAAAGTGATTGCAAAGCTGCTTTCTCTTGTGGTTGTCCTATTGAGGATAGAAACCGGACCAGATGGTCAGGCAGGGCGTAGTCATAGACCAATCCAAGTTTCATGAAAGGTAGCAGTATCCATAAAACACGCCAAAGCATATGAGTTAGTCATGTTAGAGGGTAGAAGTTCATGGCAGCCAGGATCTCCATTAGAGTAGAATAGGAAATTAGGCTACATTCACATTAACGTGTGCCTGCCGTACCGTAGCACGGTGGGCACATGTTGGCGCCAAGGAGAGGAGGAGGGGGTCAGCACTGCTCACCCCTGTCCCTCTCTACAGTAATATATGACGCACCGTGCCATATTCTGGCAAAAAAGGACATGTATTATCTTTCTCCCGGCTATGGAACTGTATGGCGCCACAGGGTAGTCATGTTAGAGGGTAGAAGCTCATGGCAGCCAGGATCTCCATTAGAGTAGAATACGAAATTAGGCTACATTCACATTAACGTGTGCCTGCCGTACCGTAGCACGGTGGGCACATGTTGGCGCAAAGGAGAGGAGGAGGGGGTCAGCACTGCTCACCCCTGTCCCTCTTTAGAGTAATATATGGCGCACCAAAAAAAGGACATGTCCTATCTTTCTCCCGGCTATGGAACTGTATGGTGCCACAGGTTAGTCATGTTAGAGGGTAGAAGCTCATGGCAGCCAGGATCTCCATTAGATTAGAATACGAAATTAGGCTACATTCACATTAACGTGTGCCTGCCGTACCGTAGCACGGTGGGCAAATGTTGGCGCAAAGGAGAGGAGGAGGGGGTCAGCACTGCTCACCCCTGTCCCTCTCTAGAGTAATATATGGTACACCAAAAAAAGGACATGTCCTATCTTTCTCCCGGCTATGGAACTGTATGGTGCCGCAGGTGTGCTGCACCGTACCGCTGCCGTAGGGTGCCGTGCACCCATTGCTGTGTATGGGGGATGTATATACACCGTATATATGTCGACCATACATATGCCCTCCCCATATGTTTGTGTGAATCTAACGTTAGGGCAGTGAATATTATGAATATTAGTATCTGACACATAGAAAAAGAGATGAGACAGATCATTGATGAGAGATTATGAGATCCATGAGATGCCTATTACACATGACTACTATAACAGTCATAACATACACAGCTCTGCTATATCTCACCTATAACACATACTGACAGATTTGCTTTGTCTCCCTCTCCCCTGGATAAAGATCTTATATGTCTGCAGCTCTACTCCCCTCACAAGGCTCCGCCAGAAGGTCAGTGTGTGTGTGTGTGCGTGAGCTTCTCCTGCAATGTATGCGTAGGGGCTAGAGGGAGAGAGAAGCTCAGCATCAGACAGAGAAGTTAGATGTCTACCCAACCCTAAACTGAAAAGATACGGGGTTGGAGCAACCAAAATTTTACAGATTGAAACATATATCTGTGAAATGCTGTATTTTTGGTAATAACAGTGAATTAGAGAATCTGTTATTTTGTAATCCGGAGTATAATACAAAACTTGTCTTTGTGGGAATACTCCTATAAGACTTGCTACAACACAAGACCTCTAAAAAATATACTTTATACTGTTCCTCCAGCACATCACACAGGTATGAAACTGCATTTGGATCTGAAAATTTGGAAGCTAAGTCAACTCCTCAGGCCACTACTCAAAGTCTATATTAACAGTAGAGATTAATTAAACTATTTGATTAATGGTAGCAGAAATAGAGGGAAGAAAAAACAAAGCGGCAGACCTGGAAAATGGTCGGAAGTATCCTTTGAAGGGGAAATTTTATGAAAACTCTCCGTTTAAGAGGAGCAGAGCAGTTATATATCACATTTCAGGACAATTGGGCAATATCGGTTTGTATTGATTCGATTCAGATTTGAAATGATTTTAAAAAAAATCAGCTAAACTTCTATGTAACAAATCTATGTTTATATCTAATTGGAGGTGAATTTTACACATGTGTTTGTGGTTGAAAATATTTTTGGTCGGTTACAGTAAGTTTATTACCGAAAGATTTTCTGCATGAGAATTTCCATTAACTAAGGATTTTAATTGTGGGAAAAAATGAGGATGCATTCTACGTATAAACCACAGTGAAATATGGGGGGAATATGTATATACTGTATATACTCGAGTATAAGCCGACCCGAGTATAAGCCGTGACCCCTAATTTTACCACCAAAAACTGGGAAAAACTACTGACTCGAGTATAAGCCGAGGGTGGGAAATGCATTGGTCAAACCCCCCCAGTAGTATACAGCCTGCCAGCCCCCAGTAGTATACAGCCTGCTAGCCCCCAGAAGAATACAGCAGCCCCTAGTAGTATACAGCAGCCCCTAGTAGTATACAGCAGCCCCTAGAAGTATACAGCAGCCCCCCTGTAGTATACAGCAGCCCTCTGTAGTATACAGCAGCCCCCCTGTAGTATACAGCAGCCCCCATGTAGTATACAGCAGCCCCCATGTAGTATACAGCAGCCCCTAGTAGTATACAGCCTGCCCCTAGTAGTATACAGCCTGCCCCTAGTAGTATACAGCCTGCCCCACGGTCCTTAAAAAAATAAACTTAAATACTCACCCTCCGATGTCAGCGCGGCTCCCCGATGTCGGCATGACTTACCGATGTCCCCGATGTCAGCGCGTCCCGTCTTCTTTCTTCTCCGCGGCTCCTCTTCACTCTTCTGCGCCCATGTTTTCTTCTAGCAGGCGCATACTTTGACGCGGTCGCTGCTGACGTCACAGTATGCGCGGCCATGAAGAAAACATGGCCCCGTCGATGATAGAAGAAAGAAGAGAGAAGAGGAGCCGCGGAGAAGAAAGAAGACGGGACGCGCTGACATCGGGGACATCGGTAAGTCGCGCCGACATCGGGGAGCCGCACTGACATTGGAGGGTGAATATTTAATTTTAGTTTTTTAAGTGGGTAATTTTTTTGGGGTAATAGACTCGTGTATAAGCCGAGGGGACGTTTTTCAGCACATTTTTTGTGCTGAAAAACTCGGCTTATACACGAGTATATACGGTATTATATGCTTATTCGCTTTATATTTGATTCACAGGAAAGTCTGGCAGAAAATCCAGTGTCTGCACCCATGTACAGGGAGCATTTTTAATGTTCCTTAAACTGTTCCTGAACTATTTTTGGAATGTAAAATGCAGCAATAGCCTCCTAAAAAGCAACATTTTGTAGTAGGAAAAATCACTGCCATTAACAAGCCCAGTAAGTGCATTGGAGCTGTCTCCTTACACTGCTGTGCTCTTATCTCTCTGCTTTGGGGTGTTCTCTGATTTATGTAAGTGGTAGATTTTTGGTTAAATTCCACAGCAATAACTCAGAGGAGTGGAGACCGATGTGGAGAGTTAAGATACGAGCATTATGAGGACACACCCATAGTACATCGAAAAGCTACCATCCTGGAATATAAATCCACTTTCCTCCTACTAATAACATACCCAATGGTATCATTACACCATTCCCCATTGCTGCTTCTTATAACAGTCTGTGTTTTGTATGGTCGAAATTGCTAACAGATTCCCTTTAATGACAACGTGAAGAGATACCACATGGAGTACCATTGTACCGACTCTCATATTCACAGTACGCTTAATAGTTAAGATCATCTTGTAGGCAGCTGTCTTCATAGAGGACAGGTGATTTCAGGCCACGCACCAGGATTCCCTGTTGATACATATGGGATGTTCATCCTACTGGAGCTGGAGTGATTGTCATTGTTCCTCGCTGAGATCCCACCGCTACAAAGCTCTTCAAAATGTATTTTAAGCTGAAAATCAGTTTCCAGTAAAGGACACATTGTGCGTAGCAGAGAATAGGGAGGGAGGGGATGGGTTTGTCATTGTAGAAGACAGAATGAAGGAAGTGGTGCAGAGTGAGCAGGAATTAATCTTATACTTGGAGATCAGACGTGGCCCAGTTTTATATTTAAAAAAATGATGAAACGGCTAGAGTAATGAGACAGAAAGAAAAGAGCTGAATCGAGAAATCAGCAATTATTAAGGTTGGTGCTATGCGGCTTCCAGTAAGCGTTGGGGACTAATTGCTTAGGAGTATCAAGAGGTGGCAGCTCACTGCCTGGTGTGCGCTGGTGCCAAGAACGAAATGGAAAAACAAATGGATTAAGAGGAGTCCTGGAGGTTTGGCTGGCAGCACAGGGTTACATCTCTGTACCGTTCTCAGGTCGGCAAAATCATGACCTTGAGACTGCCTAAAACATTCTCTATTTATACGCGTCACAGTTATTCCTTGTATCATGATGCTCAACGGTGCTAAGCCCCTTACCTGTTCTGTCTGACACCTGTGGTCAATAGTGCAAAAGCCCAAATCTTTCCAAAGACAAAGAAGAATGCGATCTTACTTTAAGCCACCAGATGGTGCCCTGCCTATCAAGCTTCATACTCCACAAAGTAACTTGTGATTTCTACATTACCATGTTATAGCATCAAAGATGCTTTTTTTTATTGTTAATTGGCTTTTTGTTAGCTAAGGCTGACCAGGGCTAAAATTTACATCGGAAGAGTAGGGCTTTGAGTTTTAAGTAGAGATAAGCAAATCTAAATGTTGGTTCTTAGATTTGGTATGAATCTGGCATTTTTCAGGCAATGCATCTGTTTGGAAGCTTTTTTGATTTACTTTGGACGGATATTTCATAGGGGCAGGGGTTGAGAAAGATGCTGACTATGTGGGATTCTCTGAAGCCACTCACCCCTCCCTCAGGAAATCTCTTCAGTGAGTCACACACAGCCAGGGTCTCTCTCAACTGCCTCATTCTCTCCTTCCTCAGGATTTCTCTTCAACAAGTTAAACACAGGCAATATCTCCCTCATTCCAGGGTTAGCAAAGGCGGTGGAGTTAGAAGGATGACAGCATGCCGCCATGACTGGATCTTTGGTAACAGGGAGCATCAATAAAAGTTATTTTATAAGAAGAATGGTGGCTCTAATCCCGTGGATAGAACCATTAGTGAAACATGTATAAAGACATCTAAAAGGTACTGGGTGTGGCTTGAGGAAGAGGGGGGTGCTAGTGATAGGTTCCCTTTAAGATTGCAACCTCTTCTATTTGTAAATATATGTTTTTAAAGTAAGGTCCATAGAGAAAGTTACACTTTACCCCATTAGTGGTGTGCAGAGCACCAAAGCTCAAAAGTATTACTGGAGTAAAAGTGTCTGTTTCCATTATAAAGAGAGCAATACTATAAGCTGTTTATTATGGTTGGGGGGAATTTTTTAATAACATATTTTTATCCTCATCTATGGGCATAGTAATTCTGAAGATGATTGCTACACAACAGTTTTAGGTGGTAGATTGCAGCGTGCCTTTGACCAAACGCTCTTGAGAAGTTTTAAGCAGTTGTAAGTCACTTTAGAAAGTAATCATGAACAAATTGCCCTTAGTGGCGGGTGCTAATCCAAAATTAAAAGTGTCAGCTTCAGCTTTGTTTCATTATAACTATTGTTGAGCGGACCAGAACCGCAAAGTTTAGGTTCAACTAAACTTCCCCCTATGATTAACTCCTGCGATGGGTAATGCCTGTAGCTAAGCAATAGTGCTTCCATGCTTTGGGGAGGATCGTCACTCCCTGATGTCATCAGGAGCAAAGACCCTTTGCAAAATGGCGCTGTGCATGGCCGCTGTAGTTTAAATGTCGCTAGAGACTTTGCTGGTTGCTGTTAAACAGTTAGCCCCTATGAATGGTGTTACTGGTTGGGGATCAAGTGAGGTACCCGCACCCAAACAGAATTTTAAAATTCAGGTTCAGTTGAGTATATCCCAAATTTGAATGGGTTTGCTCAAAGCTACGTCCCCTTGGGTCACATTTTATTCACACAGTATTTCCTCAAATTTGTTATAATCAGGGGATTCTTTTAATATTAAGAGGGGGAATTCACACTGCCATTGCCCACCGTACCGTAGCATGGTGGGCACACGGCGACACCGGGGAGAGGAGGAGGAGGTGAGCGCTGCTCACCCCCACCCCTCTCCATAGAAATACACAGCGTCCGGTGCCATATTCCGTAGAAAGATAGGACATGTCCTATCTTTCTACGGGCTATGGTACGGTGCCGCACGTGTACCACTTCCAAGGCCATTGAAGTGTATGGAGGATGTATATATGCCGTATATAAGTCGGCTGTAAATACGTCCCCCATTTGTTCGTTTGAATGTATCCTAAGATATAAAGATTTTTTAAGATTGTAAAGGAACACCTTTGGGTACAGGTGGAGAACAAGACCAGCCCTGGCTCGGGAGCCTGCCGCATGGGGGAGACTACCAGTAACTTGCAGGGCTTAATGGACAAGTGCTACACAGTGGACAAGACACAAAATTACTTTTGACGCAAAGCTTCATGCTACAATAAAGCTCAACAAACACTCAAGCATAACATATGCAGTAAAATGCACAAAAACAAACTTATTTAATACATCAAAGAAAATAATACTCTCACATCATGTTCAAGGTGGAATCTTACCCTGCAAAGATGACTCTAGTTTCCCTTTGACAATTCATAAACCCAAACGACAAGAATTACTAACCTTGGAATAAAATAAGTCTTTGTACTAACTAATTAAAAGGAAGATATTATATTTTTTCTGGTTGGTTACCTTTAAACAAGATTTTAATTAAAGACAGATTGGGTATTACAGAAGCAATAGGGGCACTGTCATACGCCAGCGGACCATTATTAATAGTATTATTATTCATTTACAAAGCTCCTATTTATTCCCCAACAAAGCAAACAAAGAATGTACACAATTTACTGAGAACTTATGTCCACTAGATTTATGGCAATATCTGCTAAATACATTACTCTTATAATGCATATCGAATGTTGTTCTTTTGCATAAGATTGGTCTGGCCCTGCATTAACTAGTTACAATTATTTTTTACTTTAAAGGGTATTTTCAAGGACTTTGATATAAATATAATATAACTTTAGGATAGTTTATTGAGAGATTGGTGAAGGTTCAGTTACAGGGATATCCACTGTTTACCTTACTGAAGATGTGATTATATTTGAATAGGTAATCATGGATATTTGTCCACGGCATAAATAAGACATCCTGTAAAGAACATGTCCAGCAACAGTGCAACCACAACCAGGCTTGGCGCTAGCTGTCAGACTGGGTAAGTGGTGGCAAACTCACCCTGCTATGTCCTTGCGGGCTATGGCCCTGCCTGTAGCAGATAAACTGCCCTATCGGTCACTGTGTGACTCTACAAGGTGACAGGAAGACTAACTTTGTCTGGTAGCTATGGGATGGTGGAGCAGACCGGTAACAGGAATTCGGATATAGACCGGTGTTCACACTAGTACACAAAAAACAAGTGCAAGTCAGCGAAAGTAGGGTCACACCGGGAGATGACATAGAAGGACAAAGAACAGATACAGACTGACAAACAGAGTTGGTCAAAACCAAGATGGCGGTAAAGGTACAGAATTAAATAGCAATAGAAAGGTCAGAAGGCGTAGAAGAAGTCAATAACACAGAGTAGCAATAGCACTAGATAAAACTGAATACCCAGCTAGGTCTGATAGGACTAAGCAGGTATATAAGGCAATTCCTGGACACGGCTCCAGCAGCAGACTGGAGCATCTGTCCATCAGCCTACTAACCCTTGCAGGACAGAGCAGGGTGCGGCTCAATCAATCCAAACACAGAATCCACACACAAGAACAATCAAATCAAAGCCACCTATTCTACCAACCTCTGATAGAGGGACATTTTGGCACGGATGTTACACATTACCTAAATAAAAGCCCTAATTCTTTTTTTGAAGCACCCAATAATATAAGATATCACAATAATATCTTCTGAGAAAAACAGTATAGACTCTTGAGGACATTCCGTTTCTGACATTCTAATGTCATATTATTCACTGTTTAATTAGATTCTGTTTTTCACACTTTTTTATTTTTGGATAAAATAAATATTCTGTCATTTCACTTGTTTATAACACTAACCAGTTGTGATTGTATTCACAGTGGAGTTTGCAGATTAGCATTGAATACATAACAAATTGCAGTTATGTCATATTATTTTTCCTGTCTTTATTATTAACTGCATTTACTGTATCAGACTTAGGCTATGTTTACACGGATCAGGGGTAGTTTGCCGCCCGTCAAAATGGCATGTGAATAGTTCACCGGGAGGCAATGCTGCAAAACAGGCAGGAATAGGACCTGTTCTATTTTTGGGTGTGGCTGCCTGGCTCCGACATGGTGCGGTGACACACAGGTGGCTTGCCTGTGTATAATGTAAGGGGCGCCAGATTCATGATTTCTGGCACCCGTTCTTCATGAATCTGGATCTCCCTGCACTGGCTCCGACAGAATGCACCAACTTTTTTTCTGGTCTATCTTTAACACACTTCTGTCGGACTTGCATGTTAAATCTGGCCCATGGTCCAACTGAACACCTAAACGCCCCTAATTTGTGTTGCATGGCGTCTAGTGCAGCTGCACCACAAAACTGTAGCATGGGACACATTTATGGTGCAGACACTTCTTAAATACTTGTGCAAGCAGTTTACACTAGAAAGAACTTGCAAAGTCCGACAGAAAACTGTCGCAAAACACCATGTATAATGCAGTCAATATTGCCCTTGAACTGGCTGAAGTTTATGTCGCCAGTTCGGGGTCCCAATATAGGACCTTCTGCATGAGGCCTTACCTCAATTGTGAAAGACTTTAAGCATAGGTTCAAGTGTTGAAATTTTTTGATCCTACTCAGTTTTCATTCTGAAGACCTGTTATCAGTGGGTGTCCAACATCAACAACTCACGACCCATCGGCTGTTCTGCTGAAACATACTGCTGAAAAATACAGTGAAGAGAGCTGGAAGCAGTAGACTCCATACACTGTATATAAGGGCTAGAGGAGAAGGGCAGCTCATCTTCTATTGCTGACTCAACAACTATGTCTGTTATCCGGCAAAACACCAGATACCAAGATATAGGCTTCTCTGCTGTCCTATTGACTTTGGACTTTGTATGTATGATGGCGGCTGATAGCTAGTTCAAGCAGCAGAATTTTATTAAATTATTTTATACTGTTCACTTATAACAGTGGTGGCGAACCTATGGCACGGGTGCCAGAAGTGGCACTCGGAGCCATTTCTATGGGCACTGAGACTATTGCCCGAGTTCACCAAATATGACCAAATCCACCAGTTCTTCCTGAAGTCACAGGCAACTTAAGAAATGCTGCTCTCAGCGCTATTTTAAAGCAACACTTCATTGGCTGTTTGGAACTGCAGGGATAGTAAGAAGGTGTTGACAGAACTGCAATATCTTTGGAGGTCATCCTGCTGGACCCTTCATTCTTCCTGTACAGAGAGACCCTGGAGAGAAGCTACAAGGAGAGTCTGAATTTGCCCTCCCTCTTTCAACTGTATTGGTAGCCTCAGGGGGCCAATACGATTAAAAGATGTGGAAGAGCAGGTAGCAATACGTTACTGTTTAAAAGCCACGTTGGCACTTCACGGTAAATAAGTGGATTTAATTTGTAGTTTGGGCACTCGGTCTCTAAAAGATTCACCATCACTGCCTTTTAAGATTGGCTGGAGCATTATACAAGCTCTTATACAAACTCTTGTGTCACCCCCTCATCCTCATAGACTGTAAGCTCTTGTGTCACCCCCTCATCCTCATAGACTGTAAGCTCTTGTGTCACCCTCTCATCCTCATAGACTGTAAGCTCTTGTGTCACCCTCTCATCCTCATAGACTGTAAGCTCTTGTGTCACCCCCTCATCTTCATAGACTGTAAGCTCTTGTGTCACCCCCTCATCCTCATAGACTGTAAGTAGAGATGAGCGAACATGCTCGTCCGAGCTTGATGCTCGGTCGAGCATTAGCGTACTCGAAACTGCTCGTTGCTCGTACGAATACTTCGCCCGCTCGAGAAAATGGCAGCTCCCGCCGTTTTGCTTTTTGGCGGCCAGAAACAGAGCCAATCACAAGCCAGGAGACTCTGCACTCCACCCAGCATGACGTGGTACCCTTACACGTCGATAGCAGTGGTTGGCTGGCCAGATCAGGTGACCCTGGGATAGACTAGCCGCTGCCCGCGCTGCTCGGATCATTCTGTGTCTGGATGCCGCTAGGGAGAGAGCTGCTGCTGGTCAGGGAAAGGGTTAGGGTGTTCTATTAGCTTACTGTTAGGCAGGAGTGATTCTCCAAGAACCCAACAGCCCTTCTTAGGGCTACAATAACGTTCTACTTTTTTTTTTTATTTGCAGCTAGTACCATATTGTGAGGAATTTGCAGGGGGACTTGCTACCGTTGTGTTTAGCTCTTAGTGACACACATATCCACCTCAAACACCAAAGTGGGAAAATTTATTAGGGGTTTGATTTCAATTAGGCACAGTCTGCCATTTACTTTTTATTTTACGTTTATTTTTTTAATAACTCAGTGTCATCTCATCTGGCATAGTAGTGTGCTTTCATACTTGGCTAGAAAATAGCCATAGGAGAATCCAAAAAGCTTACTTACGCCTACAGTAGCGTTATATATATTTGATTTCTGGTTGATCTGCTGGTGGCTGTACTTGCTGCAGTGCATCTACTAGCAAATTGTGAGCAATTTGTAGTGAGACTTGCGACCGCTGTGTTTTGCGCTTAGTGACGCACATATCCATTGCAAAGACCGAAGTGGGAAAATTTAGTAGGGGTTGGATTTCAATTAGGCACAGTCTGCCATTTTTCCTTTTTTATTTTACGTTTATTTTGTTTCATAACTCTGCGTCATCTCATCTGGCATAGTAGTGTGCTTTCATACTTGGCTAGAAAATAGCCATAGGGGAATCTAAACGGCTTACTTACGCCTACAGTAGCGTTATATATATTTGATTTCTGGTTGATCTGCTGGTGGCTGTACTTGCTGCAGTGCATCTACTAGCCAATTGTGAGCAATTTGTAGTGAGACTTGCGACCGGTGTGTTTTGCGCTTAGTGACGCACATATCCATTGCAAAGACCGAAGTGGGAAAATTTAGTAGGGGTTGGATTTCAATTAGGCACAGTCTGCCATTTTTCCTTTTTTATTTTACGTTTATTTTGTTTCATAACTCTGCGTCATCTCATCTGGCATAGTAGTGTGCTTTCATACTTGGCTAGAAAATAGCCATAGGAGAATCTAAACGGCTTACTTACGCCTACAGTAGCGTTATATATATTTGATTTCTGGTTGATCTGCTGGTGGCTGTACTTGCTGCAGTTCATCTACTAGCAAATTGTGAGCAATTTGTAGTGAGACTTGCGACCGCTGTGTTTTGCGCTTAGTGACGCACATATCCATTGCAAAGACCGAAGTGGGAAAATTTAGTAGGGGTTGGATTTCAATTAGGCACAGTCTGCCATTTTTCCTTTTTATTTTACGTTTATTTTGTTTCATAACTCTGCGTCATCTCATCTGGCATAGTAGTGTGCTTTCATACTTGGCTAGAAAATAGCCATAGGAGAATCTAAACGGCTTACTTACGCCTACAGTAGCGTTATATATATTTGATTTCTGGTTGATCTGCTGGTGGCTGTACTTGCTGCAGTGCATCTACTAGCCAATTGTGAGCAATTTGTAGTGAGACTTGCGACCGGTGTGTTTTGCGCTTAGTGACGCACATATCCATTGCAAAGACCGAAGTGGGAAAATTTAGTAGGGGTTGGATTTCAATTAGGCACAGTCTGCCATTTTTCCTTTTTTATTTTACGTTTATTTTGTTTCATAACTCTGCGTCATCTCATCTGGCATAGTAGTGTGCTTTCATACTTGGCTAGAAAATAGCCATAGGAGAATCTAAACGGCTTACTTACGCCTACAGTAGCGTTATATATATTTGATTTCTGGTTGATCTGCTGGTGGCTGTACTTGCTGCAGTTCATCTACTAGCAAATTGTGAGCAATTTGTAGTGAGACTTGCGACCGCTGTGTTTTGCGCTTAGTGACGCACATATCCATTGCAAAGACCGAAGTGGGAAAATTTAGTAGGGGTTGGATTTCAATTAGGCACAGTCTGCCATTTTTCCTTTTTATTTTACGTTTATTTTGTTTCATAACTCTGCGTCATCTCATCTGGCATAGTAGTGTGCTTTCATACTTGGCTAGAAAATAGCCATAGGAGAATCTAAACGGCTTACTTACGCCTACAGTAGCGTTATATATATTTGATTTCTGGTTGATCTGCTGGTGGCTGTACTTGCTGCAGTGCATCTACTAGCCAATTGTGAGCAATTTGTAGTGAGACTTGCGACCGGTGTGTTTTGCACTTAGTGACGCACATATCCATTGCAAAGACCGAAGTGGGAAAATTTAGTAGGGGTTGGATTTCAATTAGGCACAGTCTGCCATTTTTCCTTTTTTATTTTACGTTTATTTTGTTTCATAACTCTGCGTCATCTCATCTGGCATAGTAGTGTGCTTTCATACTTGGCTAGAAAATAGCCATAGCAATAGGATAGCATCGTTTGGTTTTAAAAACTCAAAAACACAAAAAAAAAACAAAAAACACAAAAAAAGTTAAAAAAAAATTAAAGTTATAACTCTCATTTTAAAAATGTTTAACCCGAGGGCTAGTGGTAGAGGACGAGGGCGGGGACGTGGGCGTCCAACTACTGCAGGGGTCAGAGGCCGTGGTCCTGGCCGGGGTGAGACACCACCTGCTTATGAGGGAGCAGGGGAACGCCGCAGAGCTACACTCCCTAGGTTCATGTCTGAAGTTACTGGGACTCGTGGTAGAGCACTGTTGAGGCCAGAACAGTGCGAACAGGTGATGTCGTGGATTGCCGACAATGCTTCGAGCAATTTGTCCACCAGTCAGTCTTCCACGCAGCCCACCCATGTCACCGAAATCGCCACTCCTCCAGCTCCTGCACCTCAGCCTCCTCCCCCCCAGTCTGCCCCCTCCCAGGAAAATTTGGCATTTGAACCGGCATACTCTGAGGAACTGTTTTCTGGACCCTTCCCACAGTCACAAACCCCTTGTCCGGTTGCTGCTGAGCAATTTTCCGATGCCCAGGTTTTCCACCAGTCACAGTCTGTGGGTGATGATGACCTTCTTGACGTAGTGGAAGTGTGTAAAGAGGTGTCCGACGATGAGGAGACACGGTTGTCAGACAGTGGGGAAGTTGTTGTCAGGGCAGGAAGTCCGAGGGGGGAGCAGACTGAGGGATCGGAGGATGATGAGGTGACAGACCCAAGCTGGGTTGATAGGCCGGGTGAACACAGTGCTTCTGAGACGGAGGAGAGTCCTCGACCAGAACAGGTTGGAAGAGGCAGTGGTGGGGCCAGACGGAGAGGCAGGGCCAGAGCTGGTGCATCAGCGCCAAATGTGTCAACTAGTGAAGCTCCCGTGGCGAGGGCTCTTGCGGCGAGGGCTAGATTTTCAGAAGTCTTGAGGTTCTTTAAGGAAACACCGGATGACCGACGGACTGTGGTGTGCAACATTTGCCAAACCAGGATCAGCAGGGGTTCCACCACTACTAGCTTAACTACCACCAGTATGCGCAGGCATATGAATGCTAAACACCCCACTCAGTGGCAACAAGCCCGTTCACCTCCGGCCGTGCACACCACTGCTCCTTCCCCTGTGTCAGCTGGTAGTCAGCCCCCTGCCCAGGACCCTGCCCCAAAAACCCCATCGTCGCCTCCACGATCCTCCACAGCATCCACCAGCGTTCAGCTCTCCATACCCCAGACGCTGGAGCGGAAACGCAAATATAGTGCAACCCACCCGCACGCCCAAGCCCTTAATGTCCACATCTCCAGATTGCTTAGCCTGGAGATGCTGCCCTATAGGCTAGTAGAGACCAAGGCCTTTCGCAACCTCATGGCTGCGGCCGCCCCTCGGTATTCGGTCCCCAGCCGCCACTACTTTTCCCGGTGTGCCGTCCCAGCCCTGCACCAGCACGTGTCAGACAACATCACCCGTGCCCTGACCAACGCCGTTTCTGACAAGGTCCACCTGACCACGGACATGTGGACGAGTGCTGCCGGGCAGGGCCACTATATATCGCTGACGGCACATTGGGTTAACTTGGTGGAGGCTGGGACCGAGTCTGACCCTGGGGCTGGTCATATACTGCCGAGGATTGCGGGGCCTACCTCGGTCCAGGTGTTTCAGGCCTACTATGCCTCCTCCTCCTCCCACCCCTCCTCCACCTCCTCCTCCGAACTACCATCCGTGGGCACGGCGCCATCAGTCGGTAGCTCTAGGCACAGCAGCAGTGCCGTCGCTAAGCGACAGCAGGCGGTGCTCAAACTGCTGAGCCTAGGCGATAAAAGGCACACCGCCCAAGAGCTATTACAGGGCATCACGGCGCAGACTGATCTGTGGCTGGCACCGCTGAACCTGAAGCCAGGCATGGTTGTGTGTGACAACGGCCGTAACCTGGTGGCGGCTCTGCAACTCGGCAGACTGACACATGTGCCATGCCTGGCCCATGTGTTAAATCTGATAGTTCAGCGTTTCCTCAAGACATACCCCAATCTGTCTGATTTGCTCACGAAGGTGCGCCGCATCTGTGCGCATTTCAGGAAGTCCAGCACAGATGCTGCCACTCTCAGGGCAGCGCAACGCCGCCTCCAACTGCCCGCTCACCGACTGTTGTGCGATGTGCCCACGAGGTGGAATTCAACACTGACCATGTTATCCAGAGTTTACCAGCAGCGCCGAGCGATTGTAGACTGCCAGATGTCAACTTCCACCAGAACTGGTAGTCAGGTCAGTCAGCTTCCTCAAGTCTACAATGAGGAGTGGACGTGGATGTCTGATATCTGTCAGGTGCTGAGTAACTTTGAGGAGTCAACACAGATGGTCAGTGGCGATGCCGCCATCATCAGCCTCACCATCCCGCTGCTTGGCCTGTTGAAAAACTCTCTGATCAGCATGAAGTCGGAAGCTTTGCGCTCGTCACAAGAGACGGGGGAAGAAGATTCCCTTGTTGATAGCCAAAGCACCCTTAGGTCTGTTTCTCAGCGCATATCGGAGGAGGTGGAGGTGGAGGAGGATGAGGAGGAAGAGGAGGAGAATGTTGGCGAGACACAAGAGGGGACCATTGTTGAGTCCTTCACTGTTCAGCGTGTATGGGCAGAAGAAGAGGAGTTGGAGGAGTTGGAGGTGGAGGAAATGGACAGTCAGGCCAGTGAGGGGAGTGAATTCTTACGCGTTGGTACTCTGGCGCATATGGCAGATTTCATGCTAGGCTGCCTATCCCGTGACCCTCGCGTTCAAAGAATTTATTCCAGCACCGATTACTGGGTGTTCCCTCTCCTGGACCCACGGTACAAGCAAAGTGTGAGAATGCATGAATACCAGCAGGCCCTGGTGCACAAGCTGAAACAGTATTTCCCTTCTGACAGCGCTAGCGACAGAGTGCGTAGTTCTGCGGGACAAGTAGCGAGGGAGAGTAGGCGAGCAGGCAGCTTGTCCAGCACTGGCAAGGGTACGCTTTACAAGGCTTTTGCCAGCTTTATGTCACCCCAGCAAGACACTGTCACCTGTCCCCAGTCTCGGCAGAGTAGGGCTGATCTTTACAGAAAGATGGTGAGGGAGTACGTAGCTGACCATACCATCGTCCTAAATGATCACACAGCTCCCTACAACTACTGGGTTTCAAAGCTGGACATGTGGCACGAACTGGCGCTGTACGCCTTGGAGGTTCTTGCCTGCCCTGCCGCTAGCGTCTTGTCCGAGCGGGTTTTCAGTGAAGCTGGTGGCATCATCACCGATAAGCGTACACGCCTGTCGACTGACAGCGCTGACAGGCTGACGCTTATTAAGATGAATAAAGCCTGGATTTCTCATAATTTCCAATCTCCACCAGGTGAAGGAAGCTCAACCTGAATAATTGATCCACTCCTCCTCCTCCTCATTTTCCTCCTTCTCCTCCTCTTTGTACAGTAAAGCAGAGGAAACTGGCTATTTTTTGACAGGGCCCACTGGCTCTAGCTATAGTACTTTATGCATTTAATTTTTCTGGAGGGCCACCGACCCGGTCCTCTGTTTTAAACAATTTTTGGGAGTGCCACATACAGGCACTCAATCTATTCAATTTTTCTGGAGGGCCACCGACCCGTTCCTCTGTTTTAAACAATTTTTGGGAGTGCCACATACAGGCACTCAATCTATTCAATTTTTCTGGAGGGCCACCTACCTGCTCCTCTGGTTTGAAAACTTTTTGGGACTGCCACATACAGGCACTCAATCTATTCAATTTTTCTGGAGGGCCACCTACCTGCTCCTCTGGTTTGAAAACTTTTTGGGACTGCCACATACAGGCACTCAATCGATTCCATTTTTCTGGAGGGCCACCTACCTGCTCCTCTGGTTTGAAAACTTTTTGGGACTGCCACATACAGGCACTCAATCTATTCAATTTTTCTGGAGGGCCACCTACCTGCTCCTCTGGTTTGAAAAATTTTTGGGACTGCCACATACAGGCACTATCCAAATTAAATTGTCTCCATAGCAGCCTCCACACGTTGTCTCCATTGCTACCTCCAAAAGTCGTCCATATAGCTGCCTCCATACATCGTTCCTTTATCAAACAAGGTGTGTCAGGCAGAAATTTGGGTTGTTTTCATGGATTCCACATCAAAGTTGTTAACTTTGTCGCCACCCAGCTGTGTTATCCACAAAATATACTAATAAACTTTTATCATTTACCAATATTATTTCAGCGCTTCTTGCGCATCTGTTTACATTCCCCTCACCCGCCATATCCCAAACTTATAAGAACGCTACTACACTTGATCTTATACAAAAGGTTCTTAGAAGTGCTGTTTGGGGAGTAGCCTAGAGACAGGGGCTTGGATTGGCGAAAGCTCGCCTGGCTGCGGAGCGCCAGCTCCATCCCAAGATCCAACTAACATAGTTTTAACTGCAGCACCTTTAATCTACTACTAGTTCACTGCCTCCATAATAATAATAATAATCTTTATTTATATAGCGCCATCATATTCCGTAGCGCTTTACAAATCATAGGAAACAAATACAAATGTAATGTAACAGAGCACAACATTTGTATGGAACAACAGGAGTGAGGTCCCTGCTCGCCAGAGCTTACGGTTTATGAAGATGATGGGGTAACACGAGGTAAAAGAATATTTAATGGTCAAGCCATTCTTCTTAGGGAATAGAACAAAATATAATAAATGGAATTGCTGTCGCTTGAACCACTCAGCCGTCATCTTATATACCAGGTCCAGGGTGAATGGGACTGTAGAGAAGTCTGGTGCCTGTTGGTTGCTGGATAACAGATGGGAGGACGACACAGGACGGGTTAGTAGAAGAGTTAAAACTTCATGCAGTTAATGAGTGTTATAGGCTTGCCTAAAGAAATGGGTTTTAAGAGCACGTTTGAAACTTTGGAGGTTAGGTATTAGTCTGATAGTCCAGGGCAGAGCATTCCATAGAATTGGTGCAGCTCTAGAGAAGTCTTGGAGACGCGAGTGGGAGGTCCGCACTAGGGTAGAGGTTAATCTAAGATCACTGGCGGATCTAAGAGCACGGGTTGGGCGATAGACTGAGATAAGAGAGGAGAGGTAGGGGGGTGCAGCATTATACAGAGCTTTATGGATGAGGGTTATTATTTTAAACTGTATTCGAAAGGAGACTGGCAGCCAGTGCAGCGACTGGCATGAACTGTAAGCATACATGGTCCCCTTATCAAACGAGCTGTGTCAGGCAGAATTTTGGGTTGTTTTCATGGCTTCCACAACAAACTTGTTAACTTTGTCGCCACCCTGCTGTGTAATCCACAAAAAATACTGGCGAACTTTTATCATTTACCGATATTATTTCAGCGCTTCTTGCGCATCTGTTTACATTCCCCTCACCCGCCATATCCTAAACTTATAAGAACGCTACTACACTTATACAAAAGGTTCTTAGAAGTGCTGTTTGGGGAGTAGCCTAGAGACAGGGGCTTGGATTGGCGAAAGCTCGCCTGGCAGTGGAGCGCCAGCTCCATGCGCATCATGCGCTTCTTGCGCATCTGTTTACATTCCCCTCACCCGCCATATCCTAAACTTATAAGAACGCTACTACACTTATACAAAAGGTTCTTAGAAGTGCTGTTTGGGGAGTAGCCTAGAGACAGGGGCTTGGATTGGCGAAAGCTCACCTGGCTGCGGAGCACCAGCTCCATGCCAAGATCCAACTAACATAGTTTTAACTGCAGCACCTTTAATCTACTACTAGTTCACTGCCTCCATACATGGTCCCCTTATCAAACGAGCTGTGTCAGGCAGAATTTTGGGTTGTTTTCATGGCTTCCATGTTAACTTTGTCGCCACCCTGCTGTGTAATCCACAAAATATACTGGCAAACTTTTATCATGTACCGATATTATTTGAGCGCTTCTTGCTCACCTCCTTTGGTTCCTCTCTGCCACCCATTGGTTTGAAGCCTGAGTCCATTTAGGGTATGTCGCCATGACACTCTCTAGCCTGCTGCCGCTGCCTCTGCATGCCGTCCCCTATAGTGTCAGGGTCAATTATTGGATGTTTTAGATGCTATCTAGCTTCATTCTGTCACTCTGTCATGGCCATGCTGTTGCCCATAATTTTGGCATAATGGTGCGATTAAGCAGCCTCAGAGGCATCCATGCATGCTGCCCCTGCTGTTTCCTGTCCATTTCCGTGGTGTTTCCATCCTTTTCTGAGGTTCCCAGGTGTTTGGCTAAGCTTCCCTGTGCAGAGCCTTGGTCCCCTTGAAAAATGCTCGAGTCTCCCATTGACTTCAATGGGGCTCGTTATTCGAGACGAGCACTCGAGCATCGGGAAAAGTTTGTCTCGAATAACGAGTACCCGAGCATTTTAGTGCTCACTCATCTCTAACTGTAAGCTCTTGTGTCACCCCCTCATCTTCATAGACTGTAAGCTCTTGTGTCACCCCCTCATCCTCATAGACTGTAAGCTCTTGTGTCACCCCCTCATCTTCATAGTCTTTAAGCTCTTGTGTCACCCCCTCATCCTCATAGACTGTAAGCTCTTTTGTCACCCCCTCATCATCATAGACTGTAACTCTTGTTTCACTCCCTCATCCTCATAGACTGTAAGCTCTTGTGTCACCCTCTCATCATCATAGACTGTAAGCTCTTGTGTCACCCCCTCATCATCATAGACTGTAAGCTCTTGTGTCACCCCCTCATCCTCATAGACTGTAAGCTCATGTGTCCCCCCCTCATCCTCATAGTTTGTAAGCTCTTGTGTCACCCCCTCATCCTCATAGGCTGTAAGCTCTTGTGTCACCCCCTCATCATCATAGTCTGTAAGCTATTGTGAGCAGGAAGCTCACTCCTATTGCTCCATTTGACTGTTTGTACTCTGTAACTGTAGATGGGAAGAGTCATAGTCCATGGAGGAGGAAGGGGGGTTGGAATAAGATTGGGGAATAAGAACAAAAGGAACAGGGATAGGGAAAACCATACAAAGTGCATGTACACAAATGCCAGAAGCCTCACAAACAAAATGGAGGAACTGGAATGTCAGGATCAGTGGATCCTATGGACCACCGTGGGAGATGGAACTAGCCGACACCTGGGACCGGAGCCCAAGTGGCACCTTGTTTTCACCAGAGCCCGCCGCAAAGTGGGTTGCACTTGCTGCGGCAGGATACCATCAGGTCGTTCCACAGGTGCGACCAGCCCGCGGTGGCAGCCGAGGTCGAGGTACCTTAGCAGATGACAATCTCGTAGTCAAGTCCAGGCACAGGGTCAGGGCAGGCGGCAGAGATGCAACGTCAGGTCCAAGTCCGGGGTCAGCAATGGGAGGTCCAGGCAGGTGGGAGCGGGAACACAGGCACACGAAACACAGCAACACGGAGGAACTCGGGTAACATGGCAACACAGGACCCAGGAGCGGGAACACACAGGAACGCAGGAATACACAGGAACGCAGTAATACACAGGAACGCAGGAATACACAGGAACGCAGGAATACTCGCTTGGAAGTTTTCTCTTAGGCTATGAGGCACAAAAATCCGGCAAGAAAGAGGCAGGCTTATGTAGAATTGGGTAATATGGCCAGCGCCAATTAATGGCGCGCTGGCCCTTTAAATCTGGAGAAGGTGCAACGCGCGTGCCCTAGCAGTCGGGGACGCACATGCATAGCGGATGGGATCGAGACAGGAGCCGGGACGGGTGAGATGCGCAGGCGGTGCGCTGGCGGGGGCAGCAAATATGATATAGTGGGTATCAGCGAGACATGGCTGGACAGTAGCTATGACTGGGCTGTTACTATAGATGGTTATAGTCTTTTTAGAAATGATCATATAAATTAAAAAGGGGATGGGTTTGTTTATATGTGAATTCTTGCCTCAAGTCCATTCTGCGAGATGACATCGGTGATGCAAATGTGGAGTCCCTATGGGTGGAGATAAGGGGAGGGAAAAAGAATAATAAAATATTACTAGGGGTTTGTCATAAGGCTCCAAATATAATGGAGGCATCGGAGGAAATGCTGATAAGTGAAATGGATGCGGCTTCAAAGCATGGTGAAGTACTTATCATGGGGGACTTCAATTACCCAGATATTGACTGGGGGGCAGAAAACTACAGGTCCTTCAAAGGCAGCAGGTTCTTGTCAACAACAAAAGACAATTACCTGTCACAACTAGTCCTGGAGCTAACAAGAGGGGGGTGCTGCTGGACCTTATCCTTACCAACAGACCTGATAGGGTATCAAAACTACAGGTTGGGGGGAACCTGGGTAATAGTGACATATATCATTCTTGATTAAGATGGCTATTAGATGGGCAATGGATACTCTAAACCTTAGGCAAATTTTAAGCAGCAAAGGGAGGACCTTATAGGCATAAAGTGGAACAATGGGGGAGATTTATCAAGCTACCTAAGAGTAAGAATGTGATTGGTTTCCAATGGCAACTTACAGCTCCCCTTTAAAATATTTATGTGCATTGGTAGAATGAAAGCTGAGCTGTGATTTGTTGCCATGGGTAACTCAGCACATTCTTACTCTTAGGCAGCTTGATAATTCTCAAAACACCCAACAAAAACACCCCCCTAAAAATGGGACATTTTTACAAGTATCCTAAAAAAAGGCCTATGAGAAACAAGAAAAAGTAAAAAGTGGTTAACTAGTACTATAAGGAGAGCAATAAGCGAGAAAGGTGTTTAAGCTGCTAAAACACGAAAGTAGCAATGAGGATTATAGAGGGAAAAATAAACGAGAAATATAGAGACTGAGAGAAATATTGCCAAAATTGCACACACACAAACGTACCGGATGAAGCGCGTTCCAGCGCGAAACGGCCATCATTTAAGTTTTTGTGATGTCCTGCACTTTTAGTCCTCCTCTCCCCTTTGCTTTATATAATTTGGTGTATTATATAACTTGGCTTGTGGGTGGCTTCCACTGGCCTTGTATCATTGTTAGAAATAAACAGACACCATGAAAGTTTAGTACTTAATATGAAATGCAATAGTTGAATTGAGAGATTGATGTGGCCAAGGGCTTCTTGGATATGGATAATCTATTCTGGTAAAGTCAGGATCCAGATGGTCTGTATTTATGTCCAGTTTTAGGTCCAATAATAATAAAATGAAGTTAAGTTGAATTCCCTTCTTAGGGTGTTTTGACATAGATAGCAATGATGTTTCCAATATGATATTGTGTGTGATTATATTCCTGTTATTTCTCATGTTATCAGCCAAAATCATTTACACAAGTGTGAACCATGAAATAAAGAGGTCCAGATCACCGTGGATCATCTTGGTTGTGTCTATGTTATCGGCCGATGAATATATTTAATTAATTACTCTCTGCCTGATGATTGAACTGCTCTAACAGTTTTGGAGGCCCCGAATGAGATCCAGAACCCTGGTCTGAAGTATGAATCTTGAAGGAGCAGTTGTATCTGTGATCTTCCATCCTGATGTCACCTGAAACCTCATTCCAATTCATTTCACTCATACACATAGAATCTGAAAAAGTGGAATAGGGATCGAATAATATTTTAGCCATCTATAAAAGCCAAATCTCTTCTAATTGTGTAACACAATAAAAGGTGTCCAAACCTATCTAAAGTATCTCAAAAGCAAGTTACAGGTTTATAAAACGTAACTTTTACTATTTGCATTAAAATTCTTGTCTTACCACATACTAACACATCAATAGCAAACCAAAACTTGAAAACAATTGGTAGTTAAAAAAGGAGCAGTCTTACCAAGTCGGATGTTGAGCCTCCCGATCTATAGCCCCGGTGAAGAGCCAAAGGAGGGGGTTCAGAAATTGTGAAATTGGCGTTATCATAAATGTCCTTATGATCCCAAAAAGCTCCTGTCCTGACAAAAATAGAACCCAAGTTATCCCTAAACAAATGCACTGGATTGCCCTATTTACATAACCCATATGTGCTCCATTTCCCTTCCCTGCGCATTTCTTCACCTGTTCAGGGGATTCATTAGGGGGATAGTTGGGACTGCAGAGAGGGGATTCAAATCTCAATTTTGCGGCACCACAGTGGCAGTAATAAAAAAGCCGCTATAGGAGGAAAAACACCTGTGGGGAAACTATGGAACTCTGGAATTGGTAAAACGCAAGCCTTCCATAGGGATCTCCCCTTCGGTAATCATCACTTGAGTTGGATGCTGGACTAGTGAGCACCATAATTGTAAGAAGAACATCTTTACATTTAATTGGCTCCTCCCACATTATATGCATGTGGACATGCACACACTCCCACTCCATGCAGGGGCGTAACTTGAGGAGGTGCAGAGGGTGCGGTCGCAACTGAGCCCAAGAGGCTTAGAGGGCCCATAAGATGTCACTTTCCCATAGGAGGAGACTAGTACTATAAAGTATAGTATAGATTATAGCCTGGTACAGACCTTGTACTGGGGCCCGTCAACTTCAAGTTACGCCACTGCCTCCATGAGTCCCTTGGTCTTCATAATTTGGGGACCCAGGTTGTCACCTCACCTTGCCAGGTTACCACTAAATGTATCTCCATGAGCGTGTTCCCTTCTAACAGCATGAGGAGGCACGTGCACCCAACAGCAGAAAACAAAGCATCATAAGTCGGGCACTATCCTGCGCTTCACTCTTGAATGTGCGGCTATGGATATGCATGCTTTACATCTGTCACAGCCACATTTTTGAAAATTGGCTCCTCCCTGGTCTATAGATCTTGGGGTTCAACATCCGACATGGTAAGACTGCTCCTTTTTTAACTACCAATTGTCTTCAAGTTTTTTTTTTATATTGGATGTTTCAATATGTGGTAAGACAAGAATTTTACTGCAAATAGTAAAAGTTACATTTTATAAACTGGTGCCTTGCTTTTGAGATAATATTTTAGCCATATCAGGCATCTAATGCCATGAAACAATGCATACATGCTTACCGTATTTCCTTAAAAGTAGAGGAATTGACTGAGCTAAAACTTGAAAGGTCACTCACTTTTCAACAAATGTTTCCCATTATTGTCTTCTGCTTTGGGGTTTCCACTTTTAGTACTGTCTGCTCTGGGGTTTCTATTATTAATTGTTTTGGACACTGTATCAATTTTCTGGTCTGTGGTGTGTATTAGTTATCTTATAAATGCCATTTTTAGTTGTCGGAGTGCCATTTTGTGCTGTACTGTGTTAGTTGGTGCTTCTTGAGTACCACTAAAGATGAGGGGAACGACAATGTGGCCTTCACACCAATAAAGGTTGTCCATCCATGCACTAGATGATTCTGAGACTTGTAGATAAGTCTACATTTGACCCAATCCTTTATATAGAATAAATAGGAAAAGGGTTGAACAAAAAGTTATACAAAATATTTATCAGAACACATTAATGATTAGGGTTATTAATGAATTACTATGCATGACAGGCTTCTAAGGAAGAGCTCCTCTCTAGTTGTGCCATCCCTCTCCTCCCCCGCTTCGGGCCCCATAACCATTTCAGATTTTGCTCTAGATCTAAATGTTAAGATAGAAGCCTGGAGTCACATAAAAACAATATATATATTTATATGATATAGATATGTCTTATCTTTAGAAGAAGAAAAAAAGCAGAATTCTGATTAATAAACAATGAATAGCGTTTTAGGTCGAAAGGGGCTCTGCCTTAGATTACAGAAGTTCTTTTAAAAAAAAAAATTTGGCTGAAAATATTATATGTTGTGCATTTGTTTGATCTAAGCAACAAAGGTTTGTGGCTCATTATGTTGCAGTTGATGGAATTTGCAATAAGGGTCTTGTGTGAAAGTGCGTGCTTGTAAGGTCAGCTGGCAAGCACCATGAACAGAAGGGCGTAGATAGCAATCAGAGGAAGACAATCAGAAAAGAGCCACCGAGACACGCAGATAGAAGAAAGATGACCTGCTTAGACACAAGCAATAAAAGACAGAAACCAGAAAGAGACAATACACCATTGAGGTATTAGTGAGTTTATTACAAGGCAGAAACACACAAACGTACATAGAGGATAAGAAAGAAAAAAATGAGTCCCCTTTCTCATGGCGCTTGACACAACTACACTGTGCTCCATCCATGACAGGAACTCCCTGTGGCTTATATCATTCTTATTCAGGTGTATTCCACATATCCAGGTTCAAATCTCACCCTTCAATTAAACAGGGATGACTCCTCTCTCTGAGGGTCTTATAGCAAGCCCCTATTATAACAACTAGCCAAGGGCTCAAGCAGAGAAGCACATGATAGGTTTAAACCTGTTTAGAGGTGTTTTCTCACCTCCAGGAGATGTGAATGTGGCAGGGCAATCAATTGTATACCCTAGAGCCCCTAATCTAGGAATAAAAATTGCTCCAATGCAAAAAATACCTTAAAACAAATTTGGGACAAAATCATGGATATTTTCCATCTGCCCCCTGGCACATTCCAGATCTATCGGGAGGCTCCAGCAAGCAGCTGTGATACGCTGTGTTGGTGGGGCACTCCTACACTCGATATGACTTGGCATAGAATTGTGCCCTAGCCTGTGCCTGAACATTTTTTGTCCCGCACTGGCCTACTACATGACCTGGCACTGCCTCCTCCCCAGCCAACCGGCATAGAGGGAGGAGTAATCACAATTCCTGGCACTGCACTGTTTTTAGGCATACAATCTATGATAAATTATTCGATTGACTAAGGCCCGTTCTACATTTGTGAGTGTGAGGCCCTGAACTCGCATCACACTTGCAGCATGTGCTCCAGGCCCGAACACTGCAAACCGGGACTTAACTTAGCATGTTAGTTCAGTTCTGGTTTGCAGCGCTCGGCTGGGAGATCACGGCAGCACGCACTGCGAGTGTGATGCGAATTCGTCACATCACACTCCCAAGTGAAGAACGGGCCTAACACAAAAGGAACAATTTATTTTTTTGAATGTCCTTGCCACAAACAATATATTGGCTGGACAATCAGACCATTAAAGGGAACCTGTCTCTAGGAGACCGATTTTTAGCATCCCCCAGTCCCTATAGAGCATTATGCATAGCCTGCCAACAGTTTTTGTATGAAAAATCAGTTTTACAGGAAAAAAGATAAGTTGTATATTAACTTACAATACCATGTGCTCTGTGACTAGATAATTTGTCCCCTGGGCGGGTTTAAAGAGGAGCAGGTACCCCCACCCTCGGGAAACCTCTTCTCTATGTATGATTTTCAAATGACTTATACCACCCTTCACCCGCGCTTCTCCCGTCATTTCCATGCCCCCTGGCCCGTCCCCCCAGCAGACGTCACCAATCTATGTTCCACCTGCTGTCCGAAACACTCACTGATGGCATCAGGCATACTCGCGCCGGCCTGATCAGCATCTTGCCCAACGTGGGCCTGGACAGGCTAGAAACTGAGGTGCCAGGAGCTACGCAAAGTACGTAGTAACTCCTGCAGGGGTGCGTAGTGTTTCACATGCACAGATGAATGAGAAGACCTTGTGCGCGGCTCCTCTTCATCTGCACAAGTCCGGGCGCACGTTGCGCAAGATGCTGACCACGCAGGCGGATGGGAATTATATGTGGCCCATGACACGGGCAGAGTCAAGGAGGATCTACTTTTGGATTTTGGTTCTCTAGCCTCAACAGATGGTTTACAGAAATGGAGATATTCTGTTTTCTATAAATACTGTTAGGGCATAGTGCCACAGATAATTAGAATAGTCTGAAGCATTGTCTTATTTTTCTATGGAGATTCAGCATTGACATTATTGTTTTGTGACATATGCGTGTACCTTGCCTCAACATACAAAACTTTTTTTTTTTTCATTTTTCATCTGAGGCTCTAAGAATCCCAGTGGAATAAGAACCCAGATGTGACCTGGGTGGACTCTGACAGATGACATCACACGCATGCACACAGCGCTAGGATACGCACCAAAGCATTGCACCAACAGAGGTGCTCAGAGCACGTCAGTGCCATTTGGTACAATTACGGTGAGCACATATTAGTCACATCACACTCACGTCATAAGTGGAAAACTTATTCCAGTATATACAGGTGATAACAATTTGATTAGTCAGCATCTGACAGCTGGGACCCGAAATATTATAAGTTCCCAAGCAATCACAAGAATAAGATCTATGAGAGCTCTAAAGATCACTGAGCATTGTGTTTCACCATTCTTGGCACTACCATGACACTGCCAAAGACAATTTGTCACCCTTTATACTCAGGTCCACTTGGATTGAGGAATTTCCATTAACAGAAGAGGTACCTTTTATTTCTGTGGAAAGCACACCAAGTGAATTTTCTCACACTCTCCACTCTCCCCCATCTCCTCCATATCACTTGTGTACAGATACCATCCTAGGCCTCGTTGCAGGAATTCCGACACAACACAATAACTGTGAGCCAGAGCTAGATATATGAAAAAGGATATATGAAAAAGGGCTAAGGAGGAAAGGGGTTAAACCTTATAATACCCAATCACTGCATTCTTATATTCAGATGATGTGATAGCTCAGTTACAGCATTTCTTCAATTGTACCACAATAAAAATAGCTGTGTCTGGATACCCATGTCACCTTGTACCGCAGTGAGAATAGCTACACCTGGATCCGCGCAGTGACATTAACGCCGTGTGTATATCCATATCACGTTGTAGTGCAGTGATATTAACATTTGTTTCTTTTGGCTTTAATTTATTTTTAAATGTACTTATTTTTATTTGATTTATATTGTTTATATCCTGTTATTACCCCCATTTTACAGCCCTCCAGCTTACTACCCCATTTTAGAGCCCTATTTGGGTGTTAAAATTCAGATCCCGTTTGACTTCAATGGCATTCTGGGTCAAGTCCGGGTACCATACTTACCTGTTCCTTTAAGTTTAGCGAACCTTGAATTTTGACAAACCCACTCATCACTAGTTACAAGTTATTTTTTGTAAGGGCAAAACGGGGCACATTTACCTACCTGGTACGAGGAGTTCACAGAAAGTGCATTGTCCGTGTATAATGCACTCAATTCACTCGAAGATCATGCACCCGATATCCTGCATGTGTCGCTTCCCCACTCAGGTCCACCGGAGTTCACCTTCTTCTTCCTGGTGCATGTAAGTGCACTTGGGCACATTTACTTACCCGGTCCAGTCGCAATCTAGCGGCGCATTCTCTGGCATGGATTCGGGTCTGCCGGAATTCACCTGCTTCTTCCAGGTGCATGTAAGTGCTGATCTTGCGACACAAATTATTTTTTAAATTCTGCGGTTTTTCCAAATCCATCGGGTTGTCCGAGGGCCACGCCCCCCAATTTCTGTCGCATGAAAGCCGCCACAATCCGATCCCATGCACCAAAATCCCGGGGCAATTCAGGGCAAATCGGAAATCATCGGGAAACCCAACAAAAGTGCACGATTCGGACCCTTAGTAAATCCCGCGCTCAGTCCGAATCAATCGGATGGTCCGACTGCACAGCTGCGCCACAATACAATCGCGTTCGAAACAATCCCAGAACAAACCCCTAGTTAAATATCTGTCAAAGCTGCGCAAATCCCAAAAATAGCAAACAAACCGACGAAAGTGTGTTCCGCGACCCTTAGTAATAAATGTCTGCAAAACCCCTTCTAGTATGGTCACCCAATAATGTGTAGCTGTCCATTTTCAGGATTTGTAGTTTTTTACAACTATCTAGGGTCATAGATAAGAGGGCACTGGAAGGGCATGTGTCGTGAGATCTGGGTACATGCAGAGGGTGTGGTACTACGGATGCATTAAAACCAGGATGTTTAGAAATATGGATAAGCTGTGAGCTGATCCACAGGCTAGGGAAATCCACTAATGCCGTTGTCTCTTTAAACCAATTTCTACTAAAATATATTGAAACACAAAACTGCTGTTTAAGGAGAAAAAACACATTTCTGTATTTTTCCACCTAATCAATGTTGCTTTTAATTTTAACCAGCGGTAAAGAATATTAATTGTGTTGTTCATCATTTAGCGTCTACTAGAAGCTCATCTCTGTGCAGTTTGGAATATTCATTTGTGGATGGGGGAGGACAAAGTGATTTCCTAAACTGCTCCTTTAATTACTTTGCTTCCTGTAATTTCTCTTAATAACCGTGGGGGAGGATATACCGTGAACCATAAATGCTCCGGTGAAGGATGCTATTGCCTTTTGTTCTGTATATTCTCCAGCTCTTATGCAGCATTAATAAAATTCCATCCTAACCCGCTCTCATATCCCACGTGTCAGGCACAAATACCAATGACTTGTTGAAATAATGAGATAATTAAGAAACCTTCTCGCTACCAACGAGCGGGCATTCCTTGCCATCTGTCAGTCAGTCCAGGACGTGGTATTGGCAGTGAAAGGCTTATAATTACGGCAGTTGTAAGTCTAATAAATGGCCCTATGATTTCATTATACCGAATCAATTTACATAATAAACTGCCAAGTCGAGAATCCGTTAATAAATTCCTCTTTATACATTAAAAAAAATACAACAAACACAAGGGAAGGAAGGAAATAGGTTTTGTGATTGTAATTGGCTTCATGTTTTTTATGTTCTCGGCACATTCTATTTGATGGGCGAGAAGAAAAACTCAAATTCTAATTTTTTTTTTTTTCAATAGAGAGAGAGCTGTGTAATACCGTCACTGCCAGTCAGTATTTGGCTGCAATGCAGCACTTTCTGCAGGGCTCTGTTAACCTCCAATATGCTGGTTATCCCTCGCAATCATGCCGTATTCTGTGTGTAACAAAGACATTTGCAAAGACATCTAAAACCTGGTCAATAGGAAAATAAGAAAGACTCATAACACAGAGGATGTAATGGATGTATCTAGCTGTGCTCCAGCTGCAACCTCTATAACCATATTCGAAATGGGGTCACTAAAGCCCCTTTGCCATTACATTATAGTGGGTTCACTCAGTTCAGTTCAGTTCAGTTCAACTTAGATCACACCGCACAGTTACCGTTAGACTGCCGAATAGGCCTGTTCTATGGTGCTGATGACACGCCAGTACTGATCCATCAGAGATTTGCATTTTGGACTAATTGCTCTATAACCCTGCTTCAGTGCACTTGATCTTGTCACAGGTGCTCCTGCAGCCCAAGTCTCGGGTCGCGGTCTCACCCGTGCTCCTCTCCATGCTCCAGCGCATCCATTGCACCACTTACCTGTCCCTCTTCCTGTTCTGGCTCCGGCGGTCATGGGCGCGCATTCCTGTCTCCTAGGACGCACGCGGCAGCTCTCGTAGATTTACAGGATTCTTATAACTCTCCCTGCACACACTGCCGGAACTTTGTGCCTAGTGCGAAAAGCTTGTTCCTGATACCCTGTACTTGTGTTCTGAATTCCAGTTGTGACCTTGATTCCGTTCCTGACTACGCTCATTTTCTGCCTACCCTGACCTTCTGCTTCATCCCTGACTCTGATCCTGTGCTGCCTGTCCTGACCTCCTGCCTGTCCCCGACTACAATTCTGCTCAGCGTCTCTGTACTGCGCCTTAGATTCCACCGCAGACAAAGTCGTGCATGTGGAACAACCTTGTGGTACCACACTGCAACAAGTCCAACCTGCTTTGCAGCAGGATCTGGTGACTCCGGTTCCAGGTGTCAGCTTACGTCATCCTCCATGGTGGTCCAGTGTGTCCACTACCCCTGGTGCCTAACAGCTCTCAAGTCTGTTCTCAGTACAAGAAAGGTACCAGGTGCTTTCTTAACCTGGTTTGTGGCAAAAATAGCTTAAGCCAACTAAAAGTGGCTTTCATTTGAAAGATGGGATACTCATCATTAAAATAACACCAGGAAAAGTATTGAAATTGCTATAAAACCTAATCTAGGAGACTCTTAAGGCCCAACATGACTAATTTTAGGCGAAAACTGACTATTTTCTGTTTATTTGCATGTTGTGTAGGATGTGTTTAATAATAATAATAATTCCTTTATTTAACCCCTTAAGGACGCAGCCATTTTGTAGCTTAAGACTCAGCCCGATTTTTTGGATTCTGACTTGCGTCTCTTTATACGGTTATAACTTTTGAACACTGTTACTTATCAAAGCGATTCTGAGATTGTTTTTTCCCCACATGTTGTGCTTCATTTTAGTGGTAAATTTTGGCAGATAAGTTTTGCGTTTATTTACAAAAAAAAAGAAAATATGATAAATTTTTGGAAAAATTTGCCATTTTCGAAATTCAAAATCATTGCGTTTTCAGGCAGATCGATTTACCACCTAAATAACTTGCTGAATAACATTTCCCATTTGTCTACTTTACATTTTCATAATTTCTGAAATGTTTGGATAATTTATTTTGATGTCACGCGGCTTGCAAATAGAATAGCGATTTTCCGGATTTTCAGAATTGACTATTTTGGGGATAAATACAGTTTTGAAGGAAATTTTACATATTTAGCATCAAAACCCCCTATATAACCAACCCATTTTCAAATCTGCACCCCTCAAGCTATCAGAAACAGCATTTACAAAGATTGTTAACCCCTTGAGATCTTCATAGTAATTGAATCAAAATGGAGGTGAAATTTAGAATGGTCATATTGTTCCCTTATACGTTCATTTAGCCCTAAAATTTACACATTTCCAAAAGATAAAAAGAGAAAACCCACCATACAATTTGTTCTGCAATTTCTCCCGAGTACAGAGACCCCCCCACACGTGGCCGTTACTTGTGTTATGGGGGCACAGCCAGGCGCAGAAGGGAAGGAGGGCCCTGCAGCTGCCAGGATTTTAGTTTCCTCATTGGCCCCTTTTGAAGGCTATAAAATTTTCGCTTTTTTGTTATTGGGGCCATGTGACGGCATTTTTTTTGCGGGATGAGATGCTTTTTCCAGTGTTACCATTTTTGGGTTTGTATCACCTATTGTTGAAAATTTAGGAACTTTTTTTGAGGACATGAGTAGAAAAGCATCAATTCTGTACTGGATTTTTTACTTCTTTTTTTTTGGTGTTCACCGTATAGACTAATAATCATGTTATCTTTATTCTATGGGTTGATACGATTACGGGGATACCAGACATGAATATATTTTCTTACGTTTTACTAAATTTGTCAAACAAAACCCTAATTTGGGGAAAAATCTATCATTTATGTATTGCCGTCTTCCAAGTGGCATAACATTGTTACTTTTTGGCTACGGAGCTGATTGATGGCTTGTTTTTTGCGGGACATGTTGTACTTTGCACCAGTATCATGTCGGAGTACATATGGTTTTTTGATCACATTTTATAGCATTTTTTGTGGGATTGAAAAGGTAAAAATCATAATTTTTGGAGGGTTTATAACAGTTTTTTTTTATGGCGTTTATCGTGGGGGTTCAATAATGATTTACTTTTATTCTACGGGTTGTTACGGACGCGGTGATACTATATATGTGGGGTTTGTGTTATGATTTAGATTTTTTTTTGAGTTATATGCCTCTTTATATGTTTTGGGGCTTTTGGGCATTTTTAGTGATTTATTACTTTATTTTTTTATTGAATAACTTTTTTTTTTTCTTTTTCACTTTTATACCATGGGACATGAAGAAGCAATCATCTGATTGCTTCTTCATGATAATATTCTGCAATACTGATGTATTGCAGAGTATTATCAGTGTCAGCCTATACACTTGCATAGGCTGGCACTGTGCCAGTAAGATGACGTCACAGACGCCATCTTACTGGCAGTTCTTGCAGGTAACTCTGGGGTCCAGATCGGACCCCAGAGTTACTATAGCAACGATCGGCGCCCCCCGAAAACGGTTCGGGGGGGGGGCGATCGTGGGGAAAAGAACCCCCAGCTGCATGTTAGATGCCGCGGTCGCGCTGACCGCGGCATTCAACGGGTTAAGTACCCGCGATCGGAGACAACTCCGATCGCGGGTGTTACACTGGGGTGCCGGCTATCAGTCACAGCCGGCACCCCGTGTTTCCCGATGCCGGTTCAGCTCAGATCTTGAGCCGAACCGGCATCAGCTCAGCGTCCGATATATCGGACGCTGAGCGCTAAGTCACTGCGCTCAGCGTCCGATATATCGGACGCAGAGCGTTAAGAGGTTAATATAGCGCACACAGATTACGCAGCACTACACAGAGCCTGCCAAATCGTTCCCTGTCAAACTCTTTGCACATGTTAACCTGGGTGGGACTTGAAACCAGGACCCCAGGCTGTGGTGCTAACGGCTGAGCCAAAGTTTTAACACAAAAAGGGAATTCATATTTCATATCCTATAGGAAGGTGCTTTTAGTCAAGGGAGTTGGCCACTTTTCAACAAATATCTTCCATTAGACATGTTTCTGCATGTATATGTACCTGTGTCTTTGTCGCCTTTCCTAGTTCTCACTATGCTACCCTCTGCATAAACACATAGCAGCCCTCTCTCACTGCTCTAAACCATCCTTATGACATCTCACACTGTATCCTTCTTCTAATAGTCCATTCTCACAGTCAGGAAGGCGGAAGAGAAGAGCTCCGGGTGAATCATAATTCTCCTGCTACAGCTCCTCCCATTCAGCAGAGCTGAACAAAGAAACATGAAGAGTCTGCTCACAGTATAAAAGTACAGGAATGCTAAATCACTTGATGAACATTCAGGCATTATACACAAGTCAGTAAAGGCACATGAGTAGCTTATGTAAAAAGTGGTTACCCCCTTCAACTTGTATAGCACCCTGTTTGTTGCTTATTCTATTTCTATCCAGTGCGTAGGACATCATAGTAGGGGGGTAATAATTATTGTTTTCAAGACAATTTAATGTAATATTGGTGTTCTAGCTCAATCTGAAAGAGTTCTGTAAATTCAGTCATAAGTTACATTGAAATTTGTTCATGTCGGGAAAGTAAAACCACATCTTTGATGTACAGAGTACCCACAGGTGTTATTACGGAAACATTAATAAAGAGATGAAAATGCCATTTCTTAAGGTGCAGTGTTTTAAAAATAGCTCCCGTCTTTGCATATGTCCCCAATACCACATTACTGTTTATCCATGCGTATCATTATAACCTCTGTATTCTAATTGCACTGTAATATCTGGAGGAAATGCCTGTGGTAGGTGCTATAATAACATAGATTTATACACATTGTGGCCACTAGACAGGAATGTTAAAGCCATTGAAATGCAGATAGAACATTTTGTAATTTATTTCGGAAAGTATTATCATTTTTGGCTGGAGATGCAGTAATAGTAAGAGAAAATACTGTTTAATTTAGCAGAAACATCTAACATTGTACTTGAAGTGAAAGCAGATGAATGCTAGAAGTTGTGACTTAGCTTTCTATTGATCCACAACCTACTGCGCTGTATGTAGGGTCTAATACCAGATGATAAAGGCCAATGATTGAGGTTCTGTACTGGAATAGTGTGAATAGAAGAAATATAAATTTAGTTGCCCAGACCTGTTTGTGGGTCATATAAGAATTTTTGGCACCCTGCAAAGGCAGGGAAGGGATATTTGTAATGTTCTGTCAGTTATAGGGCAAAAATGTAAATTGTTGCCCTCTCTTTATATAGTATGTAAAGGCTTATTGCATAGTAGAAGGAATTTTTTTATAAACGCCAGTCTTAAAATACCTTCCCATCCCCATTGTCTCGGATCTACAAAAATACAACATCCTTTTAGTAGATTCGAAAGCCTTCTCCTTTAAGTCAAAGCCCTTTAGAACTGATGTATATTTCAGCTAAAGTCTTCACAGAGTTTTATTGTGAAAACTATAGAATTACTGAAGACCGGGGTGTTCACACAATCGGCTGTGCCCTGCCCCCCTCTACTTTTGTTTTGATGGGGTGTTAAAGTATCTGAACTGGTGTCTAGGTGGCAATTTACATGACTTCATAGCCAGAAAACTGGTGGAGAAGGTATAGTACCCCTAATTTTACCGCAAAAACCTGGTAAAAGCTATATTTTTTTTACTCGAGTATAAGCCTAGTTTTTCAGCACTAAAAAAGGGGCAGAAAACCCAAACTCGGCTTATACTCGAGTAAAAAAAATATAGCTTTTACCAGGTTTTTGCGGTAAAATTAGGGGCCTCGGCTTATAGTTGGGTTGACTTATACTCGAGTATATACAGTAAATGTCTCATTAGTGCCTCCCCCGATACTCATCCTCTGGGGCACATTAGACTCCAATATCTGCTGGAACCCAACTTCCAGATGTTTTCCCAAAAGATTAGTAATCAGTGTTTTGTTCTCTATGGGTTCCTTTCTTGGGTGCCTCCCAGAGATCCCAAATATTTTCTTTCCAGGACAATTAGAACAACACAGTTTGGATGGAATAAATTTGAATGGAAGGGTTTCGGACCCAAACAGGATCTCATGAAATATTTGATGTAACTTCAGCGAAGGAAATTTTGGATAATTTGCTCACCACTGGTCCCCCCTATCCAAGCGTGTTTTTTTTTCATGTTGTACTCTCATGTTTGTATGTTTTTTTTAAAAAAAAAACTGAATAAAAAGCGATTGGAACAAAAAAAAAGTTAAAAAATCTAAAAAATGCTTTTTTTTTACACAAAGCATCTGCTCCTCTGTTTAAAGTAATAACTTTACTAAGTTTCTTCTTGAATGCTGCAGAACTGTGGAGCAGCACATAGTATAGAACTAAGAACACCCAATGTGAGGACATGCCCCCTCTACACTTGGAAGCTGCAATCCAAAAAGTTAACTCCACACATAATATTCCTGCTGCTGCTACGGCTATACACATAGGGGACCATTTATCTTATCTCTGTTTATTTGGCTAGTTTTTGCCTGTCTTTTTTCCGTCAGTTACCTTGGTAATTTATCAATCTCACTTTTTGTTTGTGTTAAATGTTTTTTTTTTCCAGATTTCTTTTTTATCTTTATTATTATAAATGTCTCAAAAATGTCACACAAATGTCTCAAGTCGCTTCTTTCCATTTTCCAGTTTTCCTTGAGTAGGGTTTCGTCTTTAGTTTTTTTGTTCCAAAAAATGACGCAAATAAGAAAATTCGAAAAGATTAATGTCATTTGTGACACTTAGCACATCTGTAGCAGAAGATAAATATGTCTTACTGACGATATACAAATGTTCAGCGGACTTCAGTGCACATTTCAAAAAAGTCCCCAAAAAGGTGCAAAAATTGCAATGCGCCAAAAAAGACGCAAAAAGACAGAAGAAATGGAAGTAAAATAAATAAATATAAATAAAGTTAAATGACCTCCATAGTGTTTGATGCTATATATCTAATTTGTTATCTGTTTTTAGGAAGTGATATTTGCAGTGTTTATGGAATTGGGGGGGGGGGGGCTGTTATTCATTTTATTCTTTTTTTTGCTATTTATGGTATATATGATATCATACATTTAGACCTTGGGCCAGTAGTTGGCCTAATGGCTGCCATGGGACAGTCTAGACAATCAATGATTATATTGCCATTATATTATAGAGGTAGCCCTTCCAATCCAAATCATCCTTGGTGGTCTGGAAGCACTCACTCACCTTACAGTGTTCTCCCTCCCCTTTCTGATAGCCGAAATGGAGAGAGATTAGATTGTAAAGTATAATAAGGGTACCTACATTCTGTAGGATTGTCACAGCTATTTTGCATCCAATAACTACTGTGTGAACTCAGGGGTGTTGTTATGTGGTCCCTATTGTTCGATTTACGGTATTGATCTACTCTCTACTTTTCGCATTTTTGGTTGGAGCCCCAAAAAAACAACCAGACTCTCTACTAAAGACTTTATACTGACAACTTCAAAACTAGAATAATTGTATTATTCACAATTCGGAGAGTTAAAGAAAACAGAGACAAAGGAAAAGTGCTGAACGCCCACACATTTTACACTTTGGAAATGACTGTATTCTTCTGCGCTCACAGCAAATAAAGCATCAAGTCAAACAAATGACGGTAGAGTTACATTGTGTGATACAAGTCACAGAAAAAGTCTTGTACTGCTCTTATGCCTTGTGCCTTTTCATTAACCTTGGAGTTACTTTTTAGATATTGCAATCAACATAAGTTACCCAGAACAATTACATTTTGTAGAAGAGCGACAGCTTCATCCAACAAGATCACTTGCCCTGTTCTCTGCTAGGACCACCTTTGTCATACTATACATTACCTACATTTCACCCACAGTGAAAACAATAAAGAGGCTGAGGCACTTCTAGCTGCTGATAAGCATTAGCTCACCCTCAATCTGATATTGATACTCAATTAATATAAGATCAATCTTTTAAACTCCTTCAGGATGAATGGCTAGTTGTGTGCAAATCTTCAAGTTTGGCCAAAACCATGCCACATCATGACTTTTGGATATGGGATGGACCCTCACTTTGTCATAACGACTCAAGAGGAAACACAAAACATTTTATGGTGTCCAATAGGCCACAGCTTTATTTAAATCACAAGACTAAAAGAGGAGAAGTTGATTGAATTGCTAGGGATGGGATTCACCTATACTGTGAGATCCCCAGCTGCCTGACATACAGTCCCCTGCAAGACAGCCATAAAGGGGCGGCACGCTCTGCCTGGCCATTCTATCAGAGCAAGTTCACCTTAAGGGCACCAACGACCCTTGTGAAGATCCTCACTCCTGTGCTTCACCACCATGCCCCCCCCCACCCACTGTATGACAATACCATTAAGACATCAAAGCTAAGCCTGTTCACCACCATGAGGTTTAACATCCTCTATTAGTTAACCCTAGAATGCATGACCATTAAAATCTACACTTTTACATACTTGGGGCCTGGGACCTAGGCCCGTGTGCAAATAACATGGAATAACTCAAATAACTCAAATAAAAATACTTTTTAAAGTTTATTTGAAAAATGCAAAGTAAGGATGCATTCCTACTAGCGCTGGTGTCTGCCGGGAGGGGATCTGTAATGGATCTGACCTCCTGGTGTCCCCAGTTAAGGCTGGTAGTATCCGGGCATTCCGGCAGACTTAACTGGAGTTACCAAGAAATCATATCCATTACGGATCACCTCCTGGCAGACACCAGCACTAGTGAGAATGCATACTAAGATGTGAATAATTCAAAACATTTTGTGCAAAAAAACCCCAAAGTAACTGAACGGGCTTAAAACGCCCAATATACTCATTCGATATAACTCTTTATAATAATGTTTTTTTGTCTAAAAGTTTTTTTTTATATAAAAGTTGCAGTAAACATGCTGCAGGAATATCCCTTTTCAAAGTTTCCTTTTTGAATTTACAAATGACCGCAAAATCTTTCACATGTTATCTGTAATTCAACATCTGGAAGATGAAATTGTAGTATTTTACACAGGACTGTCTATGAAAAATGATTGCTTTGATTTCTTGGTCAGTCAAACCCCTGGATGTAAACTGTGCCATTGTAACCTTAAAAGTCAGTAAACTATAATGAATAGTGTCTGTGCAGCCCCCTCCTCTCACCTTCAGCAGGCCACCACTTTCTTTTAGGTGAAGTGGAAATCTTTGGATTTTTGGAGCTCAGAGTTTCTTTTTCAAAAAACAAGAAAGCTGACTCCTTCCTCCTTCCTGTTCAGGAACTATGATGATGTCAGAGACGCATGACATCATGAGGTAGCCTCCTTTCCAAGATCACATGACCATGTAGTCAGGCACAATCCACACTCTGCGCAGCAACAGCAGAGTCATAAAGACTAAGGCTACATTGACACGACCGTACGGGGGACATGTATACGGCCGATATACGTCCCCCATAGACGGCAATGGGCGCACGGCGCCCTACGGGAGCGGTACAGTGCAGCACACATGTGGCACCGTACCGCTACATACCTGGGAAAAAGTCCTATCTTTTCCTGTAATACGGCAACGTGCGCTCACCTCCTCCTCCTCTCCCCGCTACGGTACGGCGGGCAACGACAGTGTGAATGCAGCCTAAGTCACAGTTTTCCCCAGCAACAGAAAAGACAAAAAGACTTAGGATCACATGTAAACCTAGTATGGGCCTTAAAGGCCCCAGGTATGTAAATATGGTATATTCACAAAAAAGCGTTATTATACCGAAATGCCTGTAACATAAAAATATATGAACAACTGGAAATGACTAACAACTATATAACAGAGGAATACCTAGAGTTTCAGAATTCTAACTAAAGTAATCTTGCAGTAAAAAGAAAAAAACTAACAGAGCGGGCCTGCGAGGCCCCAGGTATGCATTCTAGGGTTAAAAATTAGTCCACCTGCAACTTCCACCCAACTCCTCCACCGCCAACACCAAAGCTGTGACAGAAAGCAAAACCTGCTATTATTTATTACTTAAAATTGACTCCCATTTTATATTTTAGAAATATATGTTTCTATTTGTATGTTTCTTTTTAAATTGAAGCCATGAACTTATACATTATGAATAAATGTCCAGGCAACCATAAAATCTGTCCAACCCCATCTCACAGCGCTCAGGAGAGGAAAAACCCCCTGTGGAGGAAACCTCTAGGGAACCCATGGCTGAAGGATTGCCCTTCCCCTGGGCTTAGAAGGATAAAACCAACTTTATTTTATCATATTGCAGTAAATAGCAATATAACATGGTAAAAGATACACAATGTCAGGATCCAACTAAAAATGTACAATAAAGCTTACCTACTTAATGTATAATTAAGGAAACAATTGTAGTGTAGTAATGGTACAGGGCAGGTGGGAGGAACATGTTTCTCCATGGTCTTCTGGTGGGAGAAAGAGGAAGAGAGACACAGGACAGGAAGTGACAAATACTGCTGGGCCCCACCCCTCTCACAGTACCACCCTACACCCTACATACTCTGCCCTCTCACAGTACCACCCTACACCCTACATACTCTGCCCTCTCACAGTACCACCCTACACCCTACATACTCTGCCCTCTCACAGTACCACCCTATACCCTACATACTCTGCCCTCTCACAGTAACACCATAGACTCTACATACTCTGCCCTCTCACAGTACCACCCTACACCCTACATACTCTGCCCTCTCACAGTACCACCCTACACCCTACATACTCTGCCCTCTCACAGTACCACCCTATACCCTACATACTCTGCCCTCTCACAGTAACACCATAGACTCTACATACTCTGCCCTCTCAAAACAGAACCCAACTATGTTAAAGGAATAGTACTACATAAAAAATTCCAGCGTTATAGTTCCCCCCATGTCAAAGTCATGGTCCCCTTTGCTTATGGCTCCTGGGCTGTCTTTATCTGTTGCCTCTGGTCAGATTTGGAAGGTAAGTCATATCCATGTATATAGATTATGGGAAGCTAAGCTAACAAGAGACATATTTTTTTACTCAATTGCAACTTTACAGTTCGGTTACTCAGTCTCTCACTACATGACATCTGACATATGGAGCACTTCTTACTATTAGTAATTTATTTAAACCACTTCTTTAAAAGCTGTACAGTATAATTGTCACAGAATAAAGTAAATGACTAGAGTTTTCACTCTACACATACCGGACATGCAAAGAACTGTCTGCATTTGGTCCATGTGCAGGGAGGTTTGCTGGTAGATTGGCAGATTCTCTTTAATGCGGTTTCCAAGAATCCTGGAAAATCCTCGGGTGGCTTGTGGCAAAAAAGGAATTGCACTTACCCTGCTCAGGCTCCAGATGCCCAGGTCAGTCTTCTGGTCCACTACAATACTGCATGGCCAATCAGTGGCTTCTTCAGATGACAGGATGTCACTTCCTCTTATGTCACAAGTAGAGATGAGAGGGCCCAATGGTTAGTTTCGGCGTTGGGGTTCGACTGCTTGACTGATGTCCCTAGAAAGTATCCATGGCTACGATTGCCCAGGGGTACACCTCGTGCCCCTGGGCAATCATAGCCATGGATAGTTTCTAGGGACATCAGTTTGCCAGATTGGCTGTTCCGCCACCATCTGGATCAGTTGGCCGAACCCAAACACCGAATCCGACCATGGGGTCTGCTCATCTCTAGTCACAAATTATGTCCCCTCAATCACTAAGGCACTTTTGGCTGAGCTGTCAGTGTCAAAGACTAGAAGTATAATATCTGTATAATATTTTGTTGGAAACAATGCTACAATTTTCAAAAATGGAGTTAACCTTAGTGCCTCAATTAAAGAGGTTTCTTCTATTTTAACATAGGAACAAAGTCCCAGAAACTGAACATTTATTATTGCCGGTCAGCTAAAAGGCAATTACAACTCTGCTTCACACATGACCTCCATGGCCTTGGGGTTCGGTTCTATTCATTTACATAAATTAAGCCCTTGCAAGCAGTTTGGAGTTGGCATACATCGAGGCTGTATTGTTCAACACAGTGCAGTACTGTCTAATTGACATGAAACCAAATGTTCTCTATTGGGATAGCCGAACATTTGCCAATAAGATAACTTGCAAAGTCATTGTGCTCAAAGCAGGGTCACAGATCGTAAGGGGAACCGTGTTCTACAAAGGAAGCTATGCTGAGGCTGCATCTTCTAGATGGGCAGAGGTATAAAAAGGGATAGTAAAAAAGTTACATTTCAACATGAAAGAAGTTAAAGGGGTTGTCCATTTTAAGCACATTCTAGCGAATAATTGATATGGTTTGTGTAATGAAAAGTTTTAAAATTTACAATACATTTTCTGTATTCCTCCTGGTTTTCTACATATCTGCTTGCTGCCATGCAACTGGAAGCTTCATCGATTACTTCCTGTAGATACACACCAGTCCAGGGTCATGTGACGTCACACAGGTGCACGGCTCATTAGAATCACAGAGCTTTGATCTGAGTATAATGAGGCAAACACCTGTGTGACATCACATAACCATGTACTGGTGTTTATCTACAGGAAGTAAACATAGAAGCTTCCCATAAAAAAAAAAAAAACGCAAGCAGAGATCTAGAAAAAAGTGAGGAATTGATAGTTTTTCATTACAAAAGATAATATTGATTATTTGCTATAATTTGTATGTTCTCTCTGTGTTTGCTTCTAATTTGTGCGGTCGCACATCGACAGTGGGTGCTATAGCGGATTAGGGTACCCACCCCAATTATGTAAAGTTACAAAGAATCCAAGCACTCCTTTTAGGTATGATGCCAGAAAAGTGATATTTATTTACAGTGATCAAGCTGTGATGTTTCGGCCTGTCTTAGGCCTTTGTCAAACATGATCAATTGGAAGGGAAAAGAGGTCAAGCTGGTTGGTATGGCGGGTGGCTGGGATGGACACTATGGGTCAGATTTACTTACCCGGTCCATTTGCGATCCAGCGCCGCGTTCTCTGCACTGGATTCGGGTCCGGCCGGGATTTATTAAGGTAGTTCCTTCGCCGTCCACCAGGTGGCGCTGCTGCGCTGAAAAGCATAGGAACGCGCTGGAGTTCACCGAACGGGGCTGAGTGAAGGTAAGTGCAAGCACCGCAACAGATTTTTTTTAAAAATGCGGCGGTTTTTCCAAATCCGTCGGGTTTTCGTTCGGCCACGCCTTCCAGCTGACACATAGGGGGTCATTTACTAAGAGCCCAATTCGCGTGTTACCCGAATATTTCCGATTTGTGTCGATTGTACCTGAATTGCCCCGGGATTTTGGCGCACGCGATCGGATTGTGGCGCATCGGCACCGGCATGCACACGACGGAAATCGGGGGCGTGGCCGAACGAAAACCCGACGGATTCGGAAAAACCGCCGCATTTAAAAAAGGAAATTGTTTCGCGGAGCTTGCACTCACCTTCATCCAGGATAGGATTGTGAACTTCAGTGCATTTCAGGGAACTTCAGCGCAGCAGCGCCACCTGGTGGACGTCGGAGTAACTACCTTGATGAATCCCGGCCGGACCCGAATCCAGTGCAGAGAACGCGCCGCTGGATTGCGAACGGACCGGGTAAGTAAATCTGCCCCATAGTGTCCATCCCAGCCGCCCGCCATACCAGCCAGCTTGACCTCTTTTCCCTTCCAATTGATCGTGTTTGACAAAGGCCTAAGACAGGCCGAAACGTCACAGCTTGATCACTGTAAATAAATATCACTTTTCTGGCATCATACGTAAAAGGAGTGCTTGCATTCTTTGTAACGCTCTGTGTTTGCGTTGGTTTCCTCCGGGTCCTCCAGTTTCCTCCCACACTCCAAAAACATATTGGTAGGTTGATTAGGTTGTGAGCCCCATTGGGGACAGGGACAGATTTGGCAACATCTGTGCAGCGCTGCATAATCTGTGTGTGCTATATAAATAAAGGAATTATTATTATTATAATGGACAACCCCTTTAATTAGAAGTCAGGGGGTAGGGCAGATGACAGATCATCACTCCCTGATGACATCATGGGAAAACAACACTTTTTTGTCATTTAGCAAGTCATAAACATCTAAATAAAACATCGAAACGCAATAAAACCTATATAAATTTGGTATTCAAATGATTGCACCAACCCAAGGAGTAAAGGGGAGGTATCACGTGAAACAAAAAGTGAGCCCACAGCAAAATGCTGCAAAATTGACCTCATGTGCAAGTTGAGGAATAGTAAATACTGCATGGAATAGTAAATACTGTCACTGAAACGTACAATGGGGCATATTTACTAATTTGCAAATTGCGCATTTTCGTTGGGTTTTCCCGAATTTTTCCGATTTGCGCTGAATTCCCCCAGGATGCGATCGGATTGTGGCGCATCGGCGCCGTCTTTCACGCGACAGAAATCGGGGTGCGTGGTCGTAGGAAAACCCGACGGATTCGGAAAAACCGCAACATTTACAAAAAAAATTGTGTCGCAAGAATATCACTCACATACACTGGAACAAAGCAGGTGAACTCCAGCGGACTTCAGCGCACCAGCGACACCTAGTGGACATCTGGCGCACAACCTTAGTGAATCCCGGCAGAACCAGAATCAGCGTCGGAGAACACGCCGCTGGATCACGAATGGACCGGGTAAGTAAATCTGCCCTAATGTGTTACACAGAGAACAAGCCCTCACACAGCGCTTAACATAGAAAATAAAGGATTTTTGAAGATGGGGAGCAATAAACTAAAACAAAAAATTAAAAAGTGACGTCAAAGTGTTAAAGTGACCCTGAACATATTTCTATGCTCTTTCTGCTTAATAAGCAAAGACTTTCTAATAGATAGACATTAGAGATGAGCAGGCACTAAAATGCTCGGGTACTCGTTATTCGAGACAAACTTTTCCCGATGCTCGAGTGCTCGTCTCGAATAACGAGCCCCATTGAAGTCAATGGGAGACTCGAGCATTTTTCAAGGGGACCAAGGCTCTGCACAGGGAAGCTTGGCCAAACACCTGGGAACCTCAGAAAAGGATGGAAACACCACGGAAATGGACAGGAAACAGCAGGGGCAGCATGCATGGATGCCTCTGAGGCTGCTTAATCGCACCATTATGCCAAAATTATGGGCAACAGCATGGCCATGACAGAGTGACAGAAAGAAGCTAGATAGCATCTAAAACATCCAATAATTGACCCTGACACTATAGGGGACGGCATGCAGAGGCAGCGGCAGCAGGCTAGAGAGTGTCATGGCGACATACCCTAAATGGACTCAGGCTTCAAACCAATGGGTGGCAGAGAGGAACCAAAGGAGATGAGCAAGAAGCACTCAAATAATATCGGTACATGATAAAAGTTTGCCAGTATATTTTGTGGATTACACAGCAGGGTGGCGACAAAGTTAACAACTTTGATGTGGAATCCATGAAAACAACCCAAATTTGTGCCTGACACACCTCGTTTGATAAGGGGACGATGTATGGAGGCAGCTATATGGACGACTTTTGGAGGTAACAATGGAGACAACGTGTGGAGGCTGCTATGGAGACAATTTAATTTGGATAGTGCCTGTATGTGGCAGTCCAAAAAAGTTTTCAAACCAGAGGAGCAGGTAGGTGGCCCTCCAGAAAAATGGAATAGATTGAGTGCCTGTATGTGGCAGTCCAAAAAAGTTTTCAAACCAGAGGAGCAGGTAGGTGGCCCTCCAGAAAAATGAAATAGATTGAGTGCCTGTATGTGGCAGTCCAAAAAAGTTTTCAAACCAGAGGAGCAGGTAGGTGGCCCTCCAGAAAAATTGAATAGATTGAGTGCCTGTATGTGGCACCCCCAAAAATTGTTTAAAACAGAGGACCGGGTAGGTGGCCCTCCAGAAAAATTAAATGCATAAAGTACTTTAGCTAGAGCCAGTGGGCCCTGTCAAAAAATAGCCAGTTTCCTCTGCTTTAGTGTACAAAGAGGAGGAGAAGGAGGAAAATGAGGAGGAGGAGGAGTGCATAAATTATTCAGGTTGAGCTTCCTTCACCTGGTGGAGATTGGAAATTATGAGAAATCCAGGCTTTATTCATCTTAATAAGCATCAGCCTGTCAGCGATGTCAGTCGAGAGGCATGTACGCTTATCGGTGATGATGCCACCAGCTGCACTGAAAACCCGCTCGGACAAGACGCTAGCGGCAGGGCAGGCAAGAACCTCCAAGGCGTAGAGCGCCAGTTCGTGCCACATGTCCAGCTTTGAAACCCAGTAGTTGTAGGGAGCTGTGTGATCATTTAGGACGATGGTATGGTCAGCTACGTACTCCCTCACCATCTTTCTGTAAAGATCAGCCCTACTCTGCCGAGACTGGGGACAGGTGACAGTGTCTTGCTGGGGTGACATAAAGCTGGCAAAAGCCTTGTAAAGCGTACCCTTGCCAGTGCTGGACAAGCTGCCTGCTCGCCTACTCTCCCTCGCTACTTGTCCCGCAGAACTACGCACTCTGCCGCTAGCGCTGTCAGAAGGGAAATACTGTTTCAGCTTGTGCACCAGGGCCTGCTGGTATTCATGCATTCTCACACTCCTTTCCTCTCCAGGGATGAGAGTGGAAAGATTTTGCTTGTACCGTGGGTCCAGGAGAGTGAATACCCAGTAATCGGTGCTGGAATAAATTCTTTGAACGCGAGGGTCACGGGATAGGCAGCCTAGCATGAAATCTGCCATATGCGCCAGAGTCCCAACGCGCAAGAATTCACTCCCCTCACTGGCCTGACTGTCCATTTCCTCCTCCTCCAATTCCTCCAACTCCTCTTCTTCTGCCCATACACGCTGAACAGTGAAGGACTGAACAATGGTCCCCTCTTCTGTCTCGCCAACATTCTCCTCCTCTTCCTCCTCATCCTCCTCCACCTCCTCCGATATGTGCTGAGAAACAGACCTAAGGGTGCTTTGGCAATCAACAAGGGAATCTTCTTCCCCCGTCTCTTGTTACGAGCGCAAAGTTTCCGACTTCATGCTGACCAGAGAGTTTTTCAACAGGCCAAGCAGCGGGATGGTGAGGCTGATGATGGCGGCATCGCCACTGACCATCTGTGTTGACTCCTCAAAGTTACTCAGCACCTGACAGATATCAGACATCCACGTCCACTCCTTATTGTAGACTTGAGGAAGCTGACTGACCTGACTACCAGTTCTGGTGGAAGTTGACATCTGGCAGTCTACAATCGCTCTGCGCTGCTGGTAAACTCTGGATAACATGGTTAATGTTGAATTCCACCTCGTGGGCACGTCGCACAACAGTCGGTGAGCGGGCAGTTGGAGGCGGCGCTGCGCTGCCCTGAGAGTGGCAGCATCTGTGCTGGACTTCCTGAAATGCGCACAGATGCGGCGCACCTTCGTGAGCAAATCTGACAGATTGGGGTATGTCTTGAGGAAACGCTGAACTATCAGATTTAACACATGGGCCAGGCATGGCACATGTGTCAGTCTGCCGAGTTGCAGAGCCGCCACCAGGTTACGGCCGTTGTCACACACAACCATGCCTGGCTTCAGGTTCAGCGGTGCCAGCCACAGATCAGTCTGCGCCGTGATGCCCTGTAATAGTTCTTGGGCGGTGTGCCTTTTATCGCCTAGGCTCAGCAGTTTGAGCACCGCCTGCTGTCGCTTAGCGACGGCACTGCTGCTGTGCCTAGAGCTAGCGACTGATGGCGCCATGCCCACGGATGGTAGTTCGGAGGAGGAGGTGGAGGAGGGGTGGGAGGAGGAGGAGGCATAGTAGGCCTTTGAGAACTGGACCGAGGTAGGCCCCGCAATCCTCGGCGTCGGCAGTATATGACCAGCCCCAGGGTCAGACTCGGTCCCAGCCTCCACCAAGTTAACCCAATGTGCCGTCAGCGATACATAGTGGCCCTGCCCAGCAGCACTCGTCCACGTGTCCGTGGTCAGGTGGACCTTGTCAGAAACGGCGTTGGTCAGGGCACGGATGATGTTGTCTGACACGTGCTGGTGCAGGGCTGGGACGGCACATCGGGAAAAGTAGTGGCGGCTGGGGACTGAATACCGAGGGGCGGCCGCCGCCATGAGGTTGCGAAAGGCCTCGGTCTCTACTAGCCTATAGGGCAGCATCTCCAGGCTAAGCAATCTGGAGATGTGGACATTAAGGGCTTGGGCGTGCGGGTGGGTTGCACTATATTTTCTTTTCCGCTCCAGCGGGGCATGGAGAGCTGAACGCTGGTGGATGCTGTGGAGGATCGTGGAGGCAACGATGGGGTTTTTGTGCCAGGGTCCTGGGCAGGGGGCTGACTATCAGCTGACACAGGGGAAGGAGCAGTGGTGTGCACGGCCGGAGGTGAACGGGCTTGGTGCCACTGATTCGGGTGTTTAGCATTCATATGCCTGCGCATACTGGTGGTAGTTAAGCTAGTAGTGGTGGAACCCCTGCTGATCCTGGTTTGGCAAAGGTTGCACACCACAGTCCGTCGGTCATCCGGTGTTTCCTTAAAGAACCTCCAGACTTCTGAAAATCTAGCCCTCGCCGCGGGAGCCCTCGCCACGGGAGCTTCACTACGTGACACATTTGGCGCTGATGCACCTGCTCTGGCCCTGCCTCTCCGTCTGGCCCCACCACTGCCTCTTCCAACCTGTTCTGCTATTGGACTCTCCTCCGTCTCAGAAGCACTGTGTTCACCCGGCCTCTCAACCCAGCTTGGGTCTGTCACCTCATCATCCTCCGATCCCTCAGTCTGCTCCCCCCTCGGACTTCCTGCCCTGACAACAACTTCACCACTGTCTGACAACCGTGTCTCCTCATCGTCGGACACCTCTTTACACACTTCTGCCACTACGTCAAGAAGGTCATCATCACCCACAGACTGTGACTGGTGGAAAACCTGGGCATCGGAAAATTGCTCAGCAGCAACCGGACAAGTGGTTTGTGACTGTGGGAAGTGTCCAGAAAACAGTTCCTCAGAGTATGCCGGTTCAAATGCCAAATTTTCCTGGGAGGGGGCAGACTGGGGGGGAGGAGGCTGAGGTGCAGGAGCTGGAGGAGTGCCGATTTCGGTGACATGGGTGGACTGCGTGGAAGACTGACTGGTGGACAAATTGCTCGAAGCATTGTCGGCAATCCACGACATCACCTGTTCGCACTGTTCTGGCCTCAACAGTGCTCTACCACGAGTCCCAGTAACTTCCGACATGAACCTAGGGAGTGTAGCTCTGCGGCGTTCCCCTGCTCCCTCATCAGCAGGTGGTGTCTCACCCCACCCAGGACCACGGCCTCTGACCCCTGCAGTAGTTGGACGCCCACGTCCCCGCCCTCGTCCTCTACCCCTAGCCCTCGGGTTAAACATTTTGAAAATGAAAGTTATAACTTTTTTTTTTTTTTAAACTTTTTTTTTGTGTTTTTTTTTTTTTTTGTGTGTTTTTTAGTTTTTAAAACCAAACGATGCTATCCTATTGCTATGGCTATTTTCTAGCCAAGTATGAAAGCACACTGATGAGATGACGCTGAGTTATGAAAAAATAAACGTAAAATAAAAAGGAAATGGCAGACTGTGCCTAATTGAAATCCAACCCCTAATAAATTTTCCCACTTCGGTCTTTGCGATGGATATGTGCGTCACTAAGCGCTAAACACAGCGGTCGCAAGTCTCACTCCAAATTCCTCACAATTGGCTAGTATATGCACTGCAGCAAGGACAGCCACCAGCAGATCAACCAGAAATAAAATATATATAACGCTATTGTAGGCGTAAGTAAGCCGTTTGGATTCTCCTTTGGCTATTTTCTAGCCAAGTATGAAAGCACACTGATGAGATGACGCTGAGTTATGAAAAAATAAACGTAAAATAAAAAGGAAATGGCAGACTGTGCCTAATTGAAATCAAACCCCTAATAAATTTTCCCACTTCGGTCTTTGCGATGGATATGTGCGTCACTAAGCGCTAAACACAGCGGTCGCAAGTCTCACTCCAAATTCCTCACAATTGGCTAGTATATGCACTGCAGCAAGGACAGCCACCAGCAGATCAACCAGAAATAAAATATATATAACGCTATTGTAGGCGTAAGTAAGCCGTTTGGATTCTCCTTTGGCTATTTTCTAGCCAAGTATGAAAGCACACTGATGAGATGACGCTGAGTTATGAAAAAATAAACGTAAAATAAAAAGGAAATGGCAGACTGTGCCTAAGTGAAATCAAACCCCTAATAAATTTTCCCACTTCGGTCTTTGCGATGGATATGTGCGTCACTAATCGCTAAACACAGCGGTCGCAAGTCTCACTCCAAATTCCTCACAATTGGCTAGTATATGCACTGCAGCAAGGACAGCCACCAGCAGATCAACCAGAAATAAAATATATATAACGCTATTGTAGGCGTAAGTAAGCCGTTTGGATTCTCCTTTGGCTATTTTCTAGCCAAGTATGAAAGCACACTGATGAGATGACGCTGAGTTATGAAAAAATAAACGAAAAATAAAAAGGAAATGGCAGACTGTGCCTAATTGAAATCCAACCCCTAATAAATTTTCCCACTTCGGTCTTTGCGATGGATATGTGCGTCACTAAGCGCTAAACACAGCGGTCGCAAGTCTCACTCCAAATTCCTCACAATTGGCTAGTATATGCACTGCAGCAAGGACAGCCACCAGCAGATCAACCAGAAATAAAATATATATAACGCTATTGTAGGTGTAAGTAAGCCGTTTGGATTCTCCTTTGGCTATTTTCTAGCCAAGTATGAAAGCACACTGATGAGATGACGCTGAGTTATGAAAAAATAAACGTAAAATAAAAAGGAAATGGCAGACTGTGCCTAATTGAAATCAAACCCCTAATAAATTTTCCCACTTTGGTGTTTGAGGTGGATATGTGTGTCACTAAGAGCTAAACACAACGGTAGCAAGTCCCCCTGCAAATTCCTCACAATATGGTACTAGCTGCACTACTAGATCCAGCAAGCCCAGCCACAAGCAAACAAAAAAAAAAAAGTATAACGTTATTGTAGCCCTAAGAAGGGCTGTTGGGTTCTTGGAGAATCACTCCTGCCTAACAGTAATCTACCTGCGCACTAACGCTAACCCTGACCAGCAGCAGCTCTCTCCCTAGCGGCATCCAGACACAGAATGATCCGAGCAGCGCGGGCAGCGGCTAGTCTATCCCAGGGTCACCTGATCTGGCCAGCCAACCACTGCTATCGACGTGTAAGGGTACCACGTCATGCTGGGTGGAGTGCAGAGTCTCCTGGCTTGTGATTGGCTCTGTTTCTGGCCGCCAAAAAGCAAAACGGCGGGAGCTGCCATTTTCTCGAGCGGGCAAAGTATTCGTCCGAGCAACGAGCAGTTTCGAGTACGCTAATGCTCGAACGAGCATCAAGCTCGGACGAGTATGTTCGCTCATCTCTAATAGACATCCAAAATCTCTAATGAATACTGGTTCAACACTTTGGGGCACATTTACTAACCCGGTCCGGAGGAGATCCCGAAAGTGCATTGTCCGATGACAATGCACCGTGCCACGATTCACTTCACTGTGCCGCGCCCGACTTGCTAAATGTGTCCCTACCCCGCTCAAGTCCACCGGAGTTCACCATCTTCCTCCTGGTGCATGTAAGTGCTTGTCTTGCGACACAATTTTTAAGTTAAATCCCGCGGCCCTCCCCCCCCGATTTGTGTCACGTGAAAGCCGGCGCAGCTGCACCACAATCTGATCGAGTGCGACACAACAGCCTTTTATATGCTGCGCAAATCTGAAATCGTCGGAATATCCAACGTTTGTGCGGTCCGCGGACCCTTAGTAAATGAGCCCCTTTTTGTTTATTTTTTCGTTATTTTCTATATTTTTGTGAGTTTGGTCATACAAGGCTGAGGAAATACAAATGCTGCAAATTCTAAAGAAATGTTTTTATCTTTCCAGCACCTCTTTATGTCCTGTCCTCATGTAAAAGCCGTTCAGTAGTAAGAACCAGTTCGCCAGCTGTTTAAGTGTTTGACATTACCATAACCCACAGAGACAGAAAGCTGTTACTAAAAAAGTGGGTCATTTATGATATTCCTTCATGTTTTAACAGAATGGCATAGGACAAGAAGAGAGAGTTCTACATATCTGGGATGTTTTTATAATGTAATGAGCAAAAATTAATACAGTTTAATATTTGTAACTTTTTTTTTTCCAAAACTCAACTTTTTTTTTATTGAAAATTCTTATTACTGTGAAAATAAATGCTATATATTGGTGTATACAGCTCCCATACAGGTCCATCGTGTACACAAGATACGGTAGATGCAGTTGCTCTCATTTTGTCTAGCTGTGTGTATCTGGTCTCACAACCATGTTTCTCCGCTCCTATGTCCACTTCTTCTTGCTAACCTATTATCTAGAGCAGAATCTGAAGAGGAATCACAGCTTGTACTGGTAACTCACTGTGGGAGAATGAAGGGAGATGATTCACAAGAATATAGTACAAACTACAGCTTTTATAGGAGAGTGGGATGAGAAGCAGGGCTGCCAACTGTCCATAAAAATCAGGTGAGTCCATTAAAAGTAGGGAATTATGTCCATTATCCATAAAAAAAACTAATTGTTGCAGCCATGGTATTTTGGACACTGGATGTGCATATACAGATGTGATTACAATTATCATTAAACAATTCAGGTAAATAAAACTGATACATTGATAGCAGGAAATAAATTGACGTTCAGTTCCCAGCCAACCCCTCCCCCCCCCCTCCCACTGCTAATAAACTGCTGGCACCGATCACTAGTGTGCCACCACTTCCTCCAGGGTTACCACTCTCTGATGACGTTTTTCCGGAAGTGACGATCCTTGGGGATATGGTGGGGCACATGTGCCACTGGCGTTAAAATGCAACCAGCAACTTTTCCAGCATCACTCAAAGGTTAACACCCAGTACCAGCACTGATCATGGTTGTTACGAGTGGGGGTGAGCATTCGGTTCAGTACTGAACTTGGGTCCAACCAAACTTCCCTATAAAGGACTCATTTTAATCTTTGATTTAGTTTATATTTTTCTTTCATTAAATATGACTCCATGGGACGCATGTACCTTTGTTTTGGCTTGGCTTCTTATTCTGTTTTTGCAACATTTTGTGGCGCATGTGCACTTTTGCAACCTTTTTTTAACCCTAAGATAACCTCCCTTCAAAGTTCGCCGTGGTCTAGTTTTCTGCAGTGTTCTCTGAGTAGTAAGTCTCTCTAACACATGTGGAAGTTGCAACTTTGGGCCACATTTATCACTTGTTTTTTCTGTTGTTTTTGCGCCTTTTCGTTTAGGCGCACCGTTTTTGCGCCATTTTTGCGATTAAACGTCAAATTAGCCGCGCAGCTAAAATAACCACCTTTCCCTCATCTATCGTTCAATTCCAGATGTTTTGCTGCGCCTAATGATATTCATCACGTGCGACTTTTGCATTTAGGCGCAAAAACGGGCGCAAAAACACTCCAGCCCGAAGGTGGCGTTATCTGAGAAGAAAGCACTGAGACCCTTTGCAGAAGAGCTCATTTCTATCAGCAAAGCTTAGCCAGACACTGGAACATATAATAGATACAATTAGATACATTACAGACAGGAGCTGCAGACTCTATTTACAGGTCATCACCTTCTATTTACTAAATATTCTGCAAAACGCTGAGCTCAGAGCAAGAGCAAGAGAAGTTTGCACAAGTTTGCAGAATTTTGCAGATACTACAAACAAGTGTCCCCCATGTAATTCTGCACAGTGTCTGAGGGGGATATTGTGCAGAATTACAGGGGTGCAGCAGGAGACCAGCACTGGGGGATCCCCTCCAGGAGAAGCCACTGCTGAGGAGGTCACTGGGTGCTGGGTGTCACACACCTGGGTGCTGCTGTGAGTGTTATCTTCATTCTGGGCTGTGGGAGAAGCAGAGAGGAGCTTGTAGCAGGATCACATGTAAGTGCCTGAATCTAACATTGCGCCTAAACTGCGCCTAAACTGTGTTAGAGTAAAGTGATTAATAAGAGGCAGAGAATATACTTATCACAGATGGTTGTAGCTTGTGATAATTCTGGCAAAACAGTGCGCCTGAATTTAGGCGCAACTACTACACTTAGGCGCACAGAAGTGATAAATGTGGCCCTTTGAATGCGAAAAAAGTCACAAATATGACGCAAATCCATCTTTGCTTTTGCCTTGCATAGGAAATAGTTTAGAGCTGTTTGCAACTTTTGGGAGACTTTTTTGCAACTTTTGTTCAAAAAGTTGCAAATGCATTAATATGGCAAAACTCCTAGGGCGCAACCGACCAGCAGAAAAAACCCCTAAAAAGAACAGGTAGACAAAGCCGAAACAAAAATACATGTGTCCCTGTATTCATAGTGACTGGTGGGGACCAGTCGTCTTAGAAAATGGACCACCACTAGTCATATGTTTATTACTGAAACAATAGCTGTGACAACCACAATAGGCATCCAAAATTGGAACCATAGAGGGCACTATCTTGTATCTAATAGAAATATAGGACTTTCATAGTAATATTAGAGTAAGTAGAGTAAGAATTGTTGCATTATGGGAGATTTTATTGTACATATATTTACACTACAAAACAAGGTGCCGCTATCCCCGTTTCAGCACTCCTTTGAACTGATATATTTTATGAAGCGTGTCTGTATCCTTGAAAAATACATCTTTGGACTTATTCACATCTGACTAAACTCCCTTACTCTACAAAGTTAAGCGAGGCTAAAGCATTTACATTACAGAAGCTGTGAGCAGAGCAGGGCTGGAGATGAGTGACAGATAGCTGCACATACATCTCTGCGAGGAGCGATGCACAGAGCAATGGATCTTTCAGCACAATCACAGCAGGGTGAGTAATAGAAAGGCATTTGCCAGAAACCATACATAATCCTCATCAAAATATCGCCAACCCTACCTAGACTCCATACTATGAGAACAGACTTGAAATAAGCTATTTTATAGAAATGTATGGAGTACACATCTAAAAACTCTTTTACGGGCATTTAATATGGACATCTTACAAAGGTGGGAGGATAATCCATCCCGGTTCCAATCCATCCATGCCACCAGAAGATGACAGATCTGCAGGAGGAATCTATCAATGACATCATTCATCTCTTCCATTAGTTGTTGAGAGAACTTAAAGGCTTTTTCCATCCTCCCCCCTCCCTTCATATTTTTTTTCTTCATATTTTCTAGCACCGGCTGCCAAGAATCTTCTAAACAGCTTTTGCCCTGAGTGGTTTAAGGAAATTAAAGCAGAACGTGGGCTAGCTTATTACAACTGGAGCGTGCCCAAATGCCAGCTAGTTCCGAAGCACACCGTCACTCCTGAAGAGAAATTTACATCCATAATCATCTAATTTCTAGGGAAATTGACTAATGGTCCACGTCTCAAGCACATAACCCAGGGCTGAGTCTTGGCTCCGAGCTACTGTGTGATTGTGCGATTGCCACGCTGCTGTGATGGAACATTGTCCACAGACAGCTCGTGGATGTCCTCCAAATATGATGCATGTGGGATGCTCAGATCATACTAAATATATGTGATACCATCAAGCTTTTACTAGGCAACAGGTTTTATGAGGCTGCCATACACTGACCTCCTTTTTGATACGAGGCATGGTCATACAAGTTCAACAGATTATACTGTGACTGAATATCCATTCCCTCTTTATCTCTGGATGATATTGAAAGGAATCCTAATTACATTGTGTTTTCAATGTGTTCTGGTCAATAGCACAGGATGCAGCTGCACCAATAATAGTCTTAGATGATATTGTCTCATGTTGTATTCAGTTTTAAGGGGCTCTATGGTACCTAGTAGATATCCCTGTAGTCTTGGCAAAACAAGCACTTACCTCAGTGTTAAAGGGACTCTATGACACATACTGGATATTTATGTAGTCTTAGTGAAACAAGCACTTACCTCAGTGTTAAAGGGACTCTATGACACATACTGGATATTTATGTAGTCTTAGTGAAACAAGCACTTACCGCAGTATTAAAGGAGACCTATGGCATGTACTGGATATAACTTTAGTCTTGGTGAAACAAACAATTACCTTGGTGTTAAAGGGGTCTATGACACATACTAGATGTACCTGTAAAGCGAAAAAAGCTTACCTCGGTGTTAATGGGGCTCAATGACTTGAACTGGATATTCCCACAGTCTTGGCAAAACTAGCACTTATCATAGTATTAAAGGGGCTCTATTACACATACTGGATATTCCTGTAGTCTTGGTGAAACAAAAACTTACCTTAGTGTTAAAGGGGCTCTTTGACTCACACTAGGTGTACATGTAGTCTTGGTGAAACAAACACTTACCTCAGTGTTAAAGGGGATCTATGACATGTATTGGATGTAACTTTAGTCTTGGTGAAACAAACAATTACATTAGTGTTAAAGGGGCTCTATGACACTCTAAGAGAACACATTCATATACATTGGGTAGGAATCTTAGAAAAATCTAAAAGAAAAAACCCTCCAATAGGTAGCAGGGGCCGAAATCTGCACCTATTACAGGAATGGTGGTCCACCTACCCCCTTTCCGTGGTTGAACTTTTTGGAAAGTGTGCCTTATGTAGGGGAATATAACCCTGTGCACCACGATTATGGCAATATAGAGTTATAAAAATGATGCTAATCATCTGGGGCACTCCAGCTTCCATTACTGAAGTACAACTGAGCGCCTGGTTTTATAATTTATTTACTCATCCGTTACTCGTTCAGTCCCGCTCACCTGCACTCTGCACTCTAAATGGGCAGGACCAAGTAGGACCAGGCAAGAGTAATGAGAGAGTAAGAAGAGTAATGAGAGATCTAGCGCTCAGTGGCGCTCCGGTGGCGTAAGGTGACTGATTATAGTATAATTTCATATATTGCTGAAATAGAAGTGCACAGGTTTACAATAAAAGAACTTCTGAGAAGAAAGATTGCACAAGAGCTTGTAAGTAGTGCTAGTAATCCAAAAATAGTAACATTTTGGTCCACACAGGGACCTTTCTCAGGCCGGAGTGGCACATTTTTGTACTAGTGCCCTTTTTGTGCACCCCAGTTTCCATAGAGTGATGTGTACGATTTTTTTTATGGAGAGGAAGCATAACTTCAGACACTCCCTTATCTTGATGTCTATAGTACCTCTAAATATAGTTTTGATATCTTTTCAAAACACATGGGACGTGATTTTGTGTGTTGCAGAATTGAAGATATAGGCATTTGAAGTCATAATCAGGAAGCAATTGGACTTTTATTTGGAGCTCATATTTCCAACTATCTCTTTATCTGCCAGTATTTCTGCCACAAGTCTGCCATAAAATACACAACAACCGGATTTGTGCACTGCTGTAGGAATGCAGCCATATTTTTTTAATCTCTACCTCTATGGGATACCCCTTTAACCACAGACACAAGCACTAGCCTAAAATGTTGTGATAACACCTTAATAAAGAGGGATACTGTACACAACCAACAACCAATACAATACAATACACAAGTGGAATATATTTTGCAATTTAATTCAATAACAATTACCATTCAGAGAAAGACATTCAGAGAAAAGAAGGCATATTCCTTCTCTAGAATCTTCAAGATTCCAGGATAGATCAATAAATACTGTCTTACTTTATTAAAAGAAGACAGCCCCATGATGTTTCTTTGCAATGCGTATGGTAGAAAAAAAGTGAAATATCCTAACAGGTGGATAGAAGTGTAATTTATATAGGCTTTATATACTTCATATAGACTGTAGTATATGTAGGAAAAATGTTCTAGAAGCAATATAACTTTTCATTTTAAAAGTATAAATTTGATTTTTAATAATTATTTATGGGTCTTGTTAACATAATAAATAAATAAAAATAATATTACTATTACTATTATTCCGACAATAGTAAAACATTTTAATAGTAAAGGTTATAATAATACTTATTGTTAGATTTGACCTCATAGTCACATCCCAGTAGTCAATATTCATTGTAACCATCATTGAAACCTCAATAGAAAATAGTCACCAAACCGCCAATAGTCATGGAGCCCTTGGTAGCCGATGTAGCCAATGAAGCACCCTGTACCTTTTAGGCATAGAGCCCCCAATATGCAATTGTAAGGGAGAAGAAAAGTCAGAGAACAAAATGGGAATAGCAGTATCTAGTATAAAGGTAGACACATAAGAGTATGTTCTGGTGTGTTGAACTTTTTTTAGAATGGTCAAAGGCCTGACCTTCAGCAAAGGCATGCAGAAAACAGTGGTGAACAGAAATATAGATTTGAATTCCCTAAGGTAATAATAAATGGTGGAGGGACTTATTCTACTTGGTTGAAGTGTTAAAGGAGAATATTCTAAGCTTGAAGCATAAAGCACCCACATCACATCACAGAGTTTTGGGAAGGTAAGAGGACTAAAATAAGCCCTGATGTTAAAGATTTAGAAAGCCATGACAGAGACAGACAAGTCATGGACTAAATGCTTGCACATGACTTTTCGCAATAAGGTCACACCAAATGGGAACACATAGTTAAGTCCTTATGAAATAACTTGCTTGAAACTGCAGCAGGGCAGTCCTATTGGTATTACAATAAGTTTAGGCTATGCACTTAGATGTGACAATATGTAGGTGCTCTTCAAGATAATTTGAAGTAGGTTCACAACCATGTTCTTAGTTCTATTCTAGATCCTTCCTCTTTGGAAGAACATATTCGCTACATTCTGGAGATTGGATCATTAAAAGAAGCATGAGAAAGACACTAGACCCTTGATTTGAGTGAAATTGAAGAGCCAAAAAAGACGGATATCTTGTAGACTACATCTATTGAAGAATCCATTTGTACAAGAAGTTACAGTAGAACATATTGAACACATTTAATGGACTACAATATATACTTGTGTATAAGCCAAGTTTTTCATCACAAAAATGTGCTAAAAAACCCCACCTTAGCTTATACATGAGTGCTCATAAAAATAAACTTACATACTCACCTGCCAGCACTCCCCAATGCTCCTTGTGGCTCCTCTTACTTCATCTCTTCTTTCGTAGAAGAACCAGCAGTGGTGCGTCCATACGCTCTGCCCACTACCTAATCATAATGTGAGCAAGCGGGCAGGGGACGTATCCCTGTCCATTTTGCTACAAGGGAAGAGAGGAAGCAAGAGGAGCTGCTCGGAACATCGGGAGTGTCAGAAGGTGAGTATGTAAACGTATTTTTTATACACTGTGGGAATGCAGGGCATTTCATTAGGGGGACTGCAGAGCATTACATTATTTGGGAGACTGCAGGGCATTTAAATATTTGGGGAAGTGCAGAGCATTACATTATTTGGGAGACTGTAGGGCATTTCATTAATAGGGAGGCTGCAGGACATTTAATTATATCAGAGAATTGGTCATCAGAACTAACATTTTGATGTGTGTACAGTCACATATACATGATTAGGATGTATATACACAAACACAGCTAAGCTTCCATATTGTCTGCTAAAGAAGAATGTTATCATCTTTATCCCAGTCAGTTGTTGCACAACTATCCTGGCCTCAGAATACAAGGACATTCCATGATGTTATTGAGGCACCAAAAGTGTCCTTTTTAGTTCAAACTTTAGGGAACCGAACAATTCCTGATGTCTGAAACCTCAAGATATTGCCAATATGCTACCATGTGTACTTCTTGTGTAATTATGTAATCTGCCACTTATAAATTTATAAGTTATATTAACACCCATAACTCCTCTTTGTAGCCACCTCAGAAACTCCATTAATATGGATATGTATTAATTAAGATTTTTGGTTGAGGTCTTTGAAGATCTTCCCTAATAAGCAAATGATGGCTGGGTCTTTATTGTCGCCCATCACATAATGTAATCTACCTGTTGAGCATAACTCTAACACCATGGACAACATCTTGTATTATAGCAGTAAGGGCAGTAGTCTAAAGTGACAGAAATTAGCATATTTTAAGTCCTATTTTGAACTTAAGTAGCAACTTCATTGGTGCACCTGAAATGTAAGTGATCAGAACCAGAGCCTTACCGCAAGTCGGGAGGAACCAGCACCAAGGCTCCAGTGGCAACCACAACCAGGAAGCTAAAGTGACGGAACCTGGCAAAAGTGGAGCTATGAGCAGTGTTTCTTGTGCCAAATCAGCAAGAGTAGCACCCCAGTAGTTCACCACAACACTCACTGTTAGCGCTGCACAGGAATCCCAACTGTAGTAACCCCTTTGCATATGTCTGTCTAGACTGTGTCTATTTGTGTCTAATTCTGTAACTGTCTATTCATATAGGGCGACTATGGCTCTGCAATCTCTGCAACCCCTCAGTTTAGACACCTGCTTCTGGGGTCTTGTTTGTTACTCTGGATTTTTGCTCTACAAATAATTGTAGAGTGACCATGCTATTAAAAAAATATTGCTTTTTTATGATTATCTTCAGCGCCCAGTTTAGATTCTGTGCCTTTAAAACAAAGCATGAAAAGGTTAATTTTGCAGAAAGGCGCTTTGCTTACTCGTGACAATCCCCGAGCACGCTAGCCATTATCAGGCTAACTGTTGAATGGACAATAAAACGATCTAATTAATTCACTTTAATGGCCTGTATATTTTTATTGCACGGATCAGTGTGTCATTATGATAATATGCAGTCAGCGCTGGGTGTTTTTCCACAGCAGAAAGAAAATGGTCTTCCTTGTTGGACGGCTGAAGAGATTGAGACTGGCTTCCTTCCCCTGTCTCCTCATTTCTCCAGCAAGATTGATGTCCTAGATTTTCATTCTATTTTTGTATGGGATTCGGCTAACATATTGAATGCATAAACACTGTGGAGGTTCCTAAGACAAATAGTGGTGACATAAGGAGAAAGGTAAGCACTAGGAGTTATGTATGAGTCTGATGCTGATATGGAGGCTTTTCTGTCTGCACACGGCAGATGCTCACCTTTAAACACCATTTACCGTGTTGATATTAGGTAAATTTAGCTTAGATAAATGACCCTGCATTATATCCCATCACATTATGTATCTTATACCAAATGGCTTGTCCAGAAATAAACTTTGATGGCTTAAGGGGCCTACACCCAGCAGAGAGATGGGTGTAGTTGATACAGTGGCCACAAACTGCAATTATAGCAATGACTTCCATAGGAGTGGGCCAACTACATCCAGCTATATAAAAAAGAAAGAAGGGGGGCGGATTGGCTACTGCTTCAATATTATAAACCATAGGTGACTTGGTGTAAACATATATAAGTAACTTATGGGGGGCGTGGCCGAATGCCGAGCTAGGAGGACGCATACCGGCGAGCTCCCGGGATCCTGACCTCCATCCTGACATTTGGATAGCCATCCGTGAAAATAAGCATCTGGGCACCCGGCGCAGACCTACCTGGCAATCGGAGGACGGAGTGGCGCCTGTCATTTGGAACCCCTGCCGAGTCGGAGGGACTGAAGCGGAGACCGGGCGCCGCCACTGTTGCTGGGGAACCAGTGAAGCAGGATCTGCCGCTGTAGGTGCCTCGCGCCACTGTGTCCCGGGGCCGGGTGCCGGGAACTGGTGAGGTGTCGGGCCTCCCGTTCGGGGTCGAGGACGGCCGCGGTGGCGTGGCGCGCGCAGCACGTGGTGTGCCGGCGCCATTGAAGATCTGGCGCGCCGCCTCCTCCTGCTCTCCGGGCGCTGCCTGCTCGTTCACTCCTCCTTCCGGGACCCGGTGTCGGCGGCAGGCGAGGAGTCGGTCCTCCGGACCGTGACTGAGGGCGGCCGCTGCTGTAAGGAGTGTGCGGCACTTGGTGTGCCGGCGCCATAGTGAAGTGGGCGCACTTCCCCCCCCCTGCCTTCCAGGCGCTGCCGCCGTTGTGAATCTGAGGGTCAGCTCAGGAACTACTGCCTCGGGGTCCTGTCTCAACTGCTGCTGAGAGGTAGGCTGCTTGTCTGCTCCCCTGGCCACAGAACCTCTCCTCACATAGCACACCCGTGTCAGTGAAGAAGAGACTTTCCTGACCCCCCCCCTGCTCACATCGCTATCTGGCACTGAAGGGGTTACTTCCACTATACTACATAGAGCTCGGTTCTAGTCCTTCTGCTATCTACCCTGGTGTATCCTTAGTGACTGTCTGATTCAATTTAACCCTCCTTGAAAGCTTACTGGGTTACTGGTGCTGTATGCTTGTAATTCACACTGATAGTACAATGGGCAACAGGAGGAGAACAGCTAAACAAAGCAAGGCGCCATCAGGTGCCTCTGCGCCGCCATCCGATGACGAATCAGTTCCTGGAGACCCCCTGTACCATTCTCTTGACCCTCTGGATAACCAGGCGTGCTCCACCTCACAAGCTGTTTTAGCGCAAATTCAATCTAATGCGGCAAGGAAGCTGGGCAGGTTTTCACGCGCTCAGCCTACCTCTCCTCATGGATCTCCTGGTCCCTCACCCTCCATGTTTGATGGGTCTCAGAGCCCATTGCAACCTGACGATCCGGAGGACATCCCTATGGATCCATCTGAGGTACTTGACAAGAAATTTGCTGAAGTGTTAGCGGCCATTAACTCCTGCCAATCTAAGCTAGTTAACAAAGTAGATGAGCTCCGTCAGGACTTTGTCATCCTGAGACATGACGTTCATAAAGCTAAGGAGCGGATAACGGAGACGGAGCGCCGCATTTCTGACGTTGAAGATGTCCAGAGACCAATGCCCGCTCAGATTACTGATTTACAACGTCAGATGGCTGCCGCTGCAGACAGGGCGGACGATTTTGAGAACCGCTTAAGGCGCAACAATATAAGAGTTGTTGGTCTCCCCGAGAAAGCTGAGGGTCCTGATCCGGTCGCTTTTTTTGAAAAATGGATGAAGGACTTGCTTCCTGCAGAGACTTTTTCGCAGTTTTTCACGGTAGAAAGGGCCCATAGAGTCCCAACCCGCCCTGGCCCTCCGGGGGGAAATCCCAGGCCTTTCCTAGTTAGACTACTACACTTTAGGGATAGGGACGCAATTCTGCGTGCGGTTAGAGGCAAAGGGGAGATTCTCTTGGGTAATAACAGAATAGCATTTTACCCCGATTTTTCTGCTGCGGTGCGGAAGCAGCGCACCCACTTCAATGAGGTTCGCAGTCGCCTAAGGGATAAGGGGTACAAATACTCGATGATTTTCCCTGCACGCCTCCGTGTGATAGATGGTCAGAGGACCCGTTTTTTCACATCCCCGTCAGAAGCCATGCAATGGGTGGACTCAGCCCCTAGGGCTCCTGGAAGTGCTAGGGCGGCCCCTCCTCCCTGATCTTGGGCTGGAATATACTCAAAGTCCTTCCTTTTAGTCAGGAGGCCCTGCGTGCCATAACTGGGGTCCCAGCTCTAATATAGCTAAGCAATGTCATACAATACTTCAAGGTGGATGCCTCCACCCCCTCTAGTAAATTACTGGGGGGTCACCTCTACACTGTATCTAAGTGATCGGTGCTATCCATCATTTACTTTCTAACCCCCTAACTGTAGGGGTCAGGTTCCCGGGATAAGCAGTTTTTTGGGTTTATCCTAGTTGGGGACCATAGTTCCTGGTAGTTAGATAGTTCGAGGGTATAGGTCTGCACTTCAATTGTTAGAGTGTTAGACAGGGGGTTATTTCTAATGTACAATTGGGTTACAGGTTTACTCATGTTAATGTTTTATTATGTGTTTTTTGTGGTAAAGTTGTGTGTATGTGTGTGTGCTTGGTTGTATGTGTCTATGTCCCCTCCATTTCTCTTTGCAGGTTCCAATTCTCCAACTATCCAGCCAGATCCATATCCCCCCTCACTTTTATGGCGCCAATTAAGGTAATAAGCTGGAACGTTAGAGGGCTAAATTCTAAATTTAAAAGAGCTATAATTTTGGATACCATTAAAAAACAGTCTCCCCATATAGTCTGTATACAGGAGACGCACCTTACAGGACAAAAAATTCTATCACTGAAACGTGCCTGGGTAGCTAGGGGTTACCACTCCTCATATTCAGTGTATGCAAGAGGTGTCTCTATACTGGTATCTAAATCCCTCCCAATAGAGGTGTTACAGGTGGCCATCGACCATTTTGGCCGTTTTGTCATACTGCATTGCTCCTTATGGGGGTCCTCCTTCACCATTGCCTCAGTGTACGTCCCTCCTCCTTTTGATACTGGCCCACTACAAGCACTGACAGATAAACTGGCAGCCATGCCCCCGGGTCCATTAATTTGTATAGGGGATTTTAATGCGGTGCCTGATCCATCTCTAGATCGCACTAGTGGGGTAGACCCTGCATCAACTCGATTAAATGAATGGATAATGTCCCTTAGCTTGAAAGATCTCTGGAGGGGGAAATATCCTTTGGGGAAAGAGTATACCTTTTACTCCTCAGTGCATAGGACCTTTTCTCGAATAGACCTGGCATTAGGCTCTCCTGACGTGCTCCCCATGGTTGACTCTATCTTCCACTGCCCCCGTAGTATCTCGGACCACTCCGCTTTGGTTCTCAATTTACTGATTGGTCCTCCCTGTGATTCCCGAATTTGGCGTCTGCACCCTGCATGGCTTTCTAATCCTACAGTGCAGATGAAAATGCAGACAGATCATAATGATTTTTGGGAAACCCATCATAACCATCCAGATCCGTTGCTTCTGTGGTCCTCTACGAGGGGGGCGATCATCTCCGGGGTGGCAGGACATAGGAAGGTCATGGGCGATAGAGAAAGAGGGCTGACCTCTAGACTTCAGGTTGCTGAAAAGAGATACATAGAGAATCCCAGTGGGGACAATAAGAGGGCCTGGGCGCAGGTACAGCGGGAACATCTTGCTCTGGCCAAGGAACGCACTAGCAAACGCCTTTTGGCTTCTGAAGCCTCAGTTTTTGAATTTGGGGACAAAAATGGTAAGTTACTTGCATACCTCTCCAGGGCGGAACGACCATGTGCTTCGGTCCCCTTTATAGCAGATGCGAGTGGGGCCTTGGTACATGTTCCTACCTCCATAAATAAGGTGTTTACAGAATTTTATTCTTCCCTGTACAGTCCTAGCATATCTACTACGGCTGCCGAAATGGATGCTTTTTTGGATGACCTTCCTCTGTGGCGCCTAACCCCTGCCCAATCTCTAGAATTAGACTCCCCCATCTCAGCAGAGGAGGTGGAATTAGCTATTCAGTCTCTTCCGTCAGGTAAGACACCTGGTCTAGACGGGCTGGGGGGAGAATGGTATAGGAGTAAATGTGAATTTTTAGCCGCTAAGCTGCTTGATGTTTTTAACACAGCCCTGGAGCATGGCTCGTTGCCTCCCTCTATGAGAGAAGCCTTAATAGTAGTTCTCCCGAAGCCCGGGAAAGACCCTTCTCTCCCTGACTCCTATCGACCTATCTCTCTCCTTAACACCGACGTTAAAATTCTAGCCAAAATCTTGTCAACCAGACTAAATAAGGTGATTTTGTCACTGGTGCACCCGGATCAGACGGGATTTATGCCCGGCAGGGGAACGGATATTAATATTCAGAGATTATTCCTAAACATAGAAGCAGCTGTGGGTTCTCCTGATCATGGCTTTGTTCTTTCACTTGACAATTGCAAGGCCTTCGACTCGGTCGAATGGCCATATTTATGGGCCGTACTGGCTAAAATGAGAATAGGCCCCAGATTCCTGGCCCTTGTCCAGCTTTTGTATCAGGGTCCGAAAGCCAGGGTCAGAACTAACCTGAATGTCTCTGCCCCCTTCCCCATGGGCCGGGGCACCAGGCAGGGTTGCCCGTTGTCCCCGTTACTTTTTGCATTGGCCATTGAGCCCCTTGCTGCGGCTATTCGCCTCTCCGCTGATATAGTTGGATTGGTGAGAGGGTCGATCACGGAGAAGGTTTCTTTATACGCGGACGACACCTTAGTATACCTTGGAGACGTTGGCGCCTCTCTAGTATCCCTTCTTTCCCTAATTGACAGATTTGGTTCCATCTCAGGCCTACGGGTAAATTGGGATAAGTCAGTTCTCTTCCCTTTATCCGGTAATACCAATCTTAACCTATCTATCCCCTTGCAGGTAGTTTCCAGCTTTAGATATCTGGGTGTCAGGGTGTCCCGTAGGGTCCAGGATTATGTTGCATTAAATATTGACCCCCTGATAACAGACACAGAGAAACGGTTGCAAGCCTGGTCCACATTACCCTTATCCCTTTATGGTCGCATCAATATTTTTAAAATGATCTATTTACCAAAATTCTTATATCTACTTCACTCCTGTCCGGTGCTACTCCCTAAACTAATATTTAAACGTATAGACAGTATCTTAAGAACATTCTATTGGCAAGGGACCAGCCCACGTTTCAGTCTGGCCGTGCTACAGGCGCCTAGATCTCGAGGTGGATTAGCGGCTCCTGACTTATACTTTTACTATCTAGCATCCCAACTTGTCTACGCACAGTGGTGGATCGACATAGATAGGGGGAATGCAGCCACTGCCTTGGCTGGGTCTCTGATGGGGTCATATGAAGCTCTTACGAACCTTCTATATAGGTACAAATCCCCGGCCCTAATCCCAATTCCTCTGCGTACCGTAGCTGTATGCTGGCGAAGAGCTCAATCGCTAGTCAGCCCCTCCTCTCTCCCTCCAGTGTCTCCCAGATCTCCCATCTGGTTAAACCCTTGGTTCCCACACCTTCTCTCCTTGCCTGGGTGGACGATGTGGGGGGCTGCAGGCGTCAAGTTCATCGGCCAATTGTTATCCTCAAATTCTGAGCTACTCTCCCTTCGTGAACTGAAAGAGAAATATTCCCTGCCCCCCATGGCGTCCTTCCACTACTCCCAACTGAGACACGCCTTTAAGGCCCAGTTTGGGTCCCTTACATTGTCCACTGAATTCTCTAAACTGGAAATCCTGCTAGGAACCCCTGATCTATCCAAAACTCTCACACAAGTGTACACTGTTCTGCAAGCACAGGGAGTTAGACCATTTGACCGGGCTCAGGGGCGCTGGAGAGAGGATATCCCAGACCTCTCAGAAGAGGAATGGGGGGAAGTTGAGCACTCATACTTTGACTCAGTGGTAAGCGCTAGGGATTTCCTAGTACAAACAAAATTCCTCCACAGAATTTACTACACACCGGTAAGACTTAATCGTATGGGGGCTAGACAGGATGATAACTGCTTCAGATGTCAGGTAGCCTGTGGTTCTTTCCTACATTGTGTGTGGGCATGCCCCAGGGTCAGTGCCTTTTGGACAGAAGTGCTAACATTCCTCAGCAATCAATTTGGTTTTCCCCATATAGCTGACCCTAAGGTTTGCCTCTTGGGAGTAATAAACGAGGTCATTGGTGGCCATTATGACAGGATCTTCTTTAGACTCGTTCTGTACTATGCGCGTAAGGTGGTGATTATGTCCTGGAAGGATCGTGACCCCCCTCCCCTACAGAAATGGATATCGCTGGTCAACAAGGTTATCCCTATGTATTACTCGGTATACAATAATAGACGATGCCCTCAAAAATTTGAATTTATTTGGTCTAGATGGAACATGAACTCTAACACTGCGGTGTAAAGTAGATATCATAAACGTATCCTTTTGTCTGGCTCGAACCCCATGTGAAGAGGGTGGAGTGTTATGTAGTTAGTGTTATGTCTTTGTATGTCTGCATGAATGGGTGTCTGAATGTTTGTTCATTAAGTTCCAACTGCGGCGATTACATGCTGTATATGTACTGATATGGTCACCTATTTCTGATATTAGAATGCTATTTGACCGAATGCAATATCTGAATATGCTGTCCTGCTATTCTCAAGTATTACTACGCTGCGCCGTAGTCTAATGTTTTAAGGTGTTATTGTTGAATTTAAAAAATTGAAAATTCATAAATAAAATCTTTTAAAAAAAAAGTAACTTATATGCAGCCTTTGAGAGTGGACTTAAATTTTCAGTGAAAGGTAGTGGTGCTCCATTCCAAATGTACAGGAGAACGTGAAACTTGCAAGCAAAAATGGAGAGCAGAAAAAAGGAATGACACTCACCATCCGGAGTCTTTTAGTGTTGCATTTATCAGTGAATACTTACAAAAACGCTATACAGGCATGGTAAAAAACCAAAAAACAGAGAGAGTTGATCAGTATCGGGGTAAAGTATCCTGAAAATCCATGACTGATCACTCAAAAATAACTACTTTAACCCAGAGTCAACGCTTGTGTTATAGCACAGAGCTTCATTCAGGAGCATAACTTGAGGGGGTGCAGAGATGTTGTCGCAAACTTGCCCAAGGGGTTTAGGGGGCCCATAATGTGTCACTTTCTAAAATCAGCAGAGTAGTACTATAAACCATACATTCTAGTCAGGGGCACCGGTTTTGCATAAGGTGCCAATGAGCTTCAGGTTGCATGCCAGGCTGCATTTATGGTTCTGTAGGCTTTAATCCAATACATTTTATGGTCTGAACTTTGACAAGTCTGTTTCACCTTAGAAGGCTACATAGGTTCCCCATGACTAAATCCTTTCAGTTCTACCTACCCTTGTTAATCTAAAATTATTGAAATAATTAATTATCAGATCATTAACACTTTTTGTGATCCATGTTTTTTATTGATGGCCTATCTTAAGCCAAAAATATCTGATCATAGGAGAGCAATACGGATCAACTACAGGTGGTCCCCTATATAAGGACACCTTACAGATGACCACTGTGACCTCTGGTGAAGCTCTCTGGATGCTTTACTATAGTCCCAGACTGCAATGATCAGCTGTAAAGTAACTGTGATGAAGCTTTATTGATAATCCTTGGTCCCATTACAGCAAAACATTTTGAAACTCTGATTATCACTGGGGCAAAAAAAAAATTTATCTGGATCAATAAATATAATTTGACTTATATATAAATTGAACTTAAGAGCAAACCTATGGAACCTATCTTGTACGGAGACTGCCTGTACTCAGCCCAAGAAAAACACGGTCAGATGCAGAAGGCTATGTGCTCTGTGTATTGGCTGGTGTCATGGGTGCTTCCGCGATCCCTGTCACGGATCGCGGGCGCATCCGTGCTCCTTCATGTGCCCCCGCTGCTGCCCGGTGTCTCTTACCTCTCCCAGGTCCTGCACTTCCTCGGACTGCCGTGCGCGCGCGTCCCCGCCTCCTAGGGCGCGCGCGCGGCTCCGGCCGAAAATTTAAAGGGCCAGCGCACCGCTAATTGGTGCACTGGCTGAACACCTCACCTTTAAGAATCCTGCCTCTTCCTGTGTTTCTTGCCGGATCTTTGTGCCTCATAGCCTTAGAGAAAGCTTCCAAGCGAGTATTCCTGCGTTCCCGTGTATTCCTGCGTTCCCGTGTATTCCTGTGTTCCCGTGTATTCCTGTGTATTCCTGTGTGTTCCCGCTCCTGAGTCCTGTGTTACCTGAGTTCCTCCGTGTTGCTGTGTTCCGTGTGCCTGTGTTCCCATTCCCACCTGCCTGGACCTCCTGTTGCTGACCCCGGACTTGGACCTGACGTTGCATCTGCCCTGACCCTGTGCCTGGACCTGTCTACGAGATTGTCATTCGCTAAGGTACCTCGACCTCGGCTGCCACCGTGGGCTAGTCACACCTGGGAACGACCTAGTGGTATCCTGCCGCAGCAAGTCCAACCCGCTTTGCGGCGGGCTTTGGTGAATACCAGGTGCCGCTAGGCTCCGGTTCCGGGTGTTGGCTAGTTACATCTCCCGCGGTGGTCCAGAGGATCCACTGATCCTAACAGCTGGGTTCCATAACTGGATTCTTAGTTCCTTTTCTATGATATAAAATTTGTCTGATACCTAAAAATCATATGTAACCCCTTGGAGGACCCCATTTATAAAAAAAAAATCCAGCAGTACAAAGAATATTATGATTTTGCAAACTTTTATTGGACAGTATTAAAGGAAACCTCCAGGCATAAACTCTTACAACCCAAAGAAGGTATAAAGTCTCACACTGGAGTTGCAATGTGACAATGTAAATACTGAACTAAGAGACTCTTGTTGCAGTAGGCTATAGCAGACTGTCAGATTCTACTGTACTGGCACCTTCTTTTTGCTTATGTGCCCTTTGGTCCACAATTGTATATGGCCATCCATCTATGGAAAAGCTCTACTTAAAGGAAATCTACCACTGGTTTACACCTTTAATACCGCTGGGTAGTTCCCAAAAGGGTGAATACAGCTCAAGTTTATTAGACACTTTACTCCTGTAGTTTGGTAAAAAAAAAATAGCTTTAATCTTTGTGTAAATGAAGTGAAATGGCTTTAGCAATGCCTCCAAGAGCCCTTCCACTTCATTTACATAAATATTATCTGGCTCTGGCTCTTACACACCCCCTGGAGAACTTTTACCCCTCCTCCCTGCACCCTCAGCACCCTCCCCTCTCTCTACCTGCGGTTATCTTACGTTAGCGCAGGAAGCAAGGTTGGGAGTGGGGGATGGAGGACAGTGTAGAGGGAGCAGGGAGGAGGGGAGAGAGCCAGAGCACTGGAAAATTGAGGGGCTCTGGTGATGCCCCCAGAATAATTAAAGATAATTTTTAACAAAACTACAGGAGCAGAGAAAATGTAAATGTATTCACCCTGCAGTTACCCAGCATCATTAAGGTTTACAGCCATAAACCAGTGGCATATATCCTTTAAGACTGTGTTCTGTTCAGAGACTGAGTTCTGTTGCCATCATTTATACCCTCATAGTGAAAAGTGAAACCACTAAAGTAAGTTGCCTCATGTTTGCAGTTGTAACACTAATCTTATTGGGAGATACTTTTCAGGGCCTCTGTGCCACATCAGTATCTTAGAAGCCCTGAAATAATCGCTTGCAATTATTTTCATGAATCCGCCACCTTCACAGCAGTGGGGCGTGAAGGGGCGTGAAGGGGGGAGGCAGCTGAGTGAAGGATGCAGGTGGCCGGGAGTGGGCCGCACGGGGCGTTACTGTCCCCATGTCTAAGCACTCGCTGCAGCCAGCAAATTTTCACATGTGAAAAGTTGCCGGTTTATTTATTTCTGGTATAGAGATATACGCCACATGGCACCCCCACCCCCTCCCTGGGTACATCAAGAGATTGAAGCCTCCAGATGTATCGGGCTGTGCAACAGCAGCGGCGGGGTTATCATATGCCGGTGCACAAGCGCCGGCATATGATAAATAACCCCCAATTAAGACTGTTACGAAAACTTTGTATCATTTGTCTCATATTGGGTTAAATCATTGCTACAGTTCTGGTTAATTTTGTCTGGTACCTGGTACTCCATTCCATTTGACTGGTTTTAATTGGTTATATAGTGGCCGCCTACTTTCTCTCTGCCAGATTCTGGGAAAACATGGAATTGTGGGCATTCAAAACAGATACACATGGTGTGGTTTGCAGTTTTCTTGTTGCAGTGCTGATTGGGACCTGGTGTCCAGAGGCATGGGGGCTATGCCCTTCCAGTAAGGGTATTGGGGGACTGCTCGGTCTTGGTTCCTGCTGGCGCTGTGTTGCAGCGACAGTGAATGTCATGTGGTGCCGCACTCTATAGTGTAGGGACCCACTAAAACAAGGTTAAGTGGATAGTGGGCCTATGCAATTTGATCAAAATGTAACTAAGTCAACTCAACCTGTGCATTTGAACAGCTGTTAGCAGTCCAACAACACAGAACTAAATCACCAAAAATGGTCGTCCTGGATTGACAGTACATACTTTTTCCCTTAATGTTATAGTGTACACCCCGATATATAAGTGCAGGATAGCATGCTCATTTTTATGTACTTTCTATATATGTTAAATGTTAACTCTACCTGTTTTATTATATTCAAAATATCCTTTTCGCCAGCTGCACCTGGCCTGTTCCATAAGGCTACTAAGCCTTACCGTTCATTCTCTTTGTTATTCTGTTAAAAACTCTTGAAAAACGAATAAAATTCCTTGAATTAAAAAAAAAAATGTAACTAAGAACCTTAAAGGGGTTGTCCACTTTCAGCAGATATTTGATATAGTTTGTGTAGGGAAAGTTACAATTGGTTTGTGTAGGGAAAGTTAAAATTTTCCAATATGCTTTCCTCGCAGTTTTATAGATCTCTGCTTGCTGTCTTTCTAAATAAAGCTTCTTTGTTTACTTCCAGTGGATAGAAATCTGTCCATATGATGTGATGGACATGCATGTGCATGAGCCGTTATTATCACAGAGAGTAATAAGAGCTGTGTGATAATAATGGCTCATGCACCTCCATCACATCACAAGGACAAATTTATATCCACTGGAAGTAAACATAGAAGCTTTTATAGCAAGTAAGCAAGCAGAGATCTAGAAAACCATGAGGAATTGATCCAGAAAGTATATTGGAAAGGTTATAACTTTTCCTTATACAAACCATATCAAATATTTGCTGAAAGCGGACAACCCCTTAAATTTCATTTTGTTAATGTAGCCCAGTGGCCATAGATCATTGTATTATATATGGATGTGCGAACCAGAACTTTATCACTCCAAAAGTTGGTATAATGCCACTGCATAGTATGTAATTATACAACATACTTAACCCCTTCCCGACATTTGACGTAATAGTACTGCATCGCGGGAGGTGCGTTCCCGCAAAATGCAGTACTATTACGTCAAGCTTCTGGCCCCGGCTCCTGAACGGAGCCGGGGCCAGAAGCTGCGGGTGTCGGCTATATGTTATAGCTGACACCCGCCTCTAACACCCGCGATCGGAGATTTCTCCGATCGCGGGTGTTAACCCCTAACACGCCGCGGTCGCGCTGACCGCGGCGTGTCAGAGGCATTTAAAGTTATTTAAATGCGAATCGGACCCCCCTGCGGCGCTTACCGGGGGGGTCCGCTCCTCCGATCGCAGCCCCGGGACTGCCGGTGCCCGGGGCTGCGCGATCCTCCTCTCGGTGCCGGGTCCGTGCCTCCTGGCAGGACCCGGCTGTAAGACACTGGGCATGCGCAGCATGCTCAGTGTCTTACATTACACAGTGCAATACATCTGTATTGCACTGTGTAACCTGTAAAAAAGCTTGAACAAGTGATCAGAAGATCACTTGTTCAAGCTTAGATGTCATTAACTGTAAAAAAAGGAAAAATAAATAAATAAAGGTTTTTTACAGTAAAAATAAATAATAAAAGAAAGTGAAAGTCCCCCCAAACACCACATTTCCCTTTACACAAGTAATAAAGTATAAAAAACACTAAATCACGAAAAAACCCCACTTATTTGGTATCGCCGCGTCCGTAACAATCTGTACAATAAATCCTAATCATAATTGGACCCGCTCGGTGAACGTGGTAAAAAAAAAAAAAAAAAAACTTGCCAAAAATTAAAACTTTTTATCAAATTGCTTTACAAAAAATGTTCTAAAAAGTGATCCGAAAAAGTTACAAGCACCAAAATGATACCGATAAAAAGAGCAACTTGTCACGCAAAAAATAAGCTTACAACCAGCTCCGTAAACCAAAAAATACTATAATTATGCCACTATAAAAATGGCAATACTAAAACAAATGCAATTTTTTCTATTCTAGTTTTCCTTCAATAAAATTGGACAAATATAAATAAAACTATATAAATGAGGTATCACCGTAATCGTAGTGATCCGTAGAATAAAGATAATATATTATTGTTATGCTACAGTGAACAACCCCCCAAAAAAATGCTAAAAATCCAAAACAAGAATTGATGATTTTATTTTCCTCCACACGTAAAAAGTTAATAAAATTTCTTCAATAAGCTAAAAACCCACTAAAATTAAGGTTTTTTTTACAGTGCATCTCGTCTCGCAAAAAATAAGCCCTTATTTGTCTAAATTGCTAAAAAAATAAATAAAGATTGTATAGCCTATTCCCAACGAGCGTTGTTATAGAACGGTGCGGCAGGTAGTGACTTTCCAACACCGGTCAGGGTAAGACGGCGGCTGTTCACTGATCGGGGTAAGACGGCGGCTGTTCCTAACAGCCATCCATCCTGCCCCATGGACCAGAAGGGTTACGTCCCCCCCACACACCCCCAGTTTATTATCGCTGCTACTGGCTCATCAATTCAGACGAGCCGATAGCAGCGAATTTACTTATGACGTCAGTAATACCGGTCACCATGTCTATAGACACGGTGATCGGGGCAGGGTGGCGGCTGTTCCTGACAGCCACCAATTTTGTCTTGCGGTCCAGAGGGGTTTTGTTGCCCCCCTCTGTCCATGTTTGCCGCTATTTGCTGGTCGATATGGTCCAGCCAAAAGCAGCAATATTCGTCACAATGGGCATCGCTAGGGTGAATAAGAGCAACACTTGGCGATAATTTCCCTACGAAAAACCAAGATATGGTACAAAAGCGCGGGCCGTGCACATTGTACAGATGCTGCTGTATAACTCTTACGAGCTGTTCCAATGTGCAGGTCCTGCCGTATCATTTCTCTGTTTTCAAGAGAAAGATATTAGGAAACTAATATTGGGACAAGAAGGACGGGGCCCCAGTACCTCTGGTTTAGATGTTCCTGTGTTTTGCCAGGACAGCATTTTCCCGGTGAATTCTGCTGCTTCTAATGGTAGGACTCAATAAAGAGTCTGTTCCAAAAGAGAAGTTAGGATGGACACTACATACTAAGGATGGACACTATATACTAAGGATGGACACTATATACTAAGGATGGACACTACATACTACTAAGAGACCTGCGACAACTCCAGAGTGACAAAAGTTTAGTTGGTCCCCTGGTATATTCTACCTCCTTATACACTAGACATTCACAATTCACGCCCAACCTATTGGGAATTAATTTCGGTAAAATGAATAATTGTAACAACTGTTATGTCCCGTTGCTCCCTATACCCCTCCATTATTTCATAACGGGCGCCACATAACGGGCACTGAACTTTCCAGAAATAATTGCAATTTCCATCTTGGACTCCATTGCACATCGTATTTGGAAACCACCTATATGTTCAAAATGCTCATTTCACCACGTGTATTACACTACGCCACATATTACACCTTGCTATATTCCCCAAGGGGTGTACATTCAACAATTAGGGTCACTTTTCGGGTTTTCCTCTGTTTTGGTACCACTACGTCTCTCCAAATGTATCCTGACACATATGAAGGATTTCTTACAAATTTGGCCTCTAAAAGACAAACATTCCTCTTTTCCTCTACTGTGCGCCCATAAAGCATTTTATATGCACATGTGGGGTACTTCTACACTCGGGAGAAATAGTTTTACACCTTTTTTGGGGTTATTTAATATATTATCCCTTGTGGCTTACATAAATTAGGGGTAAAGTGACATTTATAGGAAAATTTTCACCTTTTTAATGATTCGGGCCTAATTGGATCATTCACCTGTAGGGGCAAATACATATATTACACATTGCAAAATTCTCTAAGGGGTGTGCATTCAAAGATTAGGGTCACTTTTCGGATTCTTATCTGTTTTATACCACTAGGGTTCTCCAAATGCATGTCAAACATTTCTGTCAAATTTGGCTTCTAAAAGGCAAACATTCCCCTTTCCTTTTACTGTGCGCCCATACAACATTTTATATACACATGTCGGGTACTTCTATACTCGAGAGAAATAGGTTCACACATTTTGAGGGGTTAGTACATTTTTTAATCCCTTGTGGCTATATAAAATTAGGAGTAAAATGACCTTTATAAGAAAATGTTCACCTTTTATCTATTTAAGTCCTAATTAAATCAAACACCTTTACGGACAAATACACATATTACACCTTGCTAAATTCTCTAAGGGGTGTGCTTTCCAAAATGGTGATACTTGTTGGGGTTCCCCTCTGTTTTGGTACCACTACGGCTCTCTAAATGCATCCTGACATATGTAAAGGATGTCTGTCAAATTTGGCTTCTAAAAGGCCAACGCCCCTCTTTCCCTTCTGAGCTTCACTGCGTACCCATACAACATTTTATTTGCATGTGTGGGGCAATTTTATACTCGGGAGAAATGCTAGTACACATTTTTTGGGGTTGTTTCATCTTTAATGCCTTATGGGATACAAAAATTAGCCGTAAAAGTGACTTTTTTGGGAAAATGTTCACCTTTTTCCTTTTAGGGACCTAATTGAAGCAAACACCTGTAGGGGTAAATACACATATTACACCTTTCTGAATTCTCCAAAGGGTGAACTTTCCAAAATGGTGACACTTGTTGGGGTTCCCCTCTGTTTTGGTACCACTAGGGCTCTCCAAATGCATCCTGACACATGTAAAGGATGATTGTCAAATCTGGCTTCTAAAAGGCCAAAGCCCCTCTTTCCCTTCTGAGCCCTACTTTGCACCCATACAACACTTTATATGCAAAAGTGGTGCAGTTCTGTGCTTAGGAGAAATAGTTTTACACATTTATGGGGTTGTTTCATCTTTTATCCCTTGTGGCTTACAAAAATTTGGGGTAAAAGTGACTTTTTTGAGAAAATTTTCACCTTTTTTCCCTTTTGGGGCCTAATTGAATCAAACACCTGTTGGGGAAAATACACAAATTACACGTTGCTAAACTCTCCAGGGGGTGTACTTTCTAAAATGGTGTCTCATGTTGGGGCTTTCCTCTGTTTTGGTACCACTATGGCTCTCCAAATGCATCCTGACACATGTAAACTTTTTCAGCCATATTTACCCTGCAAAAACGAAACAACGCTCTTTCCATTCCAAGTGCCCCCCTGTGCCCGTACAGCAGGGTACAGTGACAAAATGGGTATTGGCATACTCAAGAGGAATTGCCCTCAACATTGTAAAATGCATTTTCCTTTTTAACCCATTGTGAAGGTGCAAATTTTAGTGTTCAATGAATCTATAGTAAGATAAAATTACATTTCTCTAATTTCACTTTCATTTATCTTTCACGCTCATGAAACGCTCAAAGGGTTAACAAAATTCCCAAAGGTTGTTTTGAATATTTTGAGGGGTGTAGTTTCTAAAATGGTGTCATTTGTGGGGGGTTTCTGTCATGTGGGCCTTATAAAGTCACTTCTAACTAAATTGACCCTCCAAAAGTAGGTTTTGATGATTTTCGTGAAAATCTGAAAAATTGCACCTAAAGTTACAAGCCTCCTAACATCCAAAATAAAGGAAAAGATGTTTGAAAAATGATGCCAAGTTAAAGCAGACATATAGAAAATGTTAGTTATCAAGTTATTTTAGTGATATGACCAACTTTCCAAAAAGTAGAAAATTTTGAATTTGGAAAACATTGTTTTTTTCAAAATTTTTGCCAAATTTCCATTTATTTCATAAATAAATACTAAATATATTTATTAAATTTCTCAACCAGCATGAAGTACAATGTGTCACGAAAAAACAATCTCAAAATCAACTGGATATGTTAAAGCGTTCCAAAGTTATAACCACTTAAATAGACACATGTCAGATTTTAAAAAATGGTCCGTGTCAGGAAGGTGAAAAGTGGCTTCAGCGTTAAGGGGTTAAATGTCCAGAAAAATGTTAAGGGCTGACATATACTGACATATACACATTTCCTAAATGCCACAATGAGACCAACTGCTGTGCCCATTTATAGAATGGTTTGTCTTAATGATAATCCTACTGTAGACTGTGCCAAACATGGTACGGTCCCTCGTTACCTTGGCATTTCACATGAGTGACAGCAGTATGGATTAAATATAATTAACAGTAGCACTTTTATATAAATGATATACGGTGTAGGATTCCTGACTCATGTTGCTCTTTTTCTACACCCTCCGTCTATCTTATTTTCCTTGACACCTCTCCTTGCGGAGCTGAATACTTACTTTCCCAGTGATCATGTCTACACAAAAGGTCACACTTTTACCAGCAGCCCATATTAATATACTGACGTCTGTCTCAGTCATGACTCGCAGCAGACATTCGTTACATGATGCCCGTTCCTGTTAAGGTTTAGCGAAATTCATAATTCAACATTACGCGAACCAGAAATCTGTTATTAAAAATACCCCAGTAACACACCTGCTCTCAGAAGTTCTTTGATCCTCAAACTTGACAAAGTTGACATTTGAATAAAAATATTGCTTCGGCAAAGTTTTTCAGATCTGTTCGCTGTCTGCCACGATGAGATATTACAATTCCGAGCGGTTATATTATTTGACTTTATCTTCAAGGTAAAATGTATGTGAGGCTCGAAGAAACTGAAGGTCATATCAATGTTCTCCATCAACATGAGGTGTCAGCACCACTAGGTACCTAGTGTGGCAACCTGTTAATGTAGATTAATTCTGATGTGAGCTGTTTACAGATAGTCTCCAGCCTTTGTTTCAGTCCTCATTCCGGCTCATTTTAACAATAATAGGATGGTGCAGAAGCCTGAGGGGAACTGTGCTCAATAACTACTTATTTCACTCAAAATTGCTATGTTGTGGTATGAACTGACGTTTGATGTGTAACCAAGGCTTATCCACCGGTATCAAAAGCAATCACAAGGGGCATAGTCTGTCCAATCTAAAGCAGAAGCTAGAGTTCAAATGCTCTGCAGGAAGGGTAATACCATATTAACCCATATGTAGCATGCCAGAATTGCTCCAAAGTAGCCTAGACCTAGTTTTATAGATAGTATAAAAAAGTTCAAATGTTATCAACACAGAAATTTACAACAGCAACCAAGAACTTTTCCTGTGAGGCACAGAAACTTGACTTGTTCAATGTGCTGTCCATGGTGCTGAACACAGAACTGTAGGTGCAGAATCTAATTGTTATGAATTGGCATGGAAATTGCTGGAGAATCTTTGTGAACCACAGGGGATATTGCAAATCTAGTCTTCTTGGAAACTCAACATGAACAACTTCCCTTTGGAAAAACGTACTCTTGATTCAATATGGCTGCTTTCACAATGATGGCACCTATAAGAGAGAACCGGTCTCAAAGGTACCACACTCTCCTCTTTTGTCAGTGCTTAATGGTGTGGTTTTCTATCAGACAACTGTGCATAGAGACTGCCGCACTCAGTTTCAACTTCTTTTTTCAAAAATGATGCTTAGTTTTATATTCAAAAAGTGTCACACATAAAAATAACCACGGTTATTATAACCAAGGCACTGGAAGGGCTGGTGTGGACTATGCAAATACTATGATTGACAATGTGTTGCCATCATCTGTTTTATGAATAGTTACAATAAGCAAGAATTAGGGTGGTCACCACTATATTAGCAGTGTTGTAAAGCTGTCCTCTACTTTCGGACACCCGACTTACAGACGACCCCTAGTTACAGATGACCTCTCTAGTTACTGTGACCTTGGTATGCTTTACTTTAGTCCCAGGCTGCAATCATCCTCTGTAAGATCTCTGTAATTAAGCTTTATTGATAATCCTTGTTCCAATGACAACACAAAACTTTAAAATCCAACTGTCACAGGGACAAAAGAAATTTGTCTAGAGTTACAATTATAAAATATACCTGTTATGACTTGCATACAAATTCAATTAAAGAACAAGCCTAAAGAACCTATCTTGTATGTATTTCAGGACTGCCTATATCGAGAAATTGGTAAATGGAAGTATCGGAGGACAAATTGGACAAGTGGGTCAGAGAAACTCTATTATAAAAGATCTTATAGAGTGTTCTTAAGGTGCAGTGCTTGATGCCGAAAAAGGTGGTTCAAGAAGGGACAACTGAAGAACGGGTGAGTCATGGGCAGTCAATACTTATTGATTCCTGGTTGTCTGGAATGATTACTCCATTGTTATCCAATTGCACAAAATGTTGGGGAAAAAGTTATTTTTTTTATAGACTTCTATACAGAAAAAGATTTAATTTGGGGTATTTCTGGACAGAATATTAATCCTATAACTCCTCATCACTGAATCACATGACCAGTCAGCGACTTTCAGTTGGGGGGGGGGGCTCGCTGTGATTTTTCTCTCTATTATATTCTTCATGCCATAGGTACAGTAAACAGCCAAGGAGGTGGCACAGTGAGTTCCTCACTTATAACTGTGCGACAGTAACCTGTCTATTTATTATAGATAATTATAATAGGTTTTTGTTCTACCTCTGGAGAGCCTTTGTGTTATAGTCTATCATACAAAAACATCTGACAAATAGATCTCCATAAACTCAAACATAGAAAGTGTGTAACTGCAGGCAAATTCAGATTGCTATTATGAAATCATCTCAATGTGATATATAGAGAAAGAAATGAAATGAAAAAGATTAAGTGTCTGAATTGAAAATAATCAAACAATGAATATCATAATAGTGCCCGTTAGAAATTTTTACATTTTCAATGGAATGTCCCTTTAAATGTCAATTGCAACATTGTATCAATCTTAATTTACCTAACTCAATGTCTTTGAAAATATTTGGCTAATTTATTGTAATGTTAGATACACAGATATATGTTATGCATTGGTATATGTGTTTGGTGATAGCTTGAGTGATACAAAAATAAAATACAATGGACTCCAATGTTAAAGGATCTGTACAAAGGATCTGTTTGTGTTTTGTTTTGGAGGTTCCCGCAATAAGATACAATCATCATCTTGTAGCTCAGCCCTTCATGACACAAAGGTTTTAAAACAGTTGGGTCTCAGGAGTTTGACCAGAGAAAAAAATCTTATTGTTCATTCCGCTACATCTGGGTAAATGTCGAATTATTTCCTCTTGTGCACCTGTGCCTCTCTCTACTCTGAAGTCCTACCCCTCCCCGCCAACTCTTATACCCAGGAGCAAATGTAACACAAACATCACAAAGCAAAATGTTGCTTAGTGGAGCCTTTTGTCCAGTTCACTAAACATTAGAAAAGACCCCATGGGCAAAGCAAGCTCACAACAAAGAGGCTAAAAGGGCAATAAGAAAAAGTAGACCAGAAAGTCTATTTGTTTTATGCATTTAGCATCTGCAATGGATTTTCTGTTTTTCTCAACAGTGTGGGCTCTCGTCAGAAAAATAGGGATTTTTGGAACATCCAAGCACCCAGGCGTGATGCGCTTCTGTGTCTGCTCTGACTCAAGTGCTTTTTCAAGTGGAGCTGTGATAGTTAATAGGAATAGGGAGAGTGGGCACACTAGAATAAGAAGGAGATGTAGAGTGGGGGGAAATAAATGAAAGTAGATGGAACAGATGGAGATTGCAAGAGTTTACGGAAAAGTGGCCAAAATACAAAAGATTGCCAAAGGATGATAAATCTGATGAGAAAATAGAGAAGAGAACAAGGACCTAAAGTGCACGTAGGTTAAGTTGCGGAATACTGAGGATTAGAAGACTATAAAAGCTCTGGGTACATTTAGTCGGAATGATGAATACAATGGTCTAAAATGAATTCACACACTATTCATTATAAGGCTCTGTATGCATTAAACACAAGGAGCTGTAATCATTTTGTGGCTTGCAATGAATGTCTCTTTGTCAGTTTTTCGTTGAAGTTTTTATAATATACATGAATGGCAAAACGGTGAAAAAAAATCTGGGATATTGTACATGAACAATGGAAAAAGGTAATGGGAATATCACAAAAATACATAGATCACAGAAAAGAAAGAACAGGCTATTGACTCGTCAGCATCAGGGAAATGGAAGTTGAAGGATACATGTTTTTGGAAACAATGGCACCCAAAGAATAAGTTGTGAAGTCACAAGAGTTAATTAAAGTAACCATTCACCCAGAAAACTAAATTCACAAAAAAGTTACAATTGGCTGGGTATTGTAACTTTTTGAGGGATTTTAGCCCTACATTTTTAGGACATATCGAGGCAGGGCACAGGACCGTGCCAAGTTTACCATAGCCATCACAGGTTATAGCTGCAATCTACAACAGGACTGGTATTGATTTCATTCCAGATCATGAGCACTGTGCCAAAATGTAATTTTCCTTGCATGCCACGAACCGGGATGGGGTGGATTTAAGCACCTTAATCTTAATACAATCCCCAACCAAGTTCCTTCTATTCTGATCCTAGAACCCTTGTGTCTTTATTCACCTCCATCCTCGGAGCTCTCTTAAAATGGACAGATGACAGTGACTAATAAATACACCCGATTCACTGCCCATAACTAGTGACTGTGACAAACAGCCAGCTCAACAACATATTTCTCTTATTGAGAGACCAAATAGGGGGTGTAAATGAAACAATAGGGCACCCAAAGCTGGTGAGAGGCACAATGTATGTTGACCTATCATGCATGCATCATTTTTTCTAAAATTTTGTTCTTTGGGAGACATTGGTGCAGTAGAAATTATTTTGGAGAGAAAAATGTTGGTTGTGTAGGGTGAAATCCTATGTTTATCCCCTGGAAATAATTGCAATAGTATTCAACTTCATTCACCTGAAGATGCCTCATGGAAAGATACTTAAAAAAAAACATAAATATTTTTGGACTGTGTATAGTTTATATTAAAATTATTGAACAAACACACAAAAATTTGCTACAAAGAGTAAAGACTTTTTGCAAGGTGTGGACCTGCAGATTTCAAAATGTTAGTAGTGAAAATCCGGAATACCATATGTTCAGTAGAATTGAATTTAGGTTATTGATACAATTTTGAGAAAACAGTTGGTTGTCTAACTATAGACACTCTTGTACTTCTCACTGGTAAATATGGATGTAACTATCATCGTAGCATCCGTAATGGTGGCAACTAGGCTGAAAATGTCAGGGGTACCCAGCTGTATCCATATCAGGCATGCCTACCTATCCAGTGCCATACCTTGTACAGCATTAAATCTAATGCTGTATCAGGTGGCCAGAAGTAGTCAGATTGCAGTTCCTGCCTCTGTAAACAAGCAGGGGCATCAGTGCCACTTCAAGGTGGTGGTGTGGGAAAATGGGAGCAAAGGAGGGGGTAAGCATCAGTTATTTTTTCTTTTTACAACCCCCCCAGGCTGGTAAGTGGATGTTTTTCAGAGGCAGTTGAACCTCCTATTGGCTTAGTTAGGGTTCATAAGAAAGTTCAAGGGCCATACATAGAGATCTCCCTTTTACATGCAGCTTCTATTAGCAAAAATAAACATCTTTTTTTTCCAAAAGGTGCTGCTCCTATTAAAGGGGCTGTCCAGTATTACAAAACTGTAAATTATGTAGCAGATCCTAAAAGGGTCACCCATATAGTACTAACCTAGTTAGAGTCAGTGTTAAACCACCGGGACTGGTGGGTCTTGTGACTCTGTGTTGCTTTCTGGTGGAGGGAAGGGGCTGTGCAGGTTATAACTGTATACTCGCCCCCTTTGTGATGACCATAAACATATCAGTGGTTGGATGTGCGAGTGCTATGAGAGTGGTTGGAACTGAGGGGGCGTGCAGACAGTGATGATCGATACAAATCGTGGCCCGTGCCGTCGTACGATCTGACTGATTCGGACTGAGTGCGGGATTTAAGTTTCAAATTGTGTCGCAAGACAATACAGTTACATGCACCAGGAGAAGCTGAACTCTGTCGGACCTGAGCGGGGAAAGGACACATGCAGGATATCAGGCGCACGATCTTAGTGAATCACGGCACAGTGCATTATCGTCGGACAATGCACTTTCTGTGAACTTTTCGGACTGGGTAAGTAAATGTGCCCCTATGTCTGCTTTACCACGATGAAGCACAAGTCAAACTTCTACCAAATAGCACTGCAACTCCTGTAGAACTAAAGATACATTGACTTAATCTACAGGGTACAATGAAGAAACAATCACTCATTTCCCCATATTGCGCACGTCACGTGCTTGTCTGCATGATGCCTTTAAATTGTAACTAAACTTTAGACAAAAATGTATAAATCAGTAATGCAGGTGATAATAGCAAACTTTGCATTATTCTTTATTACAGAAATCTGTTCTGTGCACTTCTTTTTCCTCTGTCCTTCTTCCTTATTTGAAGAGAACTTGTCATGTAAATTAATCCACCCAAAATAGAGGCTTCATTAAAAGCTATGATTGAAAAACATTGCCTTTATCCCTAAATGGTCCATTTCTATGGTTGCAATGTTAAAAATATCAGTTTGTAAACATATATGTAACTCACGTAGTGTGAGTCCAGCACACTAAGTGAGTCCTGCATATTAATATTTTCTTGCATTGCCCTACCTCCTTGTTTCTGATTGACAGGCTATGTTATTCTGCTGTTTGGAGAGATCTTTTACATCATGAGGTACTTAAAGTCATGTGACCATTATGACGCCATCAAAGGTCATGTTACCTCTTCAACGTCTAACCCATGTATGTTTCTGATCACATGAAATCACAGCAGCCTACGTGGAGGATGGAGAGAAGTAGAATATTTAGAGGATGGGGAGGAGTAGAAATCCATGAAGGCTGCTGTGATTTCATATGACCAAATATATGCATGGTGTGCAGTTTGCTAATGTTGGCAGGATAAAGTACCTGTGATGATGTCACCCTAGTCCAATGACATGCTGAGAAGAGGCATGGGAAATGAGAAGGAGTAGGTGGGAGAGGCTGGCCAAGCAGGAAACACCCACAACTGATGCCAAGGAATAAAAGGTAAAGTTGATTTATGTGGATGTAAAGGAAACATTTTTAGCTAAAAGAAGGGTTTCAGGTAGTTGAAAGGGCTCTATGGTATCCTGTCACTGGACAGGTTCTCTTTAAGAAGTTTTTGGAAATCAGCTTTCTGTCCTGTATCCACTGACATCTGAGAGATAAAGGAAGCTGGTAATGTGTGTAATGACTTTATTCTTTACAGACAGTCCCTGGATAGTCTAATCTCTAGGTATTGAATAAGTTAATCTTTTGCCTGCTTTTAGGGGATTTCAGGTACACAATGCTCACTACAGGAGAAATAAGGAAAAAGCACAGAAAATCTGCTTTACTTACTTAAAGGTTTGGTTGCACAGAGCTTAACCTATCACTAAAAGACAACTTATTCCCAGTAATAGCGCCCCCCTCATCAATAGGCTGTTTCTGGTATTACAACACCCCTATACAATAAAAATCTGATACTGACTTGTTTCCTAGTTTCTTCTGCATCCAGCTAATTTGTAATCGAATGTGAAATTGGAGAAATAGAAAATGAGTAATGAAAATCTCAGAAAGTTACGAGAGCAGCATATTCCTAATAACTACGGCAGATGTTAATGTAGATGAGATAACTCGATAGTAGCAAATATTTAAACAAGTTGACTCCACTTGGCAAATCACAACTAATGAGGACAAGACTTAAAGTGAAATAAGACATGGGGATGAATGTGCAAATAATAGAGCTCCGAGGCTATTTCTGAGATCCTGGGCTGTGTGGCTTATAGAGAACAACTTCTTATACGCCGAGGTATCGCTAACAATATTCAGCCTGTTACTTCATGCCTCTAGAGGATTGGTGAAAACCTGTCAGACCAGGAGCAGAGACGGGCGCACACACTGGCACGGAACCGTTACCTGGCAACCAATACTACGGAGAAGAAGGTGGGATATGCTGTCATATTCTAACCGGAGATTTATGTATTAACTGCCAGACTTTAGCCACATAAAGAGCAGATTTTCTTCACATTCTCCAACACTTAAGTGTTTGATGGTTTCCAACTGCTTCACTATTTTCGGAAACTCATTTTATCTTTCTGTACTGAGCTGAGGTTCAGGCCTATGTTTAGCATCATTATTGGAAACCACCGGTCAAAGTGTCATAGAAAATAGCAGTCATATTAGATGTCCATGCACAGGAGAAAAAGGGGGGAGGCGGGAAAGATTCAGATGGATTAACTTTGAGAAAAACTTCCCATAACTGAACCCATGAATTCTCCTTCTTACCATATCATTATAACATCCAAAGGGTCAGCAAAATATTTAGAATCTACTGGATATATTCCCTATGAAAAAAAAAAACTTTCAAAATGCTAAACTTTATTTAAAGCAAACCTGACACCACAATTTTCACAAATACAGCTAGTGACAGGTTCCTATGGAGACCTAGTAAAAATCTGACCCCCTTCATTTAGCTAAAAATTGTTTCCCTCAGATTCTCACAAAATCAGAGTTATAAACTTGCCTGGTATCTATGCATCTTTAGAGGGAGTTTAGGACAGTGGCCTTATATCATGTGATCAGGGTGACATCATCACAGGTCCTTCAGCCTCTTAACATTAGCAAACTGTACCCGATGCACATATTTGAAAATGTAAAAAGTTTTATTACAGGCTGCTGTGATTTCATCTGATATGATTTGCTCTCTTTTTATGAGATATATGCTTTGTGTAAAGTTTTCTAATTTAGAAGGCTAGAGGACCTGCTAAAATGTCACCCTGGGCACGTGACATTACTGCTGCATGCAGAAATAGCATAGGGAGAAGATGCTGGATTTATCCTGAGGAGGCCACGTCCACTTTACCTCGCTTTAGACATCCTTGGACACCAGGTACAATTATAAAGGTGAATACATGGGAATTTGAAAACTATTTTTTATCTAAAAGAAGGGTGCTAGTTTGTTACTATGACTCTATGGGATCCTGCCACTAGCTGTATTTGTGAATAATGTGGTGACAGGTTCCCTTTAAATAGCTCCATATAATATCCAATGTGAAAATAACCACTGCTATATACTCTAAGCTGTACCGTCCAGTTGGTCTTGGATGTGGAGTGGAGTAAATTTATTTTATTTCAGCGAATTGTGATTCACTAGTGGTATTTTTCATCAGTTGCCATTAGTAGAGGTAGGCAATTCTATACACCATCGCGAGTCAGAGAACAAAGAGTACTAATATTAGCCAAAGATCAGAACAGAACTTAGAATTGCTGTTCTTGTAAGAAATTTTAGTATGTGTACTAGGAAACCATTAAAGACCATTATGATACAAGTCCTTGAACTACTCCAGCTTTAAATGCTCTGATTTGTCCTTCAATGCCCTTTGTAACCAGCTTAAAGAAAAAAAATATGAAAAAGAGCCAGAGTAATGTAGGAATTAGTTATTTACAGGGATAATGCCTTAATTTTGACCTTTTGTTATGCTCTCCGAGGGGAATGAGCCTGGTATCAGATCACTAAGGCCCTCTGTGACTGGTGCAAATGGGTCTCAAAGTCCTCTGAAAGGCCATATAAAAAATTCAAGGAATTCTACCAGTCCCGAAACTCATCCGTACTCTTCTTCATTCCGATCCCGGAGCTTGTCTTCTCTAATCCTGACACATCGGGATAATTTGAAAAAAAGTTTCAAATAGCAGGCCGGAGCATGGCTGATAATTGTTCACGCCTCTTTCACCTTCCTCTTCCATGTTGGAGAGAGAGGTGACGTCACGCAGGAGGTGTGAATAATTAGCGGCCTGGAGCACCGGACATCTTGTCCCTGCACTCCGCCTGCATTTTATAGCTCCTTTTTACAGTTGATACTGTGATCATGAGTGTTGAGATTAGAGAAGACAAGCACTAGGATCAGTTGAAGAGGAGGGCAGTTAGGTATGTATGTTAAGTATGTGTAGTTTATTTTTTTACTTTTTGGGAATGGTAGATTTCCTTTAAGCGGAGATGAGCTATACTGACTTCTATGTGACTTCCAGGATGGCTTACAGGATACCTCTCCCAGAACCTTCAATAATGAATGAAATGGAGGCTGTGCTCAGGGGAGGGCCACTAGTACAACACTTTACTAGGCTAAGTACAAGATCTAAATACAGTTAGCCATATAAAGTTACCCTAGGTTTGGCATTCGGAACTCACCCCCACTGGCACCTATCTCTGGCGTTAACCCTTTAAATGCCACTGGCAAACACATCAGCATTTAAATGCAAGTGACACATGCACAACAGAATTTTCCCTAGGTTCACCACTTGCCAGCATTTAAAGGGTAAGACAAGGATGTTTCCAGGGGTGGTGAGCATATAGATACCCAAACTTTCAGGTTTGGGTTTGGCCCAACTCAGGTAACCCAAACCTGAATGGGTTTTCTTATGCTTATTCTCGGAAACAGGACCAAATTATGATAGGCCAATCAAAACCAAGCATAGTACCTAAGAGGGCTCCACTCTCTTAATCTAGATAAATACCATGTACATTCAGACTGGCATACAGATTTCAGTGTGCAATCAAAAACACCAGCCCCACCCCAAGCTTTTAATGAAGTTTGTGGACTAAAATCTGCAAACTTTGTACAAACCCAAATTTTGTGGTTCTAATCTGCTTAACACTACTCTTGGTACTGTACTTCATTCAGCTGTGTCCTTCCTTCTGACTGGTAGTCGACTGTAGCAGCAAATCAATGGTTTTGATTCTATGTTATTGTATTCAATAATTGGATTCATAAGAAACTAGGGGCCTCAATCAAATTTAAAATTTAAGCTAAGGTAAGAGGAAATAGATCTGTTTTTTTGGTTACATTTTAACCATAAGTTTGTCTCCTGATTTTGTACTTTGTTGTATTCTTGGTTTTAACCTATATTTATATGACCAATCTTCTGAGATTGTTTGTCCTGTTTTTGTCTTTGTGTTTTCAATTGCAGGAAGAGAATGTCAACAATTGACACCCACCACTTACGGTAGGGTAGGCTATTACAGCCATGAGTCTTCTTGGGAATGATGCAACAAGTTTTTCACACCTGGATTTGGGGATCCTCTGCCATTCTTACTTGCAGATCCGCTCCAGTTTCCTCAGTATGGATGGTAAACATTGAGATGCTTAATCTGGTTTAGGTGAGGGCTCTGGCCCGGGCCAGTCAAAAATGGTCGGAATTGTTCTGAAGCTACTGCTTTGTTATTTTAGCTTTGTCTATAAGGTCATTGTCTAGCAGGAAGGTGAACCTTCGGCCCAGTCTGAGGTCAAGTGAACGCTGGAAATGATTTTCATCCAGGATATCTCTGTACTTGTCCACATTTATTTTTCCTTCAATTGCACCCGTTAGTCCTGTGCCTGCAGCTGAGAAACACCTCCATAGCATGTTGCCGCCACCACCATGTTTTACTGTTGGGATTGCATATGGCAGGTGATGAGCAGTTTCTGGTTTTCTCCACACATACCACTTAGAATTAACCCCAAAAAGTTCAATCATTGTCTCATCAGTCCAGAGAATCCTATTTTGCATAGTCTAGGAATCCTTCATGTGTTTTTTTGTGAACTGCATGCAGGCTTTCATATGTCTTACTCTAAGGAGAAGCTTCCATCGGCACACACAGCCTTAAAGCTCTGACTGGTGAAGGAATGCAGTGATAGTTGACTAGTTGTGGATCTTTCTGCCATATCCCTACTGCATCTCTGGAGCTCAGTCACATTGATGTTGGGATTCTTCTTTACCTCTCTCATGAAAGCTATTCTACAATGATTGCTTAGTTTGGCTGGATGGTCAAGTCGAGGAAGAGTTGTGGTTGTCCAAAACTTCTTCCAGCAAAGGATTATGGAGGCCACAGTGCTCTTAGGAACCTTGAGTGCTGCAGAAATTATTTTGAAATCTTGGCCAGATCTCTGCCTTGCAACAATCCTGTCTTTGAGCTTCTTGGGCAAATCTTTCGGTGCTGTTACCTGCACTGTGAGTTCCTATACAGATAGGTATGTGCCTTTCCTAATCAAGTCAAATCAGTTAAATTGAACACAGTTGGAATCCAATGAAGGAGTAAAAACATCTCAAAGAGGATCACAAGGAAATATGCTGCATGTGAGTTAAATATGAGTATCAGAGCAAAGGGTTTGAACACTTATGACCATGTGATATTTCAGTTTGATAGATTAGAAAAAAATATATACTGTATATACTTGTGTATAACCTAAGTTTTTCAGCACAAAAATGTGCTATAAAACCCCAACTTGGCTTTATACAATAGTGTATAAAAATAAAGGTACATACTCCCCTATAGATGCTATACACCAAGGGGCTGCAGGGAATTTTATTAAGGGGGCTGCAGGGCATTTCATTAGCTGTCTGCAGGGTATTCCATTATTAGCGGGGTTGCAGAACATCTCATTATTTGGCGCTTCATTGGACATTATACTATTAGGGGGGCTGCTGCAGGGCATTTCATTATGGGGGAGAGGGAGTGCATGGGGCATTTCATGATTATGGAGGTTGCTGGGAATTACATTACTTCGTGAAGCTGTGACCAATGCATTTCCCACCCTAGGCTTATACTCAAGTCAATAATTTTTCCCAGTTGTGGTAAAATTGGGGGCCTCAGCTTATACTTGAGTATATATGGTACATTTCTGTTTTTTTTTCTTTGAAGATCAAGATTCATTCATGAGCAAAAAAAACCCTAATCTTTTTTGATCCTACCAATAGACTGCTTTGAAGCAAAGAGGAAAAAATGTAAAGGTGTCTGAATTCTTTTCGTTCCCACTGTTTATACATAATTATTATATATAGCACTTTTAGAATTAATTATGTATATAGCATTAATCACATCAATATAAATATATTTTATATTAGTAGTGACTCGACCTTGCTGTAATTGTAACCTCTACATTTCATTGAAACTTTTGTAGTCCACAGTGTTAATAATAATACTCTGCAATATCGTTTCTTTGTTTTATGTTTGGAACTTTTCTTTCCGATTTTTCAGATGGAAGGAATATTGTAAATCATAAAGCCTTTGTTCCCTGAGAGAGAGAAAATAATTGGGTATAAAATAAATGCATTAAGGGCTAAATATCAGGTCACATTAACAGCACTTGTGTTATATTTTCTTCCGATTAAACTAGTTAAACCCTGCTAATAAAAATATTGAATCTCTCCGGCTAGACTGTAGAGAGCTCAGGAAAATTAGGATGACAGGGTGTAAAGTGAGAAAATGTACAACCGGCAAATGCAGAATGATTACAACTATTCCAAAAACATGGATGCACATTTACTAAGAGCCGTGCGCCAGTTTTCTGTCAGATGATGTCAGATGATGATCTCAAGTATTACTTGCTGGGGTATTCAGATTTGTTGCTTGTTTCTGAAATAATAGGGTGTCCTGTAACTTTTGACTCACTATATATACATGTGTGTGTGTGTGTGTATACCCCATCTTACTCCTAGATGAAGAGAGCAGCCAGTTGCAAATGCGTCGGCTGCTCCATTCATTAATCTCTACAGCGCTGATTTCGGCAATCTCTGTCAGTGCCATAGGGAGAGTAGCTGGTGCATGTGTGACTGGCTGCTCTCTTCATCTTGGTGTATAAAGGGGGGGGCACTGATCCTTGGGAGCACCATCACTAAGACCCCAACCAATCAGGAAGTTGGGCCTTATCCTGTCGATATGGTCACCTTTTATGTCACTGGGAAACCATTTTAATATAATAACTAGAGATGAGCGAGCACTAAAATGCTCGGGTACTCGTTATTCGAGACGAACTTTTCCCGATGCTCGAGCGCTCGTCTCGAATAACGAGCCCCATTGAAGTCAATGGGAGACTCGAGCATTTTTCAAGGGGACCAAGGCTCTGCACAGGGAAGCTTGGCCAAACACCTGGGAACCTCAGAAAAGGATGGAAACACCACGGAAATGGACAGGAAACAGCAGGGGCAGCATGCATGGATGCCTCTGAGGCTGCTTAATCGCACCATTATGCCAAAATTATGGGCAACAGCATGGCCATGACAGAGTGACAGAATGAAGCTAGATAGCATCTAAAACATCCAATAATTGACCCTGACACTATAGGGGACGGCATGCAGAGGCAGCGGCAGCAGGCTAGAGAGTGTCATGGCGACATACCCTAAATGGACTCAGGCTTCAAACCAATGGGTGGCAGAGAGGAACCAAAGGAGGTGAGCAAGAAGCGCTCAAATAATATCGGTACATGATAAAAGTTTGCCAGTATATTTTGTGGATTACACAGCAGGGTGGCGACAAAGTTAACATGGAAGCCATGAAAACAACCCAAAATTCTGCCTGACACAGCTCGTTTGATAAGGGGACCATGTATGGAGGCAGTGAACTAGTAGTAGATTAAAGGTGCTGCAGTTAAAACTATGTTAGTTGGATCTTGGCATGGAGCTGGCGCTCCGCTGCCAGGCGAGCTTTCGCCAATCCAAGCCCCTGTCTCTAGGCTACTCCCCAAACAGCACTTCTAAGAACCTTTTGTATAAGATCAAGTGTAGTAGCGTTCTTATAAGTTTAGGATATGGCGGGTGAGGGGAATGTAAACAGATGCGCAAGAAGCGCTGAAATAATATCGGTAAATGATAAAAGTTTGGCAGTATTTTTTGTGGATTACACAGCAGGGTGGCGACAAAGTTAACAAGTTTGTTGTGGAAGCCATGAAAACAACCCAAAATTCTGCCTGACACAGCTCGTTTGATAAGGGGACCATGTATGCTTACAGTTCATGCCAGTCGCTGCACTGGCTGCCAGTCTCCATTCGAATAGTTTAAAATAATAACCCTCATCCATAAAGCTCTGTATAATGCTGCACCCCCCTACCTCTCCTCTCTTATCTCAGTCTATCGCCCAACCCGTGCTCTTAGATCCGCCAGTGATCTTAGATTAACCTCTACCCTAGTGCGGACCTCCCACTCGCGTCTCCAAGACTTCTCTAGAGCTGCACCAATTCTATGGAATGCTCTGCCCTGGACTATCAGACTAATACCTAACCTCCAAAGTTTCAAACGTGCTCTTAAAACCCATTTCTTTAGGCAAGCCTATAACACTCATTAACTGCATGAAGTTTTAACTCTTCTACTAACCCGTCCTGTGTCGTCCTCCCATCTGTTATCCAGCAACCAACAGGCACCAGACTTCTCTACAGTCCCATTCACCCTGGACCTGGTATATAAGATGACGGCTGAGTGGTTCAAGCGACAGCAATTCCATTTATTATATTTTGTTCTATTCCCTAAGAAGAATGGCTTGACCATTAAATATTCTTTTACCTCGTGTTACCCCATCATCTTCATAAACCGTAAGCTCTGGCGAGCAGGGACCTCACTCCTGTTGTTCCATACAAATGTTGTGCTCTGTTACATTACATTTGTTTTTGTTTCCTATGATTTGTAAAGCGCTACGGAATATGATGGCGCTATATAAATAAAGATTATTATTATTATTATGGAGGCAGTGAACTAGTAGTAGATTAAAGGTGCTGCAGTTAAAACTATGTTAGTTGGATCTTGGGATGGAGCTGGCGCTCCGCAGCCAGGCGAGCTTTCGCCAATCCAAGCCGCTGTCTCTAGGCTACTCCCCAAACAGCACTTCTAAGAACCTTTTGTATAAGATCAAGTGTAGTAGCGTTCTTATAAGTTTAGGATATGCCGGGTGAGGGGAATGTAAACAGATGCGCAAGAAGCGCTGAAATAATATTGGTAAATGGTAAAAGTTTATTAGTATATTTTGTGGATAACACAGCTGGGTGGCGACAAAGTTAACAACTTTGATGTGGAATCCATGAAAACAACCCAAATTTCTGCCTGACACACCTCGTTTGATAAAGGGACGATGTATGGAGGCAGCTATATGGACGACTTTTGGAGGTAGCAATGGAGACAACGTGTGGAGGCTGCTATGGAGACAATTTAATTTGGATAGTGCCTGTATGTGGCAGTCCCAAAAATTTTTCAAACCAGAGGAGCAGGTAGGTGGCCCTCCAGAAAAATTGAATAGATTGAGTGCCTGTATGTGGCAGTCCCAAAAAGTTTTCAAACCAGAGGAGCAGGTAGGTGGTCCTCCAGAAAAATAGAATAGATTGAGTGCCTGTATGTGGCAGTCCCAAAAAGTTTTCAAACCAGAGGAGCAGGTAGGTGGCCCTCCAGAAAAATTGAATAGATTGAGTGCCTGTATGTGGCAGTCCCAAAAAGTTTTCAAACCAGAGGAGCAGGTAGGTGGCCCTCCAGAAAAATTGAATAGATTGAGTGCCTGTATGTGGCAGTCCCAAAAAGTTTTCAAACCAGAGGAGCAGGTAGGTGGCCCTCCAGAAAAATAGAATAGATTGAGTGCCTGTATGTGGCAGTCCCAAAAAGTTTTCAAACCAGAGGAGCAGGTAGGTGGCCCTCCAGAAAAATAGAATAGATTGAGTGCCTGTATGTGGCACTCCCAAAAATTGTTTAAAACAGAGGAACGGGTCGGTGGCCCTCCAGAAAAATTGAATAGATTGAGTGCCTGTATGTGGCACTCCCAAAAATTGTTTAAAACAGAGGACCGGGTCGGTGGCCCTCCAGAAAAATTAAATGCATAAAGTACTATAGCAAGAGCCAGTGGGCCCTGTCAAAAAATAGCCAGTTTCCGCTGCTTTACTGTACAAAGAGGAGGAGAAGGAGGAAAATGAGGAGGAGGAGGAGTGGATCAATTATTCAGGTTGAGCTTCCTTCACCTGGTGGAGATTGGAAATTATGAGAAATCCAGGCTTTATTCATCTTAATAAGCGTCAGCCTGTCAGCGCTGTCAGTCGACAGGCGTGTACGCTTATCGGTGATGATGCCACCAGCTGCACTGTAAACCCGCTCGGACAAGACGCTAGCGGCAGGGCAGGCAAGAACCTCCAAGGCGTACAGCGCCAGTTCGTGCCACATGTCCAGCTTTGAAACCCAGTAGTTGTAGGGAGCTGTGTGATCATTTAGGACGATGGTATGGTCAGCTACGTACTCCCTCACCATCTTTCTGTAAAGATCAGCCCTACTCTGCCGAGACTGGGGACAGGTGACAGTGTCTTGCTGGGGTGACATAAAGCTGGCAAAAGCCTTGTAAAGCGTACCCTTGCCAGTGCAGAACTACGCACTCTGCCGCTAGCGCTGTCAGAAGGGAAATACTGTTTCAGCTTGTGCACCAGGGCCTGCTGGTATTCATGCATTCTCACACTCCTTTCCTCTGCAGGGATGAGAGTGGAAAGATTTTGCTTGTACCGTGGGTCCAGGAGAGTGAACACCCAGTAATCGGTGCTGGAATAAATTCTTTGAACGCGAGGGTCACGGGATAGGCAGCCTAGCATGAAATGCGCCAGAGTACCAACGCGTAAGAATTCACTCCCCTCACTGGCCTGACTGTCCATTTCCTCCTCCTCCAACTCCTCCAACTCCTCTTCTTCTGCCCATACACGCTGAACAGTAAAGGACTCAACAATGGTCCCCTCTTGTGTCTCGCCAACATTCTCCTCCTCTTCCTCCTCATCCTCCTCCACCTCCACCTCCTCCGATATGCGCTGAGAAACAGACCTAAGGGTGCTTTGGCTATCAACAAGGGAATCTTCTTCCCCCGTCTCTTGTGACGAGCGCAAAGCTTCCGACTTCATGCTGATCAGAGAGTTTTTCAACAGGCCAAGCAGCGGGATGGTGAGGCTGATGATGGCGGCATCGCCACTGACCATCTGTGTTGACTCCTCAAAGTTACTCAGCACCTGACAGATATCAGACATCCACGTCCACTCCTCATTGTAGACTTGAGGAAGCTGACTGACCTGACTACCACTTCTGGTGGAAGTTGACATCTGGCAGTCTACAATGGCTCGGCGCTGCTGGTAAACTCTGGATAACATGGTCAGTGTTGAATTCCACCTCGTGGGCACGTCGCACAACAGTCGGTGAGCGGGCAGTTGGAGGCGGCGCTGCGCTGCCCTGAGAGTGGCAGCATCTGTGCTGGACTTCCTGAAATGCGCACAGATGCGGCGCACCTTCGTGAGCAAATCTGACAGATTGGGGTATGTCTTGAGGAAACGCTGAACTATCAGATTTAACACATGGGCCAGGCATGGCACATGTGTCAGTCTGCCGAGTTGCAGAGCCGCCACCAGGTTACGGCCGTTGTCACACACAACCATGCCTGGCTTCAGGTTCAGCGGTGCCAGCCACAGATCAGTCTGCGCCGTGATGCCCTGTAATAGCTCTTGGGCGGTGTGCCTTTTATCGCCTAGGCTCAGCAGTTTGAGCACCGCCTGCTGTCGCTTAGCGACGGCACTGCTGCTGTGCCTTGAGCTACCGACTGATGGCGCCGTGCCCACGGATGGTAGTTCGGAGGAGGAGGTGGAGGAGGGGTGGGAGGAGGAGGAGGCATAGTAGGCCTGAAACACCTGGACCGAGGTAGGCCCCGCAATCCTCGGCGTCGGCAGTATATGACCAGCCGCAGGGTCAGACTCGGTCCCAGCCTCCACCAAGTTAACCCAATGTGCCGTCAGCGATATATAGTGGCCCTGCCCGGCAGCACTCGTCCACGTGTCCGTGGTCAGGTGGACCTTGTCAGAAACGGCGTTGGTCAGGGCACGGGTGATGTTGTCTGACACGTGCTGGTGCAGGGCTGGGACGGCACACCGGGAAAAGTAGTGGCGGCTGGGGACCGAATACCGAGGGGCGGCCGCCGCCATGAGGTTGCGAAAGGCCTCGGTCTCTACTAGCCTATAGGGCAGCATCTCCAGGCTAAGCAATCTGGAGATGTGGACATTAAGGGCTTGGGCGTGCGGGTGGGTTGCACTATATTTGTGTTTCCGTTCCAGCGTCTGGGGTATGGAGAGCTGAACGCTGGTGGATGCTGTGGAGGATCGTGGAGGCGACGATGGGGTTTTTGTGGCAGGGTCCTGGGCAGGGGGCTGACTATCAGCTGACACAGGGGAAGGAGCAGTGGTGTGCACGGCCGGAGGTGAACGGGCTTGTTGCCACTGAGTGGGGTGTTTAGCATTCATATGCCTGCGCATACTGGTGGTAGTTAAGCTAGTAGTGGTGGAACCCCTGCTGATCCTGGTTTGGCAAATGTTGCACACCACAGTCCGTCGGTCATCCGGTGTTTCCTTAAAGAACTTCCAGACTTCTGAAAATCTAGCCCTCGCCGCAAGAGCCCTCGCCACGGGAGCTTCACTAGTTGACACATTTGGCGCTGATGCACCAGCTCTGGCCCTGCCTCTCCGTCTGGCCCCACCACTGCCTCTTCCAACCTGTTCTGGTCGAGGACTCTCCTCCGTCTCAGAAGCACTGTGTTCACCCGGCCTATCAACACAGCTTGGGTCTGTCACCTCATCATCCTCCGATCCCTCAGTCTGCTCCCCCCTCGGACTTCCTGCCCTGACAACAACTGGGGGGGAGGAGGCTGAGGTGCAGGAGCTGGAGGAGTGGCGATTTCGGTGACATGGGTGGACTGCGTGGAAGACTGACTGGTGGACAAATTGCTCGAAGCATTGTCGGCAATCCACGACATCACCTGTTCGCACTGTTCTGGCCTCAACAGTGCTCTACCACGAGTCCCAGTAACTTCAGACATGAACCTAGGGAGTGTAGCTCTGCGGCGTTCCCCTGCTCCCTCATAAGCAGGTAGTGTCTCACCCCTGCCAGGACCACGGCCTCTGACCCCTGCAGTAGTTGGACGCCCACGTCCCCGCCCTCGTCCTCTACCCCTAGCCCTCGGGTTAAACATTTTTAAAATGAGAGTTATAACTTTAATTTTTTTTTAACTTTTTTTTGTGTTTTTTGTTTTTTTTTGTGTTTTTGAGTTTTTAAAACCAAACGATGCTATCCTATTGCTATGGCTATTTTCTAGCCAAGTATGAAAGCACACTACTATGCCAGATGAGATGACGCAGAGTTATGAAACAAAATAAACGTAAAATAAAAAAGGAAAAATGGCAGACTGTGCCTAATTGAAATCCAACCCCTACTAAATTTTCCCACTTCGGTCTTTGCAATGGATATGTGCGTCACTAAGCGCAAAACACAGCGGTCGCAAGTCTCACTACAAATTGCTCACAATTGGCTAGTAGATGCACTGCAGCAAGTACAGCCACCAGCAGATCAACCAGAAATCAAATATATATAACGCTACTGTAGGCGTAAGTAAGCCGTTTAGATTCTCCTATGGCTATTTTCTAGCCAAGTATGAAAGCACACTACTATGCCAGATGAGATGACGCAGAGTTATGAAACAAAATAAACGTAAAATAAAAAAGGAAAAATGGCAGACTGTGCCTAATTGAAATCCAACCCCTACTAAATTTTCCCACTTCGGTCTTTGCAATGGATATGTGCGTCACTAAGCGCAAAACACACCGGTCGCAAGTCTCACTACAAATTGCTCACAATTGGCTAGTAGATGCACTGCAGCAAGTACAGCCACCAGCAGATCAACCAGAAATCAAATATATATAACGCTACTGTAGGCGTAAGTAAGCCGTTTAGATTCTCCTATGGCTATTTTCTAGCCAAGTATGAAAGCACACTACTATGCCAGATGAGATGACGCAGAGTTATGAAACAAAATAAACGTAAAATAAAAAAGGAAAAATGGCAGACTGTGCCTAATTGAAATCCAACCGCTACTAAATTTTCCCACTTCGGTCTTTGCAATGGATATGTGCGTCACTAAGCGCAAAACACACCGGTCGCAAGTCTCACTACAAATTGCTCACAATTGGCTAGTAGATGCACTGCAGCAAGTACAGCCACCAGCAGATCAACCAGAAATCAAATATATATAACGCTACTGTAGGCGTAAGTAAGCCGTTTAGATTCTCCTATGGCTATTTTCTAGCCAAGTATGAAAGCACACTACTATGCCAGATGAGATGACGCAGAGTTATGAAACAAAATAAACGTAAAATAAAAAAGGAAAAATGGCAGACTGTGCCTAATTGAAATCCAACCCCTACTAAATTTTCCCACTTCGGTCTTTGCAATGGATATGTGCGTCACTAAGCGCAAAACACAGCGGTCGCAAGTCTCACTACAAATTGCTCACAATTTGCTAGTAGATGCACTGCAGCAAGTACAGCCACCAGCAGATCAACCAGAAATCAAATATATATAACGCTACTGTAGGCGTAAGTAAGCCGTTTAGATTTTCCTATGGCTATTTTCTAGCCAAGTATGAAAGCACACTACTATGCCAGATGAGATGACACTGAGTTATTAAAAAAATAAACGTAAAATAAAAAGTAAATGGCAGACTGTGCCTAATTGAAATCAAACCCCTAATAAATTTTCCCACTTTGGTGTTTGAGGTGGATATGTGTGTCACTAAGAGCTAAACACAACGGTAGCAAGTCCCCCTGCAAATTCCTCACAATATGGTACTAGCTGCAAATAAAAAAAAAAAAGTAGAACGTTATTGTAGCCCTAAGAAGGTCTGTTGGGTTCTTGGAGAATCACTCCTGCCTAACAGTAAGCTAATAGAACACCCTAACGCTTTCCCTGACCAGCAGCAGCTCTCTCCCTAGCGGCATCCAGACACAGAATGATCCGAGCAGCGCGGGCAGCGGTTAGTCTATCCCAGGGTCACCTGATCTGGCCAGGCTTGTGATTGGCTCTGTTTCTGGCCGCCAAAAAGCAAAACGGCGGGAGCTGCCATTTTCTCGAGCGGGCGAAGTATTCGTCCGAGCAACGAGCAGTTTCGAGTACGCTAATGCTCGACCGAGCATCAAGCTCGGACGAGCATGTTCGCTCATCTCTAATAATAACCAATATTTCCATGAAAACCAAAATTCCATAAAATTTTGTATTATTTTTTCTGCCTTCTTGTAGATGGAAAAAAATGGTATTTCAATCTGCAACTTCACCTAAAAGATTTTATAAGTGATACAATTGTATCAAGGATGTACGTTTGGTGCATACAGCAATCACCTAACTAACCACTTGAGACAGGGGGCACTTGACCCTTGTAGGGTTCATTCCCCTCAACCTTTTATGTTAATATTTCAGGAGAGTAGATGGATATGAAAAGAATAGATAGATAATGGCAGTTAATAAATACTTATTTACTGCAATTTTTACAACATTACCATCACATCTCTCATAATTTACCAATACTGGCTGGAAGGATAAATGTTACAGGACTGTAGCGTGCGGATAGGGTTAAGTGTTAGTTGCTGTGCATAACATCATTATTTCTGTGCATGGGACAAGACGGGGAGGGAACCGCCTGTTTCTATCATAACCCATCTTGTATTTACGACGTCTTGCTGCACTGTGCACTCTATGGTATCACAAGCCTATTAAATTTATTTACACAAAACTGTTAAGCGACGTAATAAAAGCTTCAGCGGCAGCTACGGAGGCTGTAAATGATTTATTCTTATTATAAAAGTTAGCAGTTTGCAGAGTATTTCATCCCAAAATGCAAAGAGAATTTAAATAACCTCTGATGGAGAATGGGGAAAAGTGCCAAGGTGAAAGTGTTAGACCACCTCACTTGTATATTGACATGTTTGTACAAGATGGTGTATTAGATTGCTCTACAAGGAAATGTGGAGATAAGAAAGTGTGGTAGGAAGATATATAACAAATGCCTAGTCATACTAGGGAAGAACCAGGTTTGTATTTTTAGTGTACCTCACCTTTAAACAAACTCTGTAGAAATTGGTAGTGCAGTGTATGTAAGATAGGAAAAACATGATAAAATATAACAGGGAACATTTATTAGAAAACTGGAAAAAAAGCCCAGAAATTTCTATTATCTCTTTTACCCCAGCAGTGAACAGTGGGCCGCTGCGGGACGTTCCTGGCCTACTCCTATGCTCTACCTAAACCATGCTAACACTGTCAGGCTCCAGGGGTAGTGGGCCAACTGGACCACCGCGGACAATGACATAAGCCAACACTTAGGACCGGAGTCTAAGTGGTAACCGGATACTCACCAGATCCCACCAAAGGTTGGACTTGCTGTGGCGTGGTACCACCAGGTCGTTCCACAGGTGCGACTTTGTCCGTGGTGGCAGCCAAGGCAAGGCCCTAGGAGACGGGGCCCACGGTCGTCAGACTGTAGGCAAGAACAGGGACTGTTAACGGGGACTGCAGCGGGGCGCTGGGGCACACCGAAGGTCACAGGTGAGCACGCAACCCAAAACGTTGTGCTGCCGCCATTCTGCTATGCCACGGTGCCTGACATCGCTAAATGGGATCCTTCTCGGCACTATTTGTAACAATCTGTGTCTGAAGAAGATCTATAACAGACCGAAACATCATTAAACTGTGAAATTCACAAATAAAAAGCTCAATTTTGAACCTATCAGTGTGACTGGATTTATGTTCCAAGTGATTGACAGAGCACCTGGGAATTTTTATTAAGGGTAAAGCGAAATTCTACAAAATCATTACAGAACTATAACTTGAATATGTTTCAGTAAACGGGTAAAAAATTTTTAAAAAAATGTGGCATTGTCCAAATATTTGTGAACCTAACTGTAATGATGAGAGAGGCAAGGAACATCATAATTGCTATTATTAGTACTTTTGGTTGGATAGAGCATGTTTAAGGCACTGTGCACATGTACTGTACCTCTGAGCATATTGACCCCTTTGGTGTAGGAGACTACGGCTTTTATCAGTGAATGGATGGACAGTCGCTGCGTGAAATCGAGAAACAGTAAGTCTCCACCCTTAAAGAGACAGCATCCTTTGAGATGGATGAAAACATTACAAATATCAAAAGACTCATGTTTATAGCCTGCGGCAAATCTTAGCATTTTCATGAGAGGTAAAGCTCTGTTCAGAGTCTTGAAGCAGATAAAGCAGAACAAATGAAATCTGTATTCAATATGTGGAAGGGAAATGCAGACGTTCCAACTGAGCCAAATAGATAGGTGCGTAACAGGCTTTTCTAACAGGTTATTATGACCTGCCACACAATCCTACTGCTTGTATGGGGGACGGGTGGGGATGAAGTAAACTTCATTTGATAGCGGGAGCCGAAACATTGTCTTAACCTTCTATCTCCTGAATCGAGAAAAGGAAGGAAAAGGCCGGAGTGCCCGTGGAGCGCTTGTAGTACCAATACCCAAAAGAATCCACAAACCCAATGCAGTATGAGTTCTAAAAGTAGCAATCTTTTAATGCTTTTCAAAAGGATTAAAATGTCCAAAAATGACGCGTTTCGGGTTCAAGACCCTTTCTCAAATAACGGACAGGATGGTAAAATAACAATACAGTGCAATACAGTCATCATATAAATAGGAAAATGATAAAAACTTACATATGGGCAGGTGTGTTGCCTCTCTGTTAGGCGCGCGCCTTCACAGCGTTTCGGAACAGTCGCAAGTGTCGGAGGGGTCATGCGCATGCGCAATGGCTTCAGTGGTGTTACGCGCATGCGCAGAAGGCACATAGTTGTTCGTGATTTTCCACGCATGCGCTGTAGTCCCGAAGGGCCGTACGGAGCCGGCGCATGCGTGATGGACACTAAACCGTGGATAGATACGATTCTAAAGATGGTATTAATATGTATCATTGTAAAATTATAAAATATCTTGATCGCAAGTATGGGGGCTTTGTTAGAGGGATCATTGGTCAGGGACTGGCCAACCCAGTACAAGAGACACTAACAAAAAGGAGTTTGATGTCAACTTCATAACTACCTTCTCCTCGGATAATCCACAAATACGGAGCATCCTGAAAAAACATTGGGAGGTATTATTACATGACCCTTACCTAAGGGAGATCATTCCCAAAAATCCAAGACTTACATTCCGAAGGTCTCAAACACTTAAAAACATCTTAGCGCCTAGCAGATTACGTTCAACCAAGATGAAAAACAACCAACCTTCTTCTTCGTTTTTCCCTAAAATGATAGGAAGTTTTAAATGTGGTCATCATCGGTGTAAATGTTGTGACTCCATCAGGCATAGACAGAGCACATTCATGTCTCATACAACTAGAGAGACCTTTCAAATAAAAAGTTTTATGAATTGTAGCTCCAAGTATATTATCTATCTGATGGAGTGTAAGTGTATGTTACAGTACATTGGCCGCACAATCCTACCACTTCGAGAGAGATTAAACAAACATAGGCACAATATAGAAAATGGATATGCCCTGCATAGTGTTTCTCGTCATGCGGCGACTCATCACAACTGCAACATGAAAGATTTTAATATTATACCGATAGAATGTATCCCCCCATCAACACCACAAAGATTTGCTCATTTAAAAAGAAGAGAAATGTTCTGGATTTTTAAACTTCAATGCTTGACTCCTTTAGGTTTGAATGAAAGTTTAGAAAATGTGTTCTGATTTCCCCCCCTTTTCCCCCCTCCCCCATTTTATAAGTTTTTTTCTGTATTTATGTCAGCCTGTTTTTTCATTACTGTATTATTATCTATTATCTAATGTTTTAATCGAGTGCTATTGTTCGTATGCGCCTCTGAGATGCTTCTTTTATATCTATTTATTGTCAGATTTATAGTATTCATTTTATATTCTTGATTTATTCTTATCCAATTGGCTGTATTTTAAAATTTATAATATAATCATGGTACTCTGTGCCAGTCCCTGACCAATGATCCCTCCAACAAAGCCCCCATACTTGCGATCAAGATATTTTATAATTTTACAATGATACATATTAATACCATCTTTAGAATCGTATCTATCCACGGTTTAGTGTCCATCACGCATGCGCCGGCTCCGTACGGCCCTTCGGGACTACAGCGCATGCGTGGAAAATCACGAACAACTATGTGCCTTCTGCGCATGCGCGTAACACCACTGAAGCCATTGCGCATGCGCATGACCCCTCCGACACTTGCGACTGTTCCGAAACGCTGTGAAGGCGCGCGCCTAACAGAGAGGCAACACACCTGCCCATATGTAAGTTTTTATCATTTTCCTATTTATATGATGACTGTATTGCACTGTATTGTTATTTTACCATCCTGTCCGTTATTTGAGAAAGGGTCTTGAACCCGAAACGCGTCATTTTTGGACATTTTAATCCTTTTGAAAAGCATTAAAAGATTGCTACTTTTAGAACTCATACTGCATTGGGTTTGTGGATTCTTTTGGGTATTGGTACTACAAGCGCTCCACGGGCACTCCGGCCTTTTCCTTCCTTTTCTGTATTGCTACCGGCCCCTCTGGGAATCCGGGTTATTTTGGAGTTAGTGTGAGCTGCTGATTAGGTGCCTGCCCTACCACCCAACCCACATCTAGAGACATCATCACTCTAGGAGCTGGGTACCTACCCTACGTGAACGTGGACCTTTACTATATGCCTTGACACCAAGAAGAACGAAGGTGAGCACCTTAATTTTTGCATCTATTTACCGATTCCTGACGTTATTACCCGAGGCGCCGTCCGGTGTTGTTCCCTCTTTTTTTCTACCTTCTGTATCTAGCACCTCCGGTCTATGGTCATATTCCGGCATAGGACAACAACTGAGGCAGACAGGGTATAACAGAGAATTCGGTAAGATGCCTGGTTTTGAAAAGAGATTCCAAGAAAGGGAACACACTTTCTCGCTGTATACAAAGACCGTCCCTGAACAGGTAACAAGGTCAACTATATCTGACACTACTAATCAAACTAATGAAAACCACATTGAACAGTTATTTTTTGAACTGGAAAAATGGATGAAATCAGAATCTCAACACCATTTGGACAAATTGTTCCTGGACACTTATTTAAGAGAGAACATTGTCCCCAGAGGCCTACGCTTGCGTCCAGAACCTGCGTTTAAAAATGATTCTATGTTTATTGAAGATTGGGATAAGATTTTGCATGAGTGTTCGTTGTCTTTACTAAAATGTCTATGTAACAAACGTTTGTCTCTTTCCAAGAATTCCACCGAAAATATAGACAGCATTCTCACTAAACTTGCTCCCTATGAACAGAGTAATAACAATAGTTATAATAGATATAACAAGAAACTCAAACTCGCTATCGAATTATTTGAGAAAGATATCTTGGAAAGAAAGGTAGGCAAACTAGACAGAGATAGAAATGACTATAGAACAGGATCCATTAAATATTGGACAAAAAAGAAAGAGGACAACTACATTCATAAAGATACACACAGTACAGATACATCAAGTACTGACACCATAAGAACCAACAAATGGCATAAAGGGCGCACCAACAATAAAAATAAAAATGAAAATAATCCCATCATTAAGAGGCCATCTGCTAACACTTACAACCTTCCAAAACACCAAAAAGGGAATTACTATACACAAACTAGAACCTTCAAACCGTCTATAAATAACAACCCAGCAGCCACTGGGAAATCTAGGGTAAATGCCCCTAGCTCATCTCGCTCTGCTCCTCCAAAATCACCCCCATCTTTGGAGGTAGAACTGGAACTGCAAGGGGCAGTTGGACCTCCACCTCCGCTCCCCTCAGGTAAATTTGTTGATTCAGACCCAAACACATCCATCTTTACAGTACACAATACCAGCCACACATCCTCAAGTCCTTACGAAGAAACGATCCTCCAATTCTATACACCTCTCAATACGCATAGTAACATATCAAAGGAAGTCCCCTTTGAATATACACGCAACCCAGAGGCACCTTCCTTCAATGACTCCGTGTCTTTTTTAGGGTTGCCCGGGGAGATATCAAACCACCCCATACAACAATACACCTTCAACCCAGTTCTGAAAGAGACAGTATTTCCAGCTCCCCCCTTAAGCTTGAAAAGAAAAAACATCACAAGAGAGGAAAAAGAAGTGGTAGAAAAAGATCCAGGCACACCATCCTCACAGGAGGACTCTCTAATAGAAACACCAAGGAACAAGAGAACCAAATAAAGAGCACCCAAGATAATCCAGTGAAAACATCCACCAAAGCATCTAGAATAGAAACAGAATCCAATAACAGTAACCTGGTTAAAATCTTTAATTTATCAGCCCATACCCTTTCCCCTTATGAAATCAAGCTCCTCGAAAAAGGACTATCTTATTGTCCGACGAGACGTTCCAATGAGTTTGATTTATTTATAGATCTAAATAAATTCATCAGGAAAGTAACCCTCAAAAGACATTTCAACCTTTTAGGTACGACCGGATCTAAAGATTCAGGGGCTCATAATGATGCTACTCTAGACCTGGGCCAAGACAAGTCAGAGTTAGTTAAGACACATACCAATCTAAAGCCTAAATCAACATTCTACCCATCACATCACAAAGGAAATTTTGTAGAAACTTTCTACACCCTAGTGTCAACTGAATTTCATAATATGTTCTCACAAAATCATACTAAGCCCAATACGACAAAGAAAAATAACCTCAGTATGAAGGAAAGAATAGCACTAAAAAACCTGACTACTAAGGAAGATTTAATCATCAAATCAGCCGACAAGGGGGGGGGTATAGTCATCCAAAATAGGGCTGACTATATTCTAGAAGCAAACCGCCTACTATCAGACAAAGAATTCTATTTAAAACTAGATTCAGACCCAACCACCAAATTTAAAACAGAACTACACACTCTGTTGGAAGAGGGACTTAGGTTGGGAGTACTCAACAAAAAAGAGTACTTGTATTTAAAAATCGAGGAACCAGCAACAGCATTATACTACCACCTACCGAAAATTCATAAAGACTCAACCAACCCACCTGGTAGACCCATTATCTCCGGGATAAACTCCCTGACGTCTAATTTATCCCATTATGTAGATATATTCCTCCAGAAATACGTGAGATCCTTAGACGCCTTCCTTTTAGATACTGCAGATTTAATTAGACAGGTCATTACGCACAAGTGGGAGGAATCCTTTATGTTCATCACTATGGACATCACCGCATTATACACTAACATTCCACATGATCTTGGAATACATGCGGTGTCACACTTCCTTAGTAAAGATCCCATTATTGGTGATCACCAAACCAATTTCCTCCTAAGAGCTATAAAATTCATCCTACAGCACAATTATTTTTCATTTCTAAATAACATTTTTTTGCAAAAAAGAGGTACCGCTATGGGTAGCAAATTTGCACCCAGTTTTGCGAATTTATTTGTGGGCCTCTTTGAGGAACAGATCATCTATAAACATGAGGGATTCAAGCAATGTCACTTCTACAAGAGGTTCATAGATGACATCTTTATAATTTGGGAAGGTAGTGAACTCGAAGCAAATAGATTTGTCAAAGATATCAACGAGAATGAATGGGGCCTCACATTCACGTGTAATATTACTAAAAATCATGCTGAATTCTTGGATGTAATAATCTACCACACCTTAGATGGCACTATTAAGACAAGAACATACTTCAAACCGGTCGATAGCAATAGCTATTTAGATTTTGGAAGCAGCCACTATAAGAAATGGCTAACAAATGTGCCATATGGGCAATATAAAAGAATTCGGAGAAATTGCACCGATGACTCAGAATACTTACAACAAAGTGACATCCTAACCAAAAGATTCAAAGCTAAAAAATACCCCTCTAATTTTATTCAGGAGGCAGCCAAAAGAGCAGGGGCTCTGTCACAAGAAGCATGTCTCCAACCCAGTACAAGAGACACTAACAAAAAGGAGTTTGATGTCAACTTCATAACTACCTTCTCCTCGGATAATCCACAAATACGGAGCATCCTGAAAAAACATTGGGAGGTATTATTACATGACCCTTACCTAAGGGAGATCATTCCCAAAAATCCAAGACTTACATTCCGAAGGTCTCAAACACTTAAAAACATCTTAGCGCCTAGCAGATTACGTTCAACCAAGATGAAAAACAACCAACCTTCTTCTTCGTTTTTCCCTAAAATGATAGGAAGTTTTAAATGTGGTCATCATCGGTGTAAATGTTGTGACTCCATCAGGCATAGACAGAGCACATTCATGTCTCATACAACTAGAGAGACCTTTCAAATAAAAAGTTTTATGAATTGTAGCTCCAAGTATATTATCTATCTGATGGAGTGTAAGTGTATGTTACAGTACATTGGCCGCACAATCCTACCACTTCGAGAGAGATTAAACAAACATAGGCACAATATAGAAAATGGATATGCCCTGCATAGTGTTTCTCGTCATGCGGCGACTCATCACAACTGCAACATGAAAGATTTTAATATTATACCGATAGAATGTATCCCCCCATCAACACCACAAAGATTTGCTCATTTAAAAAGAAGAGAAATGTTCTGGATTTTTAAACTTCAATGCTTGACTCCTTTAGGTTTGAATGAAAGTTTAGAAAATGTGTTCTGATTTCCCCCCCTTTTCCCCCCTCCCCCATTTTATAAGTTTTTTTCTGTATTTATGTCAGCCTGTTTTTTCATTACTGTATTATTATCTATTATCTAATGTTTTAATCGAGTGCTATTGTTCGTATGCGCCTCTGAGATGCTTCTTTTATATCTATTTATTGTCAGATTTATAGTATTCATTTTATATTCTTGATTTATTCTTATCCAATTGGCTGTATTTTAAAATTTATAATATAATCATGGTACTCTGTGCCAGTCCCTGACCAATGATCCCTCCAACAAAGCCCCCATACTTGCGATCAAGATATTTTATAATTTTACAATGATACATATTAATACCATCTTTAGAATCGTATCTATCCACGGTTTAGTGTCCATCACGCATGCGCCGGCTCCGTACGGCCCTTCGGGACTACAGCGCATGCGTGGAAAATCACGAACAACTATGTGCCTTCTGCGCATGCGCGTAACACCACTGAAGCCATTGCGCATGCGCATGACCCCTCCGACACTTGCGACTGTTCCGAAACGCTGTGAAGGCGCGCGCCTAACAGAGAGGCAACACACCTGCCCATATGTAAGTTTTTATCATTTTCCTATTTATATGATGACTGTATTGCACTGTATTGTTATTTTACCATCCTGTCCGTTATTTGAGAAAGGGTCTTGAACCCGAAACGCGTCATTTTTGGACATTTTAATCCTTTTGAAAAGCATTAAAAGATTGCTACTTTTAGAACTCATACTGCATTGGGTTTGTGGATTCTTTTGGGTATTGGTACTACAAGCGCTCCACGGGCACTCCGGCCTTTTCCTTCCTTTTCTGTATTGCTACCGGCCCCTCTGGGAATCCGGGTTATTTTGGAGTTAGTGTGAGCTGCTGATTAGGTGCCTGCCCTACCACCCAACCCACATCTAGAGACATCATCACTCTAGGAGCTGGGTACCTACCCTACGTGAACGTGGACCTTTACTATATGCCTTGACACCAAGAAGAACGAAGGTGAGCACCTTAATTTTTGCATCTATTTACCGATTCCTGACGTTATTACCCGAGGCGCCGTCCGGTGTTGTTCCCTCTTTTTTTCTACCTTCTGTATCTATCTCCTGAATCGGTGAGCAAAATACAATACATGTCAGTCATTTATGAGATCATAAAGGGAAACAGGATATCCCTTGATATCTCCCAATGCCTGTCCTATTGATCTAAAATTATTAAGCATACACTCAATAAGGAAAACATCCAACGGATAGCCAACAAAACAAATTATAAATGAGAAGTAGCTCCCATAGTGAAATTCATAAAACCATGATATTACAGAATGGATGTCCTAAAATGTAAGTTTTCAGTCATCCTTAAAGAGATTGACCATGATATTTTTTCTTTTAAATGTTGCCAAGGTCCCAAATTACTTGCCTTATGTCCCAACAGGCATTCCAACGCTGGACCTCCCCCAGTGGTCATAAGGGCTCATTTACTAAGGGTCAGAATCGTACACTTTCATTGAGTTTCCCGACGATTTCCAATTTTCCCTGAATTGCCCTGTGATTTTGGCGCATCGGCACCGGCTTTCATGCAACAGAAATCGGGGGGCATGGCAATCGGACAACCCTTGCTTGTTTTGTTTTTTTTTTTCCTGGCACCAGCACTCTGCCCCATTTTGCCCTGGTGTTTTTGATTTGCAGGAAACTGTATATAGTGGCCGCCTACTTGCTCTCAGCCAGTTTCTCAGACCACATGGAGTGGTGAATATTCAAGGCCTGTTCACACGGTGCAGTGCTGGTGGGGACCTGGGGCCCAGAGTCTTGGGGAATTAACCTGCCAGTATTGGTGCTGGGGGACTGCTGGGTCCCGGTCACTGCTGATGTGGTGTTGCAGTGAATGCCTTGTGATGCCGAATTGAATAGCGCAGCGACCTACTAGGTGCTACTAGGTGCCTTCACGCAACACAAATTTTGTTACTAAAATGGGCACACATTTAACATACAAAGTCCAACCAGGGCCAAAGGGGGCTGTATATAATGAAAAAGGGGGGCTGTATGTATTAGAGGAGGCTTTCCCACAAAGATTTTGAGGGCTATATAGGGCATTATTTTTTAAAGTACATTGAAGGTAACTGAGGGACATAAGGACCTGTGTTTGGAGCATCAAAGCTCAGTCACCGTAGTGGTTGTATATCTAAATTCATGGGCTGTATGACATAGATTTAGAGCAACATGCCCAATACTTAAGTGTCATCTGCCCCAATTCCCCTAATAATAAAGGGAGTGTCACTTTTTATTAATTGTTAATGAAAGGCCACTGAGACTCATCTGCTTCTTATTAACCATAAGTCATAAGTTTTATGACAATTTTCAAAGGGGGTAGAATCAGATTGCTAAGGTCCCCACCGATAAGAAAATTTAAGGTGCCATGAGTATCATTAGAACTTTAATATTGATGTCTTTAAAATCCCCTTTAAGAGAGAGTGGTAGTTATAGTTCCTTCAGAAGGCCAATTGAGCTCAAAAGACTCTCAGAAAGTTTCCTAAAACATCAAAACAATTAAATGGAGACATTAATGAATTATTCAGTGTTTTCCATGTGAAATTTTAATTTTGGGCTATATTTTTAATAAGTCATGTTATTCCCCATGTAGAACAGATGATAGCCGCTCTCCTGATGTAGCAGTTTTTGTCTCCCACAAGTTACTTTGCAATCTGTTTCACCTTTAAACCTTGGGGGTCTCATTATATTTGTGAAAACATCCTGCGTAGCAAGATGCAGAACAGTGCACAGATGGTCTTATAGATATGGACAGGAGCAATATCCAGGCCGTATACCACCAACATTGCCGAGCCAGTGATCCTGTATGCTCTGCTGCTCACACACATACAGACGGTGCAGGAAGTATATGTTTGATAGATGAGACAGCCAATTTGAGATTGCAGACAAAGAAACCAAGGAATGGAGCAGAATAACAATAACTTTATGGATACAGTGTGTGGATAAAGACCAGTGCTATAAGCATGTAATATTTGCTGTTGCTCAAGAAATACACAGTGTAAGATTAAATGGACACTCCACCTAAAAGGAAAGTTTTCCATTGGCTCCTTTTCGGTATTCAGTTTGACAGTCTCTTTTTATACCTGTATATATCACATAGGGATACCTGCTCAATGGTGGCGTGCTTCCAATACTAGTCTATGGAAAGCCATGTGTTATTAATCACAGGCAATGTTCCCAAAATACTTTGAGCCTGTACTGTACCTATCTCTCTCACTTTTCCTCTCCAGTTGTCAAATTACTTTAATGACACAACATCCGTGAACTTCAAATTCCGCAACTACAGTAACAATTGTCATCCTCGGGAAAGTTACCTAAAAGGGGGTCTACTAGCTCTGAGATCATCCACAAGAAAAAGCAGCAATATTTACGGGACTATATAGGGCAATAAAATAAGCTTTTTCAGTATGTATTCAGGTCCTAGCAAATTCCTGCAAGTAGGGGTGAGCAGACACGTTCAAGTTCAGGTTTGGCCAAAAGTCCACGCAGGTTTTGGTCCAAGCACTGAACTTGAATGCTAACCCTTACCGGAAACACCCATGATTGGTGCTAGCACCAATGAAGATCATTGCTCCTGTGACATAATCGGGAAGCAAGCATCCTAGAGTAATTGGTAGCGAGTTCACACCAGTGCCTGGGGGAGGTCTGAGACAAACATCAAACTTCTGTGTGAAGTCAGGACATTGTGGGGCAGATTTATCAAGCTATCTAAAAGTCAGAATATTCTCAGTTGCCCATGTCAACCAATCACAGCTCCCCTTTAAAATATTCATGAGCACTGGTAGAATGAAAACTGAGCTGTAATTGGTTCCCATGGGCAACTAAGAATATTCTGCCTTTGAGACAGATTGATAATTCTGCCCCTGTGTGTCTGTAAATCACTACCTGTCATTGGTTGAGACACATGTACATGTGAAAGTCTTAGCGTGGAAGATTGATGGTGGATTGGTAAGGTGGATATTACTATTATTTTTATAGCATATTAAAGGATGTTTCCAGGAATCTTGGTAAACCCAGATAAGGGTACTTACCCTGTTCTGGATCCTGCTTCCCACACAATGGGGCAGATTTACTTACCCGGCCCATTCGCGATCCAGCGGCGCGTTCTCTGCGGTGGATTCGGGTCTTCCGGCGATTCACTAAGGTAGCTCCTCCGACGTCCACCAGGTGGCTCTGCTGCGCTGAAGTTCCCTGAGGCCCGCCGGAATGCACTTAAGTCCACCGGCCTATTTCTGGTGAAGGTAAGCACGAGTCCTGCAACAGTTTTTTTTTTTTAAATGCACCGGTTTTTCCAAATCCATCGGGTTTTCATTTGGCCACGCCCCCGATTTCCATCGCGTGCATGCCAGCGCCGATGCGCCAAAATCCCAGGGCAATACAGGGAAAATCGGCGAATCGGGCCCTTAGTAAATGACCCCCATTTTATTGGACAATCTTCTAAAGACTCTCTTTGCCTATCTGTGACTTATTCGTACCACAGGATTAAAGAGGAAGTGAAGTCCCCTGGTCCGAAGAAGCTACTTTTGGCCAAAGTTGGTCTTGCTACCCTAGGCATTTCTGGCCAAGCAATTAGTTCAGAAGACAAGAAAACTACACAACAGGGATACCAGGAGCCACAGAAGGGTAAGTACATTTTCTTTTGTTGCCCCCCACCCCTCCAAGCCTGGGTTCCCAATAGATTATTCAGGATTCCAGGTAAAAAAACCTGTCATGCTACAAGAAAATAGAAAAAAAATGTCCTAAATAGAGATGAGCGAGTATACTCGTCCGAGCTTGATGCTCGTTCGAGTATTAAGGTACTCGAAACGGCTCGTTGCTCGGACAAGTATTTCCCCTGCTCGAGATGGAGCATTTAATTAAAAAAACACAGTGAAGAACAATGAAGAATAGAATAAAAACAGTGAACACAGTAAACACAGGATCATTTAAGTGAAAAAGACAGTGAAGAACACAGTGAAGAATAGATTACAGATGTTCGGCACATCTGCTTACTTGTCGGAAGATACGCGCGGAACGGCAGCAGGGAGACATCAAGCAGCAGGGAGACATCAAGCAGCACGGGGAGACATCGGGCAGCACGGGGGAGACATCGGGAAGCGGGGAGACATCAGGCAGCACGGGGGAGACATCGGGCAGCACGGGGAGACATCGGGCAGCACGGGGGAGACATCGGGCAGCACGGGGGAGACATCGGGCAGCACGGGGGAGACATCGGGCAGCACGGGGGAGACATCGGGCAGCGCGGGGAGACATCGGGCAGCACGGGGGAGACATCGGGCAGCACGGGGGAGACATCGGGCAGCACGGGGGAGACATCGGGCAGCACGGGGAGACATCGGGCAGCACGGGGGAGACATCGGGCAGCGCGGGGAAACATCGGGCAGCGCGGGGAGACATCGGGCAGCACGGGGGAGACATCTGGCAGCACGGGGGAGACATCTGGCAGCACGGGGGAGACATCGGGCAGCGCGGGGAGACATCGGGCAGCGCGGGGGAGACATCGGCCAGCACGGGGGAGACATCGGGCAGCGCGGGGGAGACATCGGGCAGCACGGGGGAAACATCGGGCAGCACGGGGGAAACATCGGGCAGCACGGGGGAGACATCGGGCAGCACGGGGGAGACATCGGGCAGCACGGGGAGACATCGGGCAGCACGGGGAGACTTCAGTGGAAGAAGAGGAGCGATCCTGGGACAGCGTATCACCCCGACAAGTAAGCAGATGTGCCGAACATCTGCAATCTATTCTTCACTGTGTTTTTCACTGCGTTTTTCACTTAAATGATCCTTTGTTCACTGTTTTTATTCTATTCTTCACTGTTCTTCACATCTGCTAACTTGTCGGGAGATAATATACGCGCGGAACAGTGAAGAATAGATTGCAGATGTTTCCATACATCTGCTAACTTATCAGAAGACATTCTTTTTCAATTAAATAACACATTTTATTCCTGAACCATGGTCCCTTTGAAAAATGCTCGGGTCTCCCATTGACTTCAATGGGGCTCGTTATTCGAGACGAGCACTCGAGCATCTGGAAAAGTTTGTCTCGAATAACGAGCACCCGAGCATTTTAGTGCTCGCTCATCTCTAGTCCTAAATGAACAAAAAGGGACAAAAAAACTAAAACAAAAAAAACAAAGTAGAGGGACCACTTTAGTAAACATCCAAATTGTACCATCTTAAAAGTGGCCTGGATTTGTTATCCTGGACAGAAAGTCCTATGTTTTTCTCCCCCCTAATCTATTCCCAAGACTGTATTTACTACCATTCAGAAGAATTGGTTCAAGGCAATGGAAATTAATAGACATAATAATCCTGTGTCAATGGCAACATAGCAAACACTATTAAACCCCTATTGTACTGTATGTGTACATATGGGCCAGAAATTATCTACTGTTGAGAGGACATCTACCACCAGGATGAAGGACTGTAAACCAAGCACACTGACATACTGATCTGGCAGGATCTGCTCTTCTTTCAGCTTCTTGCACCGTTGTTTTACCAAAAAAAGGCTTTAAAAATTATGCATATGAGCCCAAGGGCTCTTGACTCAATTGACAACTATGGAGCCTGGAGCCTCTCAGGCTGATTTGCATCATTTTTAAAGCATTGTTTTTGTAAAAATAAGGACATAAGAGACTAAAAGAAGATTGGATCCTGCCAGTGCAGGCATACACCAGTATGTCAGTGTGCTTGGTTTATACTCCATCATCCTGGTGGTAGATGTTCTTTAAAGAGAACCCGTCATGCAAAATAACCCCCCTAAACTAAATATATTTTCATAACCTGCCATTAGAGAGCATTGCCTCTATCCCTTCATTGTCCCTCTACATGCCTGTAAACCTAAGCAATGAGGTCCTAAAGCTGTATGCAAATGACCTGTGAAATGTCCAATGAAGCATTAGCATATTCAAGCTGTCCACTCTATTCATGAGTGGGAGGCACAGCCACACCCCCAGTGCATGACTGACAGCCTGTGTAATGATGTGAGGCTGTATAATGATGTGAGGCTGTATAATGATGTGAGGCTGTATAATGATGTGAGGCTGTATAATGATGTGCTTCCTGGTGCTGGTGGTCACGCCCCCTGGTGCATGTGTGTGTGTTTAGGAGAGATACAGCAGCTCCAGGCTGCAGCCATGTTACAGCAGTACATTTCAGATTCATGTGTAGCTGATGTCTGTGTCTCCCACCTGTATATTAGGAGGATGCAGCATGTCAGCAGATGACATACACACACACTAGCCATGCTTTACTATACATTACACACAGACATGAGCAGGGGGAGGAGAGGGGAGGGGTAACAGGGGTGACATCACTGCCTCTGACCATGTGACCAGCCTCATTTACATGATAAAGAATAGATGATTTTACAATGAATAATGTATGAAATAACTAGATAAAGGCTGGGATGGGATCCTTGTGAGCTGCTCCAACAGGTAGTAGTGACAGGACTAGTGGCAGAGACCTGATGACAGGTGTCCTTTAAAGAAATCCAGTTTTCTCCTACATCTCTGTCCCACTAAGGATATTTTGTGTTATATAGAACAGCATAGTATAATCCTTATTCAATATTTCACACTTTGTGCAATGTGTTGCCTGTGATTCATTATATATCTCCGGCAAGTTCCAGAGTGGATTGATTTTTTATGGTGGCTTGTCTCACTTTCACCTGTCAAGGCTTGTACTTGTTAAATAGGTTATAGGTAAAGAATTCAGGAAGAGAGCTCAGTAAATATCATTCATTACACCTTCACAGTGAGGAGCTGACACCTAACTAAGTCTCCGAAATGCCGTATAAAGTCCTATGTTTTTCACCCTCATTGGAACCTGAGCATCTCCCATAAATTCAGGTCATTTACAGCCTGTGTTTGAAAACCTAATAAAGATTTGGGGAAACTTCAGACGGCTATAACATGTAATAAAGCAAAGGACTATCTATGGTGGGAATACATATTGGGGCACATTTACTTACCTGTCCGATGAAGTTCCCCAAAAGTGCATTGTCCGACGTTAAAGGAAACCTAACATGTGATTTGACGCATTATGAAGCAAACATACCTTGAGAATGGTGTTGCTACACTGATGCAGGATCATATCTTGGTTAATCCCTAACCTGAGTGGTTTTGCTGCTAAAACAAATATAACATTCGGATAATGAAGCTCTGCCCCTTCTATCTCTGCTCTGCTGCTTGCTTTCCTGCATCTCATAGCAGGAGAGTTTCTCTCTGATTACATCATCATCTCCTGCAGTTTACTTCCTGCCAGACAGAATAATCAATTGCTGCACCATCCCCCAGCTGCTGTGTATGAATGATCCAGCTCAGGCTGATTAGTGCTTGACTAGTCATGCTTTACTTAGCAGCCATAATGTTTAAGCCAGTCTGTCCCAGCTTTCCCAAGGTCCTGAATGGTATAATTGGTTTTTCAGCAAAACCACTCAGCTCAGGGATTAACTATGACATGATCCTGCATCAGTGTAGCTACAGCATTCTCAAGGTATGTTTGCTTCATAATGCATGAAATCAAATGGTATGTTTCCTTTTATGCATCGGTGCTAGTACTGATCATAGGTGTACACGGTGGATGATGTGATTTGCTGGTTGGGGATGTTCTGCAACCCATCATCCATCTTTTCTGCTTGAGCCTGAAAACAGAACGTGAGCTTCTGTCAGATAAGGTTCAGAGACCCAAACCTGCAATGTTCAGCCCTAACATTGAGGTTCAGTTCTGCTCATCACTATCTATGAGGAATATTTTACATTCTTGATTGTGGATAGTTGATGTCTCATAGTCCAATAAAAACATAATAAAAATGACATATTTCACAGAAAGACACAGAAAACAAGATCGAATTTGCCAAAGGCTCTTAGCTGGCACATTTTCTTTCCACAGTCTGCTCTCTAGCAACAGATGTGGTCGACCTTAGAGCAATTAATTTAACTGAACAAGAAATTGAGTTAAATGCATTATAGATGAAGTATTTATGTGTGATGGGCCTCAGTGAGGAGTGGGAGGCAATGAAGGGAGCCTCATTTCCGAAATCCAAGCCGTCAGTTTGATCTCGGGGCTAATTTCTTTACCCAATTTGCATGTTTCAGTATTGCTTTTTCATTTAGCTTTTACTCCCTAAAGACTGATCTGTCCACACTTGCTGGAGAATGCTGCTTCACTCATATGCATGGACTAAAGCTTAATGTAATCGTATTTGCAGAGATTTTTGCTGGTTTCCATAGCCTGGAAGAATTCATTAAACCTAGACCTTATCTTCTGATCTGTAATCTTCTGGATGCGGTATTATCAGAGCTTCAGAATAGGTTAATATGTTTAGTTATGAGACGCCTTTTGTATTGCCTTGCGCCTCTGTACTAGAATACACATTAGAAATCCATCCTTACGTCTTTTGCCACCTTTGGATATGACTCTAGATCAAGTATGTAAGTGAAGGAGAAGATAGTTGAAGACAAACTGTATATAGTTGGTCCCCAGGTTATGTACAAGATAGGTTCTGTAGGTTTATTCTTAAAGGGGTTTTCCCACGAAGGCAAGTTGATAGTTGATATCCCGTGGATAGGGGATATCAACTTGCTGATCAGTAGGTGTCTCAGTGCTGAAACCCCCGTGGATCGCGAGAACAAGGGGTCCGACTGACCCCTTGTCGCTCCTCAGACTAATAGAGCAGACGGCCATGTATGACGGTTCTGCTCCATTAATCTCTACGGAGCTGATGGCGGTCGCCAAGAGCAGCAATTTCCGTCAGCTCCACGCTTATGGCCCTAGTTTCTGCCGTCCTCTACTACTGTCCCCAGGACGTGAGATGACCTCCACCACCGCTGACACAGAGGTTGCATACAATGAACCATGGGTTAGCTGGTTTACATCTAGTGAAAAGTACACACTCTTGTAAAGGAAGCCTTATTTATTTGTTCAAATTAGATCCATATACACATAGGCCCACATTTACCAAAAACAGTGTAAACTGTTTGCACTGTGTAGTGTACAGAGAGCCCCAGATTCAGGATTTTTGGTGCACGTTCTTCATGATTCTAGTGCTCTCTGCACTGCTGCGAAATAGTGAACCATTTTTTGGTGCAGCTTTAACAACACACTTCTGTCACACTTTGCATTATAAACGTGGCGCACATTCCGACTATGCACAGGAACGCCCCCTTCAGTGACGAAATTTGTGTCGGGTATAGTGCAGCGTGCACCACAATTATGTCTCGGACACTTCTGAAACACCCGTGCAAGCAGTTTGCACATGAAAGAACGTACAAATTATAACAGAAAACAGGAAAAGCCCTTAGTACTGTATTTTTCGGACTATAAGACGCTTCTTACTATAGGGGTTTGCAGCCAGATCTTGTTGCAGTGAGCTCTGCAGAGTTTTGTGGCAGATAACCTTTAAAAAAGCATCAGGAAAGCAAGTGTATGAGCTTGGCGGCGAGTGTGCATTGATCCGAAGTGTGTGCAGTGCCTTAAGTGTGACTTACGTTTAAGGGACTTAAATTTGAGGGACTTTAGCAGGTAACTGCTGTATTTTGTGTTACTTTGACTGTGAATTCTTCTTTCTGTGCATATTTCTATTGTAATTCCCATTAGAATAATGGACTCCATAAGTGGCATTGCTACACGGTGTACATCCTGTGCCATGTATGCTTTCCTTGAACAGCTGTTCGAGGGGGAATACTGCTGTGTGGGGTGTGTGAAAATTGCTCACCTGGAAGCCCAGATTCTGGATCTAAATGAGCAATTGATAATATGGAACGAAGTTTGCTGCTCCTGGAGCACAAACTCTCTGGGGAAGATCATAGTATATAAGGCTGGAAGGAGACGCAAGTCCATCAAGTCCAACCTTCAAGAATTAAATAAATGTTTTATCCCCATAACCCGTGATATTTTTGCTCTCCAGAAAGTCATCCAGGCCTCTCTTGAACATGTACATAGAGTCCGCCATAACAACCTCCTGCGGCAGAGAGTTCCATAGTCTCACTGCTCTTACAGTAAAGAACCTTTGTCTATGGTGATGGTAGAATCGCCTCTCCTCTAGGCGTAGAGGATGCCCCCTTGTTCTGGTCACAGGCCTAGGTATAAAAAGATCTTTGGAGAAGATCCTTGTACTGTCCGTTCAGGTATTTGTACATTGTAATGAGATCTCCCCTCAGTCGTCTTTTTTCTAAACTGAATAATCCCAAATTTTGTAATCTGTCATTGTATTCTAGTCCCCCCATTCCCCTAATAATCCTGGTTGCTCTCCTCTGCACCCGTTCCAGCTCTACTATATCCTTTTTATACACTGGTGCCCAAAACTGTACACAATATTCCATGTGTGGTCTGACCAGGGATTTGTATAAGGGCAGAACTATGTCTTTATCATGAGAATCTATTCCTCTCTTGATACATCCCATTATTTTATTTGCTTTAGCAGCAGCCGCCTGGCTCTGGTCACTAAAATTAAGTTTACCATCCACCAATACGCCCAAGTCCTTTTCAGCTTCAGTTTTACTAAGTAATTGACCGTTTAGAACATAATTATACTTTTTGTTTCCATGGCCCAAGTGCATAACTTTACATTTATCTACATTAAACCTCATCAACCATTTCTCTGCCCATCCCTCAAGCTTCCACAAATCCCTCTGTAATGCTAAACTATCGACCTCAGTATTTATTACTTTACACAGCTTAGTATCATCTGCAAATATTGAAACTTGACTGTGTAAACCCACTACAAGGTCATTAATAAAAATATTAAAAAGAAGTGGCCCCAATACTGACCCCTGTGGCACTCCACTGGTAACATCAACCCAATCTGAGAATGTGCCATTAATGACCACCCTCTGTTTTCTATCACTAAGCCAATTACTTACCCAAATACACAGATTTTCTCCTATTCCCAGCAGTCTCATTTTATATACCAACCTTTTATGTGGCACGGTGTCAAATGCCTTTGAAAAGTCCAGATATACAACATCCACAGCGTCCCCCAGATCCAGTCTTGAACTTACCTCCTCGTAGAAACCAATCAGATTAGTCTGACAGGACCGATCTCTCATAAACCCATGTTGTCGCTGGGTTATAAGGTTGTGCACAGTGAGATACTCCAGGATAGCATCTCTAATAAACCCCTCAAATATTTTCCCCACCACAGCAGTTAGACTTACGGGTCTGTAGTTTCCAGGATCGCTATTTGATCCTTTTTTGTATATTGGTACCACATTTGCTATGCGCCATTCCTGTGGAACATAACCAGTCCTCAGTGAATCTTCAAATATTAAAAATAACGGTCTGTCTATCACCGTACATAATTCATGCAGAACCCGGGGGTGTATGCCATCTGGCCCAGGTGATTTATCTATCTTAGTGGATGCGAGGCGGCGCCGTACCTCTTCCTGGGTTAAACTGTTGACATTATAAAAAGAATTTACATTATTCCTCATTGTGTCTTCCACCAGGGGATTTTCCTGGGTAAAGACAGTTGAGAAGGCGACATTCAGTAGATTGGCCCTTTCCTCATCTCCTTCCACCATGACCCCCATGTTATTTCTAAGGGGACCCACACTCTCTGTTTTTAGTTTCTTATCATTTATATACTTGAAAAATAATTTGGGATTATTTTTGCTCTCCCTGGCAATATTTCTCTCAGTCTCTATTTTTGCGGCCTTTATCTGCTTTTTACAGGATTTATTTTTCTCTCTATAATCCTGTAATGCCTCATCGCTACCTTCACGTTTTAGCACCTTAAACGCTTTATCTTTCTCGCTTATTGCTTTCCTTACAAGACTAGTTAGCCACATAGGCTTTTTCTTGTTCCTTTTATGCTTTTTCCCATAAGGTATGTGTTTCTCACAGGACTTTTTCAGAATATATGAGAAAAAGTCCCATTTTTGGGGGGGGCTTTTGTCTTTGAGAGCATTATCCCAGTCTATGCCTTTAAGGTCTTCCCTTAGTTGATGAAAATTTGCCCTCCTGAAGTTTAGAGTGTTGGTTGCCCCTTCACTAACGTGCTTAGTAAAGCGTAATACAAAATCAATGATATTATGATCACTATTCCCCAGTTTCCCCCCAACCTGTAGTTTTGATACCCTATCAGGTCTGTTGGTAAGGATAAGGTCCAGCAGTGCCCCCCCTCTTGTTGGCTCCAGGACTAGTTGCGACAGGTAATTGTCTTTTGTTGTTGACAAGAACCTGCTACCTTTGAAGGACCTGCAGGTTTCTGCCCCCCAGTCAATATCTGGGTAATTGAAGTCCCCCATGATAAGTACTTCACCATGCTTTGAAGCCGCATCCATTTCACTTATCAGCATTTCCTCTGCTGCCTCCATTATATTTGGAGCCTTATAACAAACCCCTAGTAATATTTTATTATTCTTTTTCCCTCCTCTTATCTCCACCCATAGGGACTCCACATTTGCGTTACTGATGTCATCTCGCAGGACGGGCTTGAGGCAAGAATTCACATATAAACAAACCCCTCCCCCTTTTTTATTTATACGATCCTTTCTAAAAAGACTATAACCATCTATAGTAACAGCCCAGTCATAGCTACTGTCCAGCCATGTCTCGCTGATACCCACTATATCATATTTCCGTTCCAACATCAAGAGTTCCAGTTCCTCCATTTTGTTTGTGAGGCTTCTGGCATTTGTGTACATACACTTTATATGGTTTTCCCTGTCCGTATTCCTTTTGTCCTTATTCCCCAATCTCATTCCAGCCCCCCTTCCTCCCCCATGGACTATGGCTCTTCCCAGCTCTCTATGTACACCGTCTATTTGCCCTGCACAAGTGTAGTTGCCCTCCCCCCAGGTCTCTAGTTTAAACACTCCTCCAACCTTCTAGCCATTTTTTCCCCTAAAACAGCAGCCCCTTCCCCATTGAGGTGCAGCCCATCCCTACTGTAGAGCCTGTAGCCCACAGAAAAGTCAGCCCAGTTCTCCATGAACCCAAACCCCTCCTTCCTACACCAACTTTTGAGCCACTTATTTACCTCCTTGATCTCCCGCTGCCTTTCTGGTGTGGCACGTGGTACAGGCAGTATCTCGGAGAAAATTACCTTTGAGGTCCTTGCCCTGAGCTTATGGCCTAAATCTCTGAAATCATTTTTAAGGACCTTCCACCTACCTGTTACTTTGTCATTAGTGCCAATGTGGACCATGACCGCTGGTTCCTCACCAGCCCCTCCCAGTAATCCATCAACCCGATCCGCAACATGCCGAACCCGAGCACCCGGCAAACAACACACTGTTCGGTATGCACGGTCTTTGTGACAGATTGCCCTGTGTGTTCCCCTAATAATCGAATCTCCCACTACCAGCACCTGTCTGACCTTGCCTGTGCTCCCATTACCCTTCTTACTGGAGCACACATTCCCCTGGTTGCTAGCGGCCACATCTTTCTGCAGCATTGCTACCCCAGAGCTGATATCCCCCTCATCCGCCAGCCTGGCAAACTTATTGGGGTGCACCAGATCAGGACTAGACTCTCTACAACTCTTCCCTCTACCCCGCCTTCTACATGTTACCCAACTCGCTGCCCCTTCACTCTGCACCTCCATACTTCCCTCCCCACACCCATCTTCCCCAGAGAGTTTGTGCTCCAGGAGCAGCAAACTTCGTTCCATATTATCAATTGCCCGTAGCCTTGAAACTTGCTCATTTAAATCCAGAATCTGGGCTTCCAGGTGAGCAATTTTCACACACCCCACACAGCAGTATTCCCCCTCGAACGGCTGTTCAAGGAAAGCATACATGGCACAGGATGTACACCGTGTAGCAATGCCACTTATGGAGTCCATTATTCTAATGGGGATTACAATAGAAATATGCACAGAAAGAAGAATCTACAGTCAGAGTAACACAAAACACAGAAGTTACCTGCTAAAGCCCCTCAAACTTAAGTCCCTTAAACGTAAGTCACACTTAAGACACTGCACACACTTCGGATCAATGCACACTCGCCGCCAAGCTCATACACTCGCTTTGCTAATGCTTTTTTAAAAGTTATCTGCCACAAAAATCTGCAGAGCTCACTGCACAAGATCTGGCTGCAAACCACCAAACAAACTGACCACAGAAGTATATAAAGGCTGCTAATTAGATAGCCACACCCCACTATTAATTAGGCAGCACCTGTGACTATACTGTCCAGATAAGCAAGGTGACTGCCTCCCTATACCCCCCACACAATATACAGATTATGCAAGTAAAATACCTTCAGATCTACTTGGTTGCAATAAAAATCACACAATGAATATCAGGAAATAAAAAATGTAGATGCACTTATCTATTTGTTGCTGGATCCAAAAAGTATTCCTTCCCTTAAACGTAAGTCACACTTAAGACACTGCACACACTTCAGATCAATGCACACTCGCCGCCAAGCTCATACACTCGCTTTGCTAATGCTTTTTTAAAAGTTATCTGCCACAAAAATCTGCAGAGCTCACTGCACAAGATCTGGCTGCAAAAAAGATGGGTGTGGGGAGGGAAGTATGGAGGTGCAGAGTGAAGGGGCAGCTAGTTGGGTAACATGTAGAAGGCGGGGTAGAGGGAAGAGTTGTAGGGAGTCTAGTCCTGATCTGGTACACTCCAATAAGTTTGCCAGGCTGGCGGATGAGGGGGATATCAGCTCTGGGGTAGCAATGCTGCAGAAAGACGTGGCCGCTAGCAGCCAGGGGAATGTCTGCTCCAGTAAGAAGGGTAATGGGAGCACAGGCAAGGTCAGACAGGTGCTGGTAGTGGGAGATTCGATTATTAGGGGAACACACAGGGCAATCTGTCACAAAGACCGTGCATACCGAACAGTGTGTTGTTTGCCGGGTGCTCGGGTTCGGCATGTTGCGGATCGGGTTGACGGATTACTGGGAGGGGCTGGTGAGGAACCAGCGGTCATGGTCCACATTGGCACTAATGACAAAGTAACAGGTAGATGGAAGGTCCTTAAAAATGATTTCAGAGATTTAGGCCATAAGCTCAGGGCAAGGACCTCAAAGGTAATTTTCTCCGAAATACTGCTTGTACCACGTGCCACACCAGAAAGGCAGCGGGAGATCAAGGAGGTAAATAAGTGGCTCAAAAGTTGGTGTAGGAAGGAGGGTTTTGGGTTCATGGAGAACTGGACTGACTTTTCTGTCGGCTACAGGCTCTACAGTAGGGATGGGCTGCACCTCAATGGGGAGGGGGCCGCTGTTTTAGGGGAAAAAATGGCTAGAAGGTTGGAGGAGTGTTTAAACTAGAGACCTGGGGGGAGGGCAACTACACTTGTGCAGGGCAAATAGACAGTGTACATAGAGAGCTGGGAAGAGTCATAGTTCCTGGGGGAGGAAGGGGGGCTGGAATGAGATTGGGGAATAAGGACAAAAGGAATACGGACAGGGAAAACCATATAAAGTGTGTGTACACAAATGCCAGAAGCCTCACAAACAAAATGGAGGAACTGGAACTCTTGATGTTGGAGCGGAAATATGATATAGTGGGTATCAGCGAGACATGGCTGGACAGTAGCTATGACTGGGCTGTTACTATAGATGGTTACAGTCTTTTTAGAAAGGATCGTATAAATAAAAAAGGTGGAGGGGTTTGTTTATATGTGAATTCTTGCCTCAAGCCCGTCCTGCGAGATGACATCAGTAAAGCAAATGTGGAGTCCCTATGGGTGGAGATAAGAGGAGGGAAAAAGAATAATAAAATATTACTAGGGGTTTGTTATAAGGCTCCAAATATAATGGAGGCAACAGAGGAAATGCTGATAAGTGAAATGGATGCGGCTTCAAAGCTTGGTGAAGTACTTATCATGGGGGACTTCAATTACCCAGATATCGACTGGGGGGCAGAAACCTGCAGGTCCTTCAAAGGCAGTAGGTTCTTGTCAACAACAAAAGACAATTACCTGTCGCAACTAGTCCTGGAGCCAACAAGAGGGGGGGGGGGGGCACTGCTGGACCTTATCCTAACCAACAGACCTGATAGGGTATCAAAACTACAGGTTGGGGGGAACCTGGGGAATAGTGATCATAATATCATTGATTTTGTATTACGCTTTACTAAGAGCGTTAGTGAAGGGGCAACCAACACTCTAAACTTCAGGAGGGCAAATTTTCAGCAACTAAGGGAAGACCTTAAAGGCATAGACTGGGATAATGTTCTCAAAGACAAAAGCCCCCCCCAAAAATGGGGCTTTTTCTCATATATTCTGAAAAAGTCCTGTGAGAAACACATACCTTATGGGAAAAAGCATAAGAGGAACAAGAAAAAGCCTATGTGGCTAACTAGTCTTGTAAGGAAAGCAATAAGCGAGAAAGATAAAGCGTTTAAGGTGCTAAAACGTGAAGGTAGCGATGAGGCATTAAAGGATTATAGAGAGAAAAATAAATCCTGTAAAAAGCAGATAAAGGCCGCAAAAATAGAGACTGAGAGAAATATTGCCAGGGAGAGCAAAAATAATCCCAAATTATTTTTCAAGTATATAAATGATAAGAAACTAAAAACAGAGAGTGTGGGTCCCCTTAGAAATAACATGGGGGTCATGGTGGAAGGAGATGAGGAAAGGGCCAATCTACTGAATGTCGCCTTCTCAACTGTCTTTACCCAGGAAAATCCCCTGGTGGAAGACACAATGAGGAATAATGTAAATTCTTTTTATAATGTCAACAGTTTAACCCAGGAAGAGGTACGGTGCCGCCTCGCAACCACTAAGATAGATAAATCACCTGGGCCAGATGGCATACACCCCTGGGTTCTGCATGAATTATGTACGGTGATAGACAAACCTTTATTTTTAATATTTGAAGATTCACTGAGGACTGGTTATGTTCCACAGGAATGGCGCATAGCAAATGTGGTACCAATATACAAAAAAGGATCAAATAGCGATCCTGGAAACTACAGACCCGTGAGTCTAACTGCTGTGGTGGGGAAAATATTTGAGGGGTTTATTAGAGATGCTATCCTGGAGTATCTCACTGTGCACAACCTTATAACCCAGCGTCAGCATGGGTTTATGAGAGATCGGTCCTGTCAGACTAATCTGATTGGTTTCTACGAGGAGGTAAGTATATCTGGACTTTTCAAAGGCATTTGACACCGTGCCACATAAAAGGTTGGTATATAAAATGAGACTGCTGGGAGTAGGAGAAAATCTGTGTATTTGAGTAAGTAATTGGCTTAGTGATAGAAAACAGAGGGTGGTCATTAATGGCACATTCTCAGATTGGGTTGATGTTACCAGTGGAGTGCCACAGGGGTCAGTATTGGGGCCACTTCTTTTTAATATTTTTATTAATGACCTTGTAGTGGGTTTACACAGTCAAGTTTCAATATTTGCAGATGATACTAAGCTGTGTAAAGTAATAAATACTGAGGTCGATAGTTTAGCATTACAGAGGGATCTGTGGAAGCTTCAGGAGTGGGCAGAGAAATGGTTGATGAGGTTTAATGTAGATAAATGTAAAGTTATGCACTTGGGCCATGGTAACAAAAAGTATAATTATGTTCTAAACGGTCAATTACTTAGTAAAACTGAAGCTGAAAAGGACTTGGGGGTATTGGTGGATGGTAAACTTAATTTTAGTGACCAGAGCCAGGCGGCTGCTGCTAAAGCAAATAAAATAATGGGATGTATCAAGAGAGGAATAGATTCTCATGATAAAGACATAGTTTTGCCCTTATACAAATCCCTGGTCAGACCACACATGGAATATTGTGTACAGTTTTGGGCACCAGTGTATAAAAAGGATATAGTAGAGCTGGAACGGGTGCAGAGGAGAGCAACCAGGATTATTAGGGGAATGGGGGAACTAGAATACACTGACAGATTAAAAAATCTGAGGGGAGACCTCATTACCATGTACAAATACCTGAATGGACAGTACAAGGATCTCTCCAAAGATCTTTTTATACCTAGGCCTGTGACCAGGACAAGGGGGCATCCTCTACGCCTAGAGGAGAGGCGATTTTACCATCACCATAGACAAAGGTTCTTTACTGTAAGAGCAGTGAGACTATGGAACTCTCTGCCGCAGGAGGTTGTAATGGCGGACTCTATGTACATGTTCAAGAGAGGCCTGGATGACTTTCTGGAGAGAAAAAATATCACGGGTTATGGGGATAAAACATTTATTTAATTCTTAAAGGTTGGACTTGATGGACTTGCGTCTCCTTCTAGCCTTATATACTATGATACTATGATAGGACGCACCCCAGATTTAGGCTTCCATAAAAAGGAAAAATATATTTTACACCAATTAAAATATCCCTGTTGGTCGCACTAAAGCACAGCACACACAGACATACATTTACACACTCAACTCTGCATCATCCATCCACATACACACTCAAATCTGCATCATCCATCCACATACACACTCAACATTGCATCATCCATACCTATACACACTCAGCTCACCTATACACACTCAGCTCAGTTATACACACTCAGCTCACCTATACACACTCAGCTCACCAATACACACTCAGCTCACCAATACACACTCAGCTCACCTATACACACTCAGCTCACCTATACACACTCAGCTCACCTATACACACAGAACCACACACATACACACACACATACCCCATTTCCCTTCTTCTTACCCTGTCGCAGTGCAGCATGGCAGTATCAGACCTGTGGTGATATAAGAAGCATGTGATCAGTCACATGATTCTGACATCATCGCAGGTCCTGGACTTGTAAGACATCGGGGAGAGGTGAGAGTAGTACGGAGGCTCCTCTCTGGGAGATCGGGTGCAGCTCTACATCAGGGCATCACCCGATCTCCATTACAGCGGTCAGGAGGGTCTGGCAGTGCTGGATCCTCCTGACCTCTGGTCTATAAGACGCAGGCACTTTTTAGCAAGATTTTTTCTTGCTAAAAAGTGTGTCTTATAGTCCAGAAAATACGGTAAATCTGGGCCATAGATTTACATATACAGGCAGTTCTTTGGGTTTGTACTTAAGTTGAATTTGTATGTAAGTCGGAGCTGTATACTTTATAATTGTAGCCCCAGACAATTTATTTATTTATTATTTTTGGTCTATATGACATTTGGATTTTAAAAATGTTGGATTGTCATAAGAAGCAGGATTAACAAAAAAACTTAATTGCAGACACATTGAACATATAAATTATCAAAACAAGTTCATTCTCTGTACTTTACCTAAAATAATTCATTAATGAGAGATACAAGATTCCATAGAACCTACACACATTTTGGAATCTACTGCAATGATTTTCTGAAGCATATGCCATTAATAGTAGTTCTAGGCCTTTGAAGGGAACCTGTCATCAGGAATGTCATTTTTAGCTAGTGATAACTTCCCTTAGCCCATGTTACGCTGATTTTCAAAATGCATTTTGTCAGCATTCTGAATCAGTACTTTATAAAACTTTATTTCATCATTACATACCTCCCTGCCAGCAGCATGAGGTGAGTCCCGGAAAAGGGCAGCAGCTGCAGGAACAGGCGTACCTGTATCTTAGTCTCCTCATGGATGTATGGAGTATGAAGAAGAGGAGATGCAGACACAGGCTCACATGCTGTTGCAGCTGCACCCCCTTACACATTACACACTGAAGACGGGGAGTCAGGTAATTTGAAATAAAGTTTTATAATGTATTGAAATTATTTGGAATGATGATAACTTTTTAAAATCAGCGCAGCATAGGCTACTGAAACCAGTCATCAGCTAAAAATAACATTCCTGGTGACAGGGTTGCTTTAAGGGGTTAAGGGGTTGGCCAATAATTTCTATCCAACAGAAAATCACTACAGTAGATTTCTAAATCTATGTAGGTTGTGTGTCACGTTTTATGTGTCATTAATTAATTTTTTAGGGTAAAGTGTGGAAAATGAATTTTAAGTCACCTATAATTTGAGTATGGAAAAGAAACAGATGTGTCATGGATTGTGCCGATGATATCATTTACAATTTATTTGGCTAGTATTCAGCACAAGTTTGTGGATATATTCTTAATAGTAACATCTTATTCTCTGCAATAGCTTAATAGCAAAAAATAAAAAGGCAAAAAATACAATCTTAATTACTCTACACCATAATGCTGCAAGTGAGCAAAGATAATAAAAGACCTTCCCATTCTATCATTATCCGGAAAAAGACTATTTAATCTCATGTAATGCGCTACTGGTTATATCTCTCATGGGGGGAAGCAGAGATTATCTCAACAAAATGGCTGCTTTGTTTCTTTACCAAATACTATCATAATGCGCACGTTCTAAAAATATTTTTACATCTCACAGAGGGCAAGTTAGGGATTTTGAAGCTTCCTCATTATATGAGTAAGGCTTCTTCTACATTGCATCTCCTAACATTACATTTACAGGAAAAGGCCAATTTATTGGAACTTCAGAAGATATTTTTGAATACATACTGTATCTTCAGAGAAAAATCCTTCTTTTTCCTGACTTCAAAGGCCTAAGCCCCTCCCTCCAACTGATATTTCCTTTGAAATCCCTGCTCAAGAGGAGGGGAGGAGTAAACACAGGCAATATATATATATATATATATATATATATATATATATATATATATGTGAGTATGTTGTGAACAAGATTGCTGGAGGTACATCTTTTTATTACACTGTACACACAATGGGGGTCATTTACTAAGGGCCCGATTCGCGTTTTCCCAATGTGTTTTCCGAATATTTACGATTTGCGCCAGCATGCATGTTCCGGAAATTGGGGGGGGGCGTGGCCGTAAAAAAAACCCACCGGATTCAGAAAAAACGCTGCATTAAAAAAAATAAAAAGTGTTGCTTGACAAGTGCTTACCTGCACCCTGCAGAGGACGGTGAAGTTCAGTGCAATTCGATGAACTTCAGTGCAGCAGCGACACCTGGTGGACGTCGGAGGAACTGCCTTAGTGAATCCCGGCCAGACCCGAATCCTCCGCAGAGAACGCGCCGCTGGATCGCGAATGGACCGGGTAAGTAAATCTGCCCCATTCACTGTGAGCATTGGATCATTAGAAAGATGTGTTGTATATGATTTCATATTTTTATTATTAATTGTGAATATGAATGTTATTACTATGTATTGCACATCAACATTTTGCATTGGATAATGAATTGTTCACTTCCTATATAAGCACTTTTGTCACTAGATGGTGTGCTGCTGAATCTTTTTGATTTATTTTTTTACATATATTGGTGTCAGTGGGATATATAGATCCACAATAAGGGTACATTCACATGGCTGTCTGGGGGGATGTATATGTGGCCGCAAAGAAGATCTGTTTGTAGCCCATTTAGTAGACACGGCCACGTGCAATTAGCCTTGGTGCACCTGTTGTGATCGAGGAAACTGAAGTCTTCCATTAAATAGGGCTATTAAACAGTATACCGTAATTTTTGGACTATAAGGCACACAAAGAATCCTTCAATTTTCTCAGAAATCAAAAGTCCAGTGCGCCTTATATAAGAACCGTACTTACAGACAACAGCAGCGTTGAACTGTGCACAGTTCTGCCACCTGCTGGTCATTCATCCTTATAATCAGGTGCACCTTATAATCCGATACGCCTTATATTTGAACCTAGACATTTTAGCAGGCATTTATTGATGGTGCGCCTTATAATCCGGTGCGCCTTATAGTCCGAAAAATACTGTAGATATAAAATAATTTTTAAAAATCCATACTGTAAGAGGCTGGAGTGCTCACTCAAATGCTGTTGCCATCACTTCCCCCACACCTACCTGATAATGACAACCTTTCCTAAATAGATGTAAGCAGTAAAAAATATTAATTCTGGAATACATACAGCATTTACTTATTATATTTTACAGGGTGGGATAATCAAACCTTTGCCTCAAAGCTACCAAAAAAAAAAACTTCTATAAAGCTTTGAGGAAGTCTAATCTTGAAGGACATCTCACCACATCTGGACACCTGACATGGCCCAGGATAAGTAAGAAAGAAGTTTGCATTTGACCGATAATACGATGTAAAAGAAACACAAAGTCAGACAAAAGTATAGTTTTTTTTATCTGCCTTTGGAAATAAGAGAACGCTGGACGACACTTCTTATCTGTCATCATTCCTGAGGTTTCTTCGGTATTCGATTTTTTGGGGGATTCATCTACCGATGAAACCGCTTCTAGGATTTATGTTGCCTCCCTGCAGGAAAGCAGTGGACTAGTTTATCATGTGTTATTGGACAGTCTTACATACTGCAATATCACCTCTAAAAATGAGATATGTTTTTTGATATCTTCAGCAGACTCGGAGAGTGTTCACAGCCGGTCGCCTTCATAAAAACCGTCAAACACTCCGAACTTTGTTTGGTTTGTCTCTGCTGCACACCTACACAGAATGGGATATGATAAAGTAATCTCTGCACTATGAGGACATTTTGATGACTTTACAGTCCAGATACTTATCACAGAGGAGAGGAACAAGCACAAGTAAGACATGAATCACTGACCAACAAGGGCTGGAATCAGTAGTTAGTTCTGACAGTCTGAAAGTCACCTGCATGAGAAGTTGTGCTGAATCAGATAATATCCTACAGTATTTCACCAAATCATCAATCATCCTGTCCACCTCTGGTTAACTAGAATGCAATATCCATATGTCCTGAAATTGTACATTTTCACTTTGCACATGGAGGAATCTGAAATATGATGTGCGGTGTTACAGTTTTGCTGAAACATTTTTGTTAATATTATTAAATTCACAAGTAAGAATTTCAAGAAACCACTTTAGGTGGACCATCACTGATCTGGTTTCATACTATCCATTCCAGATGCCTGTGGACACCAGACACACCTTCCATACACCTCACGATCGTGTTTGACAAAGTCCTGTGTTAGGCGGAAACATCACTGATTATTGATCGTTGTATTGTAAATAAAAGCATCACTTGGTATCATACCTAAAGGTGTGCTTGGATTACTTTGTTTTGGATACACTTGGGGTGAAAACCCTAATCCTAACAATCCTAGTCTATGTGCGACCGCACAAATTAGACAATTATATGACCTTCCAGATAATGTTTCTTTCATGGTCCTGTATGGTGGCATCATCCAGAAAATCAGCTTTAAACTTAGATGTGAATTAGTTGTATAAAGTCAAGGAGGCGGAGAATTTAGCCCTGAAGACAAACTATCCTTACCTAGAACGCCCCTTCACTGTAATTGATAGTCCTGCATCCAGAAACATCACTAGGAAGATCTCTTGAAGTCTGGTGCATTATGTCAATCACATGGGAGGATGTGAGGAGAGCTTGACTTCAATCTTAAACTCTCCGCCTCCTTGACTTTAAACCAGTTTACATCTCAATCCAAAGTTGATTTTCTGTACGATGGAGCCACACTGGGTCATGAAAGACACATGATCTGGAAGGTGTTAAGGTTCTTGACAACATACTAGTAGTGGTTTATTAGGCCCATTTCTGATGACAGGTTTCCTTTAACCAATGATATACTTTGTCTTATTGTAAAGGGAGCTGTAAGCTGATTGGAGAGTGCTGCCACCTCACTAGGGGAGTATAAAAAAATCCCTTGTGGGCAGGAGCACATAGTTGGTCTTGGAAGTCGGTTTTAGTCAGAAGAGTACAGAGAAGCAAGTCCAGTGTGCAGCTCCCGCTGTGCTGCCATCCAGACATACTATCAGGAAGCAGAGGTGTCTCAGGCCAGCTGCCTGACACCTGTAGCCTGTCAGGAGATAGGCCAGAGTAGAGGTCCACTGTCTGAAGTTATCTCTATCTTAACCAGCCCAGCCTGAAGTTACTACCAGGCTGTGCACAACTCTTCCTGCGGACCAGCTATCTCCTACCAGCTTTCCAGTCTGCTGAACCTGCTGCTGATGTTAGGCCATTGCCTGCTGTTCAAGTTCTAACAAGGAAACGTGACTTGCACAACGTGCCTCCTAGTGATCCCTGGATCAGGCTGCTTCACCATCATCATGCAACAGATCGACAGTGGTCATGGGTGCAAGACATAGGTGCAGTAGGTACAAAAAACTGAACTAATATAGGCATAAAAAACCCTCCCCTCCAGACACCAGCTACATAGGGTGTTGGCATAAATCCCAACCTGAAGTAGAACGGAGGAAGGTTCAGAAGTCAGTATATCCAGGGCTAACCAGTTATGTACGTAGAAAAGGGAAAAAGCAAAAGGGCATACAGCCAATATTTAACCAAATATGCACTTATGTTGTGTTAGACAAGCTCCAGAGGGATAGGGTTCCCCCCCCCCCCTCTCACAGTGAACGGCAAAAAGATACAGGCTTCCATCTTGAGCCATTACAGGGCTACTACGCAGTAGTGCAGCCAGCAAGAACAGGATCAGTCTCTTTGGGTCAAGTGCTAAAGGGAGAGGCCGCTAGTATCCAACCATGTTGAGAATTTTTCCATGGTGTCAAAGAACCGTGCTTGATCCCTGTCCACAATACAGATTCTAGCAGGGCAGAGCATGGCATATTTCAATCCTAGTATCTTGGTCCCTATAATTGAGAAGTTTAGCAATGAATGTGCACGATGGAGCTCCAGGTGGAGGAGACTGAGGGTGAATCCGTTGCACCTTTCCACCACAAAGGAGGGGGAGAAGCTATCACGCCCGTGTGTAGATGTCACCAGTTTTTCCCAGAAAGAAACTTGATCTCTCTTTGAGCACTCAGACAGGGCCACAAAGCAGATGTTATATGTGCACTGATGTAGCCTCTCCAGTCGAGCAGTCCCTAGAGCTGCAGGTCTAGGAGCAGTTCCACAATCAGTATTGGGGGTGCAGTAGAGGTTGTATAATGCAGTATAGTCCTCAGAGAGAGTGTAGCAGAGAGGGGTGCCACCGGCACACAGGGGGATTTTCACAGTGAGGGCCAGGTCACAGAGTCCAGTGCCAGCCCCAGGGAGGTCTCAGAAGGTCAGCCACCTAAAATCCAGGCCCACAGACAGGCCACAGTACAGAGCACCACTGTAGGGGCACTAAGGAACAGTCCTCAGGGGTTGATGGGGCCCAGATGCTGGGCTCCTGTGGGATGGAGCAGGGCCAGTTATTCCAGATCCAGTTTGGGATCTGGCCTCCGGCCAGGGGAATGAGAATCAGAAACAAAAAAAAAAAACTGAAAAGAGCCAGAAACTGTTGCAACTAACAAGTCTATTAACAATGATCAAATCTATTAACAATGAGTGGCCTCATATGGACACATATAGGACATCACTCTGCGATACATTACAGTATCGTTGGAAAATTCTGATCATTTCAGGATATTGCAACCAAATGGTAAGATATGGGATGACTCATCTGTATACAGATTCCTGATTACCTCGAAAATGTTTGCTTGTTTTCTTAACCCATTCCCGAGAGCACAGGTGATCTTTTACCAAGCTACAAAGTTTTCATCTAATTATTTGGTTATTATGGCCTGATTAAATATAGATTGAGATGATTAGATGGAGATTAGGAGTTAATTAATGACTCAATGATGAGAAGACGCTGCACTGTGGATATAACATTCTAAAAGGTAATTGAAATGATGAAATCCACTTAAAGTTACAGTACAATACAGATTATCAATTTTAAAATGAAACCTTGGATTGAACCTGATTATCACAATTATTATATTGAATTTGATATCCAAAGTTACGGCTTGTTTTTTATAATTGCCATTTTTTTATGCAGGAAAGAAAGTATACCAGTAGGGACAATAAAAGATAAGTGTCGGGATTCGGGATGTGTGAATCGCAGGTTGGCCAGCGCCAATTATCAGCGCGCTGGCCCTTTAAATTTCTTGAAGCTGCCTCGCACACTAGGAGGCAGGGACGCGCGATGTGCCGCGCTGCCGGAGCAGCAGAGAGGAGCACGGGTGCGCCTGCGACCCAGGTGATGGGTCGCTTGAGCACCCGTGACAATAAGTAAGAAATATTGTTCTAGCTTTACAACAAATTTACTTCTATGAGGAGGCGAATTCTAGATTGGACCTGACTGTAGATTTTGTGTATCTGTATTTTTCAAGGGTTTTTATAAAGAAAGTGAGAATTTAGAGCCAACATAAAAATATATGCCACCTTCCTGTCCTGCTTGGACTATTGAAAGTTTCTCCTCTTTGATCTTCTAGCTAACTCTTCAACTCACTTTCAATCCATCCAAACGCTAACATCCAGCTAATCTATCTCTTCATATTTCTCATCTGCCTCTCCTCTCTGCAACTCTTTCCACTTATTGCCCAACCAGGGGCTTAACTACAGGGGTACAGCCATAGCAGCTGCTATGGGGCCCGCAGTGTCAGGGGACCCCAGCATGAGGGGTATTGGGTGTGTACATGCTTAATGCGTGTGTGGTGTGTATATAGTGTATTTGTGTATATGCTGTATGTCTGTATATGGTATTGTTTCTATGTGTGTATTTGCTGTTTGTGTATATGGTACTGTATGTATATTTTGTGTTTATGTATATGTGGTGTGTGTATACTTTATGTAGGTTTATGCTGGATGTGTGTATAATATGTGTATATGCTGTATGTGTATGTATATAAGTATATAAATGTGTGTGATTGTAACTCACATGTGTAAACATAAAAATATGCATAATTTTTAAGGAGGTCACATTCAGAAGTCTGCTATGGGGCCCTGCCTCTCCTAGTTATGCCCATGTGCCCAAAAAATCCTGTTTAAAATATGTATCATTGCCCCTCCATAAACTTTTGACCTACTTAATCATCATAGAACCTTTTATTTTACTCTACTATCCACTCTTATCCAAGTGCATCCCTAAAAATCTGTAACTATCTACCAAAACACATGTACACAGACTGTCCCCCAGCTTCCAAACCATCAAATAGAACCTAAAAAAACAATCTTTTGAGAATTGCCTATGGCATCCAATAACCTCACTGCTATTCTCTCTCACCTCATGTCTCCATCTACCATTCCATATAGCTCGTAAACCCACGCACACAGGGTCCTATTTCTACTTATCCCAGAAGAGTTTCGTTTTGTTTCTTTTGATGTTATTTTTTCTTTTTTAATGCTATATATATATATATATATATATATACTCACCGGCCACTTTATTAGGTATACCATGCTAGTAACGGGTTGGACCCCCTTTTGCCTTCAGAACTGCCTCAATTCTTCATGGCATAGATTCAACAAGGTGCAGGAAGCATTCCTCAGAGATTTTGGTCCATATTGACATGATGGCATCACACAGTTGCCGCAGATTTGTCGGCTGCACATCCATGATGCGAATCTCCCGTTCCACCACATCCCAAAGATGCTCTATTGGATTGAGATCTGGTGACTGTGGAGGCCATTTGAGTACAGTGAACTCATTGTCATGTTCAAGAAACCAGTCTGAGATGATTCCAGCTTTATGACATGGCGCATTATCCTGCTGAAAGTAGCCATCAGATGTTACAGGGTACATTGTGGTCATAAAGGGATGGACATGGTCAGCAACAATACTCAGGTAGGCTGTGGCGTTGCAACAATGCTCAATTGGTACCAAGGGGCCCAAAGAGTGCCAAGAAAATATTCCCCACACCATGACATCCCCACCACCAGCCTCAACCGTTGATACAAGGCAGGATGGATCCATGCTTTCATGTTGTTGACGGCAAATTCTGACCCTACCATCCGAATGTCGCAGCAGAAATCGAGACTCATCAGACCAGGCAACGTTTTTCCAATCTTCTACTGTCTTCTACTGTCCAATTTCGATGAGCTTGTGCAAATTGTAGCCTCAGTTTCCTGCTCTTAGCTGAAAGGAGTGGCACCCGGTGTGGTCTTCTGCTGCTGTAGCCCATCTGCCTCAAAGCTCGACGTATTGTGCATTCAGAGATGCTCTTCTGCCTACCTTGGTTGTAACGGGTGGAGATTTGAGTCACTGTTGCCTTTCTATCAGCTCGAACTAGTCTGCCCATTCTTCTCTGACCTCTGGCATCAACAAGGCATTTCCGCCCACAGAACTGCCGCTCACTGGATGTTTTTTCTTTTTCGGACTATTCTCTGTAAACCCTAGAGATGGTTGTGCGTGAAAATCCCAGTAGATCAGCAGTTTCTGAAATACTCAGACCAGCCCTTTTGGCACCAACAACCATACCACGTTCAAAGGCACTCAAATCACCTTTCTTCGCCATACTGATGCTCGGTTTGAACTGCAGGAGATTATCTTGACCATGTCTACATGCCTAAATGCACTGAGTTGCCGCCATGTGATTGGCTGATTACAAATTAAGTGTTAACGAGCAGTTGGACAGGTGTACCTAATAAAGTGGCCGGTAAGTGTATATATATATATATGCTCCCCTTCATAAGTGTATAGCACCATTGAATGAATGTTGCTCTCTAAATAAATAATTTTAATAATAATAATAATAAGTGAAAGTAATGAATTAATAAATTAGTAGATAGAAACAGAGGATGATAATTAATTTGTGGAAGCTGGAGGCTTAGGCATAAATATGGCAAATTAAGTTTAAAGGAAATCTACCACTTAATTGAACCTCTACAAAGCACCAAGTAATAAACACAAATTAACCTATGATAATATTACAGAGGGATTTGGAAAGACAAAGTGTAATGTGGATACATTTCAATGTAATGCAATGGTATTGAGAAAGCAGATATATGGGAACATCTGCAATGTGTTCTTCACACATATTGTTCTTCACATACTATTGTGAAGAACACCGTTTGGCGCGCGTGTCTTCCTATAAGTTAGCAGATGTACGGAAACATCTGCAATGTGTTCTTCAGTGTTCTTTCAATGTGTTCTTTCAGTGAAAAATGCTCGAGTCTCCCATTGACTTCAATGGGGCTCGTTATTCGAGACGAGCACTCGAGCATCGGGAAAAGTTCGTCTCGAATAACGAGCACTCGAGCATTTTAGTGCACACTCATCTCTAGTTATTTCCTTACAGAAATGGAGTCTTGAGTTGTAATCTGGTTAAGAATCATATGGTCTGAGAGAAAGTAATAAGGAGTTAATTGGCTTACTATGTTTTATGCTATATGTTGGCATTGGGGCATGAGTGTCTAGAAGGTTGTTAGTGACTATCCTGTGACTATCACAGCTTTTTCCAGAGGATAGGCCATTACTAGCAGTTCCTGAAAAAACCTTTAACAATTTACCCATAATGCATCATTGTGCACATTACACTGTGTGTATCTGTGTTGGCTCTTATAATAGGCTCTCATAGGCTAAATGGCATCTGCTGTATGGATATTTCTCTTGACAACAAAAGGAGTTAGCCTTACGTACTGCAACTATTGTGTCACTTCTTCTATTTTGCTTTAATGGTAAGTTCTTGTGTATAGATAGGAAACTCTTATTGTCTTATTCTCTGTCTCATTTGTTTTCTAAATTATCAGTCGCACAAGGCTGGTTGCCCAGGACAGTAAGGTATTGGTCTTAGCTATAACAAAATAGAATGAGTTACCAAAAAATATTTTACACATACAAATCACAAACCAGAGACAAAATTTGCTCTCACCACCTTTCCCTACTTTTTTTCTTTTGGCTCTGGATGTGACTGGTGTACAGAAATGATAAGACGGCACATTGCTTTAGGCAATAAAGGACATTCTCAGTATAACACAGCTTATATGTGAGCTGAGAGTTAGTAAGTTAGTATGATTTTGTTTGCCAAGCTTAGCCAACATTATTTAAAGGCATTAGATCATCTCTGATACTCCAGTCACATCCAGAGCTGCAGTCATCTGAGATGATATAATGGTAGATTGATAATTGCAGCTCTGGATGTGACTGGAATATCAGAGAGGATCTAATTACTGAGAATGTCCTTCATTGCCTATAGCAACCAACCATAGCTCAGAACTCATATTAATGACCTATAACAAGATAGAAGCTGTGCTGATATTGGTTGTTATCCAGGCTAATTGCCAGAACAGCCAACTGACAATGGTTACAGCACTTTGGTGCCTAGGTTACTACATGTGTTTTGGAAAACGTGGAGTGAAAATTTCCACTCAAAACATAGAGGGAGATTTATCATATACCAGCACTCGTGCGCCAGCTTATGATAAAGGACCACCTACACCCCCCCCCCCATTACGGCAAATACATCTAGTGGCATTTAGAGGTCTCTTTAGATGTATGTCTGGTGGCTGCGACACAAGCAAAACAACGACCTGCGGTAGTTTTACATAAAAACCAAAAAGTATGCAGGCATGGGGGAAGGAACGCCCTGTGTTGGCCCACTCCATCATGCCATGCCAACATGGTGTCGAGGTGGCGTAGCACCAAACATTATCTGAATTTCTTGTAGTTTGCAAGAAATTGTGATTATTTTAGTGTTTCCATGCCAGAAACTGGCTTACAAACACTGGTAAATGCCCCCAATAGATATTCCCCGAGTTACAGGGGGCGTCTGTGCAAAATTTTGTGTCTGAAAATGCGACAGTGTGTGGACATACCGTGCATATACACATACACTCACCTTCATATACTAGACATCTATATACAGCTATACAAAGCACTATTAGTACGGATGGTGTGTGATCTGTATTTCAGCATCTATGTTATGCTACAGAATGTAATCTGTGTAGTACACCATATTTTCAACACCTGGTTCACTAAGGGCCAGTTTTAACACATTATGTCAACCAAACATGATGGGTGCATTTATATTATTTATTTCATTTTGGTCATATTACTTGGCCTAAGGGACATTTATCATGCGGCGACTCTTCGTGTTCGGGCACGTGATGTAAGGTCCACCTCTAAGGTCCGGAGGAGATTCCGGCCTCTGGTGTATCTGATGGCTGACTGCACTGATGTACAATTTTACTGAAAATTGTACTATTACCTGTGACGGTTCAGCCTTAGCGCTAGCAGGCATCTGTGAGCGTACAGGTATGGGGCAGGCCTACTCTGCCACTGGGTACACCCTTTTCACACCCCACTATGTTGTGGAGGTAGAATAAAGAGGCAAATAATCACAATTCCAGATGGTGCACTAGAAATTGCGATTATTACAGGACTTGCATGCCAAAAAAACAGTGTACAAACCCTGATAAATATCTTCCTTTATATTTTTATTAAATATTTCTAGTAGTTTTGCCTGTAAGAGTGTCAAAAGATTAGCATCAAAGCTTTATCCCCATGGGGGGGTGAGAGGATCTTCACAGTCAGTTTATGAACTTTAGCTGCACTGCTAGAAGATGCTCAACTAAGAACTTGCGTTTTACTCCATTTTTTAGCTAACTTTTACTAATGCAGTCAGGAGAATGTCTCCTGAGTGTCAACCCAAAGCCCTTGAGTATCTGCTCCCTCTACCTCCTCTCCACAGGTGGGGAACTATAGTGCACTGCGGAGCGACGAGCCACGGCTTCTTCTGCTTTAGAAGGGTTAAGGGTAATTATTTGAAGTTCTCTTTTCATGTCTTGTTTCTCAGCTACAGAAACTAGTTCAAAAGTAAGAACCTGCTGCTTCGATCAATGGAAGGAACATGATGGAACAGGGAAATATGTCTGAATAATAGTAACCCATGGCACGCCACAGAATTCTGTTTACAGATTTAATTACATTAATTTCATTAGAGGCGAAACATTTGATTGCTGCATTGAATGCAATTTAGAAAGCAATTGTTCCGCATGCTTTTTTTTCTTCATCCAATATTAGCGTGAACAGATTCAGTGAGGGACAATTAGATTCTCACACAGCTTAGTTGATGAAAAGTCAAAAACAACATCAACACAAAAAAAAAACACTATTTAACCCAATTCTGACCAAGCCTTAAAAAGGCTTTAAAGTGGCATTTTTAGAGAATTGTCATACTTCTTGGTTTTACCCCTTACCGACCGTGCTGTACTAGTACACCACGCGTCCGAAAATGCCTGATCAAAATGTAATAACGGTTTTTCACTGTGTTTAAACCCGTAACTGAAAATAGCGCCCAAAGATGAAATTGGCACTGTTTTGCCATTTTGAAAAATATAAAAAAAATCAATAAAAAGTGATCAAAAGGTGGCACAATCCTAAAAATGTTATTATGTTATTATGTTATTGGCACCAGAAGATGGCAAAATCAAAATAAATATTTTTGTACAGGAGGTTTTAATTTTTGGAAATGTATGAAAACATTATAAAACCTATACAAATTTGTTATCCCTGTAATTGCAACGACACAAAGAATAAAGTAGACATGTCATTTGTGGCGCACAGTGAAAGCTATAAAATCCAAGCCCACAAGAAAATGGCGCAAATGCATTTTTTCACCATTTTCACTGCATTTGGAATTTTTTTCCCGCTTCCCAGTACATGGCAGTGAATATTAAATACCATCACTATAAAGTGCAATTTGTTACACAGAAAATAAGCCATCAAACAACTCTTTACATGGAAAAATAAAAAAGGCATAGATTTTTGAAGGTGGGGAGTGAAAAATAGAAATGAAAAAACAAAAAAGGCCAGGTCGTTATTAACCCCTTAAGGATGCAGCCATTTTGTAGCTTAAGGCTCAGCCCCATTTTTTGGATTCTGACCTGTGTCTCTTTATATGGTTATAACTTTTGAACACTGTTACTTATCAAAACGATTCTAAGATAGTTTTCTCCCCACATGTCGTACTTCATTTTAGTGATAAATGTTGGCTGATAAGTTTTGCCATTTTCGAAATTCAAAATCACCGCGTTTACAGGCAGATAGATTTACCACCTAAATAAATTGCTGAATAACATTTCACAAATGTCTACTTTGCATTTTCATAATTTTTGAAATGTCTAGATAATTTATTTTGATGTCGCGCAGCTTACAAATCGAATATCGATTTTCCGTATTTTCAGAATTGAACATTTTGGGGATAAATACAGTTTTGAATGAAATTTTACATATTTAACATCAAAAAACCCCAATATAATCAACCCATTTTTAAATCTACACCCCTCAAACTATGAGAAACAGCTTTTAGGAAGATTGTTAACCCCTTGAGATCTTCATAGTAATTGAATCAAAATGGAGGTGAAATTTAGAATGGTCAAATTGTGTCGGTTATACGTTCATTTAGTCCTAAAATTGACCCCCTACATGCGAGGCGCAGAAGGGAAGAAGCGCCCAGCAACTGCCAGGATTTTAGTTTCCTCATTGGCCCCTTTTGTAGGATATAAAATTTTCGCTTTTTCGTTATTGGGGCCATGTGACGGCATTTTGTTTTGCGGGATGAGATGATTTTTCCAGTGTTACCATTTTGGGGTTGGTATCACCTATTGTTGAAAATTTAGGAACTTGTTTTTGAGGGCAGGAGTAGAAAAGCATTAATTCTGTACTGGATTTCTTACTTTTTTTCGTGTCCACTGTATAGTCTAATAATCCTGTTATCTTTATTCTATGGGTCGATATGATTACGGGGATACCAGACTTGAATATATTTTCTTACGTTTATCTATCATTTTTGCATTGCCGTCTTCCAAGTGGCATAATATTTTTTATTTTTTGGCTACATAGTTGGTTGATAGCTTGTTTTTTTGCGCAACATGTCCTACTTTGCAACAATATCATTCTGCAGTACATATGTTTTTTTATCACTTTTTATTGCATTTTTTGTAAGATTTAATAGGTAAATATGATCATTTTTGGCAGGTTTTTAACAGTTTTTTATGATGTTCATCGTGCAGATTCAATAATGATTTACTTTTATTCTACGGGTTGTTACGGACGCGGTGATACTATATATGTGGGGTTTGTGCTATGGTTTAAACTTTGTTTGGGTTATATGTCTCTTTATATATTATGGGGCTCATGGAGATTGCTTGTTCATGATAATACTCTGCAATACTGATGTTTTGCAGGGTATTAGCAGTGTCAGCCTATGCACATGCATAAGCCGACATTGTGCCTTTAAGATGACATCACAGATGCCATCCTTCAGGCACTGCCAGCAGGCACCTCTGGGGTCCTGATCAGACCCCAGAATTGCCATAGCAGCGATCGTCGCCCGACTAAAACGTCGCGTGGTGGTGATCGTGGGGGAAAGACCACCAAAGGCATGTTAAATGCCACGGTCGCGCTGACCACGGCATTCATCGGATTAAACGCCCACAACTGGAGCCCACTCTGACCGAGGGTGTTACACTGAGGTGTCGGCTATATGTTACAGCTGGCACCCCGTGTTTGCCAATGCCGGTTTGGCTCTGATCTTCTGATCATCATCGCTAAGTCACTGCGCTCAGTGGCAGATATATCTGCCGCAGATCGGGAAGGGGATAAAGGACATCTACCACCAGATTACTAGTGATAGAGTGTCCTAGATAGGCTGCTTGTTATGTCTAGAGGATAGGGGGGGGCAGTGTTTTGCAAGTAATTTGTAAGTAATTTGCAAGTAATTTATTGCCAAAATAATAACATTGTAAAAGTGTCAAGGGGGCGCTCAGGCAGACGGTGCCCGAGCACCTCTCGGACTTTAATTAATGCATGCCCCCGCTCCAAGCCTCCTCCTGGCACTGGCCGGGTATCCAGGAGAGAGCAATAAACCCGCCCTCTACGCCCCAGCCCTCTGAAGTCACTGGCCTAGTCCCCCTAGTCACTGGCCTAGATCTGCTAGATGGAACGAGCAGCCTATTTAGGACGCTCTACCACCAGTAATCTGGTGGAAGATGTCCTTTAAGGTCAATAGCTTCCTTTTTTGTGCAATAACTTTTTTGCATGACACATAAGGATTGTAAAAATTCAAATACATAAAAAAGTGTCGCACATGCCCTTATTACAATAGTCAAATTTGAAACACAAATAACACAAAGAACCCAACCATGCACCTGCACCATATTCCCACTCCAGTATTGCCTCTAGTGGTATGTCAAGATTAGGACGAGAGTTTGGGGGACCGCAGTAAAGGGAGAATCAAGACCTTTGTCCTAGATGGAATGGAACTGCCTATCCTTCTTTCTATGGATAAATAACCACTGAGTGGGAGGGTGTTGTTCACTGCCTTGATCCAGAGAGGGGGTCTGTGCGTCCATCCAGAATCTTGCTACTGTTTTCCTGGCATAGTACAGAGTCTCAGTAACGAAAGCTCGTTCTGCTGTGGATTGGAACAGTTCAAGGTCTTCCAGTAGGAGACTGAGCTAAGGGTCATCAGGGACAGCCACTGCCTGGTGGAGTATATATACCTTGAACATTCTGTCTCCCAGGTTGGGGGAGACCAACTTAGGAGAAGAGAGGGCAAGATCCCACTCCTTGCCCATCAAGGGACCAAGGTCCCTTTCCCACTCTGCCCTTGCTAGTGTAGGTGTTCGTATGACATGAGTGGATAGTAACTCTCTGTATAACCGGGATATGAGGGATCTTTCTGGGGTCTGCAGGAGGAGGGGGCCAGATAAGATCTATGTGTCTAAGAGGTTACATTCACTTAAAGTGAAAGTAACAGAATTTAACACAGAGGCCGGTGGCAGCATGGTGGCTTAGTGGTTAGCATTATAGCCTTGCAGCACTGGGGACCTGAATTCAAATCCCAGGGTTAACATCTGCAGAGTTTGTATGTTCTCTCTGTGTTTGCGTGGGTTTCATCTGGTTCCTCTGGTTTCCTCCCACACTCCAAAACATACTGGTAGGGTGATTAAAAACCCCGGGTTTTGGAATAATGATTGTCCAAGATAACCTCTCTTTAGGCACTGTCCATCACCACGTGGTATAGAGAGGCAAAGCAGTGATGTGGCGTCTTCTCTATGGGTCCACTACACCCTCAGGCTCCAGCCTGTATAAGGGGCTCGCTGAATTGGAGACGGACAATGCGGCAATGGACCAGAGCTCTGGAGTGGGGTGAGTATGGGTCCTTTGTTACTATTATACCCTCTGGGGCTCATAATGAAAGAAAGCCTCATCCAGGACAACCCTAAAATGGGCTAGAATTTGCAAATACTCCTTAATACGCATGCTAATAATAACAATAGCAATAATAAGAATTCTTAAAATATTAATGATGTGAAGAAGTGAAATCTACCAGTATGAGCTGTAGGTAGAGCCATCTCTGGATTGTCTCTGTTGTGTCTGCTGCCTCTGTAAACCAGTTTTCCTTTGCCTTTTACTGCTCTATCAGTTTATGCCCAGGGGGGATCTCTCTGGAGTGAATTTGATAGTCAGCAGCTACGGTTTATGTGATATCTTTTTCCAAATGAGAAACTATTTTCCTCTATTATTTATGCTGTAAATAAATCTATGGAACATAAGTAAAATAACAGGTTTGTAGGAGAATATGTGATTTTGGAGGTCTGCCACCACTCTCCATATGCATGAGTTGAGGATCAGACTTTATGGTGACCTGGGTTGGAGAAACATCTTACTGTACTATCCCTGGCAGTTATTCCTTAGGCAATATTAGCTTGGCGTGGGTCCCATCTGCTGCCATCCTGTTCCACAGATTCTTAGGGCTGTACAGATGCCCTGTGTTTACAATGCTAATAAACTCTGGAAATTTCTAAAGTTTCATCTCTGTTCTTTCATTACATCATAATATGTCCAGTATAACAATGAATTGCAAATTAGCTGGTAATGAGAAACAAATGAGTCTCTGTGATCTCCGCGTTCACCCTATGATGTTCACTTTAATTGCTCACACCCACTCATCTATCTGGAAGTGCACGCTAATCAACCCACATCTAATAGAAGTGCATTTCAGAGCCTCATATGCACTGAGCAGGGGGATGACCTGTCACCCAATCACATAAATTGTACAGATTTTTGCTCTTGTATTAGGGTATTATAAAAGAAACCTGTCTTGTTGATATGATACTTAAAGGGGTTATCCATGTTTTAAAAATTACTGAGGGCAGTGCTGGAGCGGGCAATTTAAACATAATAAACATGTACTCACCTCGTCCGGCGCTGCTGATGTCCCGCGCCAAGGCCGGTCTTCTCTGTGCGCCGGTTTCATTACAAGGGGTGCAGAGGAAGCTCCCTGTGCGCGGCTTCTGTGCTCCTGTTAACAAACAGGGACAGCGGAGCGGGACATCAGCTTTTAGTTCATCTGAATAATTTGCACACTGCCGCCTCCTGACTGCCTAGCGCCCGGACAAGTGCCGCTATGTATGAGCACTGAAAGGGACAGCGGAGCGGGACATCAGCGGCTTTGGAGGAGGTAAGTGGATGTTTATTATTTTTAAATAGTCCTCCCCAGCCTGGCCCTGACTAGTTTTTAAAACCCGGATAACCCCTTTAAGCTAACTTGTATTTATTTATATATTACTGCTTAAAAGTCCAGTGGGCTGTCCTCCTCTTCAACTGAAACTCATTCAAAAAAGTAAGTCTAAGGTTATCTGCTCCGTCGCTACTTTTAGTGCTCACTTTTAGTTCATCTGAATAATTTGCACACTGCCGCCTCCTGACTGCCTAGCGCCCGGACAAGTGCCGCTATGTATGAGCACTGAAAGTGAAAACAGGGTAAGTATTCTGAAAACTGCCACTACTTTATTTTACATTACCAACTCCCCTTCTAGCAGCATGTGGTGATTCCCTGGGGAGGACCCTGTGAGTGTCCGTGTCAGGCTCCTCTATTCCATACTCAGAAAGACAACTGCATGAGGAGAATGAGACACAGGCACACACATGCTGCACTTTTATAAAGTAGTGGCTGTATTCAGTATGCTGATAAAGACATTTTTAAAATCAGCATAGCACAGGCTATTGGAACCTGTCACAAGCTAAAAATGATATTCCTGGTAACAGGTTCACTTTAAGGTCTATTTAAAGGAGTGTTCCGGGAATATGTACCTCTGATCTAAAAACCCATAATGCTATACATAAATGAATATGACAAAACTTAATGTCATTAATCACAAAATGGAGCTTACATAGTTTGCTTTTATGATTCACAACATTTTATGGGCTTTCTAAAATAGGTGGAGTTATCTCCAAGGTGGCCAGCATCTACAACTCCAAGTCCCATAATCCCGCAATTCTCATTAACAGCTTCTTCCTCTAATGCTCTGCTCCCAGTGATGATGTAACAGACTGTCCTACTCTATTACCATAGTAATGATGTGTAACTGTCATCACTGCATATTACCTGACTGAGATGACGTCTCACCACAACACTGGCCATACTGGATGCCCTGCAACCAACCAACTACAACTAAATATAGTGATGTTCACAAGACCTGCCCAGGCAGGTGCAGGTCATGTGATGTGGACATGTGACCAGCGGCCATCTTCTATCCTTTGTCTCCACCACAGGGGCAAAATCACAGGACTCATTAAAGGGCCAATAGCATTTTAATTTTCCATCATACTGTATGACCACAACATTTTTCTACTAAGGGGATCAAAATTATAAATAACAACTAATTACATATTAGCTTATATTTTAATGACCCATTTGAATATGACAAACACTTATTCCTGGAATACCCCTTTAATTTACTAAAAAAAAAAAGACTTTAAAACATCATTGGGGCACATTTACTTACCCGCTCTGCGAAGTTCCCCCGAAAGTGCATTGTCCGACTGTAATGCACTGTGCCGCGATTCACAAAGATTGTGCGCCTGATATCCTGCATGTGTCGCTTCCCCGCTCAGGTCCGCCGGAGTTCACCTTCTTTTTCCCGGTGCATGTAAGTGCATTGTCTGACGCCACAATTTGAAGGTTAAAACTGTGCTTAGTCCAAATAAATTGACCCCCGATTTCTGTCACAGCAGCGAATAGTTCACCATTTTCTTTAGATCTCTGCTTATTATTAGATTGTCTTGCATAGTGTCATGTACAGTATATAGTATGTGCCTAGTTAATAAACTATTTCATACTTATTAAAGAAAAGGGAAGCATGTGACTATTGTCGTCAGTGAATGGGCTCGGTGATCACAATCTTGCTCGTATCGTGGCTCCCATCCCAGGAGTGACCGTTCTATTACAGTGAATCTACCATTTGCCTTTATGTACTATGAAACAATCATACCTTGACAATGCTGCAGCTACACTGATGCAGCAGCATATCTTATTTAATTGTATTGTGTTGTATTGATTTTGCTCAAAAACAATTATAAAATTCAGCACTCTGGCTGTCCTGCATAAACACATTACTTCCACATACCTTGGAGCTGCCTGAACTGTCCAGACAGGACTCATCAACCTGAGCTGGATGACTCATATACATCAGCTTTGAGATGGTGCAGAGATTGATTACTACTGCCTGTCAGGGACAACACAGTGATGACATATTCTCAGGTAATGCTGGGCAGTACGAGGCTGGAGCAATGTGTGATTAGGGTAAGAAAGAAGCGCTGAGGCGGCCACAAGAGCATCAGAGCCTCATTATCATAATTTTATAATTGTTTTTTCATTAAAAATCATGTTTTTAATTTTAAAATACCCTGGATTACCCCTTTGTGTAAGGCACTCTTTAAGCTGCACATCCATTTATTACCCCTGTTACATCTTCTAGTGACAGATATACCTTTCTACTCAGCTCAGAACCTGAGCACGAAGCATAAATATCCTGACAGTTAAGGTAATAGCCTCTTACTAGACAATGGGGGAAATTGTTCAATGGCGCATCACAGGAGTGTGGCGTAACTGCTGAATACATTGCCAATGAGTGCTCTGGGGGATGGAGCGTGTCGCGCACTGAAGATCCACAGGATGATTAGAGATTTGCTTAATCAGCCATCAGCATCCTTAAAGATGAAAAATTCTCTGAGCCGGCAGCATTTTTAGTGCTGGAGATGAGAAAGTCCTGAATTGCATATTAAAAAGGACCTGCAAGGTTTGGGTTTTTTCCAAAAAACGGTAAAACGCAAAACTTTATTCTTTTACTCTTTTACATATAACCATTAATATAGACTTACACTACATTTCTTAAGGAAATACCAAGGTAATGATAGAACTAATGATCAGCAACAGTAATTGGTAGGCAAACTATGCCATAATGTTACACCCCCCACCAATCTCCGCCCCACTGACCGCTTATCTCCGACAAACCAAATTACATATGTGTCTTGTCACAATATATTGCATATTTATGAACTGTGTTTTTAAAAAGGGCTATTCCCTGATACTCTGTCTTAAATATAGGTACAACCATGAAATATCCATGATATAGCTTTTAATAGAACTATTTGATTATCAAGTCCACAATCCTGTCACTGTCACCTGGTTTCTGGATAAAGAATAAAGTTCATCCTGGAATGTTGCTAGAATGACTTTGGATTCTTATAAGTTATGATATTTTCTTATCATTTTATAGTGAATTTAAAGGAAATGTACTACCAGGATGAAGAATTATAAACCAAGCACACTTATATGCTGGTGTCCGCCTCCTCTGACAGGATCTGCTCTTCTTTTAGTTCCTTATGCAAATGAGGCTGAGGAGCTTGGGGCATTGTCTGTTAATTTGTGCACACCTCCATGCAGGCTTACTGCCCATCTCCTCCCTCCTTCTGAAAGTCAGCAAGGAGATTACTGTGGCTAGGGATGGGATGGAGGACGTGGGCAGTAAGCATAAGGTGTGCATAACTAACAGAGAATGGAGTCCCTCACAATCATTTACATAATTTTAAAAGCCTTTTTATTGTAAAAGTGATGTCAGAAGGAGCTAAAAGAAGCGACGATCCTCCCAGAGGGGGAACACACCAGTGTGTAAGTGTGCTTGGTTTACAATCCTTCATCCTGGTGGTAGTTTTCCTTTTAATTGTGAATACATACATACATACATACATCCTGACCCCGTCAATTTTGCCCTCAGAAACCTGCAGACCGTATTAATAAATGACTTATAAACCAGATAAAACATGACAGTGTTGAAGGTTACAGTATTTTTTGCAGCTTCCACATTGACATTTGAAAGAACCGACCAAAGATTCTCTTTGCGGTTTACGGACTACCCAAGGGGTACTTTGATTCATGATATGAAATGGATTAAAAAAAAATTTCTCACCATTGCAACCTACATAACAAGTTAAATTGTCATGTTTGATTTACAGCTTTGTTAGCAATTGTAAGGGGTCACAACTGTTGACGACGATTCAGTAAGCCGAACCTCTCTTTTGGATATTAAAATGAAACAAATAGGTGAAAGAATAAAGTTTGAGAACCAATTCTGCAGGAAATATCTGAAAAGATCTTTTTTTTTTAAAGTAGTTGAACCGTAGTTGGTAGCTGGACAAAAGGAAATAATGAATCCTTTAGATGTGGAACATTTAGAAAGAAAGGTTTCATGCGGAGAAGGAGCCACAGAGGTTAACTGGATGGACATTAGATTGCCCTGAGCAAAGCTATCTCATCACCGCATGTAATGTTCTGTACCTGAGATCTCCCAGTGATACATGAGACAGGTTACAAGTCACCATTATATGGAACACTTGACACTTCCCGAATCAAACAGTGTTTTAGACTTGTTACATTTATCCCCATGTGATTCTAACATGAAAAGATGGAACACCAGAAAAAACTAATATCTATATATAGATATATTTGACTTGTTCAAGGACTGGACTTAAATAGTACAATGTGCAGATGCTACATCAGATAAGTGTCATCAAGTTCCCTTAACCATGACCCACCAAATTAGTATTGCAGTAGGACAAAGATAGGCCACTGGTTTTGAAAAATATCTTAATTCATTGCCTCATGGTCTAGTTCTGATGTCCATTTATATGACCATTGTAGGTACTTCCAGTGTTGGACCAGGGTCATCATGGCTATTGGGACCATTGTATGACTACTTTAGCACTTCTAGCTGTACAGTAGTCTTTAAATCAGACCAAATGGACTAGGGAATACTAATGAGTGGTTTGAGTTCAGCAGAGCCTGAAAAAGTTCAGGTTGTGTACCGGAACCCAAAAACACTATAACAGCCACAATTGGGGCTGGCAAAGCCAATGACACATCCATTTTCCCTATGATCATTGATCCCTGTGACTCTAACCGACTATCCAGGTTTTGCTGATGCCGACAGTATTTAAAAGTATTTATTGCCAGCACCCATCACAGATGTTAATGTTGGGTGTAAAATGCTGGTTGATGGTCTGCTGGCTGATGGACTGTTGGTTGATGAGCTGAAGTACATGTTTGGGTTTCTGGCCTGCAATTTACGGCACACACCCAAACATTACAGTTCAGGTCATCACTACCAGGGAATGGATAGTATTCCAATTTGTGACATTCTAACACCATATTGCAAAAAAAATCTTTAGTCATTACACACATATGTAGACTTGTCAAGACTGGAGGTAAAATAAGGGAGGACACACCTGTATAAGAAATGCAATAAATGTGTTATATGTGGTTGAGCTTTAACTATTATTCCATCAGTATAAGCTGGTGCATCCATCTGCAGACTGAATTGATGAGACTATACAGGTTCCAGGCAAATATATGGGGATTTTAAAAAGGGAAGACCATGTATCATTCACTGTGTGTCAAAATATGGAACAAGAGTCAAAGAATGGATATTTAAACACCTTGTGGACCCCCCTACTAGACGTATCTGAGTCTATGTATGTAATATGCCATAATTGTCAAATATGGGAATACCCACTGAAAATTATATAATTTTAGATTCCTTCTTGAAAGGTTTCCTCTGTGGATTTTTGGAGATATAGCTACCATATTATTAAGGTGAAGCTAGACCATAGTATAGAGATTATTGCAATAAAAAAGCTTTTTTTCCTACCACATCCATCCAGATCATAGGTGTTCCCTGGAGTCCTTTGATGTTCAGATGATATTAGATATGATACATCCCGCAGCACATGGAGAAGACGCAATTGATGGATTCATGAACTTCTCGAAGACATTGAGAACACATGGAACCATTCTAGACGCTACGGCTACCTGGCTGCCTACACATTAATCCCATTACAGATGACTTTGATTATAACTCCGCTACCATCAGAGGGATTCTATGGTCCTAGACAATCTATTCCTGTTTAATCTGTATATTTAGTGGCTGCCGAGTTAACTTATGTAAGAGCACGACAGCCAGAACAGTGTATTATATCTGAAGGAGATCTCGTAGCTCCAGTGATGTTCATTAACAGACAGTAATGCATCTGTCTCTGTCACCTTATGCTGTAAAAGCCATCCTTACACAGCAGCACTCTCCACGCAAACCATAAAGAGTGGCTGATAGGGTGATAGATCTTATTTAAACACCGGGACATTGCTGTGTTTTTATGAAGCATTGAACTTTCTGAAGGAATGACAAGTGTCGGCTGATGTACACACGCCTGTCTGTGTCCCATTAAAAGTGGAGGCTTTCGGAGCCGGGGAAAACCATATCATTATACAGCAGGGGGCTGGGGATTGCAGGTGCTTTGTAAGACGCCTGGCGTGTAACTGTGTGCTTCCATTACTTTACTGTGACATTCCAGTCCTCAACCTCATTTCCCCCTTTACTGTCTAAGGACAGTACCATATTTTTTTTTAAAACATCCATTTATTGGGTGATTTGTCATTTTTTACACTGATGAGACTTCTGCTCTTCCCCTGATTTTATTTCATTGCTATCCACGTCATATAATATATCAACAAGTGGCTACTCCATGCAGCTAAAAAATAAGCAAATATATTTGTTGGTTCGTAGATTTGGTACAAATAGGGCATTTTTCAGTAGATGTAGATAATACTGAAAGGGTGGTTTCACAATGGCGTGGGTAGTGCGTGTCCATTGCACATCCGTTGCGCTTTGTCTCCGTTTTGCTTCTGTTTTGTCACCGCGTCCATAAAAAAAATGACCTTTAACATTGGTTTAACACCTGGTTTCTTAGCCTCATCAGTGAAAAAAAGTGACATGTCATTAGTTTTTATTTTTTGTGGACCCATATCCTTCTATTGCTTTTCGTGATCCGAATCAGGTTTCAAAATTTTATTCCACGGACAATGGATCAGTGAAAAAAAAAGACAATGGTCCACATTTATTGAAGCGTTTTCTGTCTGACTTTGCACTGAAAAGAATGTGAAAACTACTTGTACATGTATTTATAAAGTGTTTGCGCCAGTTTTGTGTTGTGGCTGCTCTGTTTCCGCTAAGAAAAATTGTGCACCTACAGGGGCTGTTACTGTTTAGTTGAAGTTTGCACCACATTTAATACTGACATGCGTCACAATTCAGCAGCAACAACAAAGTGCACCAAAAAATGGTACACACATCCCAAGCAGTGAAGGGGGCTCTGTATTCATGAAGACCGTGCGCCAGTTTTGATGAATCTGGCACCCCCTGTACACTTCACAAGCAAACTGCACATAGTACAGACTGCGTAAGTTTGAATAAATGTGGGCCAATGATTTCCATGGTTGTTATCACATTGGCCTACTTCATAAAAACTAGTGCTACCCAATGGCTCATTGAGGCATCTGTGAAAATTACTGAACCACAGATGTGGAAAACAATTGCCAATGTGAAAGTGACATTATTAATTCCAGAGTTTAGGAACGTGGAATGGGTAAGTAAAAAAAAAAATCCTAAAGAATTAACAAAAAAATCTCTAAGAAGATTAGATGTGGTTGTGTATCAATTTGCAGGATTGTAGCAACATTGGCTCATACCGATTTGATTTGGACCCAAAGGCAATGTTTTCAAAAAATTTTGGAACTTTCTATAAATCGAATCTTGGATGATTCTCTCATCTCTACTTCTTTCTTTCTAGATCCCAAGTAGATAATTTTTTTTTTTTTACTACCGTCATCATGTCTCATCTACACTATTGCTTCCTAATCTGCTGTCTACCATCTAACACTTTTGCACCCCTTCAATCGATTGTCAACTCCATTCTTCCCATGTTCCTCTACCGCCTATTATCTACCTGTCCCCTTTATACATCTCTACCCAAATATTTGACTTACTTTCCATACTGTCGGAAACTTCATAATCTCCAATATGCAGGCTCAATACCAAAGAATTGTTATTAGAGATGAGCGAGCACTAAAATGCTCGGGTACTCGTTATTCGAGACGAACTTTTCCCGATGCTCGAGTGCTCGTCTCGAATAACGAGCCCCATTGAAGTCAATGGGAGACTCGAGCATTTTTCAAGGGGACCAAGGCTCTGCACAGGGAAGCTTGGCCAAACACCTGGGAACCTCAGAAAAGTATGGAAACACCACGGAAATGGACAGGAAACAGCAGGGGCAGCATGCATGGATGCCTCTGAGGCTGCTTAAATGTACCATTATGCCAAAATTATGGGCAACAGCATGGCCATGACAGAGTGACAGAATGAAGCTAGATAGCATCTAAAACATGCAATAATTGACCCTGACACTATAGGGGACAGCATGCAGAGGCAGCGGCAGCAGGCTAGAGAGTGTCATGGCGACATACCCTAAATGGACTCAGGCTTCAAACCAATGGGTGGCAGAGAGGAACCAAAGGAGGTGAGCAAGAAGCGCTCAAATAATATCGGTACATGATAAAAGTTTGGCAGTATATTTTGTGGATTACACAGCAGGGTGGCGACAAAGTTAACAACTTTGATGTGGAATCCATGAAAACAACCCAAATTTGTGCCTGACACACCTCGTTTGATAAGGGGACGATGTATGGAGGCAGCTATATGGACGACTTTTGGAGGTAGCAATGGAGACAACGTGTGGAGGCTGCTATGGAGACAATTTAATTTGGATAGTGCCTGTATGTGGCAGTCCAAAAAAGTTTTCAAACCAGAGGAGCAGGTAGGTGGCCCTCCAGAAAAATGAAATAGATTGAGTGCCTGTATGTGGCAGTCCAAAAAAGTTTTCAAACCAGAGGAGCAGGTAGGTGGCCCTCCAGAAAAATGGAATAGATTGAGTGCCTGTATGTGGCAGTCCAAAAAAGTTTTCAAACCAGAGGAGCAGGTAGGTGGCCCTCCAGAAAAATTGAATAGATTGAGTGCCTGTATGTGGCACTCCCAAAAATTGTTTAAAACAGAGGACCGGGTAGGTGGCCCTCCAGAAAAATTAAATGCATAAAGTACTATAGCTAGAGCCAGTGGGCCCTGTCAAAAAATAGCCAGTTTCCTCTGCTTTAGTGTACAAAGAGGAGGAGAAGGAGGAAAATGAGGAGGAGGAGTGCATAAATTATTCAGGTTGAGCTTCCTTCACCTGGTGGAGATTGGAAATTATGAGAAATCCAGGCTTTATTCATCTTAATAAGCGTCAGCCTGTCAGCGCTGTCAGTCGACAGGCGTGTACGCTTATCGGTGATGATGCCACCAGCTGCACTGAAAACCCGCTCGGACAACACGCTATCGGCAGGGAAGGCAAGAACCTTCAAGGCGTACAGCGCCAGTTCGTGCCACATGTCCAGCTTTGAAACCCAGTAGTTGTAGGGAGCTGTGTGATCATTTAGGACGATGGTATGGTCAGCTATGTACTCCCTCACCATCTTTCTGTAAAGATCAGCCCTACTCTGCCGAGACTGGGGACAGGTGACAGTGTCTTGCTGGGGTGACATAAAGCTGGCAAAAGCCTTGTAAAGCGTACCCTTGCCAGTGCTGGACAAGCTACCTGCTCGCCTATTCTCCCTCGCTACTTGTCCCGCAGAACTACGCACTCTGCCGCTAGCGCTGTCAGAAGGGAAATACTGTTTCAGCTTGTGCACCAGGGCCTGCTGGTATTCATGCATTCTCACACTCCTTTCCTCTCCAGGGATGAGAGTGGAAAGATTTTGCTTGTACCGTGGGTCCAGGAGAGTGAATACCCAGTAATCGGTGCTGGAATAAATTCTTTGAACGCGAGGGTCACGGGATAGGCAGCCTAGCATGAAATCTGCCATATGCGCCAGAGTCCCAACGCGCAAGAATTCACTCCCCTCACTGGCCTGACTGTCCATTTCCTCCTCCTCCAACTCCTCCAACTCCTCTTCTTCTGCCCATACACGCTGAACAGTGAAGGACTGAACAATGGTCCCCTCTTCTGTCTCGCCAACATTCTCCTCCTCTTCCTCCTCATCCTCCTCCACCTCCTCCGATATGTGCTGAGAAACAGACCTAAGGGTGCTTTGGCTATCAACAAGGGAATCTTCTTCCCCCGTCTCTTGTGACGAGCGCAAAGCTTCCGACTTCATGCTGACCAGAGAGTTTTTCAACAGGCCAAGCAGCGGGATGGTGAGGCTGATGATGGCGGCATCACCACTGACCATCTGTGTTGACTCCTCAAAGTTACTCAGCACCTGACAGATATCAGACATCCACGTCCACTCCTCATTGTAGACTTGAGGAAGCTGACTGACCTGACTACCAGTTCTGGTGGAAGTTGACATCTGGCAGTCTACAATCGCTCTGCGCTGCTGGTAAACTCTGGATAACATGGTTAATGTTGAATTCCACCTCGTGGGCACGTCGCACAACAGTCGGTGAGCGGGCAGTTGGAGGCGGCGCTGCGCTGCCCTGAGAGTGGCAGCATCTGTGCTGGACTTCCTGAAATGCGCACAGATGCGGCGCACCTTCGTGAGCAAATCTGACAGATTGGGGCATGTCTTGAGGAAACGCTGAACTATCAGATTTAACACATGGGCCAGGCATGGCACATGTGTCAGTCTGCCGAGTTGCAGAGCCGCCACCAGGTTACGGCCGTTGTCACACACAACCATGCCTGGCTTCAGGTTCAGCGGTGCCAGCCACAGATCAGTCTGCGCCGTGATGCCCTGTAATAGTTCTTGGGCGGTGTGCCTTTTATCGCCTAGGCTCAGCAGTTTGAGCACTGCCTGCTGTCGCTTAGCGACGGCACTGCTGCTGTGCCTAGAGCTACCGACTGATGGCGCCATGCCCACGGATGGTAGTTCGGAGGAGGAGGTGGAGGAGGGGTGGGAGGAGGAGGAGGCATAGTAGGCCTGAAACACCTGGACCGAGGTAGGCCCCGCAATCCTCGGCGTCGGCAGTATATGAGCAGCCCCAGGGTCAGACTCGGTCCCAGCCTCCACCAAGTTAACCCAATGTGCCGTCAGCGATATATAGTGGCCCTGCCCGGCAGCACTCGTCCACGTGTCCGTGGTCAGGTGGACCTTGTCAGAAACGGCGTTGGTCAGGGCACGGATGATGTTGTCTGACACGTGCTGGTGCAGGGCTGGGACGGCACATCGGGAAAAGTAGTGGCGGCTGGGGACCGAATACCGAGGGGCGGCCGCCGCCATGAGGTTGCGAAAGTCCTCGGTCTCTACTAGCCTATAGGGCAGCATCTCCAGGCTAAGCAATCTGGAGATGTGGACATTAAGGGCTTGGGCGTGCGGGTGGGTTGCACTATATTTTCTTTTCCGCTCCAGCGTCTGGGGTATGGAGAGATGAACGCTGGTGGATGCTGTGGAGGATCGTGGAGGCGACGATGGGGTTTTTGTGCCAGGGTCCTGGGCAGGGGGCTGACTATCAGCTGACACAGGGGAAGGAGCAGTGGTGTGCACGGCCGGAGGTGAACGGGCTTGGTGCCACTGATTCGGGTGTTTAGCATTCATATGCCTGCGCATACTGGTGGTAGTTAAGCTAGTAGTGGTGGAACCCCTGCTGATCCTGGTTTGGCAAAGGTTGCACACCACAGTCCGTCGGTCATCCGGTGTTTCCTTAAAGAACCTCCAGACTTCTGAAAATCTAGCCCTCGCCGCGGGAGCCCTCGCCGCGGGAGCTTCACTACGTGACACATTTGGCGCTGATGCACCTGCTCTGGCCCTGCCTCTCCGTCTGGCCCCACCACTGCCTCTTCCAACTTGTTCTGCTATAGGACTCTCCTCCGTCTCAGAAGCACTGTGTTCACCCGGCCTCTCAACCCAGCTTGGGTCTGTCACCTCATCATCCTCCGATCCCTCAGTCTGCTCCCCCCTCGGACTTCCTGCCCTGACAACAACTTCACCACTGTCTGACAACCGTGTCTCCTCATCGTCGGACACCTCTTTACACACTTCTGCCACTACGTCAAGAAGGTCATCATCACCCACAGACTGCGACTGGTGGAAAACCTGGGCATCGGAAAATTGCTCAGCAGCAACCGGACAAGTGGTTTGTGACTGTGGGAAGGGTCCAGAAAACAGTTCCTCAGAGTATGCCGGTTCAGACTGGGGGGGAGGAGGCTGAGGTGCAGGAGCTGGAGGAGTGCCGATTTCGGTGACATGGGTGGACTGCGTGGAAGACTGACTGGTGGACAAATTGCTCGAAGCATTGTCGGCAATCCACGACATCACCTGTTCGCACTGTTCTGGCCTCAACAGTGCTCTACCACGAGTCCCAGTAACTTCAGACATGAACCTAGGGAGTGTAGCTCTGCGGCGTTCCCCTGCTCCCTCATCAGCAGGTGGTGTCTCACCCCGCCCAGGACCACGGCCTCTGACCCCTGCAGTAGTTGGACGCCCACGTCCCCGCCCTCGTCCTCTACCCCTAGCCCTCGGGTTAAACATTTTGAAAATGAAAGTTATAACTTTAATTTTTTTTTTACTTTTTTTTTTTTTTTTTTTTTTTTTGTGTTTTTTAGTTTTTAAAACCAAACGATGCTATCCTATTGCTATGGCTATTTTCTAGCCAACTATGAAAGCACACTGCTATGCCAGATGAAATGACGCTGAGTTATGAAAAAATAAACGTAAAATAAAAAGTAAATGGCAGACTGTGCCTAATTGAAATCCAACCCCTAATAAATTATCCCACTTCGGTCTTTGCGATGGATATGTGCGTCACTAAGCGCTAAACACAGCGGTCGCAAGTCTCACTCCAAATTCCTCACAATTGGCTAGTATATGCACTGCAGCAAGGACAGCCACCAGCAGATCAACCAGAAATAAAATATATATAACGCTATTGTAGGCGTAAGTAAGCCGTTTGGATTCTCCTTTGGCTATTTTCTAGCCAAGTATGAAAGCACACTGATGAGATGACGCTGAGTTATGAAAAAATAAACGTAAAATAAAAAGGAAATGGCAGACTGTGCCTAATTGAAATCAAACCCCTAATAAATTTTCCCACTTTGGTGTTTGAGGTGGATATGTGTGTCACTAAGAGCTAAACACAACGGTAGCAAGTCCCCCTGCAAATTCCTCACAATATGGTACTAGCTGCACTACTAGTGCCAGCAAGCCCAGCCACAAGCAAACAAAAAAAAAAAAAGTATAACGTTATTGTTTCCCTAAGAAGGGCTGTTGGGTTCTTGGAGAAAATTACTCCTGCCTAACAGTAATCTACCTGCACACTAACGCTAACCCTGACCAGCAGCAGCTCTCTCCCTAGCGGCATCCAGACACAGAATGATCCGAGCAGCGCGGGCAGCGGCTAGTCTATCCCAGGGTCACCTGATCTGGCCAGCCAACCACTGCTATCGACGTGTAAGGGTACCACGTCATGCTGGGTGGAGTGCAGAGTCTCCTGGCTTGTGATTGGCTCTGTTTCTGGCCGCCAAAAAGCAAAACGGCGGGAGCTGCCATTTTCTCGAGCGGGCGAAGTATTCGTCCGAGCAACGAGCAGTTTCGAGTACGCTAATGCTCGATCGAGCATCAAGCTCGGACGAGTATGTTCGCTCATCTCTAATTGTTATCAAATCAGATTCTCCCAATCATCAAACTCTTTAAAATCTTAAAACCTACATCTACATAAAAGCTTTTATACCATGTAATAACCTTGTCTCCATTTAGCAAATGCTGTCTTCTTCCCTACCCACATAACTCACAAGCCCATAATCTTAAAATGCATGTCAACAAATTCAAGAAAACACTAAGGGATAGGTTATACCAGAGAATGAATAGTAATTGTATCTGCTGAGACAAAAATCACATTACCCCCATCCCACCATGTGCTGAAATTTACTCTGTCGCTGTGATATTACATCAGTCAGAGGAAGGGGAGAAGAGTGGTGAGAACAGTGGGGGAAAGTGTAACAGTCTGTGAAGCTGCAGCCCTTCCATAATTTTTTTTATTATAAATAGGATTTTCTATGCAAACATTACATTTGTAGTACCACCAGCGCTGACAGTCATAGCAGATATGAATTAGCTCAAAATGAATAATAATATTTTAGTTCTGGGGAGTTTCTTTCATTTTTGGCACAAGGTTTAATTTCCCATATTTTCCAGCAAAAAATGGTATATATGTGATAACCTAAAGTTTTTGTCTTCCACAAATCATCTCTATCCAATTTCCCCCAGCATGTATGAGAATTTAGAGCACCACTATACCCTTCCAGGCACAATTTCATTGTATGAGGATGGCGGAGTCTTACATCGGTTCATAATTACTTTCCTAAAGTTGTCTGAACTTTGTGATGTCACCCGTATCATTTATTAAATTATGCCAATCTCTTCACAAAGCAATATGCGGAGATCGTATAACGCTCTCTCAAACCATAATAAACCCAGCAGAACACGTCTCCGCGCAAATGCTCGTGTTTGTTTAGATGGAGGGAGATTTGCATAAAGACAGCTAATCATGTGCATTGTAAACAACGTCAAAACAATAAAAACAGAAATGAACCAATAAATGCCTTACCCCGGGGAGCCGGGGATCATGGGATGCTTGTCTGGAATACTGCCTTAGTATGCAAACTTAGGCAAAGTATTAACTCTGTGCTACGTGGTGTATGGTAGATGATAATTTAGAAGGATATTCCTCATGTATTAATAAAATCAGTCTTACGTATTAAAATGACGGGAAATCGCAGGCTGCGGGGATTGATAGACTCAAGCTGTTTTTGGAAAAGTGGTGATAAACGCAATAGACTCTATAAAATGACAGCTTCTGCTCCTTGTGTAACCATGTATGTACGCCCTCGGGATGGGGCCTCTTGCTGTTCTTCAGAACGACGTTGGCTCACTACGAGCTACAGCATGAAAATGAAAGTTCACTGATGACTTCAAGGTTTATTGGAAAGGTCACGTTAGGAAAAGCTTGGGAGGTTTTTGATTTAAGGTTTCTGAAAATACCTTGAATACATATTTTGTCTTCAACCAGGTTTATTCATTTCTAGCGGAAAGTAATTTCCTGGAGGAAAACAAAAAAAGGTATTAGGAGAGAATAGGGACATCACATCATACAGATTTAACCCTTAAAATAAGAAGTGTATCTTGTTCTCCTAGAGGGAAGGTTTTAAGTTGAAGGTGTAAAAGGTTGGTGGATAAACCACCTCCAACTCTGAACTGTACCCTCTAGTTAAAGGAAATCTACCACTAGCTAGTAGAAATATTAGACTACAAATACTTAGCTACGCTCCTCTTGATGTTGATCCTGTTGATGTCCTTCTCTAAGCTTGACACAACGGCATCACCTAAAATAGAAGCTTATAAATAGCAGCCCAGAGTGCAGGAATGAGATGTCCGACGCTCCAGGCTACTAATTATACATGCCCAGCACCTCCCTCTTCCAGCATGGGTGACGTCATGCGAGGGGTGTAAATAATTAGCAGCCCGAAACGCCGGACTTCTCGTCCCTGCACTCCGGGCTGCTAATTGTAAGTTTCTTTTTTAAGTGATCCCAGAGTGTCAAGCATAGTGAAAGATACCACCGGGATCAATATTAAAAGGAGCGATGGTAAGTATTTGTAGTTTAATATGTCTACCAGCTTGTTGTAGATTTCCTTTAAATGAGTTGGTGTGTGTAAGTGTGTGTGGGGGGGAAGGACATTAGGTAATGATGTTTACCTTATCAGTCAGATATTATTGTCCATAAAATGACCACAGATAGAGGGTTATGTGATCTATAACTGTCCATGCACAATCACCCTGCCAGGACCTTAGTCTTTTTATAGTATTAATGAACATAATATTAATTTCCTGGAAAGGCGATTCGTCATGAACAGTGGGAGATGCAAATATCCTGGTGATGTTAACTAGGAAAGTGATGGTTTTAAAGGTCGAAACTTTAGCCAAAAACCCACTTATTTAACACAAAGTGCTGCAACAGAAATTTAATCAGAAGGTTACTGCTCCCTGCTCTTCAACAGCTTTCAATCCTATTGACGTCTCCTAGAGGACCAATACTGTTAAATGAAGTAGGGGAAATTCTGATTATCTTTGTAGCTTCCCTCCGAGGTCCCCTTGAACAGGGAGAATCACGGAGCAGGATATCGAATGATAATCCAGCCGCATCCACACTTCCCCAGCAGTCCCAGGAAGCCCAGTAAGTGTGGCCTTAAAATAGCACTGAATGCAGCACATCATGGGCAACAGCTGGATGCATTGAGTAACTTATCCTCTGGAAAACTCTGTGCTGGGTGATGGTCTGGGTGCCCACAGAGATGGCTCTGAACTAGGAGGATTATAGTGGTTGTAGTACAGACATGCAATGAGCCGCATGGGCTTTGGGCAATGGTTGTGTGCATTATATTCTGTTGATTTGGACATTGTGGCAGACTAAAAGTACAGATCACATCAGAGTCTGATCAGGGTGCGATCAGGGTTTAGTCAGTGAAAAACTGACATGTTGCATCAGCATTCAATCAGTTTTCAGTCAGAGTTTGTTCAGTGTCTCAGTTTTTCATGCGCAATTTCAATGCAATTTTCATGCGCAGTTAATGCGCGTGAAAAGGACTTATGGCTGAGCTCTATCTTTTCTATGGCAATTGATGCGTGAAAAACGCACTACACTTGCGTTGGACTTGCATGTGTCTCAGAGTGCGATGCGTTTTTGATGCATCTCCATAGACTTGTATGGTGCGTTTTTCCCGTGCGTTGACTTGCAAGAGTAGAGCATGCTGAGATTTAAACGTGCATTAAAAAAATGCGCGTGTGTGCGTGAAAAAAAATGCAAACCTGAAAAATCCGATTGATTACAATGGGTCAGAGTGCAATGCAAGTTCTGTGCAAAAGCATGCGCAGAACACACGTGTAAAAAACGCAAGTGTGAAGGGGGCCTTGGGTATCTCTGGAATATTAGAACAATGTAAGACTGTTGAGACTTTTAACCAGCCAAACACATACAGGACTAATGACTGGTAAGGCCTAATAGGTTATTTGTGTAGCAACACTTTAGAAATAAACCTTTTAATGGACTTCAATACTAAGTCAATAGCCTGGCAAATTGTAGTCTTACCTGTTTGGACAGCCGTTTAATACTAGTTATTACTAGATTCGAAAAATAATCTTTTCTATCTATTTGTATTAAGAATCACTTTGTATAATAGTTCAAAGTATTTAAGTGTTAGCTATAAAGATTTCCCACTGTCAAAAAGACTATTTATATAAGGTGAGGTCCTCATATTTTACCAAAAGCACATATCAGTCATAGTAGCCATTGCCCAGGCTGTTACATTCAACAATTCTGTGCACCTATCAAAGTCTTAGAAGGTAGGGATTTGCAGACCAGTGCTGAACGTTGCAGGTTTAGGTCCCTGAATCTGGACTTCAGCCGTAAGTTTGGGTATAATATTAAGGGTCACCCCTGCTGAAAATACACACAATTGTTACTATAGCACTGATAGAAAATGTTAACTATCTAATTGAATGTGGTGTGTGATCAGCAACATTTTCCTTTGAATTGTCGCTCCTCGATGATATCACAGGGAGTGGCAATCCTAAGAAAAATAACCACTCATACTTTCACGTTCTTGTTTGGCCAAACTCTCTGCAATCTCAAAACTGAATGAGTCCACTTATCCCTATTCCAAAACTGATTGGGTCCTTTCATCTCTATTGGGTCCCTCCAAGGACCCAAACCCTAATATCTGGGTCAGCTCCAGGTTTCAGTAGGTCCCTGGGCGAAAGAGCCTCAGTGGGCCCCTTTGCAGTGAACTCATGTGGCGGCATTAAAATTTGCTCCCTAAAATATTCCCTAGTTTATCATACAAGGGTGTGGATATAAAAACTAGCCTAAATCTAGCCTGAAACAAAAAAATATAAATAAAATAAAAATGCTAATAATATTAATAATGCATGAAATGTAATAATATGTATTATTAATATTATTTGCATTATTTTTTATTTATATTATTTGTTTCATTAAAATATTAACCATAGTTGACCCAAAGTTGACCCATTTCCAGGGCTGGACCCATTACAATCAACACAACGGGAATAATATCACCCTCCTGCCTACATTGTCAAGTTCTACATTGTCCAAATATTTTTAACACAAACCGCCTGCTCAGGAACTTGACTACTGACAATATACTTACAGGTAAAGAGGTGTCGATATTAATGTGATTGTATTGTATTTCCTCCAGGTTTCTACATAAGCCAGTCCCTGCTCTGCTTGAAGAAATCCTACTACTGTCAGAGGCTTATCGCAACGCTGTGATTGATTCTTATAATCCACAGAAGATACAGAATAATGCATAGGCAATTGCTCCGGAGAGGCCTGTCATAATATTGGGAGGCTTTGATACATGTAGAATAATGCATTGCATATTCTGCTTGGCCTGGATGTCTTATCTGCCACTTCTTACATGTGTAGAATAATGCATTGGGGAAAACTCAGTCACTGGCTTATGGGATAATGTGGTGATGGACATTACTACAACCTGCATAGCTAAGATTTCAATGAGTACGGAAATATACAATCTAGGATTTTTTATGTTGATTGTATTATAATAATATTATGTAATTTCCAGAATTGAGCAGTAGACGCTGCCATGACACTAAAAAAACTGGAAGGACGTAACTTGATTTGCAGAAGATGCAGTTGCCCCCCGATGATACACTGTTAAAATGGAACATGAGGGTTGTTGTATCCAAATAAAGGGTTTTTTTCCCATTAAAAAACATGGCTGCATCCAAAAACAGTGAATAAGGTTCCTGCTGATATATAAAAATTAATAGAGCTTATAGTAATACCACAGAATAATCATAGTCAGGTGTAAGGCTTTTATAGGAGAAATCAGCTATGTTTTTATTCCCCTTAATTAATAAGGGGGTGCTGCATATATATTAATTTGTAAGGGGGTATTACATATATATTAAAGAGAGGTGCTACATAAAATCTAATTCATAAGGCTGTGGGACATATTTATTCATGAGGGGTGCTACATATATTAAATAGGGAGTTCTGAATAAATATATATTCATAAGTAGCTGCTGCATTCATATTTATTCATGAGGGGTTACTATGTATAAATTAATTCATGAGGGGGTGCAGGATATACAGTAAGTAAGCATTAACTTTATATATAATAGTAAACATGTGGTGTGCAGTGAATACGTCAATGAATGAGTAGACCCTGTTTATAAGTAAGGGGCTTTAGTATTTATATAAAAAAATTGAGGTGATGCATTTATTATCATTAATTTAGGTGGACTATATATTCTATCCAAATAAGGAGGGGCTGCATAGATTATTTAATTAGTGCGTCAAGTATATATTTATTCATAATATATGATATAATAAATTCAAATAAATATTAAAATTAGGGTACCATATATATATGTAGCAGAGTGTGGGACAGAGTTGTTATGCAGGCATAATTTTTCTCTAAATGACTGTTATATTTTTAGGGACACAGTGGGGGTCATTTACTAAGGGCCCGAATCGCTATTTTTCGTCGGGTTTCCCGAATATTACCGATTTGCGCCGTTTATTCCATGATTTGCCTCAGGGTTTTTGGTGCACACGATCGGATTGTGTCCAAAAAAAAAAGTGTCGCTTGACACAAGCTTACCTGCACCCAGCATAGGATGGTGAACTGCGGCGAACTCCAGCAGACCTCGGCTCAGCAGCGACACCTGGTGGACATCGGGCGCACTACTTTAGTGAATCACTGGAAGACCCGGATCCTTGACGGAGAATATGCCGCAGTGTGGAGATATGCTGTAAGGAGATGAAGATATCTTGGAGAAAAAACATTCAGCTACAAGTCACAGGTGAGAGATGTTGCCATATAGTTCTGGATCAAACAGAACACATGATGTGGCGGCAATGAGAAGTAGCAGGAAGCAATATGTATTTAAAACTCTGGACTGCATGATGGGGGCGTATCAATATCTATCGGCCCATAGTGGCCTTAATTTATGACTGTAGATAGGTTTCAGATACATTTTTCTCATAGGAATTTATTTGAGTTTGCACATTTGTACATAGTTATTGTATCATTGTAATTGTGGTTAGATGTTACATTTCTGCCTTTTAAGTATTGTTGTTATTTTCCTAATGTCTTTTTTCTGTCTAAATAGCCCTAGATAAGCAACGGATGCTACAGATTCAGCAGAAAACATATGCAAGACAATTTTAATTGTGCAGCAAATTTCAGTGAACCATAAGTAAACTCTGCAAACTCCATTAATGTGCATGTGTAGATCTGAACAGCTTGCGCACTATAGACGGTGACAGTGATATTGATAAGTGAACCTGGTTGTGACCCTTTCAAGCTAATTCTGAAATGTTTCTTGACATTCTATTAAGAAATTACCATTTTCATTTTTTCCCCTACAGCATGAACCTAAATATAATATTTACCGCTGAAGATTAATTAAAATTTGCTCTATTTACAGTAATGATCTAAGTATGTATCCATCTAGTATCTAAGCATTAGGGTTGCAATCAGGATAATTTTGGGGCCCCATACAGGAAGACTTTGGATATCTGCTAAAAATCCAGGTGTAGAACCCATAGGGGCAGATTTACTTACCTGGTCGCTGTGCGATCCCCGAGGTGCGTTGTGTGCCGGAATGCACATCTGCCGCAATTCATGATGATCGTGCGCCCAATTTCCTTTATGTGTCACTTCCCCGATCAGGTCCGCTGGAGTTCACCATCTTCCACCCAGTGTATGTTAGTGCATTGGAATTCGACACAAATTGATTTGTTAAATTCTGCGGTTTGTCCGAATCTGTCGGATCGTCTGTCGGCCCGCCCCCTGATTTGTGGCGCATGAAAGCTGCCGCTATTGCGACACAATCTGATCGCCAGCGAAGCAATCCCCAGTGTGATCCGTGAAAACATCGGAGAACCTGACGAAAATGCGGGCAGGGGCCTGAGTAAATAAGCCCAATTTTGTTCACAGATGTGCAAAAGAGGTATTTTGGCTCCAGCACTCCAAAAAAATTGATATTTGTTAAAACTTCCTATTTTTATTCCATATATACTAAAAAAAAAGTTCATATCCAGTTCTTACTAATGGTCTGACTGAATATGAATGTTCAAAACGCGTAGGTTGTTTACTAAATTATACATTGTATGACCTTTTTTTTAGCGTATATTTAACAAAACTAGAGCCAAAATGCCTCTTTTGCACATCTGTGAACTACCTCAGCTGGTTGACATAGCATTCCCATTTTCCGTGCACCCTCCGCTACATTTCTACTGTGAATGCTGCTGTACATGAGTGAGGTGACTACCTTTTTTCTATTTGTTACTGATATTTTATAGAACCCATAATCCCTTTCATGCTTATGCCCTTTTTTGGATTTTCATGTCCATTTTTATCTTCTATAACTTTTTTTCATTTTTCTATGTACGGAGCTTTATGAGGGCTTGTTTTCTGTGTAACAAATTTTACTTCCTAGAGGCAGCATTAAATTCTCCATGCCATTTTTTTGAGGGATGTGAGGATGTTTTCATTTCTGGACTATATGACTTGTTAGTGGCAATTCAGAGATTTGGGCGCTATTTTTCATTATGGGGAATAACCCTTTTATATTCTTATAGATTGGTGCTAGAGATGAGCGAGCACTAAAATGATCGAGTGCTCGTTATTCGAGACAAACTTGTCCTGATGCTCGAGTGCTCGTCTCCATTGAAGTCAATGGGAGACTCCCCGATGCCTCTACGCTGCTCTCTGATGCCTCTGCACTGCTCCCCTTTGCCTCTACGCTGCTCCCCTTTGTCTCTGCGCTGCTCCCCTTTGCCTCTGCGCTGCTCCCCTTTGCCTCTGCGCTGCTCCCCGATGCCTCATTTGACAAAAGAAGGGTCTAAAAAAGTAAAGCTGGGCAAAGAAGGCCCCAGCAAAAACATCGCAAATTCAGATAGTAAATTGCAGAAACAAGACAGGATGTATATGAATTGTAAAAAATCTCTTTATTAAATCAAAAAAATACATAAAAACACTTAAAAGGCACTGAATGTGCTGTGGTCCAGCAACCAACCCTGATCTCAATGCAAAATGAGAAGTGAATATGATGTACATATCAGGCCATGAAACCTGGTTTGGCACAAGACTAACAACAGTCAAAGATAACCTTAATAAATGTGCAGACATATGAATACAAGTAGCTTGGCCATGAAGAAAATGATAAGAATATTTACCTAAAGTGCATAGTGCAGTCAGGGAGGGTGCTGGAGGAAAGATGCCCCACGTGTATCGCCTGTGCAGGCAGGCTCTTGTGTCAGACTCCTCCTATTGTTCCATATGACTATTTGTACGCTGTAATGTAATATTCTATTTGTATATATCCCCTATGATTTGTAAAGTGCTACAGAATATGGTGGCGCTATATAAATAAAGGTTATTACTATAATTATTATTAGTGGAGAAAATATGTATTCAATAAACTGCCAATTTTGCTAATTTCCTCACCTATAAAGAATGGAGAAGTCTGTAATTATTTATGATAGGGAACAATCAACTACAGAATTTCACATGGCATGTTTTTTTAAATAAATAAATAATGACATTTTATTGCATGAAATAAGTATTTGATCATCCATTCATCAGCTACAATTTGCCTCTCCCAGACCTGTCAAGGTGCATTCACACATTGCAGTTAAAACTGGATTGCAATCAGCTTTGAGGTGGTTTTAGGTGTGATTTTGTTAATTTAACAAGGGAAAGAGATTCGTTGAACAAGTAAACTACATTTATCGAGCAGGTTTCCCCTTCAAAATAAAATTCACCTGTTCTGTTCACGTCCTTTTCCTGATAAATTAACAAAACTGCACCTTAAACCACCTAAAAACTGATTGCGTAAGTATGACTGCGCCCTTAGTTTTTCTTTAAGAAGCTCCCCCTACTCTTCACTCATTACCTGTATAAATTACACATGTTTAAGCTTGTTACTTGTATAAAAGACACCTGCCTACACACTGAATAATCACACTCTAACCTCTCAACCATGGGCAACACCAAAGAGCTCCGTAAGGACATCTGGAACAATATTGTAGGCCTGCACATGGCTTGGATGGACTGCAGCACAATTATTAGAAAATGGAAGAAACACAAGATGATTGTCAATCTTTTTGGTCTAGTGCTACAAACAAAGATCTCACCTCGAGAGAGGATTATGATTCAAAGAAATGTAAGCCCAAAACTACATGGGAGGAACTGGTGAATTATCTGTAGTGAGCTGGGATCACAATCTCAAACATTACAGTTAGTTAAGATACTCCATCATGGCATAAAATCATGCAAGACACAAGGTCCAGAGGAGGCATAGGAGATGGTCATAGGGTCAAATCTTTTATATACACTCCATTTATAGTGTTTGGAGGAAGAAGAAGTATGAGCAAAACCCAAAGACCACTGTCCCAAAACCCAAAGGGCACATTTACTAAGGGTCCGAACGCCACATTTTTGTTGGGTTTCGTGATTTTTTCCATTTTGCACTGAATTGCCATGGACTTTTGGCGCACGCGATCGGATTGTGTTGCATCGGCGCCAGATTGCATGCGACACAAATCGGGGGACGTGGACATCTGACAACCCGACTGATTTGGACAAACCGCGGACTTTAAGAAGCAAATTCAGTTGCAAGAGCAGCACTCACATGCACCGGGAAGAGGAAGGTGAACTCCGGCGGACCCCAGCGGGGGAAGCGACATATGCAGGAAATTGGATGCACGATCTTAGTGAATCACGGCAGACCCGAATCCTCGTCGGACAACGCACAGCGGGGATCGCGACAGGGCGGGTAAGTAAATGTGCCCCAGTAACTCAAAATACAATTTGACATTGACTTAGGTCCACTTCCTCAACCCCTCAAGCTCAGTGGATCTTCTGATATCTATTTAATGGGGGATTCCAATTATACTAAATAAAACCCAGTGTGGACTAGAGACAAGAAGAAAAGTTACTCTGCTATCTCTGGACTTTCTGTTTCCACTCTCTTCTATTGACACTGGCACCTGGAAGAATATAAAGTTCACAGGGATGTGCCAAGACAGCCTTTCACAAGTATTATAAATGATAAATCATAGTTGTGGGTATGGTACAGATTTTTTTATTCTAGACCCTTCATTATAGACCCCAGACCACAATGTAAATAGACAGGGAGTCACTTGATACAAATTTGTACTTTGACAACCCAACATGTATTTTTATGGAAACATTGTTGTCACAATTGTATGTACAACTTAACAGGACATAAGCTAAATATGTGAGAAGGGGTTAAGGCAAGAAATACCTCCACAATTTCCCGACCTAAGGCATTTAGAGGAAGAAGAAAATCCAAGGGTGAAATCAATAAACTGTGCAGTGTATAAGAATAATTGCTGAAACATGTTGGATAGCTTTTTGGACCAGTTTATGTAATTGCATCATGTACTCTTTTGAAGCCGACTTTTCCGTACCGCTACCATCTACAGCCGGCTTGTCGCTGTTTAACTGTAAAAATAATTGCTTTGCTAAGCCAAAAAAAGAGGTGGTTATTTATTTAGAGATGTGAAAAATCTTCACCCGCAGCAATATGGGTGTGAACTGTGGCTTTTAGATAGATGGGTTGTTACATTAACCCAAACGACCTTCTATTCTTTGCAGTAAAGGAAGAACTAAGATTTGTACTGAATTTCAGAGGAACAGAGGATTTTGCAACGTTGACTGGGAATGAAAACGAACCTTAAGATGTCACACTCATGAGAGACCAGTATGATCTGGGTGGATTGGACTTCCAAGGATCTAACGAGAATCGGGGGATGATCAATGAGAGGGAACTCATTCTCAGATACACTGTATCAGGTGGAATAAATACTTCTGCGAAAAACCAATTCATAAGGGGGAGGAATGCTGAACGCTCTGCTGATCCAGAATATCTCTAGTGCTGGGATGTAAGAGAAAATGATATATGGAAGGAAAACATTGCAGTAAGAATGGCTGAGCAAATTACAATAGACAACAGGAAATGTTCTCGCTTCTTTTTCAGTCTAGTAAATGCTCTCAATGGGAAATGTTGATACTTCAACCCTTATCATATTAGAGTTATGCAGCATCACCATATTATAATTCTCTGAAGTTTTTATTATACACTTTAATGGAATACAGATAGGCTGATTCAACAAAAGGAGGCCAGGTGGATTTACACCTTAAATACGGTGGAACCAACTGGCCTGAATGGGAACCTATCTTTTGTCAGTTTCCTATGACATCCTCTCACCCGATGAGATACTCCTGTACCCTTTCATTTTATGGTACCCTACAGTACCCTACAGTTTGAATGTAGGGTTTCTCTGTTGCCATCTGAGTAAACCCTGTATCTTTACCTGTATTTGTATTCTCATCAATTAATTATTTTTTCTTTTTCATTTCCTCCCCCTTGAAAATCCTATGTACCCGATATTTTCTTCCTTTATGTCTAAACTATGCATGTGGCTAGGCATTATTCCACGCATATAATACAGACATTGTTGCCTTGTTGTGATCTAATATTCTGTATCATATCATTTAAAATAATTCATTTTATTCATCTAAGGCATCTATTTGGATTTGCTGAATCTCAGACCAGGCTGCCGCTGTTTAGTGACGAACACCGGCCTCATCCCCCTCCTGTTATCAATTGTACCCCCTACTTCCTCGCATACTTCACGTGGAAGTTGTTTGTTGTTATTGTTTTGCATCTTGTAATGCTCTGACTCTGTCCAATAGCCATGGCATTCGCGGAGTTGGAGAGGTCCATTGTGACGCGTCCCTGACTCGTGATGACATGACCAGTGGTGGGTCCTATGCTTCCGGTCCTTCCATTGGCTCGTACTACTCTGATGCATAGGGGCGTGTCCTTTATGGGAGGCTTGGTTAATCCAGCTCCACACATTGGTCACAAACCACTTTGTGTCATCACAGGAAGGTGGGGCTATATGGTTAAATATTCAGCATCTCCCCGCGGTCGCTGCCACGAACATCAATGTGGGGACACACAGTTTGAATGTGTGCTAGTATCTATACGTGTTGACAGTAACTCAGAAACTCTGTATTAGATCCCTGATGAATGGTATCAGGAAACGCGTCGGATCACTTTATCTTTAGGAGAGCTAGCTGTAGATAGCTGCAGCAAGCTCGCAATTGGTAGTACCCAGTTCAGAATCCTTCTCTGCTAAACAGCTTTCCTCTACCTAATTATTAGCTTGTAGCCTTCACATTATTTTACCATCTCAGGTTGAAGCAAACTATCTGTTTGTGAGATTGGTTCAATCCGCATCAGTGTTTATCTTATTATTTAAGGAGGATAGTTAGGAATAGAGTTTCCCAGATAATCAGAGGACAGTGGTGTGTGCATGCAATGATTGTGTGCCCCCCATTCGTTAAACAGTGGGCTCTATTTTCTACATATTAAACTACAGACCTCTGCATGTTTGTCAATACCCCGAATTCAGTGGTTTTCGGCTGAAACTGTGCTGAACCTGAGGTCGGACAACTTTTTAGAACACGAGTTAGTGGGGTTCAAGGTTTGCGCCTCACTCTCACATTCTCCTATTTATTTATTTATTTATTTATTTTAATACTTTTTACAAATACTGTCTTTCCCCCGATTGTCAGTGAACAAATTACAATAGACAACAGGAAATGTTCTCGCTTCTTTTTCAGTCTAGTAAATGCTCTCAATGGGAAATGTTGATGTCCTTCAACCCTTATCATATCAGAGTTATGCAGCATCACCATATTGTAATTCTCTGAAGTTTTTATTATACACTTTAATGGAATACAGTCATCTAAAATAGTATTTGGCCCCTTTCAGACGCACTATAATATTACATTAATCATGCTTTTAGGCCAAAAGGCTTAGTTGTTACATCTGTTAAAGCTACAATATCCTATACTAGAAGGCCTGGTCCACATTAGGTTCCACTGCTCCAATGGACCTGGAAGATAAGAGACAATACTTCTTTTTGGATACATATGCAAATAAACAAAACATAAAAGTAAATCAATAAGGCCATAAGGCTCAGCCGATTACATCAAGAGGCTCCAACCTGGCGTACAAATAAGCACATCTACAGTATTTCCTTTCTAGGGGGGGTATTTATGGAGGATTGAGCATACAAGCTGTGAAATAATCGCAAATGCTACCTTATTGCTACCTTACTGTTACCTTATTGCTAGCACTTGCGATTATTTTCCACTTTCCACCACTTATGTGTCAGTGAAATCGCTGCTGCCGGCGACTTTTTTATACAGTGTCCTGGCACAAAAGCCCCAATAACTACCCACCCATAGAAGGGAAAAAAATAATGCAGGCTATAAAGGTAAAAGTAAAGTTGCAGGTTGATGAATATGAAAAGGTAATTAAAAATGATTAAAAGAGTGATAGTAGACAACTCGTTTTAGTGGCTGGGTTATGTTGTCTCTTTTTATATACATAATAAATGACAGCCAGGGCTGGCTCCAGTTTTCATTAGGCCCCTGGGAGACAGAGTCTCAGTAGGCCCCTTTGCAGTGAATTCATGTGCAGGCATTAAAAATTCCCTAGTTTATTAGACGTAAACAGCCCCTTCATAGTTATTTTATATAAAGCCCCCTCTTCCCCTATGGATTCATCGTATACAGTCTCCTCACCACCATGGATTTCTTATGTACAGCTTTATGTTGCCCCTCCCCCCCCTAACAACTCTGACCCCTGATGTTTGCCCGTATATGCCCAGTGCTGGCGCCGGCCCTGATGACAGAAGCCATTATTAGTACGACCTATAGTTATTCATACATACTGTAGTGTAAGTGAAGTAGAGCAATAGAAACCTGATGAACTGCCATAACCAAGGTACAAGTGATTTCTCTCGCCTCTATGATCATCAGTTATTTGGAAATAGATGTTTTTCTGATTTCCTTTCCTTTTTCACTTATTACCAGATCTGCTCCCTGTCAGTACATCAAGACTGCAGTAATAAAAGTATTCATTGTTTTTACTGGCATTATTGTACCTGCGAGCTGCAGAGGACCCCATGCTCCTTATACATTTAAAAATGTGTTCACCTTATTTCAGGTTGATAGCACCCAGAAGTGTTGGAAGCCAATGAGGGAAGAAGCATTAGATGCGAGGATGTGCTGATTTTTTTGTTTATTGTCTATTTGGCAGTCATCGTGCCAGAGGATCTGTGAAGCAGGGTGAAGAATTGTAGACATATGATATGGTAATGCAATCTTTCATGAGATGAAATGAAGAAGAAGAGCGAGAGATTGCAGGACTTGGTCTCCAGAGGAGAGCTGCTGAATGGGCAAACCGGTACAGGGCATGGAGGTTTTCAATGCAGAAAATGTTATGTGGAAAACAATACAGGAATAGTTTATTAAAGAGATATATAAATATTCATTCGAAATCGATTCAAATGGATGGATGAATGGGTGGAGAGAACTATAAGGTAAAAAGACAGACATATATTTTAATAGATAGGTACAGTATATCATAAATAGTGATAAGTGGACCCGAACAATGGGGCTCATTTACTAAGGGTCCGCGGACCACGATTCTGTTGGGTTTCCAGAATATTTACGTTTTGCGCCAAATTGCCCTGAGTTTTTGGCTCACGCGATCAGATTTAAAAACGAAATTGTGTCGCAAGATCAAGCACTCACATGCACAAGGAAGAAGAAGGTGAACTCCGGCGGATCTCAGCGAGGAAGCAACACATGCAGGAAATTGGACGCAAGACCTTAGTGAATCGCGGGCAGACCCGAATCCTCGTCGGACAACGCACCGCAGGATCGCGACAGGACCGAGTAAGTAAATCTGCCCCATTGTGTTAAACATTGCCTGCTCGGGTTCCCTATCCTCAGCCAAAAGTTGGAGTTTGACTCCCAATGTTAACACCTACATGTTAACACCTACATGTTAACTCTTTAAAGTACATCTACCATCAGTTTACTGCTGGAAGATCTGTCCCAATAGGAAGTTGATGTTCCTCAGGACTCGCACTATAATTTATGCACTCCCCCCATAGGATTATCTGTCCTATGCATCCCCTGCTCTATGCACTCGGGGAACAGGTGGAACCACTAGCACTATGGGAGAAAGTGCATACATTAAAAAAATGCAGCTCTTGAGGCGCTAGGGTGACCTAGCCTGGGTGCCCCAGGTTAATGTGCAAAACTTTTATAAGTCTATGTTTCCCCAATGGCAGCATTGAGTTATAATAAAATAAGCCCTGAGGAACATCCTATTAGAACACATCTACCAACAAGCAAGGATCAAACACCAATAGTGGTAAATAGTGCCTAAAAAATCTAAACTTTCACATTAAAACTTGCACAAAAATTCAGTGACATGGGGTAAAATTGGGTATACTGTACCAATTCAGGGTTCTGGCAGATACCCTGCGGAAATGAAGTTCATAAACAAATATACAATATTGTCCTTTATCCTCAAAGTCTGATATTGGCATTCGGAAGAGTCTTACCGTGATTCAGACGCACTGTGGTGGCAAAATCTGCGGGAATAGAGTATGTATCAGGGGGTGCTTAGCCTATAAAGTCCCCAATAACTCCCGTTCTTACAAGAGCAGTACCAAGACTGTCCCTGTCACATTGTGCTTCCCCCCGTCCGCATACGTATCCCTGATGCGTTTCATCACAATCAGAATCATCAGAGGGACTTGTGGGCTGAGGTCGCCTAAAGAAGAAAAGTGCACCAGTTTAAAGTGCAGTCTACGTACAGGGCCCGCTGTGTGCTCAGCCCCCAGGAAGCCGCAAGTCCCTCATCCTGGTGGTAGAACCCTAATGGGCGGTATGGCGGTAGGTTAGCTAACTACCGCTAACCTACCGCCATATAGGGCGGCACAGTGGCTGAGTGAGTAGCACTTCTGCCTTGCAGCACTGGGGTCCTGGGTTCAAATCCCACCCAGGTCAACATCTGCAAAGAGTTTGTATGTTCTCTCCGTGTTTGCGTGGGTTTCCTCCAGGCACTCCGGCTTCCTCCCACACTACAAAACATACTGTTAGGTTGTTTAGATTGTGAGACCCATGGGGACAGGGACCAATTTGACATGCCTGTGCAGCGCTGCGTAATCTGTGTGCGCTATATAAATAAAGAATTATTATTATTATACCACCCATTAGGGTCCCGCGATCCACCACCAGAAGGCTGAACTTTGTACTTCGACTCCTCTGAACACTATTCATTATTATAGGATTGACAAAGATTTGACTGATTCACACAGAGGACCGAAGGAGTCTTACTTTTGTGACTGCTGGCTGTTTTAGTTGGAGCCCTGTGTTTAGATACTTATCGTCAAGGCTGTAGATAAAGGATACATCCTTCTTGTAGAAAGGCCCTGATTTGAGTAAATAGAATTTTGGAATGTGAAATGTAAGTGAAACGATCCGTGGAGAAAAAAACTTCATATTCATTGCCATCATCACCATGGGACAGGCGGAATATAAAGGGCTTCTCATCCGTTTACATTTACTGGATTGGCAAATTAAATATAAATTCCTGTGTGTTTTATAAATGCACATATTTATCTGCCGCCTGATCTGTCAGCATGTCATTCTCCATTAGGGATAATGTCTCCCTATTTTTTCCTTCCATCACATCACCATGCAGAGCCGATGACAGAATGAAGCCATGGGAGGATTTTACAATGTCTTAGATCTATTAAAATAGGACAAATGGTGAAAGGAATCGACAAATGAGACCTCCTCGCTTGTTGTCGGTTTGATTTTAAGGACATGAGGAAAAAGCGAAATGCTTTCCGCAATCCCCTCCTAGACAAGACTGGAAATAAGCAGATGTAATTTGTCACTCGGGTGAAATTGACAAGAATGTGTGAATGCTATAGGCAAAGACAATAGCAAAGAGGTTACTCGATCAGCCAAGCGTTCTCTATCTTTGGGGAATGGCTGAACTTGCTGTCTGGGCAGACCTAGACTTTTTTTTGGACAAAAAATATATGAATCTCATGAATCATGGCTCGGGCAGAGAAGTCTCTAATTGCCTCTTTGGTTCCAGTCTCTGGGTGATTGAAACAACCTGGAAACTGATAGTGAGTGGCTGACACACCGGAGACAAGGGGGTGAAAGGAGGAACACAGAGTATAGACATGTGATCTCCAAAGTCAGGAATAAGGGCAGCAAGAACAATTGGGTTTGCTGACAGCAACATGAGGCAGAGCAATGTAAGACAGGAAACTTCACGAAAATAAGTGTTCAGACAGTCTATAGAGAGCAATGGAACAGGCAAAGCTGAGAGTAGGCAAGGCCGTGATATTTTATAAGGTATAAGGGTTTAATAGATACATGATAAAGACCTTTAATAGTTTAAAAAAATAGACAACTTTCTAGATCAGAAGATTGTCTGCCCTTAAAGGGAACCTGCCATTTAAATTAACCTGCCCAAAATAAATATTTCATAAAAACTATGATTAAAGAGCATAGGCCCTTATAACTGTGATTTGTGGTAGAAAATTAATAAAGTAAAAAAAAAAAAAAACAAAAAGAAAAGAAAAGAACATTGCCTTTATCCCTAAATGGTTCCATTGTATGGCTGCAATGCTAAAAAAAATAGTTTTGTAAACGTATATGCAATTCACATGATATTAATGGAGTCCTGCATATTAAATTATACTTGGACTGCTCTGCCTCCTTGTAACTGATTGGCAGGTCTCACTGCTAGGATATGCTGCTGTATGGATCTATTACTTAGGGACCATCTGCCAATATTCATCATTTACAAGTCTACAGACATATACATGGTGAATGTTTAACACAGTGCCTTACTGGAACGTTGAGTGAGAGCACTTCATGTGATGTGGCCAGGATGATGTAATCTAAGGTCCTTTATCCAGTAACACTTCCTTTACCCAGTAAAGCCAATGTAGTATATATCTGATCACATGAAATCACAACATGCCTTCATGGGGAGGGAAACAATTGTTAGCTAATAGAAGAATGGCATTTAATTAAATAATGCTCTGTCTATGGGAACCTGCCACTAGCTTTATGTGTTGACATGTTCTCTTTAAAGGAAATCAAAATCAAAGTCCATCATGATAAACCAGGGGCACTTCTTCATAGATCCAGGAATCATGACTGTGGTAATCTTCTTATATTTATAGTTATAAATCTTCTTCCTTGCAAAATCAACTTGTAAAATTATGCTAATGAACCCGAGAGGTTACCCTGGCCCCTCTGTGATCTGGTTTACACTGTCTCCCTTACACTTTTGCAGTGATCACTTTCTGTAGTTGTTAAGGGAAAGAAGCTAATTTTAGAAAAGTTATCAGAAGTGTATGTGTGTTTTAGGCAGAATATCAAAGGTCACTGGAAATTGTTGCTGAACTTAGTTTTCAAAGACATGGACTTTTGGAAAGGTCACATGTTGTGAGATGTCCTGCCGCTGAGACTTAGAGCATACAGTATATGGTAGCTTGAATAAATTTTTTATATGACTGCTTATTAATATTAGGTCACTAAGAAATCTTTCCCTATACGTACTGACCTTATTTGTTCCAGCGATCATGTAGTGTATTTAGCGGCTTGTTAATCCTGCAAGTTCAATATGTAGGCTGCACTATCAGACCGCTCAAGAAAAGGATTGCTGAACATATAACAGGTGCCACCAAACAGGGACTTACTCTGTCATCAGGTTTGTCTGGTCTCACTAAACACTTTCGGGAGATCCACGATGGTGACGTATCCCATCTGTCTGTCACTCTCTTAGAGCGTACGCAATGCCCCGGTAGGGGAGATGACTGGACTAGGCGGCTACGATCCCGGGAAGCATATTGGATCCTAACCCTCCAAACTAGGTTCCCATTTGGTTTAAATTATAAAACTGATTTGATGTATCTTTATTAGTGGTCTGCAAATATATTCTCGTTATTAATGTATTAATGTTTTATTATTTCTCTATACACATATGTCTTTGTGTTTTTGTACCGGAAGTTTTCCATATTGTTGTATCATGTGACCATTTCATTTGAGCTTAAATACTCTGCACCACTTTCCATATATCAGGCTACGACTAAGGACCCTTTGGTCCGAAACGCGTCTCTCATGGGCATCCTTTAATGTTTTTATCATGTTATTTTTCTAAATAAAGTGGACTTTTAACTATTTTCTTTTTGCTTTATGTTGGAAGCTGGACAAAAAACTCTTTCCTCACTGCTGTGACTGCTTACTGGTTCCCCAACCCAGGCGTCCGTGCATCCACTCATCGCAACATTTAGGTGAGCTGAACAAAAAAACTCTTTTTCTTTTTTTTCTTTTATATTTCTTCTGTCTGGACTGAAAGTGTAGGGTCTGAAGGACATGGTTACAGTATGAGGGCAATCAGTGGCATTTTTCTAATGGCGCCCCCTCCCCCTAATCATGTGGTTAGGGCCTAACTTGTTTCATGGGAAAATCCGTTTAATCATTGTGAAGAATCGGGATTCTGTAGTATATGGGTAATGTTGTTACCGTGCAAAGCCTGGTGTGGGTGAAATAAAAGGGGGTAGGATATTATAGACGAATGTTCCTTCTCCTTGTTTTAATCCAGTCGTGGATTTGGATAAAATAAACCACATCAGAAAGACTAAATGTTTTTCCTTTCTGCTTGAACATATATTAGTACAGTATTTTAATAATTCATCTAAATCAATGCAGAGGGGTAGAGAGGGCTCCTCCAAAATGTCACTGTGACCTGGCAGAATTCTTAATTATCTTGAAGGTCACAGAAGATCAGTAAGGTTCACAGGTTTACTTATTCTGTTATCCTGATAAAGATGGAGATGGATTGATATTTGAAAATATACTGCCCTCTCTTTCCCAATGGCTTGAGTGCAATTGGGTCCTCAATCATCATTTAAAACCTTAAGGATTTGGGTCTTTTTTTGTTTTTGTGTTTTCATTTTTCACTCCCCACCTTCAAAATTCTAAACCTTTTTTTCTGCGCAACAATGTGTATTTAGAATTAATGGTGTTTAATAATCCATGTTGTGTACTGAAAAATACAAATGTAATGCAGTCCCCGGGTTACATACAAGATAGGGTCTGTAGGTTTGTTCTTAAGTTGAGTTTGTATGTAAGTCGGAACCATATACTTTATTATTTTAACCCCAGCCAAATGTTTTTTTGGTCTCTGTGACAATTGGATTTTAAAAATGTTGGATTGTCATAAGAACCAGGATTAACAATAAAGCTTAATTACAGGCACCATTGATAATGGTTACAGCTGTTTATTGTAGCCTAGGACTAAAGTACAGTAAATTACCAAAATCCAGAGGTCCATTTGTAACTAGGGATTGTATGTAAGTCAGGTGTTCTTAAGTAGGGGACCGCCTGTATTTTAAAAATGTACCCGTGTGAAGAGAATTTTCCAAAAATGTAGCCAATTTGTCCCTTAGAAACAAAATAGTTGTCCTTGGTTACCACCACCCCCACACCATGGGAGCGATGGCCACACATGCTCTATTGGGGCGTCAGACCACATGGATTCAGTGTTGATTACCACAGGACGGCTGTGGGACACGGACATTTTATATGCAAAACAAGCATTTCACATTTTATGAAAAAACAATTGGTTTCTTAGCAGATGGGGGTCGTATCAAAGGACAGCTGTCCTATGATTGTTGCCCCCTAGCAGAGGGGGTCGTATCAAAGGACAGCTATCTTAAGGTTGTAAGTGACAACATTGCTGAATTTATTGGACATTATCTCCATATAGATACATTTTTTAATAACATCCAGTTGTAAAAATGTAAGTATATGGCAAATAAATAACAGCACATTAAATGTGAATGCCCAGACGAGACTGGCCCTTTTAGCAAAGCCAGAAAAGTCCACACCAGATGGATTGTCATTCCAATTTTCAATGTCAGAAATTGACCACTTAATGTGAATGAAATCCCCAGCAGACAATTGACACGTCACAGATGAAAAAAAAATCTGCCATCATGTTATCTTCTGCTTTGAAAAAAAATAAATCATGTAATGTACATGAGGTTTGCAAAATTGACATGACTGGTACTGTATTAAGAAGTGGATTTTCTGTAAGGAAGTAAGGACAAAAATCAGTGCATAATTCAAACCATTTGCATTCACCCAAACTTGGGCCACATGCATCATTCGTTTTTTCTGTTGTTTTTGTGCCCTTTTGTACTGGCGCACCGATTTTGCGCCATTTTTGCGATTAAACGCCAAACTATCCGCGCAGCAAAAATAACCAGGTTTCCCTCATGTATCCTACCAATCCAGATGTTTTGTTGCACCTAATGATATTCATCACTTGCGACTTTTCATTCAGGCGCAAAAAACTGGCGCAAAAACACTCCATCCCGAAGGTGGCGTTAACTGAGAAGTAAGCAATGAGCCCCTGGGCAGAGCAGCTCATCCCCACCAGCATAGCTCACCCAGACACTAGTACAGACATTACATACGCTGCCTGCAGACTCTATTTACAGTTCATCACCTTCTATTTACAAAACATTCTGCAAAATCCTCAGCTCAGAGCAAGAGAGAAGAGAACTTTGCAGAATTTTGCAGATAGTACAGACAAGTGTCCCCCGTGTAATTCTGCACAGTATCGTCCTCAGACACCAGTGTGGCTGAGGGGGATACTATGCAGAATTACAGGGGTGCAGCAGGAGACCAGCACTGGGATCCCCTCTAGGAGAAGCCCCTGCTGAGGAGATCACTGGGTGCTGGGTGTCACACACCTGGGTGCTGCTGTGAGTGTTATCTTCATTCTGGGCTGTGGGAGAAGCAGAGAGAAGCTTGTAGCAACATGTAAGTGCCCGAATCTAACATTGCGCCGAAAATGCGGCAAAATTGCGCCTAAACTGTGTTCAAGTGATCAATAAGAGGCAGGAAATTAACTTATCACAGATGGTCATAGCTTGTGATAATTCTGTGCCAACTGTGCGCCAGAATTTATGCGCAACAAAAGACATAAATGGCCCCTTGTTTTTAAGGAATAACTACTAAACTGTGAAAATGATAGATGATAGATAGATAGATAGATAGATAGATAGATAGATAGATAGATAGATAGATAGATAGATATGAGATAGATAGATAGATAGATAGATAGATAGATAGATAGATAGATAGGGAAAAGTTCAAGTCCGCACAGTAAAGTGACTCCTGAGAAGGAGGGGTGCAATGCCTCCAAGGATTTCGGCTTGATCCTGTGTTGTAGTCAACAAATGGAAAAGGCAGGCAGCAATCCAAGGTTCAAATCAAACATGAGTGATTTCTATTGAAACGGGTAGCGACGTTTCGGTGTTGGACACCTTTTTCAAGCCTGAAAGCTTGAAAAAGGTGCCCAACACCTTTTGAACCTTGGAGTGCTTCCTGCCTTTTCCATAAATAGATAGATAGTTAGATAGATAGATAGATAGGAGATAGACAGATAGATGGATAGATAGATAGAAGATAGATAGGAGATAGATAGATAGGAGGATTGATTCTTCCTTGTTGTTCTCAGCTTCTCCTTAGATTCTCCTCTTGGCACACAATGCTGCTTCAGTCTAATAAAATCTTGTGCTATTTGTTTGCAATATGTGTTCTACTATTTTTGCAGCTTTCCCTAGAGGGCAAACAGGTACAATAAGTGACAACCATAAGGCAAGCCTCTCCAGCATAACATAAGCCAGCATGCCTTGGCATGACACAGAAATGAACAGTACATATGCTCTAGTCTCAATGTGCAAGCCTTATTAAGGTTCATCAAATCTGTCCTCCTACCACATGTTATGTTGCTCTAATAGAGATTATGCATTGAAATCTTCTAAGTGGCTTTAGGAAAGCATATTATGGATGTCTGTACAGTACATCCAAGGAGGGATTATCCCTGCTGTGATGGCATTATGTATTCAGGGGCAGGGCTAAGCTGCTTCTCACTGCTTTGTTCTACAAGTCATTTCTGCCGCATTAATATCTTCAAAAACAATTCAAGCACATCGTACACATTATACTTCATTTTTGCCACCCAAAACCCTGGCCAAGGTCTGTGGTAAAGAGTAACACCTTAAACGTACAGTCTAAGGGTACATGCACATGAATGTATGCCCTTAGACCTCTCCCCTCTCCATAGCAATGTATGGTGCATGGCGCGGTAACACCGGGAAAGATAGGACATGACCAATCTTTTCCCTGTGTACTAAGTGGTACGGTGCAGCACCACATCAATTTGTGTGCCCATTGCCATCAAGATTGCGGCTGTACATATGTCCCTTCGATGGCCGTGTGAATGCAGCCTGTGGCCTTTATCATAAGGCCGTAATTGGGGCCATGATCTGAAACAGAAATTGTGGCAACGAAGGCCATTATAGAAGTCTATGGCAATCGGCCATGGTGTAGTGAGAACTTCTCACCATGGCTGAGCTGGAAGTTATAGACCATGCCTCTTAAAGGAGTGGAGTGAGGAGCAATCACTCCCCCTCCCTTCTCCACCCTGCAGTGTGCTTGCCCGGACCAGTTAATAAGGCCTTATACATGAAATTATTTAGTTGCCATAGAAGATGGACTCCATAGAAGAGTTTTAAGATGGAACTGATAGTCCAAGGTCATGTATTATGATTTAGTACAGGCGGTCCCCTACTTAAGAACACTCGACTTACATACGACCCCTAGTTACAAACGGACCTCTGGATATTGGTAATTTATTGTACTTTAGTCCTAGGCTCCAATAAACAGCTATAACAGTTATTAAAGGTGTCTGCAATGAAGCTTTATTGTTAATCCTGGTTCTTATGACAACCCAACATTTTTTAAATCCAATTGTCACAGAGACCAAAAAAGTTCTGGCTGGGATTACAATGATAAAATATACAGTTCCGACTTACATACAAACTCAACTTAAGAACAAACCTACAGACCCTATCTTGTATGTAACCCGGGGACTGCCTGTATCCAGTAGGTAAATGTGATTAATACTTTACTCAGTGCTTGGCACAAACAGTAGAGGACCTGTGAAGGTACATTAAACTGTATAGACCCCTGTTTTTTCCCTTATAATAGAGCACCATCATTGTGTCTATCAAACAATTCTTTACAACTTGTAAGCCATGAAATGTACTAGCCAAAGTGTGTCCTATTCCTGCCGGAGTTTGTGGCTGACGCGAGTTTTTTCAATTGTCGTGGTGGCTCAAGGAACTATACAAGATTAGTTTCCTGGAGGAGAAGGCATGAATATCCCCTCATTCCTGCAAGGTTTTTGGGGTTTCTGATTCCATTTTCCACTTTCTGGATTTCTTCTGAGATCTCTACTATATTTTACTTTAGTCTCCACCAGAAAACTGGTACAGCCTATAGCACAAATATCTACAAGGTCAGACTTGGTCTAAACAGATCTATTGGAGATCTACTAAGAGGCAACAACCTCTTAGTAGATATAGGCGCCAGAATGTCCGCGGGAAGAGGGGGGGGGGGATACTGACATTATATGTAAATTCTTCCCATTGTGTTAAGGAAGCCTTACTAGAAGGTGCCGGAGAATGCAAAATCTACCAAAGAAAAATATCTCAGATCTGGTGAAATTGGTCCTTTTGCAAAAAACTGCATTAGCGATGAGGCAAATGCAAAGGCTGAAAGCAGCAGAAGTCATGTGGCAATTCCTTCAGGAAAACTGCTGCGAAAACTACCCAAGCAGCAACCTCCGAGTTGCCTTGTGTAGATGACATTCTGCAGATATGTTCTGTCACTGCTATGTTCATTGAAAGCTCGCACAAATCCAAGCACATGAAACGGCTTTTCAACCTCAGAAATTCCTGCAATAAATTGTGCATGAATACACCTTAAAGTTTGCATCAATGTAGACTTGTAATAACTGCAGTTGCATTACGTATTTCCATGCCTTCCCACCTCTGTCTCATAAGGTCTCTATTAGATCTCCTAGAGGTTTGGATATTTTGCTGGGATTTCAGGTGTCAGTAAAAATGTGATTTATACAGCAATGGCTTAACCCTCTCCCTAGACCTGAAGGCTTGTATGGATTAAATTAGTCCTCCGCTATCAGTGGGATGTTTAATGATTTTCTTTTTCTTCCACAAAGTTCATCTAGAGTTGTTCTATGATTTAGCCAACTCCACAATATACTGTACAGTGTTCACCAAGTGAAGGAAGTCTCTTTGACTATTCAGCTACTGACAAAACTTACAGCCATTAACCCACAAATATATGTGAGTAGTAATAAATTCTAGGGTGAACAGATTTAACATTTCTACAACAGATTTTCAAATCTTCATATATCATATATTTTCTGCTGCAAGTAAACAGTGTGTGTTAAAGTCCCAATCATGTTCATTGTAATACACTCTGTATAGTGTGCTAGTTCATCTGCTAAAAAAATGGGGCACATTTACTTACCTACAATCCCCTTCTAAATACCTGTCACAGCTATGAAAAACGCAAAAATTTCTAAAGTCTGACAAAAGTGCAATCCTCTGGACCCTTAGTAAATAGGCCCCAATGTGTCCTCTAAATTTGTAGGGTTTTAAATATTCTTTTATGATGCTAGTGGTCTGCCATGTCATGGCCATCAGCTTGAGTCACCAACATGCCCTCTTCCCCGCTATTCATACAGACTCCCCTTGCAAATCTGTTTCTTTGCTTCTAGTTTCTAGGGCATGAGCCTACTCATCAGCATATTCTGCTCTTTCTGATATAATCCAAAAGGAGCAGCAGCTAACTGAAAGTGTGAAGGTGCTTGGGCTCCATGCTCCTGCTGCTTTTCAGCTACCTTGGTAAAACAAAATAATTTCGGAAAATTGCACTGAGCCCCTAATAATTGTGAAGGAACACTAAAGATGATGGTGTTGTGGCAGTAGTAGTGGAGCTGTGGACATGCATAAATCATGCAGAGCTGTGTTTGTTGCAACAGTAAAGCAGAGCTGTGATTAAGGAGTACTAAAGCTGCAGCACACACAAAGTATTAAGTCCCTGTTTAGGAAATTATATAGGACCCTAGGTAGATGTCAATCTAATCATTACAATGTAGTGCTCCGGGTATTTACATTTACACCAGATTCATGAAGAACGGGAGCCAGAAATCCTGAATCTGTCACCCCTGCACTATACACAGGCAAACTGCATTTAGTGCACCATTGTATAAAGCAATGGAGGAATATGGTTTATAGTAAATAGTAATAGTTATTTTGAGTGGAGACAATGAGATTTCATTATGTACAGGATTGAGGGCAAAGGGCATGGGGCGTACTTATTATAAAGTAGCAGGGACTCAAATTGTAAGTCTATGGAAGTGCGGTCACAGGTGTTTTATAGTAAATGAGCATGGGACACAATGGGGGTCATAAGAAATAGAAGTCGGGCTCTCAGGAATGGGGGTATACACCATAATAGATTTTAGGAGTGGGGAGTTGTTTACGCGTTCACAATTGGTGATTATTGGTGATAATTTTAGATTTGGTTTCCTTTGTAAACTAAAGCCAAATATCATTATACGTGCCAAACCATGATCATTTTTAAGGGTCAATCTTCCTTTAATGGGGTGTAAATACGGCTTTGCTTACAATAAAAAAACAAGAAAACGTAAGAATAAGAACACCAACAGAATGACTAAATTGTTTGCCCCATTATCTCTATCTCTTCTCAACCTGAAACCTTCCTGGGTAAAGATCAGTGCTGAACGGTTAATGTTCTATGATAAGAAGCCATTGCATTCCGAAAGTCCAATATGCATTTTTCTATTGTTCATTTCTGCACTTTTAATCAGTTTTCCGTTCTTTTTCTTCACTTCTCTACCCATAATAGTTATTTCACTCATTACTCATGTTTAATTTATTTTTATGTTTCATACGTTTTGCCGTGGACATATCTCATCAGCGGTCATAAATTTGGTAAACACAGATTATTATTTAATGAGTTTTTCCATGAATAATTTTACCACCGGTAACTTGCCTTCTTCTTTTGTCTATTTACGATCGCTTTATAATATGAGTCCTTTTAGTTCAGCGCCATTTGTTAGACGCCTGAGAAGAAGAGTCTGAAAAGTTTGAGGGGATACATTCAAGCGGAAAGTGTGAAGATGCTTAGTCTTAAATTAAAGAGTAAACTATCTGAGACGCTTCTAGATTCTTTTCTTAATGTCAAGCAGTGTACATCATTAGAACACATTGTAAGCAGTGCTTGAGGCCTGAATTATACCTAAATCACCTGGAAACAGCAGTTTTTAAAGAAGTCAACTTTTAAAGCCATCTCTTTATGTTTTATAAATTTAAACTACTACATGTAAACGTTCCTGAGCCTTTGCCCCCTTCAGCCTTTCCCTGTTCTCACCATATTACCCTCTATATATACACAACTTCCTCTCTCTGACTGCTCATGGCATTTCCCATAGTGTCTAATCTTTCTCGCAATATCACTGACACAGACACAGAAAGAGGGGGAGGGAGGAGGATGCTACTGCGGCTCCCCCCTATTCATCAGAGCCCTTTCATGCTGGTTTTATGGCTTCCACTTTGATTATGAAATAAAAGATTAACAGTTTCACAGAAGGATAGCAGTGTGGTCCCTTCCATCTCTTCTAGCATCTCACACATGTAAACAAGGAATCACAGAGAGTCTGCACACAGCACAAAAGAAAGTAATAATGCAGTAATTCTGAATCATGTGATGAACATTCAGGAATTATTATTAAGGCAGTAAGGGTTTATCCACACATGCAGTTTTTCAGATGCAGTTTTTGATGCCCAAACCAGGAGTGGAGTAAAATAGGAGGATTAGCAGTTCTTAAAGCACTTCTTCCGATGGGGTCCCCTCGTCAATCCTAAAGAGTAACTGAGCAGTCGGATGCACATGACAGTTCTGCTCCACACATCTCAATGGAGCCAACAGAAATTGTTGAGCGCAGCGCACAGTGTTCTCCATCAGCTCCTTTGAGATGAATGGAGCAGAACAGTCATGTCAACTGTCTGCTCCATTAATCTCAAGGAGCGACGAGGGGTCCGACTGAGGTACCTGGGACCCCATCAGACCCTTCGTTTTCATGATCTGTGGGGGTCTCATAACTGAGGGGGTCATTACTGTGGGGGTCTCATTACTGAGACCCCCACTGATCAGCAAGTAAGTCCCTACCCTGTGGATGGGGCCTAACTTGATTTGTGGGAAACCTGTTTAATAATAGGTCCTCACCCATTATGATCCACACCTGCTTTTGGTTTCAAAATCTGCATCTGAAAAACAGAATGTGTGGCTGCACCCTCATGGTACATGGGCAATCTATGTGAAAAAGTGGTCAACACATTTAAGTGTCTCAGTGATTTACATAATAACCCAAAACTAAACAAGGTTTTGGCACAAAGCACCATCCAACCTAATACTGGCTCTGTTGGTATACAACTCTTTAAATGTATACATACTTGATATACTCTAGAAAAATGGGTGCTCAAAAGACGAAAAAGGAACTCAAAGAGAAAAAGCGCTACCTAGCACAAGATTATCCTTGACCTTGGAGTACTAGTAGTTGTGCAACTCTCCAGGCACAATTCTGATATAGGCGAATGGAAACTGGAGGTTCCATTGTAACGATGCTGCCTCGTCTCGGCCCTAGGGTATTTCCATTGAACCCTGGTCCGCAACTATTTTAAGGATGCCATAGGATCCTTCAAATTGATATACTCTAGTTTTTTACTAGAATATTAACTACTAGAATTTAGAGTATAAACAGCTGTCACAGTCATGCATTATGTGCCATTATTTTGTCCTCGGTGGGAGACAATCCAGGTTGACGTACAAAGAAGCCATGGGCAGGACTGAAACAAAGCTAGTCATTTGTGTGACTGTTCGGCATTGTCAGCTCACGTTGTAGTTGATCTCTTTACAAAGCCCAGGTTACATATTTCCTGCTTTGTTAACAACAGCCTGTGAAATAACATAGCATTATGGTATTTGCATTCTGCGGGATGAGGATGCAGTGTCTGCACTTTTCCTCCTTATCTCTCAGCCCGTGCGAGGGGCCCTCAGGCTTTCTGTAGCGTTCTGCATGTTGCTCACCTCGCTGCACACTAAACCACTATATTCAATTTAATTCAATTGGCCGTTGCTCAATTTTCCAGTTCAGGCGTTCAGCACCACCTCAAACCAAATCATCTATTAGAAAGTTTTACTGACAACATGGCAGCAGTTAATAACACTGTCAGGTAGGAGCAGGCTGCAGAGTCTATACGTCCTGTAACTACTGGAACGTCGCAGGAAATGTGGCATGTCATGATGGGTCGGACCGGTAAAGAGAATCAAAGCGTAGGCTCCGGTGTAGTGTCATTTGTTATTGTGACGTGATACAAGTCAATGACTTAAAAAAAAAACATTTCACCTATGGTATTAATCTACATGTACATATTCAGTTTACTGCTTTAGTTTTTCAATTATTTTATTTAAAGTATTAAGTTTTTTTTTTTACATCATTTTTATTAAATTTTAACATTTTATAGCAACAAAAATAAGAGTAACAAGGATCGAGGAAGGGCTCCTTGACACAGGGGGTGTTTCCCCACACATTGAAAACAGTATTACATACTAGCTAATGTGCAGATCATAAAATTGCTGTAGTAATACAACATTTCAGTAAAATAAAAGGGGAGGGAGCGGGGAAGGGTGGGTTAGAACTAACAAAAAGGCAATCCATATAACAGTAGTATCTATAATATATCAAAATGAGAGTTCACTCATCGGCCGGTAAATTTCGTATGAATGATAGTTACCCCTAACCATTAGGTGTTTTGCCTAGAGAGGTGAGATAGTGTAGCTTAATAAAATATTAAGTATTTTATAGGAAAAATAGCACAAGGCTAAAAAGAGAGAATAAGCTTAACAATTCCCTAAGATGGCTGCCGACCCTAGGTCAAAAGTTACAGGGTCGTGTCTAGGGGCAACTGAAATTGTGTACAGCAGGACTGATAGAGACAGGTTGGAATTATATCTGTGAAAGTCTGTATTTTTGGTAATAACAGAGAAGTAGAGAATGTGTTATTTTGTTATTCTAAGTACATAAGAAACTTGTCTATGTGGGATTCCCCTTTAATCGTGACTGAAAAAGCAGTCTTTCCTGTCATGATTAAGGACTTTTGAAAGGGAGGGACATGAATGACATATTACCAATCATTGGCTAATGCTAGGAGGCTCATCTTAGGCCTTCCTTCTACAATTAGTGTGACATGGTATTTTTGAATGCCTCCGTGGTTGAGTCCTAAGATCACCATACACAATGCCAGGTGTTGGTTAGACCAGTGTAAAGCTACCTGCGGCCTGGTCTCCAGAGGGATGAATCACGGTTCACGCTTATTAACTATTGATGGTGAGGTTTTGTATGGCCGGAGTTTTAATTTTAATAAAGGCTTTTGCAGCAAAGGTCATTCAACTCCTGGGAATCAATGATTTATAAGGAGTCTGTGGCTGCCATTAAAATATTTATGAATGATAAATCTACTGTACCACGGCAATGCAGAGGCAATGAAGAAACTTGTGACAACCTGACATGGTTTCAAAACCGAGAAATGAGAAAGGAAAGGGAGATGGGCGACCTGGAAACTAACCCTGCAAACGCAGTGACTGGAGTGCAACATGATACACATGACTAATACATGCAGTAGTATCTTTGTTTCCCGTGAGGATAGCGAAGTGGGGGTGTAGATGTCTTTGGATTCGAATCAATGAAAGCACAAAGCACAATGCATAAATAGGGAAATACAAGAATATACACTTTGGATCGCACAAATAGGGAAATACATTAAATGAGTTTTTGGTTTTATTAATGACAACTCGGCGTAGAAAAGGTGCTGACATTTCCCAAAAAAGAGATGTGGCATGGATGGGAATTGGGTAGAGCCATTGGTCAACACCTGATTCAATACCCTTCGCACCAGGTGTCTGTGTGAAAGTTTGCTACAGCGGACTCGTACGTGTGCCTGAATTGTAATAAAGTGACGAGTTGAGGCCTGAAGTTCTGAAAAAAGCTGCAGGTGCTCACTCCGGTCATGGGAAGCATACCCACTAATAAGCCTCAAAGGCTCATCCATCCAAAAGCCATCTATGACCAGAAGTCAGTCGCAGATTAGCTCCTGGACAGAATTGAGAGTAAAGATGTTCCCCCTCAAAGGATGGTGGTACCTGATAGCCCCCACCAGACCAGTAGGAATGCCTGGGAGTAGACTGCCTGGTCAGATGGTCATAGGACCTAGTGGAAGGAAAAGCACATCCCTGCAACATGTAAACTTTTGTAGGCTTTTAACTACAGTTGGAAAGTAAGAGCTCTCCTTATGGAGACTGTGCAATTAAGGCCGCCATGCAGGAATGTGAAGACTTATAGCCAATGAGGCTTCACTAGGGGATTCTGGTCAAACTGACTTGTTCCAGTCTCCTGTTCCCAAAAGTGTCATACCCATACTGTTCCTACCTTTGAGTATTTTACCTCTCACTTAGCCAAACCATTTCCCTACACTCTAATGAAGAAACAAACCCATGTTGTCTACAGGTGAGATATATTGGTCTGGCTTTAATCCCACATAATGTCACTAGGCTTTCTGAAAGTCATGCTGGATATAAGAGCGCTGCCTTACAAGGTAACAAAACATGTTTTTCTTATCTGATCCTGAAATAACTATGTCATGCACTGGTTATACAGTCCATGGCCCCTATGTGAGGTACCACCACTCGCATGTGAGTTTGAGCACAGAGGTGGTAAGACAATATGTACCATACAAACTACACACACTTGCGTGTAGCACCAAAGAGTATTATTTCCTGGGAGATTTCTGTACAACCCCAGGGGTTCTAATCCTTCTCTGTCTATATAGACATTTACCAAAGAAACCCTAGCTAAAATGTTGAACACATTCCATATTAAAATACCACCCTCTCCATATTCCTCTTATAGTCATGATATCAATAAGGTCTTGTTTTTTGTAACTATTTGAAAAGAGATGACCTGCTCTATCTATCTTCTTACAGTATGTATCTACTAGTCCGTCCATTTTCAGGACACTGACTGTCATGGCAATATTCTGATGCCAAATATTTTTTTTTATGATTTTTCATATAATTGTTCTCATCATGATTTTCTTTTAGGTTTACCAAGTAGGTAAAGGAGTCCACCACTACCTTCCATGTAAGTGCTTGCGATATTGGGGCACATTTACTTACCCGTCCTGACGTGTTCCCCAAAAGTGCATTTTCCTACCGGAATGTACTCTGCAGCAATTCACTAAGATCGTGCGACCGATATCCTGCATGTGTCGCTACGTCGCTCAGGTCCGCCGGAGTCCACCTTCTTCTTTCCAGTGTATGTAACTGCTTGATCGTTCAACGGCCCACCCCTCGATTTCTGTTGCATGAAAGCCAGTGCAGCTGAGCCACAATCCGATTACGTGCGACAGAATCCCCAGTTAAATACCTGTCACAGAGGTGCAACTCCCAAAAATGTCGGAAAATGCGACAAAAGTGGACCCTTAGTAAATAAGCCCCATAGAGTTCCATGTACTGCTCATACACTGGGTCCCTCTACTGTCTGCATGTATGGCTCTTCAGAAAAATAATACCATCGAAAAATGGTTCTTATGTATTTTCACAGGTTATAAATATCTCATAAACACATACAGTACACAAAAAAATATCCCAGCATCGGATTTGTTTGGGCGAGTAATAATCTTTGTGGGGAATCTGCTGTGTGTTTTCCATCTTGCTGTTTCCTTCTTGTTGGTATTGATGTTGGGTGTTAGTCAAGCAGCACTCTCTGTTTGTGTCTAAGTGATGTGTTTGTATGTAGAACACAGCAGTCCTTTATTCCTCAAGCAGCCATTTAATCTGCTAGACAAACCCTTACACGCAGAAGATATGATTTGAGTAGCTGTCAGATGGAGAAGCGAATGCATTTCTGGTGTTAATGTTTACCCTTTGCAGGGTGGGATGACAAACAATGAATTATCTGCCAAGTCTATCAGTCTGGAGTCTTGCGTGTGTAAAAAATTGATTCCTTGGTATTAGAATATTCTCGAGGAACGGCACTGTTTTTACTAGATAGCACAGAATACTACTAGGTCATTACTTTTATTTGTTCACTTATTCGTTGTATTAGTTTTGGCTTTTATGATGCTATGTAATCTCAGCCCTGGTAGATACTATGTGCCTTGAAATGCAGTACAGTATACCTCGGATTTTGAGCTGCAGCATCTACTGAATCTAAAAAGTTATTTGTATTACATGTATCACCAAAATATGACCATCAATTCTTTTAGTGTTATAAAAAAGTGTATTTTGACCTTTTACTATAATAAACGGTCCTCACCTTTTTTTATACTAAAAGGTCAAAAGACACTGTTGAGCAGACCTGATGGTTGGGTTCAGCTGCCAGTCCGGCAAATTGATGCCTAATAATAATAATAATAATAATCTTTATTTATATAGTGCTATCAAATTCCCTAGCGCTTTACTAATAATCAACTAGACATGAAACCCCCGGCGTTAAAAAAATCTAAAACATTTAGAAAATGTTTATATATATATATATATATATAATGTATATATATATATATATACCATATATACTCATGTATAAGTCGAGTTTTTCAGCACAAAAAATGTGCTGAAAAACGTCCTCTCGGCTTATAAAAAAATAAACTTAAATACTCACCATCCAATGTCAGCGCGGCTCCCCGATGTCGGCGTGGCTTACCGGTGTCCCCGATGTCAGCGCACCCCGTCTTCTTTCTTCTCCGCGGCTCCTCTTCTGTCTTCTTTCTTCTGTCATGGACACGGCCATGTTTTCTTCTAGCATGCGCATACTATGACGTCAGCAGCGGCCGCGTCATAGTATGCGACTGCTAGAAGAAAACATGGCCGTGTCCATGACAGAAGAAAGAAGAAAGAAGAGGAGCCGCGGAAAAGAAAGAAGACAGGACGCGCTGACATCGGGGAGCATCGGGGAGCCGCGCTGACATCGGAGGGTGAGTATTTAAGGTTATTTTTTTAAGCGCTGTGGGGGCAGGCTGGCTGTATATTACTAGGGGCTGCTGTATACTACTAGGGGCTGGCTGTATACTACTAGGGGCTTGCTGTATACTACTAGGGGCTTGCTGTATACTACTAGAGGCTTGCTGTATACTACTAGAGGCTTGCTGTATACTACTAGGGGCTTGCTGTATACTACTAGGGGCTGCTGTATACTACTAGGGCTTGCTGTATACTACTAGGGCTTGCTGTATGCTACTAGGGGCTTGCTGTATACTACTAGGGGCTGCTAAATACTACATGGGGGCTGGCAGGCTGTATTCTTCTGGGGGCTGGAAGGCTGTATACTACTGGAGGCTGGCAGGCTGTATACTACTGGGGGCTGGCAGGCTGTATACTGCTGGGGGCTGGCAGGCTGTATACTACTGGGGGCTGGCAGGCTGTATACTACTGGGGGCTGACAGGCTGTATACTGCTGGGGGCTGGCAGGCTGTATACTACTGGGGGCTGGCAGGCTGTATACTACTGGGGGCTGGCAGGCTGTATACTACTGGGGGGGCTTTGACCAATGCATTTCCCACCCTCGGCTTTCACATGAGAGGATATATACAGATAATTTTTTTAACGGGGAGGGATACCTGAATACTTGTTCATTCCCTTATGTTTTAGAAAATGGATGTACCATATATACTTGAGTATAAGCCTAGTTTTTCAGCACAAAAAAAATGTGCTGAAAACCCAAACTCGGCTTATACTCGAGTAAAAAATATATAGGTTTTACCAGATTTTTGTGCTAAAATTAGGGGCCTCGGCTTATACTTGGGTCGGATTATACTCGGGTATATACGGTAATTGCAAAGTAGCTATTGCCACTGACCACAATAACTGCTATACTGAAGGTAACTACAATATCATCCATTGCCGCAGGTCAACTACATTTTACAACTTTATGCATTTGCAGGATTAGGAAGGGATCAAAGTAAAGTTAAAGTTGATTTATTAAATGACTAAATAGATAGATATATGTATAGATAGATGATAGATAGAAAGAATCTTCCTCTGTTCTTCTACATCTTTGTGTTTGTTTTCTTGCTAAGTTTATCTACATCTAAACTCGGAAATTATACACATTTCACACATTTGCTCAAAAAAACGTTACCAATTCTGAAAATGACTGTAACAGCTCATTTGTAGGAATAGAACACAGATCTAATGCGGGAAAATGAGGTGTTCAGAAGTTCCTCACCCCCAGGTGCACGCATCTGTCACACGTCGTGCAAGATACATTTGATTTTTACCGATAATGACACCTCATGTGTCACAAGCAGAAGATTAGATCTCTAACACCTGTCTAACGTACTGAAATTAACATTTTTTGCCTGATTTGGTAAAATTAGAGGTTGCCACATAACCTAAGCTGTGTGATGCTACATAATAGGTTACAGCTTACATTAGGAGAACGCTATAGGGATGTTACTGGAGAAACCATTGATGGAGCTTGGAGAATCAATGGACAGAAATGGTAATTCTTTGGAATATTCCAGATATTCACATGAACCCTAATAAAAGATGCTAAAATAGAAATTTGAAACCACTGGCTAATGGTGTGTGTATAGTATAAACAGATCATATGGTTACTATGGGACCCATTGCTGAAGAAGAACATGATATGTTGATCCATTAGCTTTTCAAGTAGGTGATGAAAACAGGAAGTGTTTAGTTAGCATGGAATAAATGAGAAACCAGGCCAAATATCTAATTAAGGATGTAGAGAAAAGTTATACCAGGTTTTTTTTTTAATTCACATTGGCTGTTGATATTGGCACCGTGATATGGTTCTGTTTGTTCTTTGGGTTTTAGCTTTGTGTTATTCAGCAATTCATTGAAACATAGTTTACAGAATTGTTTTTTTTAGGTCAGGCAGGACCTCAGGTACAGTAAATTATGGTAGATACACAGCCTCTATCTCCATGACTCCCATCTGCCATGACAAGATGTTCCTTTCCCCCTACCCTATAATCCAGTTGGTTTCACTTCTTGAAGTGATTTTTACTTATATGTCCTTTAAAAACAACTGCTGATGACCGACCTTCATTCAATGACTTAATGTTTGATGGGTAGCAGTCACACAATTGAGCACCTACACTTACATCACTCCTACTCAGAAGAATGCGATTGAAGTATCTGTGACAGCCAATAGCTAGAACCTGATTTGATGATCACGATGAGCGGTAAGAGAAGACCAACAATGGAAGAAGTCAAGAGTACCTATACAAACCTGCCAACAATAAGAATGGAAACCTTTGTGCACTTATATCCAGCATACAACATAAACATGATGTCTTGTTCATCCCATAGAGTAATTGTCCCACCATGTTTGGTCACCAGTTTACCTGCATTAGGTCAATCTGAGCCAACCTTAAACTTTGTCCTTCCCTTACTTTATTTATGAAGGTGATTTATTACTTCTTGCAACCCACTCAGAAATTAGCATCCCTCCTCTAATGTATCATTCCTCATCCTCAGAGCCCATAATAATAACGGCATACTCGGATTTCCAGTAGTGATCCATATCCGGCGGCCGGCATTTCTGATCAACAAATGTAATTATCATATTCAATATAGCTTGGGGATGTTGTAAGTCGATTGATTCTGTGTAACGAGACATCCAGACAGAGATGTCGATAGCCGGGGATGTGAACTCTGCAAAGTGACTTCTGCTACAGGTAGAGGGAGACTGCTTAATTAGCTTTTGTTCGTACACCGATTGAAAATTAACCCTGGAAAAACAAGGCTTACTGGGTCATCCTGCCGCTACTTGGGTTAAACACATCCAATTGCTTGTTAACACTGCACAGCTCATTAATTCCAAATAATATAATCACACTGTTGAAAGCAATTTTCTTTGGTGCTCAGTATTGGCCTGCATTGTGTGAGTGCAGGAGTCATGGGCCTAGCTTTACCATCGCAGACCTTTCACAAATCTAGGTGGCACGTTCACTGGTAGAGTAAGAAGGTCATTCGAAGATTGTAAATGTTGTATATTTAAGTGGACTGCACTGTGGCAGCTCCTATGGGGCCCATGCAGTTGGGGGCCGAATCATCCCGCTCTGTGGCTTTCAACTCCATCTGCATCATCTGGATGGGAATTACGTGTTTGGGGGGCTACAGGACAAGAGACAGATACATAAAGGGAAACATGAAGATAGGTTGGGTACAAAAAAAGAGAAATTGGGTTGGGGGCTACAGAGAGGGAGGAATTGGATATGAAGGCTTAAAGGGAAGATCAGAAGTCGCAGAAGCTATAAATATGGGTGAATTTTAAGTGGGGGAGCAAAAGAAAGGTGGCATTATGCTGACGGGGGCTATAGAAATGCGGAGACTTCTACATGTCAGTCACAGGAAAGTGTGTATACTATGTGTAGGTCACTTAAAGTGCATTAGACTTTGTATGAACACTATTGGGTAGGGTTAGGGAACTAAATTCTGTTAAATACAAGGCTAACTGTACATTGTGCAAGTGCATTGTGGTGGTCAGTATATTCGGACACCACAACATACAGTTATGCATAGCCAAAAATTAGCAATGAGACACAAACATTTCTAATTACACCCCTGAGAGACCCTCACCAGGTTTGAAAAACGATTAAACATACTATTGAATTAAAATAAGACGTGACTTTGTAATAACTTGGTAAAGTATCATATCTTAGCGTCATATCACAGAAAACAAGAACAGTAGTTGAAAGTGTTGCATTATAGACATCAGATCAAGTAATCAATATTAGATCAATAAAGGTCTGAACTAACATAGGGAAGGACAGCTCTGTTTTTTAATGTGGTTACTGAGCAGGGTTAGTGTATTCAAGGGAAATAAAGCTGAGTTGTTATAACAAAGCTCGTCCACGACACAGGGGATGGAGCTCTTCTTACGTCTCTGTGTTGCCAAAACTAGCAAGTTAAAGTTTGCTACAAATATATTATTTTTTATGATTTTTGGAGACGGTCCAGGCATGTGTACCAAGAACGGTCCCTCCTGAAGTGCAATAACCCATTGGAATTAAGATTGAGCACTCCCTTCTGTTCTGAGTAACAGCAACAGACTGTTATAGCTGTTACTCAGAGCAGTCACCTACTAACAACCAATCCACAAACCCTGTTAGGGTAATAAGCACAGGTTTTCCAGTTGGGGAAAGTTGTTAGAAATTTTCAAGAAAATATACTTTGGTAAGAAGACTATAATAACGAGAAAGTTGATTTCTATTGTTCTCATTTTGAGTTTGTGGAAAAATGTACAATTCATTTTAATGGAGATGTAATATTCTGGAGGATTAATGCTATTTAATGTTATTTTAAGAATATATGATGTCCACCACAACATAATCTTGCATTGGATTAAGAGATTTTTCTCCTCTTTCATGAGAGAAAATGACATATTTGATAGCTTTAGGACACTGCCTTTGGAGGATGATTGACTCGCACCATGGAGCTGCAGCTAGTGATGTCAGCGAGAACTTGTTATCAAATCCCTGAAAAGAGGAATCGCAGTCTTAACCAGCAGGAGGAAATATTACTTCCACATTTAACATTGATTTTCTTATAATTGATTTTGCTATTTTTAGCTATATTTCTCCTGCAGAAACCAATAAATGAAAAATTGTTTATAAGAATGTTGCCAAAGTTTGAGATACAGAAAACCTGAAGGCATAACCACCTTTACTCTATTGGGAATTTACTGGAAGCGAATACGCACATAATATTTTGTCTTGAGGACCTGGTGATCAGGTTTATTGACATTTTATGTAGAGTGTATGTTTCTTTACTATATAAGTAACTTTTTATTATTCTTTTTCCAGGACTAGGACCACAGACATATCAACAGATCATGAAAGAGATATTTCCCTCTCCTGCAACATTAAGCCGTGCCAACACTTTGTGACTAACATGATTGGCTTAACTCAGATAACAGATGGGATACCTCAATCGGTATGGGTAGTACAGGGGAAAATCCCTTATGTGAGTTAATTAAAAAGGTTAACGACCCTTAGGTCACGTTGACCAGTGCTACATGTGTACATTTAAGAGTAGGACATTCTATAGCATTGGCCACATGTTACCTTCTATCTGTTTGCATCTCACATGCACAATCCTGCTCTGCTTCCCTTATCACCATTAACACTGTATAGCTACTATATCAGTGGATACTGCGCAAGTTCCTTTCTCCTCTCTCCTGTGTTATACTGATTTACAGAACCTGCGAGAGAGAGAGAGAGAGAGAGAGAGAGAGATATCACAAGTTGTCTTTTTCATTATCATTTATTTACAGAGAGGAGAAACTCAGAAGTGAGGAGGGCTGAGCAAAGGGAGCAGCAGAACCTACTATATCAGACTGATCTGTCTGCTGTGAGATGGAAGAGGGTGGGGCGTGGCTTAGGCGATGGAGCAACAGCACTTCCTATATTACACTGAGCTGTCTGCTGTGAGATGAAAGAGGGTGGGAGTGTAGCTGAGGCGATGGAGCAACAGCACTTCCTATATTACACTGAGCTGTCTGCTGTGAGATAGAAGAGAATGGGTGTGTAGCTGAGGTGATGGAGCAACAGCACTTCCTATATTACCCTGATCTGTCTGCTATGAGATGGAAGAGGGTGGGGTGGGGGGATGGCTGAGGTGATGGAGCAACAGCACTTCCTATATTACACTGATTTGTCTGCTGTGAGATAGAAGAGAAAGGGGTGTGGCTGAAGTGATGGAACAACAGCACTTCCTATATTACACTGAGCAGTCTGCTGTGAGATAGAAGAGAATGGGTGTGTAGCTGAGGTGATGGAGCAACAGCACTTCCTATATTACCCTGATCTGTCTGCTATGAGATGGAAGAGGGTGGGGGGCTGAGGCAGTGGAGCAACAGCACTTCCTATATTACATTGATTTGTCTGCTGTGAGATAGAAGAGAAAGGGGGTGTGGCTGAAGTGATGGAGCAACAGCACTTCCTATATTACAGTGAGCTGTCTGCTGTGAGATGGGAGGAGAGGAGACATAGGAAGAGAGAGAGAGAGTAAGTTGGTCATCTGAATCTTATCCAGATGAATTTTTGAGATAAAAGACCAAGGGAGATGTTGCGTGAACTATTATTATTATAAGTTTGGAGTGTGGGAGAAAATCCATGCAAACACAGGACACAAACAGTAAAAACTCAAACTCCCCTTAAGTGTCACCCTTAACCAGATTTTCACCCCAGACCCCTGCCTGTTCTAAAATAAAATGTTGCTATCCCTAGAGATTTTTAAATGGGACCATGGAGGATTTTGCTCAACAGGGGGTGGCCAAAAAACCACTGTGCTGAAGAAAGACGGTGAAGTTGGTCTCCCACTATGTATTGAGTGCAACACCCTTTAATTTTTAGTAGTTATACCATGGCGGTCACCTGACTATGGTGGTGGTACAGTCTTTGTTTAATAGCATAGGTATCTATCGTCTGTATTGCAAAGTAGGTATTTAAGGAACATAATTGTTGTAAATGGCTCTTTATGTTTTTTGATTCTTCTGAATTTCAGAAAATTCCTAACCTTCAAGGTCATGTTGCTCATATCTTAATAGAAACAGAAAATCATATGCAATTCATGGCACAGTATTATTTTCTCAATTGGCAGCCGAATAAACTCAACCAAAGGCCCCATATGGGTGCATCTGAGATCACAGCCTTTAAGCAATGAAATAATGTCAGACCTCTCACATTATTCCCTGGGATGAACCACGTTGGGTGTACAGTATTTTTCTGCCCTGGGCCCACATTAGCAGAGCTTGGCGTTGTTCAATGTGATTAAACTCAACGCATCTGATTAACCTGTTCCATGAAGGGCTTCAATGGCTCCAGGGAACACATTGTAAAATGAAGCATGCGGATACAATTTGGCCTCTATTAACTTATCTTCTGCTAGTTCTATTAATTAGCAGTTTTGAATACATCAGAGTCTCAGATGAAGACTGAAGGCACATTGGGTCAAACAAAAATATGGTTTAAATAGTTTTTCCACATTTCTTTAACATTACTTCAATGTTGTATTAGTAACATCCTATGAAATGCACAATTATTAAAAATGAATTGGGTTTCTCAAGAAGGCTATGTTCCTCCATACTTGGTACTGGGATGCTATTGCGGCTCAGCCCCACCAACTGCAATGGAGTTAAAGTATAATACTAGACACAACACCTGAACAGGTATGACACTGTTTTGTGGAAAACAATATATGATTTTGGATTGGTGGACAACCTATTTAAGGATGAAAAATTAACAAACCTTAATTTAATTCATGCAGGCTAAACTGAGATGTATTCTTGAGTCTAAATAATCCATGGTCAACTCTTTTAAGCCTCACCAGATGGTTGCTGCAAGAATTTCATTACAGTCTCAAGGTGGTGGAAGCTGAACAACATGGTCCATAGCCAGCAGACTCAAAAATCTTATCAGCAAATAAGTTTACAACTAATAGATAATGAAAGCAGTAACCTCAGAAAAACCAACCTGGAGATTACTGGTAAGTCAAAGTCTAAAATGAAGATGGATCCGATACAGTAGCATAGGCATTCAGGCACAAAATCTAAATGCTAGGCAATAATCAGAGACCAAAATCACAGCAATCATAACAGGTGCCATCAACATTGGAAAGAGGCTTGTTAAGCTCACCTTTGCAACTTGCTAACCATCTAAAGAATGTGGGATTGTCGGAACTCTTTCTCAGTGTTGTTGTTACGGGTAAATTGGATATTCTCAAGGGTGATGAAATATCTATGTAAGATGCTAACTTGCCTTTTTGTATTTCTGTATTGAGAACACACACAGGGCCAAACTAAGTGAAGTTTGCATATATATATATATATATATATATATATATATATATATATATATATATGTATATATATATGTTAAAAGGGTGTCAGTCACACCTTTTCTAAGGTGGCTTTAGATGCCCAAAATTCGCAGGGAGAGAGAGCCGACGATGACACTATAAAGGTGGAGCCAGTTGGTTTGGGGGCATGAACAAATTATATAGTGGTGGAGCACAGTGGTGCTCTGCAGAGCACATTTACTCATATACATATATTTTAAAGTTATACTAAGTGCACCCATTCAAAGTTTTACTAAATGAAGATCAGTGCACCTTGGCATGAGATGGGGAGGTAAGTTGTAATCTGATGGTAGATGTCCTTTAAGCGAGTTACCACAAATGACATCTCCATGAGTAGTCATGTGAATGCTGAAGAGCATAGCTAAAAAGAGTACAAAAAAAAAATACTGGTGTCTCGTAAAATTTTCACTCACTCTGTGTTCGACTTCTCAGCGACCTTTATAATAAAATGTAAGCGTCCAGATAAGACAACCTTAAAAATAGATGTATGCATTGTGTCCAGAGGAAAAATCTCTTCTTCTCAGCACTGTTCAAGTCAGATCTGGGACTGTGAGGGCCTTCAACCTATGTTATTGTGACTGTCCTCCTCACATACTGATTGGTTAACTGGCTTACAGTAACATTTTTATCTAGATATAGATTTGTAATGTGAAGGAATGTTGTACCTGAAAATTAACAGTTTGAAGCTAAAGATTATCTCTCATTTTGGAGCAAGGATTAGAGGTGCTCTTCCTGGCATCCCTGGTGTCTTTTACACTCGCTAATACTCGGCCCTGACATTATTAATGGGTGCTGTCTATTAGACGTCACTATTACTAAGGTAAGTTGAGTTAATAAAGATTTTTTTTAGGAAATATATTTTATCAAGATAAAAACTCACCAACACAAAAACATTTTATAAAAAAAAAAATATCCAGGTCACTGATGTAGTCCACCGAATCAGGCAAAATCTTCTGCTTATGGGCTTGGGGTAGGGGGCCCAGCAGAAAGGTTGCTATGGGGCCCACTCATTCCTAGTTAAACCACTGTTAACATTTGAATGCCAACTCCCTGCTTTGGCAGTGATTTTTAAAAGGTTAACACCCGCGATTGGTGCTAGTACTAGTCATTGTTGTTAGGAGTCCGTTTGCATTTGGCTTGTATTCAGTTACCTGAACCAAATGTATTTTTAAGGTTCGGCCCAACCCCAATCCAATACCATCTCTCATCCCTTGCAAGGACCTTGAAGTGACTTGAAGTAGACACCATCAACACCCAGGTGCCGCTATTGATACTGGCTGATATATGGAATCTGTGTCGGAGTTTGCTTGGAGTAACAATGAACTACCTTCAAATTTAGCTTATAATATAGTTATTTCTATGTATTCAGAACTCTATAATGTGAGTGTGTACAACAGCCATACTTCTGGATTGGTCTACAATCACGATGGTGTCATCTTCTCTTTTGGATATACTACAAGAGAAAGTGATGAGTACCCCTGAGGAAGTCACGAGCATGTGACGTAACGCGTGGGGTTCCTTTCCCACAGCCGGTCCACCCTCTTTCCCCGTCTGCTTTGCCTCGCACCTACTCAGGTTTTGATTACTCCTTTTGCACATCTTTTTGCTTGAGGTAACATCTACACCACATCCCCATTGGTCTTAGAACTGGTTCTTTTATATTTTGCGGCATCAGGGGTTTACTTTCGGGGGGGTGTTTGCCGGGCTGTGGTTTACCCCTGGGTTTGGGACTTCGTGCCCTGACCCATCTGGGGACGATTGTGCTTTTGTTAGCACTCTTTTAGTGTTTTTAGATTGTTTGTCTTTCTCAGTGTTTGTGCTTTTTTGTATTTGATTTTTTGTATTTGACATAATAAAGTACTTTTTTGCCATATTTTTTGTTGCATCACTTTCTCTTGTAGTATATCCATTGTTGTTGGATGCAAACTTTGGCCTACATGATTGTTTTGTATTGCTGTGCCAGCCCGTCTTGTATAAGTGTATGTCATCTTCTCTTTTGTTTTCATGTGAATGATGACAATTTCTGGACACAGCAATGAATAAAAAAAAAAAAAACCCCATGAAATAAATAGTCTCTTCCGAAAAAAAATCCTTGTTGACATCAGTCTACAAGTTTTGGAGTCTGTGAATTGTATTTTGCATTAAGTATTGTATCTTATGTAACTGTACCCATCGGAAACATTTTATTTAAGGAGAAAAAAATAATAATCCTGTAGAGAAACTGCCTTTTCGAGAGATCTGAAGGCATTAAGTAGAGACAATTCCGTATACAAACATGTTTTTGTTTTCAAGATTCGCTGCGCGATGTAAGAAATGTGACTTAAGAGACAATCCACGCTCTCTGATCTGTCAGGATTTGAGGTCAGGTAGCTCCATGGTGCACTGAATCCTCGCTGACGTTGAAATGACTTTGTTTTATCCTCCGGGTCTTAGACAGACGGTAGGAAATGGATTTGCTGGAGATTTCTCTGTATGTTTGCCTCTCTATCCTGTCAGGATAACTCGACGAGATTCTGCTAAAGAGATATTTGTCCATTGTTAAAGAGATCTTGGTTTTCGGGGCTTTTCGGCACTGGGTAGAAATATATGGGCTCGTTTATACTTTGCCGCATGCGGTGGATGAGCTTTGGGCGGTGGAAGGTGGAGAATTGATTGCTCTCACTTTCTGTTCTGCTTTCTGCCCTGAGCGGGGGAACGAGCGAGAAGTGTTAACCATTTCTCGATTCCGCTGACCGAGGTAGATTTATTTTATAGGAATTGTAGAAGCTTCACAAATTATATATGAAAAGGCGCAGAGTTAATAAATTATGCTTCAAAGGTTTGCTTTTTATTTCTAATGTTTTCCATGTGGATAAGCTGCAGTTTAATAGTAGATAGATACCAGCTCACCTCTCATTCAGTCATGTTGATTGAGGCACGGACCACCCCTCCGCAAGGGTATAACACGCTTGAAGTAATAAATCCACGCTCCTGCCAAGCTCCAAACAGTACCATCCCAGTCCATAGGCACGCTTGCCCCTTTAAAAAAAAATTAAAAATAGCCCTTGTAGTCATGGAAACACTGAAAATCCAAAATACATACTGCAACCAAAGGGCAGTATGGGCAACGTAGGTAAGTATCCATAAAAGCTCAATGCGTTCCTCACTGATCACTGAGTAAGACCACCCACTGGACTCTAATTTCCCAGAATGAATGAGCCTAGAATTTTAAAACAATTTAAATTTAAAAAAAAAATCAATAATAATGTTCTCAGTTCTCCATGGAATATAACTTGCTGCGTGCAGAAACTACTTCCACCCTGCTCAGCAACTCTTGGTTTGTAACCTGCTACCTGCAGATAGGAAACTATGTACAATCTACTCAGTTGCTGCTCTATAGTATACTTCCTTGGATGTATTTGCCGTTAAAGTTAAACTTGCTCTCTGCAGATAGGACACTATGTACAATCTGCTCTGCTCCTCCTGTTCTATAACATACTGCCTGCAGATAGGACACTATGGGGCACATTTACTTACCTGGTCCTGTCGTGATCCCACGGTGCGTTGTCCGATGAGGATTTGGGTCTGTCGCGATTCACTAAGCTTGTGCGCCCGTGTACCTGCCTCTGTCACTTCCACGCTGAAGTCCGCCGGAGTTCACCTTCTTCTTCCCGGTGCTTGTAAGTGCGTGTCTTGCGACACAATTTGAATTTTAAATCCCACGCTTAGTCCGAATCTGTCGGGTTGTCTGACGGCCATGCCCCCGATCTGTATTGCATGAAAGTTGGCGCGATTGCGCCAAAATCCAATTGTGTGCGCCGAAAAACCCAGTTAAATGTGGCACAAATCGGAATCGGACCGATGAAAATGTGGTCCGCGGACCCCTAGTAAATGAGCCCCTATGTATTAATTGCTCGGCTCCTTCTGCTCTTTAACATGCTGCCTACAAAAAGGGCGCTGTGTTCAGTCTGTTCAGCTTTCCCTGCTCTATAACATGCTGCCTGTAGATAATTATGTATGCACAATCTGTACATACAGCTTGGACTGCATGTTAATGGTAGCAGATTCCCTTCTTGGTATCTTTTTAATTTCTGTGTTTGCATAAAATTTTCTACTTACCGTATTTTCCGGGTCATTAGGCGCACCGGAATATAAGGCGCAATAGTCCGATGCGCCTTATATATGTAATAATTCCATATATAAGGCGCATCGGACTATAAGGCGCAGGGTCCGGGGGCGTGGCGGAGGTCCGGGGGCGGAGCGGAGACCCGATGGGACGCGACGCGACGCGGAGAAGAGACGCGGAACGCGGGGAAGGTGAGCGGGGAAGGTGAGGGGGAGGTGGAGAATAGCATACTTACATAGATCCCCGCTACCGGAGACAGCAGATCTCCAGCGGGAACTGCAGACCACGCGGCAGAAGTTGTTCGTGCCGCGTGGTCTGCAGTTCCCGCTGGAGATCTGCTGTCTCCGGTAGCGGGGACCTATGTTAGTAGGGTCCGCTGCCTCATATAGGGCGCACCGGACTATAAGGCGCACTTTGGATTTCCAAGGAAATCGAAGGCTTTGAAGTGCGCCTTATAGTCCGGAAAATACGGTACTTTTTCTTGTAGTTTTATTATATTTACTGTATGTAAATCAGTGCATCTGACCTTCACCAGGTGACACATAAGACATTGTCAATAACTATCCTGGAAATATTATAGCTTTATAGTCCAGCATAGTTATTGCTCTTCCTTGAGTGTACAGTAAATTGGGATTTATTTACTTTGCAGTTTCCAAACATCAGTGTAAATAGATTTATTGTTAGGGTTTGTGAGTATGAAATCTATCTCCAAAATTAATGTTTCCTAACATCAGGGCTCAGTTTAGTCATATCACCCAATTTCTTTAAAAAGTAAAACCTATACCTTACCTTTACTTTTACCCGAATGTGTTACCCGAATATTTCCGATTTGCGCCGATTTCCCCTGAATTGCCCCGGGATTTTGGTGCACGCGATCGGATTGTGGCGCATCGGCGCTGGCATGCACGCGACGGAAATCGGGGGGCATGGCCGAACGAAAACCCAACAGATTTGGAAAAACCGCCACATTTAAAAAAAAAAAAGCCCACCCCCGATTTCTGTCGCATGAAAGCCAGCGCAGCCACGCTAAAATCAGATCACGTGTGACACAATCCCCTGTTAAATACCTGTCACAACTGCTCAAAACCCGAAAATGTTGGAAAGTCGGATGAAAGTGCATCCGCGGACCCTTAGTAAATAAGCCCCAATTGTGTCACAATATCATCAATAGATAAAAGTTGCCACTATTATGAAAAAGATACAAGACAACTTTTTTTAACCTTCTCTGAAAAACTGTCCGTTGTACATTTGAAGAAAAAGATCTGGGACGCTGAGATAATGAATCAATCTCCAGGTTCTTACTTACATTTTCATCATAAGCCAACTAACCACTTCAGGGTGACCTTGTTTTAGTGGGGCCATATGCTAATAGATGCAGCATCACATAGGGGCTCATTTATTAAGGGTCCGAACGCCGCACTTTCGTCAACAGAAATCGGGGGGCGTGGCCGTCGGACAACCCAACGGATTCGGAAAAACCAGGGAATTTAAAAAACGATTTGTGTCGCAAGATCACACACTTACGTGCACCAGGAAGAAGAAGGTGAATTCCAGCGGACCTACGCGCAGCAGCGACACCTGCTGGATATCGGGCGGACGACCTTAGTGAATCCCGGACCCGAATCCTCATCGTACAACACGCTGGAGGATCGCAACTGGACCGGGTAAGTAAATGTGCCCCATAGTGTCCACAGCACCAGAACCCCACAAGCAATGTGCCACAATAACAGGAGATACCATGCAGCACCGCACTGTGTGAACAGGTCTCTTCCATATGCTCTTAGAAGTTAAGAACATTGCGATGACATTTGACATGAGTCACTTTGTTCAGGTTTATGCACTTTTCACCCTATGCATCATTGATAACACATATAGCTAATATCGCATTTGACTATACATACCTTGGGAGACTCAAGAAGACTCCCTCTAGGGTTCCAATTCCTTATCCCTTTCTTTGGGTAAAAGGATATGTGGGAAATCCCATTAAAGGGAACCTGTCATCAGGAGCCCTTTTGCTGGTTCCCCCAGGCAGCCTCACCGCACACATGTGGGAGTCATTTACTAAGGGCCCGATTCGCGGTTTTCCCGACGTGTTATCCGAATATTTCCAATTTGCAGCGATTTTCGCTGAATTGCCTCACATCACATCGGCGCAGGGTTGCACGCGATGAAAATCGGGGGGCGTGGCTGTAAAAAACCCCAACGGATTCGGAAAAACCACCGCATTTTTTAAAAAAAAGTGTCGCTTGACACACGCTTACCTGCACTCGGCCCAGCTTGGTGAACTTCAGTGCAATCCGATGAACTTCAGTGGACATCGGGGGAACTGCCTTAGTGAATCCCGGCCAGACCCGAATCCTCCGCAGAGAAGGCGCCGCTGGATTGCAAATGGACCGGGTAAGTAAATCTGCCCCATGGTGTCCCTGTCTCCCCAACAAGATCGTCCAGATATGACCGAAATATTGTAAATTAATGTGATCTGTATAAATTGTATCTCATTTGATCTTACACCACGGTGAAGGCCATGCTATGTGAAAAATTCACTTAAATAAAAATCACAAAATTTATCTTTGGTGTATGCCATGTTCTGTATATGGACTTATCTTTTAAGCTATGTCTGCAAAATGACTGCCATCTTGAAAGCCGCCGCATTTAATCAGGGCAAGCCTTTCCAATGTTAAGGTAGTCATGTAGCACATCAATAACTCTACCAAACCAGTTCCCTACGCTGTACTGAAAAGACCCAATCAGGTCGAAACATCACTGTCTACATTTGGGAGTCTGTTCCTTCTGGAATAGATATACTGGTTTGGTTTTATTTCTGCATCATGTCATAAGGCTTCCTGAAAGTCATGCTTGATATCAAGAGAGCTGGCTTAGAAGGTTCCATCCTGGAAAACTTATTTGCATATTTTCCCATCAATAACAAATTTATTTACGTTTATTTACATTATTTCATCAACAACTGGTCTACGAGCTTGCCATCCATGTCTGTCTGCTACTCCTCAACCCCAAGTCCCGCACATGAGGCTCCACACAGACCTCTGGTAGTGACTGCAGCTTGCCGAGCCATCCATATGTTCCTCTTCTGCAATGAACGGGAAAAAGAGATTTGCTGGAATGCAGAATGTGATGCCTGAGATGCCTGAGAAAGAGATGTTATTTAGCCTAATAGCCGAGGACAGAATTAACATTTCCTGTGCTGGAAGGAAGCTGCAAGCAATGTGTTTGGCATGTGAGGTTTATCCAGAGCAGATTTTGTATGTTTTATTTCAAATGGATTTGTAATGCTACTTAGTCTAAGCCTGTCTTTTAGTCTAGGTTGTGTGCTGCATGACAGCACACAACCGACACCAAGCAAATCAATGCGGTTGCCTCCAGTCAAGCAAATTCAAAATATTTTGGGCGGTATGGTTGACTACGGGCCCCTGAAAGTTCTTGGGACCCACGCAGTCACTTACACTGACTATATTATAATCCGCAATTTCCTGTGACCTCCCTAGAACTTTCTCCTGAAAACTGGAAGTGCTACAGCAACATGGGAAACAAAGCAAGTTAAAGGGAGCCTGTCACTAGGCACCTTATTTTCACTAAAGACAGGTTGCAAAAGCCCATTACAGATGCAATGCAAATATGTCTTTCTGCTTTCTCTAAGCATTTGCATTACAATATAATTGTGTGTTATAACTTATCTTGCACCCTGAGAAAATTCTATGTGTAGTCCCAAGGATTGGGCTTTGGTTAGGATGCATTTCAAAAATCAACCTGTGACTTGTCTGTGCTGCTCACTCCTCCGGTCTTAGCCCCCACTTTTGTGCTCCTGTACAGGCCACTCAATGATGTCAGCAGGCTGTGATCTCTGTGTCTGTAAAGGAGCACAAAGGTGGGGGCTGAGAACTGAGGAGTTTGCAGCACAGACAAGTCACGTGTTATTTTTTTGACGTGCAGCTAAATGAAAGCCCTCTTAATTGTCATCAAGTTCAACCTTTACCATAAATAGGATAAAATATGCCTCTGTATTGCTAATATGGTGATACACACAAGGGAAAGATGTAAAGTTTAAATAGAATATTGTAGAATAAATTTTACATACCACACTTTTCCTAATATTACATTTATGCCTGCGAGCACATGTACTTAGTGAATCTTTTTAGTATAACATTTGTAATGCAATATCTTTTTGAAATACATTGTGCGTGACTGCACAGTTATATGTTCAATGTTTTAGCGATGTGCGTTATGCATAAATGATGCTCTTATTTACATTTGCTTTTGACATTTTCATTTGATCTTGAAAAAACCCTCTGAAATACACATTTAATGCATTCAATTTGTGGAAAAAACTGGAACGCACAAATTAGAGACACATTTGTATTCATGTTCATATTTATTTTCTAATTTTCAGCTACAAATAAAAACATTTTCAATTCTCTCAGAATCCGTGGAATTTGTTTTAACATCGTGAACCACCAGAGGGGCAAAGGTCAGAGATCTGCGGATGGGGAGATACAATGAACATACACTGAAGAAAATATACCATGACAAGTGTGAATGAAAGCAACCAATAACTTGGGTTGAACAATTGTTGGCAGTGATTCCTCTGTAAGTTGAAGTTGACCATATTCTAGGCAGCGGTTAACTCATACAAGTCACCCCCATCTCAGGTCTCTTTCTGTTAGTCATTGAGTTATATGTCTACAGAGTAGCAGTTACAATGGGAACATTTACTTACCCGGTCCTGTTGCAATCCCACGGTGCGTTGTCTTGTCCAACGAGGACTCGGGTCCGGTGCGATTCACTAACCTTGTGCATCCGAGTTCCTGCATTCGTCGCTTCGGCCCGAGACCCGCCAGAGTTCAACTGCTTCTTCCTGGTGCATGTGAGTGCTTGATCTCTCAACACAAATCCTTTTTTAAATTCCGTGGTTTTTCTGAATCCCCCGATTTCTGTCGCATGCAAGCCAGCCCAGATGCGCCACAATCCGATTGCGTGTGCCAAAAACCCAGGGCAATTTGGCACAAAACGGTAATATATCTGGGAAACCCGACGAAAGTGCGGCATTCGGACCCTTATTAAATGAGCCCCATTGTGTTCCAACTGATAAATTATACCCTATGGGGGTCATTTACTAAGGGCTCGATTCGCGTTTTCCCGAAGTGTTACCCGAATATTTCCGATTTGCGCCGATTGTACCTGAATTGCCCCGGGATTGCGGCGCACGCGATCGGATTGTGGCGCATCGGCGCCGGCATGCGCGAGACGGAAATCGGGGGGCGTGGCCGAACGAAAACCCGACGTATTCGGAAAAACCGCCGCATTTAAAAACCGAAAAAGTGTCGCTTGGGGAGGCTTACCTTCACCTGGTCCGGGGTGGTGCATTCCGGCGCGATGAGAGGACTTTCAGCGCAGCAGCGCCACCTGGTGGACGGCGGAGGAACTACCTTCTTAAATCCCGGCCAGACCCGAATCCAGAGCAGAGAACGCGCCGCTGGATCGCGAATGGGCCGGGTAAGTAAATTTGCCCCTATGTGTCTGTTTCAGGTTCCTGTTTCTGTGATGCCTTGACTGCTGATCCAGACATTTAGCTACATCTATGGCTCTCATCTGTTACCTTGGTATTGCTGCCATCTGACCTACAGCCCAAACTGTTCCTAAAATTGACTTTGCATAGTCAAGCACTAAAGAGGACCTCCAGCAACATACAAGGTAGTCCCTAGCCACAGGATAGGCACTTGTTGATTGTAGGGGTCTCAGTGATGGAAACCACATGGATCACGAGAATGGGTCCATTGTAACCCCATTGTACTCCTAGATGAAGAGAGCAGCCCATTATGCATGTGCCAGATGCTCTATTCATCGCTGACAGATTGCCGAGTATGTTCTCATGATCCATGGGGAACCCATCCCTGAGATTCCCACTGATCAGCAGGTTAGCGCCTATCCTGCGGCTAGGTGCTACCTTGTATGTCACTGGAGGTCCCCTTTAGTGCTTGAGTACTCAAAGTCATCTTGGACAATTGAATGCATCCAACTTTGTAGGAACAGTTTGGTGCTGACAGAGATTGCCGAGTACGTTCTCGTGAACCATTGGGAACCCATCACTGAGACTCCCACCAATCAGCAGGTTAGCCCCTATCCTGTGGATAGGAACTAACTTGTATATCACTGGAGAACCCCTTTAAGATCTTCTTTTTATTGGGCCAGAGGTCAGACCTTGAAATGCAACCCTAAAACATAGGGGCAGATTTACTTACCTGGTCCATTTGCAATCCAGTGGCACGTTCTGTGTGGAGGATTCGGGTCTTCCGGCGATTCACTAAGGTAGTTCCCCCCGATGTCCACTAGCTGTCGCTGCTCCGCTAAATTCCGTCCGGGTGCACTGAAGTTCACCAGGCCGGGTGAAGGTAAGCGCGTGTCAAGCGACACTTTTTTTTTTAATGCGGCGGTTTTTCAGAATCCGTAGGGTTTTCGTATGGCCACGCCCCGATATCCGTCGTGTGCACGCCGGTGCCGATGCGCCACAATCCGATCGCGTGCGACATAAACCCGGGGCAATTCTGGGAAAATCGGTGCAAAACGGAAAAATTCAGGGAACCCGCCGGAAAAACGCGATTCTGGCCCTTAGTAAACGACCCCCATTATCTCATTTTCACTCATTTTAGTAGTCTTCTAAACATTTACTTGGATTTTATAAAACTCAAACTCATTCATGAGTGATACCTTTCCAATGAACACATTTGCCCTGCTCCAAGGACCAGTTGTGGCATTGTGACTGGCATACAGACTTGTTTGAACTATATTTCCTCAAGAAATCTGCTCAATAAGGTACTTAATGACCCTGCTCTGATCTGCCATTTTGTGACTGAATCGATGGGGTCCCATGTTCTTCCATTTTACTATAATACCAATGAAAGTTACTTATGTAGTATCTAGTAAGGAAGAAATGGCATAAAACTAAATTGAAATTAGTTTTAGAGTTCAGGAAGCTCTTAGCATTGGGTTAGGAAATGCATTCTTTTATATATAGTAATGTAGACTTTCCTTTGGCTCTCATTGTGGAGAACAAAGGCCAATTACAGCATGGAATTGCCCCCCATTGTTTCTGTATTGACACATTGTACTTTTTCTAACAGATCCTCTTTAAATTGCATGCCTGGACCAATTATTGAATAAGCTTTTCTCATGTCAGGGACATTTTCGCACCTCTGTGCATTAATAGGAATGTGTTGCTCCCTCGGAAAATTACTGCGAGAAATTTGACACAATTGCATGTGAAATAAATTCCCCTTAGGGAATGGCTAACAATGGTGGCAGAGGTGGACGTCTAGCAAACGCTATTACAGTGCAACAAATGTACACCTCCATAAATTTAATTCTCCCAAAATTCATTTTTTTATACATTTTTTTTGGTAAATAAACCCTCCTCACCTCTCGTATGATGTGATAATAACAAAAGTGCAGGTGGAGAGAAATAGTGTTTGCTCATTTAGGAATACAGTTCAGATTCTGCATTGTCTTGGCCATAAAGAAGTATATTAAAGTTAGAAATCATAGAGAAAGAATTTTCGTTTTGTATAAAACAAATCTTTTAGGATTTGAGGGAGCCTGTCACCACATATATCACAAATACAGTTAGTGACCTGTTCCCATAGAGCCCTATTACCAGATGCCAGCCTTCTTTTAGCTAAAAATTCTTTCCTTCACATCCCTATAACAATCAACTTCTGTTACCTGGCATACAGCTGTAAGTCAAAAGGAGTATGGCCCCCTTTGATGAGTCCTCCCATGTCTTTTTAACCATTCAGCACTTCATGTCTTGGGTGATGACGTTTAAGGTCCTTTAATCCCTAACATTTAAAAAATCTACACCAAGTATGTATCTGATCACATGAAATCACTGCATTTCCTGTGATCAGATGTATGTAGTTACTAATGTATGATTCAGGGCATAGACTAAAAATGTTTTTTGTAAGATTCAATTTAGGTCTGAATCTATTCAATCCAAACCGATCTTGCTTCAATTGTCCTGGTTCCCTCTCTAGTCTTAGTCTATAAACATACATTTTTTGCAAAAAGAAAGTTCTATCTTGTTTTGCCTCTGCTGCTTTCAGTGCCTATGTGGTGATGCAATAAAGCTGGCGATGTTCATGTGCCGTACCTATGGCACATTCACAATAAAATCAGCTGTACTACACTGGTTTCATTGAATTACCCACAGGCCCTGGGAACTCCAGACAAGGGTATAGTTATGCTTTTTTTTTTTTATATTGTCACAGAGGAAAAAAATAAAGGGCGGTTTGGAACCCTAAACCATTGGTCCATAAGGACCTGAAGATGTGGTTTATTGCCCCAACCCCCCCCCCCCCAACAGGTTCTCTTTATGTAAAAAATGTAAGCACACTTAGTCCTATTTCCTGTATACTGCCTATGTAATAAACTTATTAACATAACAAATTGTTCATCATCTCTAGAACAAGAATAAATCTGCAGCCATGCTTTATTTATATTACTTGTAGTTTTCATTGACTGTTACATTTACAAGGGTCTATCTACCTGTACATTGAATATTCACTGAATTTACTATGTATTCGCCTGATCAATTTTACACATGACATTATACAAAACACTGACTAATTTATCACCGTTCTGTTCCCATAGGAGAAGCGATGTTGATTTAGGAATCTCTCGGAGTACAAGCAGTACATCACCCCAGTCCATGTCTTGCCCTGGTTCTAGTAGACAGTTGAGTGATTTAGATGGAAAGAATGAAGAGGATTGATCTTATCATTTTCTGCCAACATTATACCCACCAAAGACAAGACCATCAACACACTCCGAGAACAGAGACGAGCAACACATTCCCTAATGGATGGGAATGTAAATCTTTCTAGCAATGGTTCTTCCATAAAACATCCCTCTTGTTCCTCTGTAATGAGCTAGTTATATTTCCTAAAGCAGCTGAGAATCCTTCATCCTCCTTCCTCCAGGGGGATTTTATATGCCATCCATTATGTGTCCAGTGAAGAAAATTGAATTACCATGGGAATCTACTAGTCTTTCTCAGATATTTAAGTCTTCTGCACCACTGACTATCTAATTTGTAAAAACATGGGTTGATAATAAAGTAAGAGGTATTTATGGAGCTATATGAGTTATACCTGTATATTAAATATCTGTAGTTTTGCAAAACTAGTCTTGAATAATATCTATAATAATGACTGTTGTTGAAATTTAACAAATTTGTTTGTAACACAAAAACTAGCGCTGTTGGCTCGATTCTATGCCCCTCCTCTTCCTCTCTATTTCAGGAAAACCTGTCTCTCTGATGAAGAGGAAGGGGAGGAGCATACAGTCCAGTCAGTGCTTCCACAATTTTATTTATGGTACATACTGTCGTGACAACTGGAGAATCTATGGCATCCTCTAGAGGGATTACCAGTGGCTCCTGTGAAGTAAGATGGATTTCATTTGTTGTTGTAGTGGTTATTATTTACATTTAGCACTACTACGGATGTGTCTAGGGTGTCTCTAAAGCGCAGACTAAGCAGTTGTTAGGTAAACACAGTTGCCTCCAGGGGGTTAAATGAGAATTTATTATTTGGTTGCTTCATGTGATCCTATTGTCTTGGCTATGCAACGTGTCGATATCAAACTGTTCAGGATATCAGGTACAGCCCAGGAGATCACTGTAGATCACTGTATGAGAATTTGTTTTCTATCTTTACACATTATAAGGCTGTATGGTAACACTATGAGGATGACACTGTATCCTCGTTGACATGCCCCCTGTTGCCCTAATCACTTAACCTGGAGATCGGTTGGAACTAGAGATGAGCGAGCACTAAAATGCTCGGGTACTCGTTATTCGAGACGAACTTTTCCCGATGCTCGAGTGCTCGTCTCGAATAACGAGCCCCATTGAAGTCAATGGGAGACTCGAGCATTTTTCAAGGGGACCAAGGCTCTGCACAGGGAAGCTTGGCCAAACACCTGGGAACCTCAGAAAAGGATGGAAACACCACGGAAATGGACAGGAAACAGCAGGGGCAGCATGCATGGATGCCTCTGAGGCTGCTTAATCGCACCATTATGCCAAAATTATGGGCAACAGCATGGCCATGACAGAGTGACAGAATGAAGCTAGATAGCATGTAAAACATCCAATAATTGACCCTGACACTATAGGGGACGGCATGCAGAGGCAGCGGCAGCAGCGGCAGGCTAGAGAGTGGCATGGCGACATACTCTAAATGGACTCAGGCTTCAAACCAATGGGTGGCAGAGAGGAACCAAAGGAGGTGAGCAAGAAGCGCTCAAATAATATCGGTACATGATAAAAGTTTGCCAGTATATTTTGTGGATTACACAGCAGGGTGGCGACAAAGTTAACATGGAAGCCATGAAAACAACCCAAAATTCTGCCTGACACAGCTCGTTTGATAAGGGGACCATGTATGGAGGCAGTGAACTAGTAGTAGATTAAAGGTGCTGCAGTTAAAACTATGTTAGTTGGATCTTGGCATGGAGCTGGCGCTCCGCTGCCAGGCGAGCTTTCGCCAATCCAAGCCCCTGTCTCTAGGCTACTCCCCAAACAGCACTTCTAAGAACCTTTTGTATAAGATCAAGTGTAGTAGCGTTCTTATAAGTTTGGGATATGGCGGGTTAGGGGAATGTAAACAGATGCGCAAGAAGCGCATGATGCGCATGGAGCTGGCGCTCCGCTGCCAGGTGAGCTTTCGCCAATCCAAGCCCCTGTCTCTAGGCTACTCCCCAAACAGCACTTCTAAGAACCTTTTGTATAAGATCAAGTGTAGTAGCGTTCTTATAAGTTTAGGATATGGCGGGTGAGGGGAATGTAAACAGATGCGCAAGAAGCGCTGAAATAATATCGGTAAATGATAAAAGTTTGCAAGTATATTTTGTGGATTACACAGCAGGGTGGCGACAAAGTTAACAAGTTTGATGTGGAATGCCCTGTAATAGCTCTTGGGCGGTGTGCCTTTTATCGCCTAGGCTCAGCAGTTTGAGCACCGCCTGCTGTCGCTTAGCGACGGCACTGCTGCTGTGCCTAGAGCTACCGACTGATGGCGCCATGGCCACGGATGGTAATTCGGAGGAGGAGGAGGTGGAGGAGGGGTGGGAGGAGGAGGAGGTATACTAGACCTTTGAGACCTGGACCGAGGTAGGCCCCGCAATTCTCTGCATCGGCAGTATATGACCAGCCCCAGGGTCAGACTCGGTCCCAGCCTGCACCAAGTTAAGTGTAGTAGCGTTCTTATAAGTTTGGGATATGGCGGGTGAGGGGAATGTAAACAGATGCGCAAGAAGCGCATGATGCGCATGGAGCTGGCGCTCCGCTGCCAGGCGAGCTTTCGCCAATCCAAGCCCCTGTCTCTAGGCTACTCCCCAAACAGCACTTCTAAGAACCTTTTGTATAAGATCAAGTGTAGTAGCGTTCTTATAAGTTTGGGATATGGCGGGTTAGGGGAATGTAAACAGATGCGCAAGAAGCGCATGATGCGCATGGAGCTGGCGCTCCGCTGCCAGGTGAGCTTTCGCCAATCCAAGCCCCTGTCTCTAGGCTACTCCCCAAACAGCACTTCTAAGAACCTTTTGTATAAGATCAAGTGTAGTAGCGTTCTTATAAGTTTAGGATATGGCGGGTGAGGGGAATGTAAACAGATGCGCAAGAAGCGCTGAAATAATATTGGTAAATGATAAAAGTTTGCCAGTATATTTTGTGGATAACACAGCAGGGTGGCGACAAAGTTAACAACTTTGATGTGGAATCCATGAAAACAACCCAAATTTCTGCCTGACACACCTCGTTTGATAAGGGGACGATGTATGGAGGCAGCTATATGGACGACTTTTGGAGGTAGCAATGGAGACAACGTGTGGAGGCTGCTATGGAGACAATTTAATTTGGATAGTGCCTGTATGTGGCAGTCCAAAAAAGTTTTCAAACCAGAGGAGCGGGTAGGTGGCCCTCCAGAAAAATGAAATAGATTGAGTGCCTGTATGTGGCAGTCCAAAAAAGTTTTCAAACCAGAGGAGCAGGTAGGTGGCCCTCCAGTAAAATGGAATAGATTGAGTGCCTATATGTGGCAGACGGCAGTCCAAAAAAGTTTTCAAACCAGAGGAGCGGGTAGGTGGCCCTCCAGAAAAATTTAATAGATTGAGTGCCTGTATGTGGCAGTCCAAAAAACTTTTCAAACCAGAGGAGCAGGTAGGTGGCCCTCCAGTAAAATGGAATAGATTGAGTGCCTGTATGTGGCAGTCCAAAAAAGTTTTCAAACCAGAGGAGCAGGTAGGTGGCCCTCCAGAAAAATTGAATAGATTGAGTGCCTGTATGTGGCACTCCCAAAAATTGTTTAAAACAGAGGACCGGGTAGGTGGCCCTCCAGAAAAATTAAATGCATAAAGTACTATAGCTAGAGCCAGTGGGCCCTGTCAAAAAATAGCCAGTTTCCTCTGCTTTACTGTACAAAGAGGAGGAGAAGGAGGAAAATGAGGAGGAGGAGGAGTGGATAAATTATTCAGGTTGAGCTTCCTTCACCTGGTGGAGATTGGAAATTATGAGAAATCCAGGCTTTATTCATCTTAATAAGCGTCAGCCTGTCAGCGCTGTCAGTCGACAGGCGTGTACGCTTATCGGTGATGATGCCACCAGCTGCACTGAAAACCCGCTCGGACAAGACGCTAGCGGCAGGGCAGGCAAGAACCTCCAAGGCGTACAGCGCCAGTTCGTGCCACATGTCCAGCTTTGAAACCCAGTAGTTGTAGGGAGCTGTGTGATCATTTAGGACGATGGTATGGTCAGCTACGTACTCCCTCACCATCTTTCTGTAAAGATCAGCCCTACTCTGCCGAGACTGGGGACAGGTGACAGTGTCTTGCTGGGGTGACATAAAGCTGGCAAAAGCCTTGTAAATAGAGATGAGCGAACATGCTCGTCCGAGCTTGATGCTCGTTCGAGCATTAGCGTACTCGAAACTGCTCGTTGCTCGGACGAATACTTCGCCCGCTCGAGAAAATGGCAGCTCCCGCCGTTTTGCTTTTTGGCGGCCAGAAACAGAGCCAATCACAAGCCAGGAGACTCTGCACTCCACCCAGCATGACGTGGTACCCTTACACGTCGATAGCAGTGGTTGGCTGGCCAGATCAGGTGACCCTGGGATAGACTAGCCGCTGCCCGCGCTGCTCGGATCATTCTGTGTCTGGATGCCGCTAGGGAGAGAGCTGCTGCTGGTCAGGGAAAGCGTTAGGGTGTTCTATTAGCTTACTGTTAGGCAGGAGTGATTCTCCAAGAACCCAACAGCCCTTCTTAGGGCTACAATAACGTTCTACTTTTTTTTTTTTTTATTTGCATCTAGTACCATTTTGTGAGGAATTAGCAGGGGGACTTGCTACCGTTGTGTTTAGCTCTTAGTGGCACACATATCCACCTCAAACACCAAAGTGGGAAAATTTAGTAGGGGTTGGATTTCAATTAGGCACAGTCTGCCATTTTTCCTTTTTTATTTTACGTTTATTTTGTTTAATAACTCAGCGTCATCTCATCTGGCATAGTAGTGTGCTTTCATACTTGGCTAGAAAATAGCCATAGGAGAATCCAAACGGCTTACGCCTGCAGTAGCGTTATATATTTGATTTCTGGTTGATCTGCTGGTGGCTGTACTTGCTGCAGTGCATCTACTAGCCAATTGTCAGCAATTTGTAGTGAGACTTGCGACCGCTGTGTTTTGCGCTTAGTGACGCACATATCCATTGCAAAGACCGAAGTGGGAAAATTTAGTAGGGGTTGGATTTCAATTAGGCACAGTCTGCCATTTGTCCTTTTTTATTTTACGTTTATTTTGTTTAATAACTCAGCGTCATCTCATCTGGCATAGTAGTGTGCTTTCATACTTGGCTAGAAAATAGCCATAGGAGAATCCAAACGGCTTACGCCTACAGTAGCGTTATATATTTGATTTCTGGTTGATCTGCTGGTGGCTGTACTTGCTGCAGTGCATCTACTAGCCAATTGTCAGCAATTTGTAGTGAGACTTGCGACCGCTGTGTTTTGCGCTTAGTGACGCACATATCCATTGCAAAGACCGAAGTGGGAAAATTTAGTAGGGGTTGGATTTCAATTAGGCACAGTCTGCCATTTGTCCTTTTTTATTTTACGTTTATTTTGTTTAATAACTCAGCGTCATCTCATCTGGCATAGTAGTGTGCTTTCATACTTGGCTAGAAAATAGCCATAGGAGAATCCAAACGGCTTACGCCTACAGTAGCGTTATATATTTGATTTCTGGTTGATCTGCTGGTGGCTGTACTTGCTGCAGTGCATCTACTAGCCAATTGTCAGCAATTTGTAGTGAGACTTGCGACCGCTGTGTTTTGCGCTTAGTGACGCTCATATCCATTGCAAAGACCGAAGTGGGAAAATTTAGTAGGGGTTGGATTTCAATTAGGCACAGTCTGCCATTTGTCCTTTTTTATTTTACGTTTATTTTGTTTAATAACTCAGCGTCATCTCATCTGGCATAGTAGTGTGCTTTCATACTTGGCTAGAAAATAGCCATAGGAGAATCCAAACGGCTTACGCCTACAGTAGCGTTATATATTTGATTTCTGGTTGATCTGCTGGTGGCTGTACTTGCTGCAGTGCATCTACTAGCCAATTGTCAGCAATTTGTAGTGAGACTTGCGACCGCTGTGTTTTGCGCTTAGTGACGCTCATATCCATTGCAAAGACCGAAGTGGGAAAATTTAGTAGGGGTTGGATTTCAATTAGGCACAGTCTGCCATTTGTCCTTTTTTATTTTACGTTTATTTTGTTTAATAACTCGGTGTCATCTCATCTGGCATAGTAGTGTGCTTTCATACTTGGCTAGAAAATAGCCATAGCAATAGGATAGCATTGTTTGGTTTTAAAAACTCAAAAACACAAAAAAAAAAAAAAAACACAAAAAAAAGTTAAAAAAAATTAAAGCTATAACTCTCATTTTAAAAATGTTTAACCCGATGGCTAGGGGTAGAGGACGAGGGCGGGGACGTGGGCGTCCAACTACTGCAGGGGTCAGAGGCCGTGGTCCTGGGCGGGGTGAGACACCACCTGCTTATGAGGGAGCAGGGGAACGCCGCAGAGCTACACTCCCTAGGTTCATGTCTGAAGTTACTGGGACTCGTGGTAGAGCACTGTTGAGGCCAGAACAGTGCGAACAGGTGATGTCGTGGATTGCTGACAATGCTTCGAGCAATTTGTCCACCAGTCAGTCTTCCACGCAGTCCACCCATGTCACCGAAATCGCCACTCCTCCAGCTCCTGCACCTCAGCCTCCTCCCCCCCAGTCTGCCCCCTCCCAGGAAAATTTGGCATTTGAACCGGCATACTCTGAGGAACTGTTTTCTGGACCCTTCCCACAGTCACAAACCACTTGTCCGGTTGCTGCTGAGCAATTTTCCGATGCCCAGGTTTTCCACCAGTCACAGTCTGTGGGTGATGATGACCTTCTTGACGTAGTGGAAGTGTGTAAAGAGGTGTCCGACGATGAGGAGACACGGTTGTCAGACAGTGGGGAAGTTGTTGTCAGGGCAGGAAGTCCGAGGGGGGAGCAGACTGAGGGATCGGAGGATGATGAGGTGACAGACCCAAGCTGGGTTGAGAGGCCGGGTGAACACAGTGCTTCTGAGACGGAGGAGAGTCCTCGACCAGAACAGGTTGGAAGAGGCAGTGGTGGGGCCAGACGGAGAGGCAGGGCCAGAGCTGGTGCATCAGCGCCAAATGTGTCAACTAGTGAAGCTCCCGTGGCGAGGGCTCTTGAGGCGAGGGCTAGATCTTCAGAAGTCTGGAGGTTCTTTAAGGAAACACCGGATGACCGACGGACTGTGGTGTGCAACATTTGCCAAACCAGGCTCAGCAGGGGTTCCACCACTACTAGCTTAACTACCACCAGTATGCACAGGCATATGAATGCTAAACACCCCACTCAGTGGCAACAAGCCCGTTCACCTCCGGCCGTGCACACCACTGCTCCTTCCCCTGTGTCAGCTGATAGTCAGCCCCCTGCCCAGGACCCTGCCACAAAAACCCCATCGTCGCCTCCACGATCCGCCACAGCATCCACCAGCGTTCAGCTCTCCATACCCCAGACGCTGGAGCGGAAACGCAAATATAGTGCAACCAACCCGCACGCCCAAGCCCTTAATGTGCACATCTCCAGATTGCTTAGCCTGGAGATGCTGCCCTATAGGCTAGTAGAGACCGAGGCCTTTCGCAACCTCATGGCGGCGGCCGCCCCTCGGTATTCGGTCCCCAGCCGCCACTACTTTTCCCGATGTGCCGTCCCAGCCCTGCACCAGCACGTGTCAGACAACATCACCCGTGCCCTGACCAACGCCGTTTCTGACAAGGTCCACCTGACCACAGACACGTGGACGAGTGCTGCCGGGCAGGGCCACTATATATCGCTGACGGCACATTGGGTTAACTTGGTGGAGGCTGGGACCGAGTCTGACCCTGGGGCTGGTCATATACTGCCGACGCCGAGGATTGCGGGGCCTACCTCGGTCCAGGTGTTTCAGGCCTACTATGCCTCCTCCTCCTCCCACCCCTCCTCCACCTCCTCCTCCGAACTACCATCCGTGGGCACGGCGCCATCAGTCGGTAGCTCTAGGCACAGCAGCAGTGCCGTTGCTAAGCGACAGCAGGCGGTGCTCAAACTGCTGAGCCTAGGCGATAAAAGGCACACCGCCCAAGAGCTATTACAGGGCATCACGGCGCAGACTGATCTGTGGCTGGCACCGCTGAACCTGAAGCCAGGCATGGTTGTGTGTGACAACGGCCGTAACCTGGTGGCGGCTCTGCAACTCGGCAGACTGACACATGTGCCATGCCTGGCCCATGTGTTAAATCTGATAGTTCAGCGTTTCCTCAAGACATACCCCAATCTGTCAGATTTGCTCACGAAGGTGCGCCGCATCTGTGCGCATTTCAGGAAGTCCAGCACAGATGCTGCCACTCTCAGGGCAGCGCAGCGCCGCCTCCAACTGCCCGCTCACCGACTGTTGTGCGACGTGCCCACGAGGTGGAATTCAACACTGACCATGTTATCCAGAGTTTACCAGCAGCGCCGAGCCATTGTAGACTGCCAGATGTCAACTTCCACCAGAACTGGTAGTCAGGTCAGTCAGCTTCCTCAAGTCTACAATGAGGAGTGGACGTGGATGTCTGATATCTGTCAGGTGCTGAGTAACTTTGAGGAGTCAACACAGATGGTCAGTGGCGATGCCGCCATCATCAGCCTCACCATCCCGCTGCTTGGCCTGTTGAAAAACTCTCTGATCAGCATGAAGTCGGAAGCTTTGCGCTCGTCACAAGAGACGGGGGAAGAAGATTCCCTTGTTGATAGCCAAAGCACCCTTAGGTCTGTTTCTCAGCGCATATCGGAGGAGGTGGAGGTGGAGGAGGATGAGGAGGAAGAGGAGGAGAATGTTGGCGAGACACAAGAGGGGACCATTGTTGAGTCCTTTACTGTTCAGCGTGTATGGGCAGAAGAAGAGGAGTTGGAGGAGTTGGAGGAGGAGGAAATGGACAGTCAGGCCAGTGAGGGGAGTGAATTCTTACGCGTTGGTACTCTGGCGCATATGGCAGATTTCATGCTAGGCTGCCTATCCCGTGACCCTCGCGTTCAAAGAATTTATTCCAGCACCGATTACTGGGTGTTCACTCTCCTGGACCCACGGTACAAGCAAAATCTTTCCACTCTCATCCCTGCAGAGGAAAGGAGTGTGAGAATGCATGAATACCAGCAGGCCCTGGTGCACAAGCTGAAACAGTATTTCCCTTCTGACAGCGCTAGCGGCAGAGTGCGTAGTTCTGCGGGACAAGTAGCGAGGGAGAGTAGGCGAGCAGGCAGCTTGTCCAGCACTGGCAAGGGTACGCTTTACAAGGCTTTTGCCAGCTTTATGTCACCCCAGCAAGAAACTGTCACCTGTCCCCAGTCTCGGCAGAGTAGGGCTGATCTTTACAGAAAGATGGTGAGGGAGTACGTAGCTGACCATACCATCGTCCTAAATGATCACACAGCTCCCTACAACTACTGGGTTTCAAAGCTGGACATGTGGCACGAACTGGCGCTGTACGCCTTGGAGGTTCTTGCCTGCCCTGCCGCTAGCGTCTTGTCCGAGCGGGTTTTCAGTGCAGCTGGTGGCATCATCACCGATAAGCGTACACGCCTGTCGACTGACAGCGCTGACAGGCTGACGCTTATTAAGATGAATAAAGCCTGGATTTCTCATAATTTCCAATCTCCACCAGGTGAAGGAAGCTCAACCTGAATAATTGATCCACTCCTCCTCCTCCTCATTTTCCTCCTTCTCCTCCTCTTTGTATAGTAAAGCAGAGGAAACTGGCTATTTTTTGACAGGGCCCACTGGCTCTTGCTATAGTACTTTATGCATTTAATTTTTCTGGAGGGCCACTGACCCGGTCCTCTGTTTTAAACAATTTTTGGGAGTGCCACATACAGGCACTCAATCTATTCAATTTTTCTGGAGGGCCACCGACCCGTTCCTCTGTTTTAAACAATTTTTGGGAGTGCCACATACAGGCACTCAATCTATTCTATTTTTCTGGAGGGCCACCTACCTGCTCCTCTGGTTTGAAAACTTTTTGGGACTGCCACATACAGGCACTCAATCGATTCCATTTTTCTGGAGGGCCACCTACCTGCTCCTCTGGTTTGAAAACTTTTTGGGACTGCCACATACAGGCACTCAATCGATTCCATTTTTCTGGAGGGCCACCTACCTGCTCCTCTGGTTTGAAAACTTTTTGGGACTGCCACATACAGGCACTCAATCTATTCTATTTTTCTGGAGGGCCACCTACCTGCTCCTCTGGTTTGAAAACTTTTTGGGACTGCCACATACAGGCACTCAATCTATTCAATTTTTCTGGAGGGCCACCTACCTGCTCCTCTGGTTTGAAAACTTTTTGGGACTGCCACATACAGGCACTCAATCTATTCAATTTTTCTGGAGGGCCACCTACCTGCTCCTCTGGTTTGAAAACTTTTTGGGACTGCCACATACAGGCACTCAATCTATTCTATTTTTCTGGAGGGCCACCTAACTGCTCCTCTGGTTTGAAAAATTTTTGGGACTGCCACATACAGGCACTATCCAAATTAAATTGTCTCCATAGCAGCCTCCACACGTTGTCTCCATTGCTACCTCCAAAAGTCGTCCATATAGCTGCCTCCATACATTTGGGTTGTTTTCATGGATTCCACATCAAAGTTGTTAACTTTGTCGCCACCCAGCTGTGTTATCCACAAAATATACTAATAAACTTTTATCATTTACCAATATTATTTCAGCGCTTCTTGCGCATCTGTTTACATTCCCCTCACCCGCCATATCCTAAACTTATAAGAACGCTACTACACTTGATCTTATACAAAAGGTTCTTAGAAGTGCTGTTTGGGGAGTAGCCTAGAGACAGGGGCTTGGATTGGCGAAAGCTCGCCTGGCAGTGGAGCGCCAACTCCATGCCAAGATCCAACTAACATAGTTTTAACTGCAGCACCTTTAATCTACTACTAGTTCACTGCCTCCATACATGGTCCCCTTATCAAACGAGCTGTGTCAGGCAGAATTTTGGGTTGTTTTCATGGCGTCCATGTTAACTTTGTCGCCACCCTGCTGTGTAATCCACAAAATATACTGGCAAACTTTTATCATGTACCGATATTATTTGAGCGCTTCTTGCTCACCTCCTTTGGTTCCTCTCTGCCACCCATTGGTTTGAAGCCTGAGTCCATTTAGGGTATGTCGCCATGCCACTCTCTAGCCTGCTGCCGCTGCCTCTGCATGCCGTCCCCTATAGTGTCAGGGTCAATTATTGCATGTTTTAGATGCTATCTAGCTTCATTCTGTCACTCTGTCATGGCCATGCTGTTGCCCATAATTTTGGCATAATGGTGCGATTAAGCAGCCTCAGAGGCATCCATGCATGCTGCCCCTGCTGTTTCCTGTCCATTTCCGTGGTGTTTCCATCCTTTTCTGAGGTTCCCAGGTGTTTGGCCAAGCTTCCCTGTGCAGAGCCTTGTTCCCTTTGAAAAATGCTCGAGTCTCCCATTGACTTCAATGGGGTTCGTTATTCGAGACGAGCACTCGAGCATCGGGAAAAGTTCGTCTCGAATAACGAGTACCCGAGCATTTTAGTGCTCGCTCATCTCTACTTGTAAAGCGTACCCTTGCCAGTGCTGGACAAGCTGCCTGCTCGCCTACTCTCCCTCGCTACTTGTCCCGCAGAACTACGCACTCTGCCGCTAGCGCTGTCAGAAGGGAAATACTGTTTCAGCTTGTGCACCAGGGCCTGCTGGTATTCATGCATTCTCACACTCCTTTCCTCTCCAGGGATGAGAGTGGAAAGATTTTGCTTGTACCGTGGGTCCAGGAGAGTGAACACCCAGTAATCGGTGCTGGAATAAATTCTTTGAACGCGAGGGTCACGGGATAGGCAGCCTAGCATGAAATCTGCCATATGCGCCAGAGTACCAACGCGTAAGAATTCACTCCCCTCACTGGCCTGACTGTCCATTTCCTCCTCCTCCAACTCCTCCAACTCCTCTTCTTCTGCCCATACACGCTGAACAGTGAAGGACTCAACAATGGTCCCCTCTTGTGTCTCGCCAACATTCTCCTCCTCTTCCTCCTCATCCTCCTCCACCTCCACCTCCTCCGATATGCGCTGAGAAACAGACCTAAGGGTGCTTTGGCTATCAACAAGGGAATCTTCTTCCCCCGTCTCTTGTGACGAGCGCAAAGCTTCCGACTTCATGCTGATCAGAGAGTTTTTCAACAGGCCAAGCAGCGGGATGGTGAGGCTGATGATGGCGGCATCGCCACTGACCATCTGTGTTGACTCCTCAAAGTTACTCAGCACCTGACAGATATCAGAAATCCACGTCCACTCCTCATTGTAGACTTGAGGAAGCTGACTGACCTGACTACCAGTTCTGGTGGAAGTTGACATCTGGCAGTCTACAATCGCTCGTCACACACAACCATGCCTGGCTTCAGGTTCAGCGGTGCCAGCCACAGATCAGTCTGCGCCGTGATGCCCTGTAATAGTTCTTGGGCGGTGTGCCTTTTATCGCCTAGGCTCAGCAGTTTGAGCACCGCCTGCTGTCGCTTAGCGACGGCACTGCTGCTGTGCCTAGAGCTACCGACTGATGGCGCCATGCCCACGGATGGTAGTTCGGAGGAGGAGGTGGAGGAGGGGTGGGAGGAGGAGGAGGCATAGTAGGCCTGAAACACCTGGACCGAGGTAGGCCCCGCAATCCTCGGCGTCGGCAGTATATGAAAAGCCGCAGGGTCAGACTCGGTCCCAGCCTCCACCAAGTTAACCCAATGTGCCGTCAGCGATATATAGTGGCCCTGCCGGCAGCACTCGTCCACGTGTCCGTGGTCAGGTGGACCTTGTCAGAAACGGCGTTGGTCAGGGCACGGATGATGTTGTCTGACACGTGCTGGTGCAGGGCTGGGACGGCACATCGGGAAAAGTAGTGGCGGCTGGGGACCGAATACCGAGGGGCGGCCGCTACTATGAGGTTGCGAAAGGCCTCGGTCTCTACTAGCCTATAGGGCAGCATCTCCAGGCTAAGCAATCTGGAGATGTGGACATTAAGGGCTTGGGCGTGCGGGTGGGTTGCACTATATTTGCGTTTCCGCTCCAGCGTCTGGGGTATGGAGAGCTGAACGCTGGTGGATGCTGTGGAGGATCGTGGAGGCGACGATGGGGTTTTTGTGGCAGGGTCCTGGGCAGGGGGCTGACTATCAGCTGACACAGGGGAAGGAGCAGTGGTGTGCACGGCCGGAGGTGAACGGGCTTGTTGCCACTGAGTGGGGTGTTTAGCATTCATATGCCTGCGCATACTGGTTGTAGTTAAGCTAGTAGTGGTGGAACCCCTGCTGATCCTGGTTTGGCAAATGTTGCACACCACAGTCCGTCGGTCATCCGGTGTTTCCTTAAAGAACCTCCAGACTTCTGAAAATCTAGCCCTCGCCGCAGGAGCCCTCGCCACGGGAGCTTCACTAGTTGACAAATTTGGCGCTGATGCACCAGCTCTGGCCCTGCCTCTCCGTCTGGCCCCACCACTGCCTCTTCCAACCTGTTCTGGTCGAGGACTCTCCTCTGTCTCAGAAGCATTGTGTTCACCCGGCCTATCAACCCAGCTTGGGTCTGTCACCTCATCATCCTCCGATCCCTCAGTCTGCTCCCCCCTCGGACTTCCTGCCCTGACAACAACTTCCCCACTGTCTGACAACCGTGTCTCCTCATCGTCGGACACCTCTTTAGACACTTCTTCCACTACGTCAAGAAGGTCATCATCACCCACAGACTGCGACTGGTGGAAAACCTGGGCATCGGAAAATTGCTCAGCAGCAACCGGACAAGTGGTTTGTGAGTGTGGGAAGGGTCCAGAAAACAGTTCCTCAGAGTATGCCGGTTCAAATGGCAAATTTTCCTGGGAGGGGGCAGACTGGGGGGGAGGAGGCTGAGGTGCAGGAGCTGGAGGAGTGCCGATTTCGGTGACATGGGTGGACTGCGTGGAAGACTGACTGGTGGACAAATTGCTCGAAGCATTGTCGGCAATCCACGACATCACCCGTTCGCACTGTTCTGGCCTCAACAGTGCTCTACCACGAGTCCCAGTAACTTCAGACATGAACCTAGGGAGTGTAGCTCTGCGGCGTTCCCCTGCTCCCTCATAAGCAGGTGGTGTCTCACCCCGGCCAGGACCACGGCCTCTGACCCCTGCAGTAGTTGGACGCCCACGTCCCCGCCCTCTTCCTCTACCCCTAGCCCTCGGGTTAAACATTTTTAAAATGAGAGTTATAACTTTAATTTTTTTTAAACTTTTTTTTGTGTTTTTTTGTTTTTTTTTGTGTTTTTAGTTTTTAAAACCAAACGATGCTATCCTATTGCTATGGCTATTTTCTAGCCAAGTATGAAAGCACACTACTATGCCAGATGAGATGACGCTGAGTTATTAAACAAAATAAACGTAAAATAAAAAAGGAAATGGCAGACTGTGCCTAATTGAAATCCAACCCCTAATAAATTTTCCCACTTCGGTCTTTGCAATGGATATGTGCGTCACTAAGCGCAAAACACAGCGGTCGCAAGTCTCACTACAAATTGCTCACAATTTGCTAGTAGATGCACTGCAGCAAGTACAGCCACCAGCAGATCAACCAGAAATCAAATATATATAACGCTACTGTAGGCGTAAGTAAGCCGTTTGGATTCTCCTATGGCTATTTTCTAGCCAAGTATGAAAGCACACTACTATGCCAGATGAGATGACACTGAGTTATTAAAAAAATAAACGTAAAATAAAAAGTAAATGGCAGACTGTGCCTAATTGAAATCAAACCCCTAATAAATTTTCCCACTTTGGTGTTTGAGGTGGATATGTGTGTCACTAAGAGCTAAACACAACGGTAGCAAGTCCCCCTGCAAATTCCTCACAATATGGTACTAGCTGCAAATAAAAAAAAAAAAGTATAACATTATTGTAGCCCTAAGAAGGGCTGTTGGGTTCTTGGAGAATCACTCCTGCCTAACAGTAAGCTAATAGAACACCCTAACGCTTTCCCTGACCAGCAGCAGCTCTCTCCCTAGCGGCATCCAGACACAGAATGATCCGGGCAGCGCGGGCAGCGGCTAGTCTATCCCAGGGTCACCTGATCTGGCCAGCCAACCACTGCTATCGACGTGTAAGGGTACCACGTCATGCTGGGTGGAGTGCAGAGTCTCCTGGCTTGTGATTGGCTCTGTTTCTGGCCGCCAAAAAGCAAAACGGCGGGAGCTGCCATTTTCTCGAGCGGGCGAAGTATTCGTCCGAGCAACGAGCAGTTTCGAGTACGCTAATGCTCGACCGAGCATCAAGCTCGGACGAGCATGTTCGCTCATCTCTAGTTGGAACCGAACAGGGAATTGGGCAATATCATTGGAGAATATTCACTCCTTGTCACCCTGGAGACTGGTGGCGGAAGATGATGGGCAGCTGGTGTAAACTATGCAGGATGGCGATTCACCAAATTAACCTGTCCTAAACAGAGACATAGGTTTCAACACGTGGATCCCCCACTGGGACCGGACCTATCAGAATCAGGCTGGACATATGGTGACCTCAAAAATTGGGCCCATCGAGATGAGGAGGTACAATTATGGATACACACCCGGATATCTCCCCGCTATGTTTAAAAATCCAGTTTTGTAGACACTGCTGTCTGGACGTAATGGCACCACTGCGTACGGATGTAACCCATGACTGTAGGGATATGCTGACAGCAGTCAAAGGCAGTTTTCATGTCGCTGATTCCCTGATGGAATCTGCCATCCATCGGCTCCAGAAATGCTTCAGGATGTTATGTTAGGTAAAATACATGGAAAGCTAGGTACTGCCCTTGCAAGGGCGGTAGTCGCAGGGACAGCAGGATAGATCTGCAGGGTGTGATAGGGACAGACCATCCTCCTGGATGACACAATACATTGTGACCTGGCACCGGTGTGACCCTGTCCTGTGTTCTCCTTTATCTGCCTTCAACAAACCGGGTGACATGACATATTTTTCTTACTCGTACTGATCAGAGATTATATGGTTGGTCACCCTTAGTGGTTTTGTTGCATTTGTCTGTGGCAAAGTTAAGTTTTATTGATACACTATTACACTATTCCCAGTTTTTACTGGTTACTTTGTGAAAGAGCCTTAGTGCACGCAGGCTCTTCTACAACATAAGAAGACACCAATAATATAAACAGAATGTGGTAGTTGTAAGACCCGTATCAGATTTTTAATTTGGGTCTTTAAGTTTTTAAAGGGATTCCAGGCTTTAAAAAAGAATTATACAAAGCTTGGGGGCTATAAAACATTAAAAATCTTATACTCACCTCCTCCGGGGCTCCCTTACACCCATGGCATTGTATGTTAATGCTGGCCCCTGTCTACTTACAGTGACAGGCGCTCCTGTCCTGACCACTCCAAGATCTCTAGGGGAAATACCTAACAGTGTTTTGGCTTTTTATGGTCACTACTACTGGTAGACCCCCTTTAAGTTTCCTTATTTGCATGTGTGCCTTTTTGGTAGAATACAGATGAGTAATCTGCATAAGAAATGAATGATGGGGAAAACAGGATCTCATCCGCCCCAGGTGACTGGCAGACACAGCATAGGACTTGAAGTGTCTGATATCTGCGGAGACAGAATTAAGCGTGATCTTGACTGAAAACACTTTCTTTACTTTAAACCTCCACAACTTTATCCTTCATTTTCAACGTGTTTTGATAGCTTTCTTAGCAGCCTTCTCTGTTTAGATAGCGGTGTCTTAATATCCCGTCTGTAGGGACATCCGAAATGAAATCTTGTGTCAATCTCTTCGCCACGTTCGGTGTGTTTAAAGTACTGTCCGTGTTTCTGCAAAGCCTCTTCCTCTTATGGATTATTCATTACACCCTCCATGGGGGAAGCAGGAAAACTGCAGAATAAGTACATTACGTGTTTGATTTAGGCTCAAATTCTCCCCAAATACTCCTCGACCAAACAGCGCTCCTCCAATTAGCAAACAACAGGCCTCACTTACATCAGAAATTTCATTTCCAGAGTTGAAGGCCAGAAGAAGAATATAAACAATTTGCTTTGAGAACAACATGAAATTCGTATTCTGGTCTTAACCCTCGAGATTGTGTTATCTTTTCAGATGTGCAAATGTGTAACTATACATTATTTTACGAGATTTGGAAGGATTGTATTATGGATATACATTAAGTAGAGAAAATATGGAAATAGGAACATTGGACGTAACAATAGATTGTGTTATCTTTAGCGTCATGTGAGGCCAAGCCACCCGGCTAACATCTAGTCATAGGCAACAAGCTCTATTCATCTATTCATGGATTCCTGTTGCCTTTACAGACTGACTAACTTAACCTGTATAGTACAATGTTAAGAGTGTTCAAAAAGTCCAATTAGAGATGAAGCTTCAACAAATTTTTCAAATTCGACTTGAAACGGTTTGAATCAGTGTTGGTCCAGAATTTTTTATACATTTTTTTAATATATAGTTTATGATTAAAAAAGAGAAGCTTAACAGACATGGTGCAAAGAGACAATCACAAAAATGAAATTCTCCTTTGTTGACTTTTTAAGAATTTTTATTACCAAGTATTTTTCATTTACCCTTGTCCACACTTCTTTCCTCATTCTGTGGGATGAGGCCACAATTTTGAAAGATTCACCTAAAGCAATCTAAATCTTCAAATCAAATTGAATGGATTCAAATTGAAGATTTGTATCTATAAATAGGGGAAAAGAAAATGGGGGCAACTGCAGGTTCAGCCATGTCCCTAATTTGCAAAAAGATAAAAACTGTATTTTAGCGGAAATGACAGAAGGCTTGGAAGCCAGAAAAGTAATTCTGTTAAACCTATAAAAAAACTACACAATATTAGTCTTACTTGTCAGGTTCTTTGGGAGGTGGTAGACACCCTTTAAAGGGAACCTGTCAGCAGATATTGACCTAATTAACCCTTGCCAATATGTTGTCCTGCAGCTAAACACCTTCTTGATAATGTTTCTTTCATGGTCCTTTGTGGTGGCATCATCAAGAAAATCAGTTTTGAAGTAAGACGTGAATTAGTTGTATAAAGTCAAGGAGGCGGAGAATTTAGTACTGAATTGAAGCTCTCCCCATTTCACTGTAATTGATCGTCGAGCATCCAGAAACATTGTCAGGATCTGTGGTAGTGGATCCTTTGTACCACCGCGAATGTAGCACTGAATAGTCGCCTCATTAAGAAAATGTCCTGCAGCCATGCCCCCGCACTAATGAAATGGCCTGTAGCCATGGCTCTAAACTAATGAAATTCTCAGCAGTCATTCCCCCTTAAATAATAACCCTTCGGCACTCCCCCACAGCTCCTCTTCTATACTTAACCCCGGTGCTCCCACACAGTTCCTCTTATATACTTACCCCCAGTGCTCCCACACAGCTCCTCTTCTACACTTGCCCCCCCCCCCCCCCTCCGGTGCTCCCTCACAGCTCTTCTTCTCCTTGCCGCTTATCGAGCCTCCTCCTAGCAGTGTGGGCAGAGGCACGGCTATGTGATCTGCCTGCACAAACATTAAAACATCAGCAGGCGGTGCCACTGCTGTGCAAAATGTGTGGGAGGGCAGAGGTCATTGACACGCTGCTAGGAGGAGCCAAGAGGAGCTGTGCTGGACATGGCAGTCAGACTGCTGGATTTACTCTGGGGTAAATCTGTAATTAGAGATAAGTCATTACCTGTCACTCTATCTGGCATACATAGACAATATGTATCATGGATAAATAAAGTTCTTGGATATGGCTTCATAATAAGTCAGAGATCTGGCAGCAGAGATACAAAGATTTTGGATATGCCCCACAGCAATGTCAAAGTCAAAATAGGAACACCTACAGCCCTATAAAATCCTGGCTCCTACTGCAGCTCTACTTATCACAATGACTTATTAATCAAAGGCCTAGATAGAACAAGAAGCAAAGACTGTATGGGACGGGTGACTGGAATACTAAAAATGGCATCAGAATTGTGCAGCTGTGGGAGGAATGTCAAGCAGGGATGGCACTGGTGTGACACGCTGTATGGAAATGGAGACTATATATGTGTATGCTCATACACAGGCTTTCAACTTTTCCTTTATAACTTTATTTATTCCTCTACGCTGTTTACAATAAAGGAAATATTTTAAGGGAAAATTAAGTAATTACATATTTTTTATGTTATGTTAGACATTAATATCAGCAGATGACACTTGTAGAGTCTCAAATCTTGGATTACTATTGGCTTAAAGGGAACCTGTCAGCTGAAATAAACCTAATAAATGACTACCAGTACATTATCAGGCAGCTTTACACCTTCCTGGTCATGTTCCTTTTATGGACCATCGTGATGGCATTATTCAGAAAATCAACTTTAATATATTATGATAATTAGTTGTGTAAAATCATGGAGGTAGAGAGTTTCGCACTGAAGTCAAGCTCTTCCAGCCTCAGGTCACCCCCTCTGCTGTGATTGACATTTCTCCATTAAGAGATATCACCAGGAATGGAGAGAGCTTGACCTCAGGATGGAGTCTCCATGACTTTAGACAACATATTTGCATATTGTATATTTGCAATCAGAATTTCTGGATGATGCCACCATGATGGACCATAAAAGAACCATGATCTAGAAAGTGTTTATCTGCTTGATAGCACACTGGTAGTTGTATATTAGATAATGTCCAAAATACGATTGTAGTCCCTTCTCCATAGTATAGCGGAACACAATTTGGTGAGAGGCTGACAACTAGGACCTCCACCTCTCATGAAAACAGGGATCATAATCCTACTAATTGAATGAAGTGGTGTTGTTATGATGGTTGGTGGAGGACCCAGCTATTGGATCCTCATGGATCAGATTGCTATCTCCTATCCTGTGGATAGGGGATTACAATAAAATGCGGGACTACCCCTTGAGGGTACATCCACACGTTCAGTTTTTCAGATGCAGTTTTGAAGCCAAAAGCAGGTGTGGATGTAAATGTGTTTGGACAAATAATTGAAAGGCGCTGCTCCTCCTCCTACTTTACTCCATTCCTGGTTTGAGCATCAAAAACTGCATCTGAAAAACGGAACGCGTGGTCACACCCTCAAGTAAATATGCGTGGAAGTAAATAAGTAACTGACTCATAACTGATAAATAAAAAAGTCCATGGTTATCAATGAAGAATAAATGAATAGCATCCAGGAAGGGTGCGTTGCTCTCCTATTTGGAATGTTTGTAAAGGAATCAGCGCTGGCTTGCTCAAAAAGGACGTTTTTTTAGCAAAAAGTTTCTTTTATTTAAGCCAATTATGGCAATAAAATTAGAATTAAAACAATAAAAGGAATGACGCGTTTCACGCTCGTGCTGAGTGCTTCAGTTGAATCTGATGAAGCCCTCAGCACGAGCGCGAAACGGGTCATTCCTTTTATTGTTTTAATTCTTTTATATTTTATTGCCATAATTGGCTTAAATAAAAGAAACTTTTTGCTAAAAAAACGTCCTTTTTGAGCAAGTTAGCGCCGATTCCTTTACAAACGTTCCAAATAGGAGAGCAACGCACCCTTCCTAGATGCTATTTGTTTATTCTTCAAGTTACTGCATATGGACCTTTGGGGAGCCAGCAGCGGAACGAGGCAGCGGCATTAAGTCCAAGCATCAATAGGAGTTGTGCCCTACCTACACAAATCCAAAAGGTGAGTGTATCACTACATCACAATAAATCCAAATATAACGAGGGTAACACACTATAGGAGCGCTCTTTTGTCTCTCCTTGTCTCCCCTACATCTCTACTTCATGGTTATCAATGACACTTTATCCGATTATCCAGAAATGATTTTACAGACTAATAGTCTAAAAGAAAACTTTGCCATTTTCTCATGTTGTTTCTTAAAAATTTTTTGTACCTTCCACTACGACACACCAGCATTTTATCCTCTATTATTTTCAAGTTCTTTCTTACTTTTTAAAATCTGAATCTAAAATCCAGTTAATATAGTATCTCATCTCCTGTGTTCCTACTGCCCTTTTATAATGCAACATAAAACTAATGACTATAATCATATTACCATCAGCTCATCTCTATCACAATCCATCAGTTCCTTCAAGCAAATGTAAAATCGCCTTCACTTCTGAGAAAATGAAATTGAATTGTATTGAGAGTAAAAGTAACCCACTGGAAAGAAATAAGCCACCGTGGGACTGCATATCTTTAACCCGCCGTCTGGGAAAAGTAATTAGAAGGATTGTGTTGTGAAGGCTCGGAGCGCGCGCCTAGGCCTAGCAGCAAAGCTGACACCGATTCTGTTAATCAACATAGACAGCGTCTGACTGGGTATAAAGAAAGGTTATTAGTTACTGTGTTTTGCAGTTCCTTTCATCTCCTACGATATTTCCGCTACTTTTTTTAGTGTCATTTTGCAGGAAGAGATGATTTAAATGTTGATGTGAGATTTCAGGGAACAGTGGGTTAAACTGGAAGTGTTAGTATTAAAATATAAATGTTAACTTGGGTTTTGTCATTTGACATTATATACACCAAGGATGCACAACAGAGACCCAGGAGCAATGTAATGGCCCGTTTCCACTGATATATCCATGTCTTCCCTCTGCTCCTCAAACAAATAACGAAGGGTTAACTACTTTACCTCATGTGTTTTGTAATGTGTGTGTAAGTGTAGAGCACAGGATATAAGGTAATTTACCAATATACATCTATGAATAGTTCTGCACTGCTTTCCTGATATGTAAAGTGAAGCCTCCTGTCTTTTACCTCATGAACCAAACATTCCTGACCAGAAAATGGCCGCAGATGGAGGATCATGTGATCTCTAACTGTCCATGAACAATCACCCTTCCAGGACCTTATCATAGTTTCATTAATATAATATATATGTATATTGAGAAATTACCGAATACCCTCCACTCTTAAGGAAACCTTTCACTAAAGTGCTATTTTTTATCAAGGGACAGAATGTTTTTGAAAAATGTCATTGGTTTATTGTGTTTGAAATAACGCATGTGAAACTTTACCTGGCTCCCCGCCAGATGCCTCAGCCGAGTCCTAGAGAGGAAAATTTCAAATGACAACTTCCATTTTGTCACGGGTGTTCCCGCAACCCACATCTCAGGATTACCTGTGATCCTCGGTGTGCCCCAGCACCCTCCCGCTGTGTTTTACCTCTCCCGGTTCCTGAGTCCCGTCCATCGGCCCTGCGCACGCGGTCCCGTCTTCTGGGGCGCGCACGCACCGGCTTCAGAAGATTTAAAGGGCCAGGGCACCGCTAATTGGTGCTGGCCCTTTTCAGGAAATGGATAAAGGCTGGTGTCTCCAAGCATTCCCTGCCAGATCTTTGTGCTTATACCATTGTGAAAGTCTCCCAGCGATATTCCTGTGTCTTCCTGCATTCCCGTTCCCGTGCTCGTGTGTATTCCAGCCTGTTCCTGTGTTCTCCTTACAATGAGATGCAGGGGGGAGAGATTTGCAGTGAGCAAACAATTCATTATGGGGAGGGAAGGGCAGGAGCCAAAAGTGACCAGGAGAGCAGCAATTATATTATTAAGAAGACGAAAGTTGTAATTTGAAATTTACCTCTCTGGGTCTCGGCTGAGGCATCTCTTGTAAAATATTTCAAACACCATATAACCCCGACATTTTCTAAAAACATATTTGGCATATATAGTACTTTGTCTACAGCAACCTGCCCTATGATAAAAATAGCAATCTAGTGACAAGTTCTCTTTAAACACACGTTACAAAAAACATGAGGTAAAGTGACCAACCCCTTTAACATATTAACAAGTGACTGTTTTTCAACATATGGGGATCTAGGGTTATGATGAGGGGGCTAGTAAGAACACAGAAGGTGGGGATCCAGGGGAATTAGCTGTTAGTAAAAAAAAGCAGGCAGTGGGGATCTATTGTACTGAGTGTAAGTATTAACACAATTAATAAAACACCTACGCTAATCCTAAAAAACTAATGCTGGATGCTAGACAACAATGTGTACAAGTAGATAAAAACGATAGTGATAAGGGCACACTGGCCAACATTTATCAAAAACAGTGCTAACAGCATTAGGTGCAGTTTGCCTGTGGAGTGTGCAGGGGGCGCCAGATTCATGAATTGTGGTGGCCGCCCCTTATGAATCTGGCACAGGTATTAATTACCCACATCCTATTTAGACAGAGGGTCAAATCTATTAAACTGCCTATGCCAGTTTTCTGTCTGTCCTTGCACTGATAAGAATGTCTTTGGAGCTTGCACATTTATATAAGAAGTATCTGCACCAGTTTTGTGTAATGGTCGCACTGGTCTCCAACGGGACAAAAAAATGTGCACCTAAAGGGGAGTATTACTGCTTAGTCCGAGTTTGTGACACATTTAATACAGCAACTCGACAGTTTTGTGTCACACGCTGTATGTTAAAGGTGCACCAAAAAAAAAGATGGTGCACACTTCACAAGCAGTGCAGGGGGGGGGGCCATATAATTAAAGACTGTGCATCAGTATTTTTAAGAATATGGTGCCCCCTGCACATTCGTGAGGCAAACTGCACTTAGTACAGTTTGCCTCGCTTTTGATAAATCTGGGCCATGTTCTATAGGTTCCCTTATCACCACTGGTTATTTCTTTGTCTACTTTGCTTCTTTGTCTTCCTTTGTTTAGCCTCCGACATTAACTTTTCAGGATTAGCGCAGGTGCTTGATCTATTTTGCATATTTTTATGCACATATATATATATGTGTAGCTATGTGTATACCTAGAAAGAGGGCTACTCTAGCCAGCAGGCCCGGCGCCAGCACCCGGCCAACCCGGGCAAGTGCCGGGGCCCCGGGGTACTGGAGGGGCCCACTCGGGCCCCCGGATCAATTGTACCAGTGTCGCTATAAGACACTGGTACAATTGATCACCATCCGGATCGATCACTTTTCTGCCTCTATGCTGCGCTGGTCGGGAGCGCAGCATAGAGGCAGAATCTAAAACTCACCTGCCCCGGTTCCCACGATGCAGTGCTCCGCAGGGTATGCGACTGCTCTGAAGCCGGCGCACATGATGACGTCATCGGATCACGTGTGCCGGCTTCAGAGCCGGCGCGTACGGGAGGCCCAGGCCGAAGACAGCTGCAGGCGCTGCTCCGGGGGATCCAGGAAAGGTGAATTCTTTCTTTTTTCTTTTCCGAGGGGAGTCAGGGTGTCTGCGGGGGGCGGGGGGTCAGTGTGTATACAGAGGGGGAGGGGGTGGGGTGTTAGTGTGTATACAGAGGGAGGGGGGGTGTTAGTGTGTCAGCAGGTCAGCAGGGGGGGTCATTGTGTCCACAGGGGGAGAGGGGGGGGTTCAATGTGTCTGGAGGGGGTCATTGTGTCAGCAGGGGGGTTCAGTGTGTCCTCAGGGGAGCGGGGGGGGTTTCAGTGTGTCCGCAGGGGGGGGGTTCAGTGTGTCCGCAGGGGAGCGGGGGGGGGGTTCAGTGTGTCCGCAGGGGGGGGGGTTTCAGTGTGTACCCCGGGGGGGGGGTTCTGTGTGTCCGCAGGGGTGGGGGGGGGGGGTTCAGTGTGTCCCTGGGGGGGGGTGTGGGGGGGGGAATCAGTGTGTCCCCAGGGTCAGTGTGTCCGCAGGGGGAGGGGGCGCAGTGTGGCCACTGGAGGGCGGTCCACGGAGGGACCCACTAAGGCTCTGTCGCCCAGGGGCCCACTAAAACCTGGAGCCGGCCCTGCTAGCCAGTTACTAGCTCAATCTCCTTATTCTATATTAATTTTGCTTTTATGATACAACCAGTGTCTACTGTTGTTGGTGGCATCGCCAGTGTATATTTCCTAAATATTAACACAGATAGTGGGGATCTAAGGTAATGAATGAGTAAGTAATAGCACTGATAGTGAAGATCTATGGTAATAACTATGTTAGTAACAACATCCCCAATGGTCATCTGGGATGATGAGTGGATTAGCAAGAACTCTTCGTGTGGTGATTTATGATAACAAAGGCATAAACGCAAAGAATCTCTAGAAAAAGACACATGGTGAAGTAAAAATATGTGTGCTCACTTCACATGGTCCCTCATAGGCTGCCCGGAACAATGGACAATGGACAAAGTCAAGAAAGTACCCAACATTCTAATACCTTTAATGAATTTTGTTAGGGATTCCTTAAAAATACACAAGGGTGCTACAAACATGGAGATGGTTGCTATTCCTTAAAAAGACAACATAGCGACACATTTTGAACTTTCACGCAAGTTCTTATTCAAGCATGTCGTCCTTGTGTTACATAAAACATTTATACCAAAAGCAAAGCTTGTGGTCTAGGATAGAAGCACCTACATCCTACTCTGCTGATGAGCCCTCAGTAACACCCCTACAGATACATGTGCTGGGCCCATGTGTTGCCACCCGCAGCTTCGCAGAGCTGCAGACTATCAACTTGTTACAAAATTCCACTGAGTTGGTCGCACAAGATATTGGGGCACATTTACTTATGAAGACGGAAACGTCACTTAAAGTTCTTGTTCCGTGTATAATTCTGGGTGCAGCACATTAATTAAGAATGTGCACCAGAAATCAAGAATTTGTCGCTTCCCTGCACTGGCCCGAGGGGGTTCACCAACTTTTTTGGGGTTCATCTTTTACATAGGGCATGCAAACACAATTTGGATGTTAAATTTGGCGCAACAGCACCGGAACGTGTGTTGCTTGGAGGCCTGCACAGCTGCGCCACAAAAGGGTCTTGTGCGTCACAATCCAAGCGCAGACACTTCCTGTGTAAGCAGTTTTTGCCTAAAAGAACGTGCAAAGTCCGTCAAAAGTGCAACGCAAAGCCCTTAGTAAATGTGCTCCATTGAAGTCAAGTCCTTGGACACATCTGGACCATTCTCCACACCGTCTCAAGAAGCTTATTCCATCTTTGACATATACTCTGATGACTTTATGCAATTTACCAACAAAAGAATGTATTTGGCTTTGTCAATCTCCCTATATTGCTTCTGTTTACCTCGTCGGAGTCATTAGATGGTGAATTTATGGGATCCCTAACCTTCACTGGATAATTGAGTCAGCACAGCTACAGGATGGAGCCAAGTGGATGAATAACCTGTCTGTATGAGCGGAGCATCCTTTCTTCCTGTAACATATGTTTCGTGGAGCTCAGTAGCATGCATATCCCCAGAAGAGTACAAAGAGAGCAGAAATAATTAGCATTTTAATTCTGTTGTTGGAAATTCTCCGGTTTCCGATGGAGCTTGAGGGGAACAATAACTATTTCAGTGATTGGATAGTACAGAAGGATGCTGCTTAAACCCTTCAAAGTCTGTGGGGTCTATTTCACTACACAAGGAGTGGTGCAGGTACAAGATTATTTAACTCACTACTGTCCAGCTGGGTCTGCTATGTTTTCTACTGTATAAAATATTTTGGCGTTATATATGTCAGGGATAGTCAACATAGATCAATTCTCATGAAAAATTGAACAGGGCCTTTATCCCATTGGCATACCCATGTCTGTTACCCCTACTCAATCCAATTAGAAAGGATCCAAATGGTAGCCATGAAGCAGTTAAAGGGGTTGGTCACTATCATATAATATTCTGCTCTGCTTTATTGATAAATAAAGTAAAGCTCCTGGTTCAGAAATGTCTTTTACGTCATCAGCTGCCATTCCTGTCCATACAATGGCTTCAGATGGAGGTTCATGTGATCAAGATCTTAAGATTCAGGTAAGGAGATTGGTCCTGGATGGGATTACATGACCCTCCATCTCTACCCATTTTATGGACAGGAATGGCAACTGACTAGATAAAAGACCTTTCTGAATAATTTCAGAGATTTTTTAGTTTTTTTTTTTTAAATGAATGATCTAACTGTAAATCATTATTTGACCAGATGACTAGGATGAAGGCTTGACGGCTGAAACGTACATCGGGGTCGGTGTGTGGTCCCATTCATGATAAGGGTCAGTGGGGCAGATTTACTTACCCGGTCCATTCGCGATCCAGCAGCACGTTCTCTGCGCTGGATTCGGGTCCGGCCGGGATTCATTAAGGTAGTTCCTCCGCCGTCCACCAGGAGGCGCTGCTGCGCTGAAAAGCATCGGAACGCATTGGAGTTCACCGGCTCGGGCTGAGTGAAGGTAAGTGCAAGCTCCACGACAGATTTTTTGTTTTAAATGCTGCGTTTTTTCCGAATCCGTCGGATTTTCTATCCACTGTGTTGTGTTTGTTGTCTATCCATGTGTTCTATTCACATTATACTATCTCCAATAACAACCCACAAATGAAAGACACTTTGTAAGCTTTCCAGACATAACATTCCCAATTTTCAATGATCTGTCATCATAGAGAAAATACAATTATGAAAATGAGCTCATTGGTGCACCAAGGTCTGAGCTGTGTCAGCTGATGCACTTATTTTATGCTGCCCATTACTGCACACTATTTTGCCAGCCATTACATCGTCTACACAGTGATTGACATCCATGTTAGAAAAACTGTGTAGACATAAGAAAATGGATGATTCTGCTGTCATGCCCTCCTCCTGGTGCAACGAGAAGTTAATTTGCAGTGAATGAAAAAAACTTTCTCTAAAGTTTTTTTTCCAAAACACAAGAAATAATGGAAAAGCCTGTAAGGTGCCCTACATAATGCTGGTGTTGGGTGGCTCACAGTAAATTTTACTTGGAAAATATGCAAATGAACTCTTCTCCAAGGATTTCTAATGATATATTTAGGTAGCTACCCTGTGAGTCTATAATTGAGCCTTTAAAGTTAGGCCTACATCTAGTGGTGGACTCACTTTGGGTCTGAGATCTTTATAACTGAAGGAAAAGCTAAAATTATCCATATATGGCAACAGATGGATGTTTTCCCCAGGGCCGACGCCAGCACTGGGCATTCCCGTGCAAGTGCCGGGGCTCACATAAGGCTATACATAAGGAATCCATGGGGGTGGGGGTGCTGTTTCTAATGAATCCATAGGGGATGAGGGGGCTTTACATTAAATAACCATAAAACTGTATATAAAATAACCATAACAGGGCTGTTTGGTATGATAAACTCATAGGGAACAGGAGGCTGTTTTAGTTTCTGAATTTTTAATACCATCATATGAGGCCTAGAGCCAACCCTGGTTTTCCCCAAATGAAGTGATACTAGAATAAAGAAACCACATAAGCTCCCTGCCTTTTATATCCTTACCCATTATCACAGCAATGTTATTTGTTGGTTTCTTCTGAGTGACATATTACAAATTCTTACTCTGTCAATAACCCTTAGAAGTCAAATCTGCACGATCGGCATCAGTCGCTGCAATAGGAAACTTTTTGTAGAAATCAATCACTGGACATGTGCCACAAATATATTTATATACACTCACCAGCCACTTTATTAGGTACACCATGCTAGTAACGGGTTGGACCCCCTTTTGCCTTCAGAACTGCCTCAATTCTTCGTGGCATAGATTCAACAAGGTGCTGGAAGCATTCCTCAGAGATCTTGGTCCATATTGACATGATGGCATCACACAGTTGCAGCAGATTTGTCGGCTGCACATCCATGAGGCGAATCTCCCGTTCCACCACATCCCAAAGATGCTCTATTGGATTGAGATCTGGTGACTGTGGAGGCCATTTGAGTACAGTGAACTCATTGTCATGTTCAAGAAACCAGTCTGAGATGATTCCAGCTTTATGACATGGCGCATTATCCTACTGAAAGTAGCCATCAGATGTTGGGTACATTGTGGTCATAAAGGGATGGACATAGTCAACCACAATACTCAGGTAGGCTGTGGCATTGCAATGATGCTCAATTGGTACCAAGGGGCCCAAAGAGTGCCAAGAAATATTCCCCACACCATGACACCACCACCACCAGCCTGAACCGTTGATACAAGGCAGGATGGATCCATGCTTTTATGTTGTTGATGCCAAATTCTGACCCTACCATCCGAATGTCGCAGCAGAAATCAAGACTCATCAGACCAGGCAACGTTTTTCCAATCTTCTACTGTTCAATTTCGATGAGCTTGTGCAAATTGTAGCCTCAGTTTCCTGTTCTTAGCTGAAAGGAGTGGCACCCGGTGTGGTCTACTGCTGCTGTAGCCCATCTGCCTCAAAGTTTGACGTACTGTGCGTTCAGAGATGCTCTTCTGCCTACCTTGGTTGTAACGGGTGGCAATTTGAGTCACTGTTGCCTTTCTATCAGCTCGAACCAGTCTGCCCATTCTCCTCTGACCTCTGGCATCAACAAGGCATTTCCGCCCACAGAACTGCCGCTCACTGGATGTTTTTTCTTTTTTGGACCATTCTCTGTAAACCCTAAAATCCCAGTAGATCAGCAGTTTCTGAAATACTCAGACCAGCCCTTCTGGCACCAACAACCATGCCACATTCAAAGGCACTCAAATCTCCTTTCTTCCCCATACTGATGCTCGGTTTGAACTGCAGGAGATTGTCTTGACCATGTCTACATGCCTAAATGCACTGAGTTGCCGCCATGTGATTGGCTGATTAGAAATTATGTGTTAACGAGCAGTTGGACAGGTGTACCTAATAAAGTGGCCGGTGAGTGTATATTACATTAAGGCAATAACATGCTTTACTTTTTTACTTATTGTAATAACAGGCATTGACTCCTCCAGTTGTTATTTGGGGATAATGTACAGGGGAAATCTGCATATTAAAAGTGATTATTATAATAAGACAACTTCAATACTTCAAATATCATCAATAAGTAGACATTTTTTTTCCATTTCTAATCAACTCAGTTTCTGAATTCTGATCTCAAAGGATCTCTGCTAAGAGCTAGAATGAAGGACTTCACACTTGCCAACCTCAAAAGATTGTGTCCATGAATTTATATCCTCAGGATAGGCTATGGATATCAAATTGGCGGGGGCTGACAACCATCCACCACACTTTCCAGCTGAATTACAGTACATTGTGTTAAAACCAGTATCCTCTGTGCCCAAAGCTGTAACTGCAGTGGTGGCCTCTATACGCGGACAAAGTCATACCTGTGGAACGACCAGGTGGTACCACACCGCAGCAATTCCAACCCCCTATGCAGTGAGCTCTGGTGCACACCGGGTGCCACTTAGACTTCTTGTCCTAGGTGTCGGCTTACATCATCGTCCACGGTGGTCCAGAGTATCCACTACCACCAATCCTGACAATGACTAAGGACTGCTTTGTCCAAAACACCAGTTTTTCACTTTGTATGGCAACATCATGTTTTTGATAGGTATGAAATAAACATGTTTTTATATTTTTCATGATGGGATAAGGAAAACACTGCCCTTGTAAGGCAGCCCACTTAACATCAAGCATGACCATCAGGAAGCCAATTCATTATGGCTTCCAGAAGGAACAAATTCCCAACTCAAGACATCAGATTCCCAAAATTTCAAGTATAACAAGATGTTTTGAGATTCGAAATTACCATCTCCCATCAATGGATGGTAGGGAAATGGTTTGGCTAAGAGAAAGCTAAGGATCAGGAAGTAAAAGCTCTGCTTATGTAGACTTTGCCAATGAAGGCTGCCTTGCAGGCGTGTGGAGAATTATAGCCACTGATGTTCCACTGGGGGATTTTTTGGAAATGCGCAAAAGTGTTTTTCAGGTTGGGATAAGGAAAACATTGCCTCGCTACCTTGTAAGGCAACTCCCTTGATATCAAGCATGAATTTCATGAAGCCTAATGACATGATGTGGGAATAAAGCCAAACCAGTATAACTATTCCAGTATAACCAGTACATCAATATTTGAATATTTCCCAGAATCCCCCAGTGGAGCTTCAATGGATGTAAGTCTCCACAAGCCTATAAGGTGGCCTTAATTGGCAAAGTCTCTGCAAGGAAAACTCTTATTTCATGACCCTCATCTCTCACTCAGCTAATCTAGTTCCCTATCATCTATTGATGAGATGGTAATCTCCAAATATTGCTATCTAGTCTCTGTAAGGTGAACTCTTAGTTCTTAACAAGATATTTCTCAAAATACTCTTACCTGCCATGTGCTGGATATGTCTTTTTCTCATGGATAAAAGTGCTTCGAGACTCCTTTAGGCTAGAAAAATATCTGTTCAGTGTGAGGAACTGGTGTAGCCTTCTTGCCACTTAGAGGATAGTCTACTAATATACTGGGCAACTCCTTTAAAGGAAATCACTCTGAGAGATTTGGAACACTAAGCCATGGACTGGTGGTTTAGTGTCCAAAATTCTAGTATTGGTGCAGAGGTGCATTAAAGTTGAGGTGTACCACGCTGGTTTCATTAAAATAACCCAAGGCACTGGGATCCTCAAAGATGAGTCTGATGCACCTTATCAGACTAATCTCTATTATAGTGGCTAAAACGGTTCTAGGTTCAAGGTTGACTTGGAACACTAAACCATAATGCAGGTCTATAAGGACCTATAGTAGGTCTAGAGTCCCCTAATACCCTGACATGTTCCATTTAATCTGATCCTGCATGTAAGGTATGGATTTTCAACCACACATGTTCACAGTCATTGAAGAAGACAATAAAGTCATGGATAAAAGACCCTCTTTAATAGTAAATAATATGCAAGAATTGACTTCTGTACATTTATTCTCAAAAGGCGGCAGCCATACAAGTTTTGCAAACTCTACAGAAAGAAAAGAAAAACATCCAGACTGTCTCAGTATTTCTGGTAATTTTCAATACAATATAACACAGCTGTTTGGCATTACCAAATATATTCATATATATAGTCATTTATATATATTTATAGAGTTATGTACATGTGCTGATAAAAAGTTGCAAGTGCACACTTTTCTTTATTTATTTTTAGGAATCCATCCATGTGTTCATATGTAACATTCAGGATTTTTGTTGATTGGACAAGGCACAGAGAGTACAGTATACAGCCAAGAACAGCGTCTGCTGATTGGTCTAGAGGCTGAATAACTACCTAGATGCCATGGGAGCCTAAATCGCATCATAATGTGGATCCCAGTGACTTTCAGAAGTTTTTGAACCTGTTATTCCCCAAAATAGTCCGCTATTATTTTTTATTTTATTTTAATTCTTCCTAGTCTATCTATTTTTGTCCAGGGTGCAAAGTACTATAGGTACTAAACCACATCAGCCCAACAAACAAAAAAGCAAATATTAAGGCCAAAGGGAATGTCATGATTAAGAAATAAGGTCATCCTTTTTTAAGTTTTCCAAAAACGGGGTCACTCTTGTCCATAGGTCGTATCTAAAACTACAGTATAAATGAGTATATATACTGTACAGTTCTATGTTACCAGATGTAGTGATTATTAAAGGGATCTTTCACCAGATTAGTGCTAAGGTTAGTATGAAGAAATAGCAAAAATTTTTATTGCACTTTTTTTTTTAATCATCAAAGTAGTTTCCATAAAATCACAATGAGGCATTTTTTTACAATTTACTTTCTGTTACTGATTGATAGAGTTCTCCTTCTGCAGGTGGAGCTGTCAGATTAAGAACATTAAAGACTTCTCAATGGTTGACCATTGTTGAGTTGAGTCAATGTAGGACATAAGCTGGAAATGGAAGAAGCAAGTGTTGTAATATTTATACTGCCCCTAGATAGATCGGTATCAATCTGGTGATTATTCCTTTAAAACAACCACTAGTTGCCCATACTTTGTAAAGGGGCTACACTTAACACATCCTGCTTTGTGTCACAGAAAACAGGATCCATTCTTCCTTTACCTTGTGATGACCTACTTTTGGCAAAAATTGTATTTTAAAATTATGCAAATAATCCTCAGGGGCTCCTCTCTACATTACAAAGACCCTTTCTGACTCCATATACTGTTATTTATTTATGCCTCCGTTTGGCAATACTGCCCACCTTCTCCCAACCTTCCCCAGCCCGAGGGCTTACAATGTGAGCTGGTGTGAAAAATTAGCAGACGACGGAGCCAAAATGGGCTTCTATGACATAGAAAGGAGCCCCTGAGGTCCATTTGCATAATTTTTAGTGATAATTTTCTCCCAAATGAAGCTATTACAAAAAAAGGAGAACCAATCTTTTTTCAATACTTTGTGTACAATACTTTGTTCATGTGGTAGATTTCCTTTAATATTTCAACCCATGTACAAGATCAATATTGTGCCTATTAAAAGCAGAACCCTTTTTCATAATCATGCAACCCCGTTAAGGGGAATTTGCTAAAACACTATTTTTTAATAATGTCCAAATATAAATATTAAGAACATTTTAATATCACATATAAATGGAACACATATCCTTCATGATATTTCCAAACACATGTTGGATGGAAGTCAATGAGCTTGGAGATCTTCGTAGGGTTCTTAATTTAGAAGGAAAATCAATAGTGAAAAATGTTAATTACATTGGGAAATAATGAGATATAATGAACTGGGTTGCTGTATGTACAGCACTTACTACATTTAGTAGCATTGGAATTAAGTTGTCTACAGAAAAGTGGTGGCCATGACCATATGTCACATACAGTACACATAAAATAACTTACTGTCCGGAATCGAGGTTCAGTTAGCAGCTTACCCAAGCTTTATTTATCTCTATGAGGCACTGATCCAAAGGAAAGAAGAGAGCATTATGCTTGGAAATGGAGTATTACCAACCTCACGTTTTAGGAGCCAAAGAGAAGAGGTTCTTTTGGGACGACAAAGGGTTTGATTCCATGTAAATGTGAAAAAGAGATTTAAATATTTTTCTCAAACTATAAAACTAAAACGGACATAAGATGTGTTTAGGGTGACCAAAAACCTTAAATGGATCTTGATCTGCTGCCAGTGTGTATTCTCCTGGTTCCAGCGATTACTATTGACTCAACGGAGGATATTTATCAGGACTCGTTAGCAAGTTTTTGTAGTACGAGCCCTTAAATAACCAAATTTCATGGTGCAACTCCAGGAATTGCGTTTATTTCCGACTTTATATAAGCCCCAAGTGGACATGGTGAGGTGTGAAAGGGGTGTGCCTGGCAGTAGAGGTGACCAGTCCTTTTCTGCCTCTGCTCCTGTATACTAGATGTAACCTATGTTCAGGCCTTAACTAGCACAGATTAAAGCACAATTCTATTCTAGGTAGGGCCTGGTGTAGAATTGCAGATGGGCACTGCCGCCCACTTGGCAGACAAAGTTGGCTATTTTTAGAAAGTATTTGACAGTTGGACAAAAAGTCAAAATCAGCCCTTTCAGTCAATTTTATTATTTTTGTATGGCCAACCTTTGTATAGGGGGTAAAACAATATAGAGATACTGTACTTTTTGGATGTTCTATTGATTATATATCTGGTTGTGTAGAAGAAGAGTTGCATTGTTTTCCAGTGCATTGGGGGCACTTACTACTAATTTCATCTAGTTATATTGTCTTCTTTTGCTTTTGGAACATGTTTAATAGCAGCTGTTACTTTCTTCAGTTTCGCATACATGGCCTAGAAACACCTTAAAAACTTCCATAGCCTGACATTGTGTGAATTTGAGCATCCTTAATTTGTTCCCGTTACAGAAGGAATTCTGAACTTGTTTATTATCCTAATTTTCTTCCCTTGTTCTGTGATTGACACTTCTGAACTTTACCTTTAGTTTGTGTTTAATTAAACCGATGAAGTCATGTTTCATTACCAGAGAAGTATCTTGTGCTCGTGATGAATCAAGGTTGATGGGTGGATGAGATCATTTCTTATATTTAGAGTATTTAGAGATGTTTCAAAGTCCTCTTTGTTTTAGTATGGGTATTCATATATAACATAACGGGTCTCATTTAATTGCGCACCTTCTTCGGGTTTCTCGCCGATTTCCGCCGAACCAGCGCACGCGATCATATTTTTGGTGCATTGGCGCCGGCTTTCATGCAAAAGAAATCGGGGGGCATGGCCGTCGGACAACCCGACGGATTCGGAAAAACTGCAGAATTTAAAAAAGAATTTGTGTCACAAGGTCAGCACTTATAAGGAGCAGGTAAACTCCGGTGGACCTCAGCGGGGAATCGTCAGCTGGTGGATATTGGGCGCACGGACCATAGTGAATCCCGGCAGACCCAAATCCTCGTCGGAGAATAATTAAATAAAAAAGTGTTGAATAGTTTTGGCCGAGAATCCTATCAATTGTTGATCAAGAGGTGTTGACTTCCTGTTCCTGCAATGATAAATTGGAACCATGTAAACAAGCAGACACAGTTGTAGGCAGCTGGCTCTGCATCCCTATTGCTACCGCAATCCAGAAATACACATCTGCCCCACCATACTGCATTACCTACTATGCACAATACAGATTTAACTTAACAAAGGTCAGGATGACCGAAACATTGTACTTTTTGGTTCCTTTGTTCAAACTCGTTGACAGTGCTTTTGTTCCTTCTAATAGAAGGACAGAACTACAGTAATGGTGGTGAGTGTTCTGACCTCTAATCGCACACCGACCCAACTGCTTTGGGCTCCCCACCCTGTGTTTACATAGCACCAAACAGCTGCTTTGTGTAGGGGTTAGGTTTTAAAAGGTTTGAGGGACATTTTGGGTTTTTCTTACCTTGAACCTACAGTAAAAGTATTAAGCCATTTAAAAAAAAAACTTTTATTGGGATTTGTAGAATTAGGATTCTAGAATGTCATTTGTGTAAAACAGTGTTAGAAAATTATCATGAGTTTAAGATTTGCCGAAGTTTGCATCAACATAATCACAGATAATACACCATTTTCTTCACAAATTAGTTAGAGATTAAAACTCTTTGTGACTTTCTAAAAAGTAAAACTTGAATTGGGTGTACATCAACTCACCGGCCTAACCAACCCCACTTTTAAAGTGCTGCAAGTTGCGTAAAATGTTTCTAATTTTTTTTTTGTACGAATAAGCAAAAAAAGATGCAGAACCCTTTGTTGCCACTTTTTGATCCTGGGTGCAGGTCTGAATAAATTGACACAAATTTGTTTTTCTAAATAATTTAAGAATTTGAGGTGGGATAATTAGTGACTTAATAATCTCAGCTATTCACACTCCAGCTATACAGATACCAATTTTAAAGAAGACCTGTCAGGTCCATTTGGGACCCTGAACCAACTACAGATCCCTATGGACCTGTGGCTTAGGGTCCCAAATCGTCCTTTTTACGTCTTTACATTTAAAATAATAAAAAAAACATGTATGCTCACCTAGATGTGAGTCCGATGAGGCACATTGGACTCACATTTTCAGATCCTGGACTGGCGCTTCCTCTTGCAACAGTATCCCAGCTATACTGCACAGGCGCCATAGCTACATAATTTGTGCAGTGAAACTAGGGTGTAATACATTGGCTTTATCTGTCAGTATGCACAGGCACAGAGGGAATGAGGAGATGAGTTAACTATAAATTGTAGTTTTTTCTTCCAAATACGCAAATATCAAACAGCGTTGTTTGGAACACTAAACCACGGTCCACAAGGACCTGTGGATGGTTTAATGTACCATATCGTCCTGACAGGTTCCCTTTAAAATAGTGTAGTTTAGTCACTTGGCTTAAGAATACTTAATATTGCTACCACCTTTGATGGTGGTCATCATATGCTAAATACTTGGCATGGCTCAGTGATAGCCCTTGTGTTTTCCTCATAGAAATAAACCTTCTCTTATATTGTGTAACCATTGGGAGTAGATGTGGAGGGGGTCTATGGTTCTTTAGTATTGGGTTGTCTTCTTGATATTAAGATTGTATAACGTTTGCCATTTTGTGGTGTACTTTTTGTATGACACTGTATGCAGCGCTCCAGTACCAAGAATCTAGTTTAGTAAAGCTCAGCAAGCTGATATCAGCCAACAGCGGAAGATTTGGGAAATTCTGTTATGGGGTTCTTCTTCTAAAGACAAGTTTTCTCTTTTTACAGGACGGGGGACAGACTAATGTCAATTTAACATTTGCTACACCTTTAAGTCTCTGATTGTCTATGATCAGATCCACACCGCTGAACTGCTAAAAAGAGTCCTATTGGTCCGACTCCAGATATTAATTCTCTGTTCTTAGGGACAGCTGGTTCAGGATAAGTAGAGTTATCATTAGGAGCTAACACTGTAGCTTTTCCATACTGAGCTACAAACGAGTTTAGATACCATTAGACATACATTAAAGTTTTGGGAGACCCCTGTGATAACAGTAGGTGTTTAAAATAAGCATCAAAGCTCTAATATGACTCCCCGCTTACTTCCACATCTGCACTGCTGGAATTTTCAATCTTTCAACTTTCTATTTCACATTAATACTTTGACTAAAATTACAGGCTCACATGTAAACCATCCAGCGTTGAAATTAAAAGGCATCTTTATGTAAAATCCAGTACAGAACTATAGAGAACACTATGAATTGTTATGTAGCAAATCATTTGACAACACCAAATGTTCCACACCATTGTTTGGTCTACTTATTTAGCAAGCTTAATAATGACATCTTAAACTGGTGACATCATTAAGCTGGTCATACACATTAGTAAATAGTTATTTTGATTGCTTTGTCCCATGAAATTAATAGATTTCACATTTTAAATGTCGGATCCTGTATTTACCTAACATCAAAATGACAAGGAATAGCCAGGAGGTCAGCTAACATCATCTTCTACCATCCAACAACCACCGTGAAAAGCCATTGGTAGCGATCACCATCCAATATCTACTCTGATGGGTTAGGGAGGAGACCCACCATCCAGCATCTACAGTCAAGATTCATTAAGCAGACTCAACGTCCAACATCAGGTGAGTTAGAAGGCCTACCATTCAACATCTATTGACAAGAGACAGTAAGTAAACCTGATACCCAACGAATATTGACATGCAGTACAGGAATCCCGCAACTATAGTCGAAAACCTTTGGTAGATTCCACCAACTAAAATATACTCTCAAGAGTAAGTGAGGAGGCCCCCCCACCCACAATCTGCTGTCAAGGGAAAGTAAGGAGGCCTATCACCTTGTATATACTGTCAAGAAACAGAGGCGAGGCCTACCACTGAAAATATTTTGTCAAGGGTCAGAAAAGAAGCCTAACACCCAACATTTTTGTAAAGGGTCACTCAAAATCTTTTGTCAATAGACAGTTGGAATTTCTACCTTAGGTTATTGGTTGATTCTGCCAAAGTCAGTGGATTGAACCAACATTGATCCAATGTGTATGGCCAGCTTATGGAATGTAACATAGTGATTAAGTGGTGTATCTTAACAATAGTATAAGAAAGTAAAAACAAAAATAATTTCTATATCATGAGCAATGGACAGATATTCTTTGAGTGTTTGTTTTTTTTTAAATTCTGGTTCTATTGATAGTCGACTACACTGCACAATATATTTACACACTGTCCGAGAAACACTTCTGCGAAAGGAATGCTAACCTGCGAAACACTGACTTTGGCCAACAGTTGCAATTACTGGTAGCAGTAATAACTTTGCATTGTACAATGGGAATTAGTCCTGCAAAGACATCACACAAAATCTACATGCCAAGGATTATCAATTGTGTTGGCTATTGCATTCTATTCTCTCTAAGGCAAAGCAGCTTGGGGAAGCTGTATACAGAAGGAGTCTACTTAGCATCATTATACAGTGTAACATGTCCTTTTTTATATGAAAATTCATCTCTATTTTCAGCCCTGACCTTGAGATGGTGATTTAAATGACCAAAGACCACATTCTGTTAAAGTGTTTTATAGACCACAGAGAAGAAGGAAGCTTTTAGCTTCTAAGCTTCCAAATTCCCAAGCTGGTGGATGGCTTTTTCTGGAGACCTTTTTGCACAATTAAGGTTCCTTCAAAAAATACTGCAAAGCTGATATGCAGAGTGACTACATGTCTTCAGCCCTGCTGTCTTTATCATCAATACCTCCATTTTCTTATTTCTGAAGTAGAAAACAAATTAAATGATGACGCCATTTTATGTCCTCTTGCATTCTGTCTTATTATATGAAGACTGGAATCCATCTTGAAGATAGGTCTCCACAATCCGGGACAAACATATCCTCTCAAAGTCCATTCTGCCTGCTGTAGCTGAAGTCAGGATCCTCTGAATGAGTGTCTGAAACCAGAGACAGTTTGGTTTGTGTCCTCCCTATCTCCTCCAATGCACATGCCAAAGAATCCAAACTCCCGTCATAGGGATGCCGTGCTTCCCAAAGGTCCAAGATGACGGCTGATGGACTGTTCTTTGTTGCAAAGTAACATAAGTTCCTGCAAACAGAAGACAAACATAGTAACTCAGTATTCAATAACTGAAAGCAAGTAGAAGGCATTTGTACATAGGGGGCATTTATTAGGGGGCATTTATTAAAGGGAACTTGTCACCAGAGTACCTTTTTTTCAGGGGACAGGTTGTTATAGACCAAGTACTGTACATGCCAAATATGTTTTTTACAAATGTCTGTGTTAGGCTACATTCAGACGAACGTATGGAGGGCGTATATAAGGCTGACATATATACGGCATGTATACGTCCCCCATACACTTCAACACTTCGTGGCACCGTACCGTTCCATAGGACATGTTCTATCTTTCTACGGAATATGCCGCCATGCGCTGTGTATTAATATGGAGAGGGGCAGGGTCAGCAGCACTCTCCCCCTCCTCCTTTCCCCGGCGCCGATGTATGCCTGCCATACTACTATATTTATTTAAAATAAAATATGTGAAACTTTACCTGATGTCTCAGCCAAGTCCCAGAGAGGAAAAGTCCAACTGCTGTATAATATATTCACTGCTCTCCTGGCTGATACCCCTACCCCACTGCAGACAACCTCTCCCTACGGCATCTCATGGCAAGGAGAGGATGTGGAAGGGGGGGGGGGAGGCAGTGAATATATTACAGAGCAGACAGAAGTTTTGATTTGAAATTTCCACCCTCCAGGAATCATTGGCATGGAGCCAGGTAAAGTTTTACATACTTTATTTCAATCAAATTAAAAACATATTTGGCATATACAGTACTTTGTCTATAGCAACCTGCCCCCTGATAAAAACAGCACTCTGGTGACAGGTTCCCTTAAGGTAGTAATAAGAGTTTACCATGTCATTTTTGCTGCCAGGTTCCCTTTAAGCCTTTTACGATTACTGGATAAGGGTAAAAAATCTGCTTTAAAACCCTGTATTGGCTTCTTAGTCATTCAGGAGAGACACTGCCTTTTACAAAATGATTGCAATACTATTGTAGAAAATAAGACCGTTTTCCAGTATAACAGCTCCCTTCTGGCATAAATGTTTCATTCACTTATTACCGTAGTTTAATTCCCCCTTCTGTCAATAGGAAAGTTCTATTGAAGACCTCAGTCACTGTCAGGCCACACATGGAATATTTCCAGTAAGAATTCCACGTCCTGTATTAGCAGAGGGCCGGAGAATCTTACGTCCTGTAATGGGAGGTGGATAGGTTTCCGGAGAATGGGTTACAGTGCTGTAGATAGTGCCGTCTACCCTATTGTTCTCTGACTGCCAATGAGAGACAGTAAGGCAGTGCCATATGCTTTATTAGTACAACACTCTTAACACTGTTTGGTTAAGTGATTTTTAGGGAATAAGGATGGTACTTAGGAGATTAGTTTTGTGCCTCCATCTGGCCCCCCTGGTGGATCTCTCAAATACTTGTTTATGTATAAGGCTGTAACGTGCAATGTACTACAGAAATTGAAGGTGTCACGGCCTAAGCTCTTTCAATTTCTTGTCACTTTCAAGGTCAAAATGTTATATCCTGTAGCTGCCCTTTATCTGCAATAGACTAGAATAACAGATATCAATCCCTCATGCTTTTAAAGCAACGGTCACCAACCACTGGTCCATGGCCCAAGATCAGTGCATGGAACACCCGGTCTTGTGTCGTGATCAAGCTATGCTAAGCTACATTGAGAAGATATGATGATGTCATCACAGGAGGCATTATAATATGGGGGTCGCTGCAGAAAAGGGGGCATTATATGGACTGAAGTAATTTTTTCCCTATCCGGTCCCTGGAAAAAAAAAAATAGTGCAGCAAGTCCCTGGTTACAAAAAGGTTGGGGCCACTGTTTTAAAGCACATGTATCATAAAGTAATTAAACAGTATTCATTGTTCATGCTTTTTCCAATTTCTCCACATGTACCCCTCTCCTTCTCCCGCATACTTCCTGAAATGATCACCAAGTCTTATGGACTAATGGTTTCGTGGTGCAACTCACCCTGCTGGAGTTCTCTCTATGACTGCTATTAAAAAATATCTTTAGAGGAACATCGGACCCATACCTGGTGCTCCCCGTACCTGTGCAGTAATCCAATGAAGCCGAAGCAGTACACCCCGGCTTCATTGTGCAATCGATGTACCCACAATCGACATCCGTTCATGGATGTGACTCGGCATTGGGTGGTGTATGCTTCTATTCGAAATTAATCTAAGTCATTTAGGGTAAGTCAAGATGATGTCACATTTCCGCTGCATCATTGGAGAGTCATCATACAAACACTTACATAAGTTGAGGTGTTGGGGGCATTATCTAAGATGAAACAGATCTCTGTCTGCTCCAAAGTGCAAATAGCCACCACAATAGCCATCGTTCTTGTCACATGCAGTGAACTCAGGGTTGAAGCCCTGTGAATTATACTTATATTCTTTCGAGTAGCAAGACTGTTTATAAAAGCATAAAGCAGCATCCAAAGACATTCATATCCTGTCACTCAAATTTATGTTACCATGGCACCCTTTGTCGGTAAGTATGCTTTTAATACAAGTGTGAAAGTAAATAATATTATGATTGTGTATTGAGTTGATGTGAAGTAAACAGAATGAGAATTTAAAGTCCGACCTACCCTGGAAGTTTACTATAAGATAAGATAATATTGTTGTGTTCAAGCAGTTATTGAAAATCTTGTAGTCCAAAGTGGTGGGGGCATGCTAGTCTTCTTGTGATCTGCACGAATGATGGACATCTTAGATATTGGGAAGGTATTGCTATGGCAGAATATGACATTAGTAACCAGGGAACTATATTTACTGGGTAAATATAGAGTGTCAATTATTATTATATCGCACTCTTGTAGTAGTAGAAGGAACTTGAAAGGGATCCAACTCCTTAGTAAACAAAAAATAATCCAAGTACTCCAAAACAACTTGCTTACATCCGAAAACATTTTATTGTGGCTTTGTACATATATTTGTGTGACGTTTCGACTTGGAATCTTTATCAAACCCAAGTGCCACTGGATGAAGGGAAACAGTGTCGGACTGGCCCACCAGTGTACCAAAGAATCCTCTGGTGGGCCCTGGCTCAACCCAATACTGAACCCCATAGGAGGTCCATAGGAAAAAAACACAGTTTGGAGAGTGCTAGAGTACATCTCCTGGGGGATAATGAAGAGTGGAGCCCCTGATTGATTTTCTCTGGTGGGCCCAAGGAAACCCAGTCCGACACTAAAGGGAAGGTAAAAAAAGATGTCAGGTATTCTGTCAAGGCACAGATAGTATGGCACCATCATGCCTGGGAATAGCACTATTTAAGAAAGTAATTTTGGTGTACTTTGATTATTTTTTGATGCGTCAATACAAAGGTTATGTTCCCTTTTACCAGAATTCATAAATTTTGGCGACCCAAAATTCCCTTATGCTGAAATCTAAATGACAGAACATTTGTGACTCTATTGCAGAATAAAGCATATGTGAAACAGAATAGACTGGCTTCGTTACTTAATACCAAGTTTAATATAGAATTCCCCCTTTTTTGTGTGTGTGTGGGGGGAAGGGTGTCCAAATCTCTGCGACCCCATGAAATGTATGGTTTGCTTTATGGGTTACGCCACCCCTTATAAAGTTTCTGTGTTTAATGGTTTGTACACCAATTGGTTGACATTTTCTCCTCTTCTTTATTGTCACTTGATGCTTTCATAGAACTTGCTAAGTCCCCAATCGAATAGAAAGGAAGGTAAGATTTACTTGTAACACTAAATGACTCTGGACATCCATCTAATCCTTATTCTTTATACTCATTGTAGTTAAAGTGGTTGTACTATGTTTGGTTGTTATCAGGTGTCCATAGAATAGGGGATAACAATATGATTGTGGTGGTCTTACTTCTGGGATCCCCATTAATCACAGGTATGGACTCCTGAGGATAACTAGAATGGGGATGCTCTTCTCACCAATCGATGGAGCGGCAGGTCGAGAATGTATCTTTCTACTTCATTCATCGATTTGCGAATGTTGGAAATTACTAACTACAGCACTTGAGTATCTCCGGCTCTCTCTTTCATCTCCATTCACTCTCTGTAAAAGTGCTGTGTAGCAAGAAGCATGCTTGACCATGCCACTCCATCAATTATTGAGAAGGGAAAACTAGCTTTCGTGACCGGTGGGGCCCATAATCGTGATCAGACTGCTGGAACCACCACCGATATCTACAGGATATCTTCAGGACATTCAAAAATGATGCAACCTCTTTAAACCCCATATAGATAACTGCTTATTGCCCTTTCCCCATCAAAAACACATGGACAATCTGTTAATATAAAGGCTTACTTTACAGCACAGTCTTTAAGACGTCCATTTTGGGTGACCTTCTGGTATCAATGCTTACTTGGTTCCTCAATGCCTGTTACAACAGTTATTAACCAGTCATTTTACAGAACCTTGGCTAAGTTACATAGTTAGAGATAAATACGATACAATAAGATTAGTCATTTTGGCTGACTCTATAACTCTATGTGGCTGCACCTTGACATATGTGGGATAGAAACCTTATAGTCAAGTATCACCAAATCATATTTTTTCCCAAAAAACTTGGTCATGTCACACCAATCATCTTGAAATTTGTTTAGCCGATAAGAAAATTTGAGAAGATTACATCTGCGAAGGGAAACTGTGGGTGATGAAATCCTACAGCAGTTTTATAGTCTCCATTATAGTAGAAGGTTACATATGTAAAATTCTGTTTGGCTATTGAATAGTATAACATCAAAATATACTAACAAGACATAAATTGTGCAATAGGTTGTAAGCTAGAGCTGCATTTAGAATAACCCTACATCCGTGAGTCTGTTCCCAATTTCTTCCTCTTTTTTACAGTATGATTCTGACCAGCTCCATGTGACTGACTGAGAAGATTGAGGCTTTTTGACAGTACATCAAATGGCTGCAATTTACTTTCAAGAACAAAATAACTTTGCAATATAAATGGGATGCTGTTTTCAGCACGGCCCCATCAAGCAAGTCAAACCTAAATCACCCTGACATCACCTATAGATTTTACTGCCAATGGCACGGTACACCCGTCCAGCCAGAACTGGCTAGATCTCCTCTGTACCGGCATAGAAATGAGTGCCCTGTGCTGTCATTACGGCAGCAGGTGCACAGCTCGGATTTGGAGCATTTAAAACCCACCTGCAGATTAGAAAATATGAATAATACCACGCAGGAAAGGCTGCTGGCCCTTGAAGCGGTTTCTGCTGCGCAAATATATGACTACCGGGTGATCTGCACTCTGCCTACTGATCACTGAAAAGCCAAGCAGGCACAATTTTCTAAGCCTCTTTTTTTCTTTGCTCCTTTTAAGGAGACAGCTGTGACTTTATTTTTAAGAAAAAAAATGCTCACCCGGTGACAAAAAGAATACAGGAAATAATCAAATCGCAGAGCGAAATGTCAAACCGGCAGTAGGGCCACTTGAGCTGCAAGCTATTCCCATCACAAACATCTTGGCAACGTTATTTTTCAAAGCGGGCACTGCTCAAATGGAAACAAGCTGTACTGTGTTACCCTGCCTGTAAATCGGAAGATAAAAGGCCAGATCGAAGCACACGCTGAAATTGGGTTTTTAGAAACATGACGACTAAGCAGAGTGTTTGGAAGAAGGTGCTGAAGATGACAATGTGAAGGAAACATTTATTAGCCCAAATGTTCTCTACTTCTTATTAGCTGCTTCTTCTGTAATTTTAGGTTGTAATCGTAGCTGAGACTTTGGATCCATAAAATTGATGATAGACTAGCCCCTAACTTCTAGAGCTTAAACTGTCAATCCAGGTGGTCGTTCCCAGAAAACATTATCCTGAATCTAGAAAATAATGAAGCATTCTATGCTAATAGACGTGAAGTTTGTCAATGTCTGACTTGCCTAAGGCTGACCGATCTGGATGACCCAGTTCAAGGTTGTCAGAAGAAGGAGTACAAGACGCATGGCATGCTCTTGACCCGAGGATTAAATACTGTTCTTTTCTACAGTTAATTTTCCCTTATCCAACCGGCTATAATTCCACTAAAGGTTGGACCCCTGTTTACATTATTCCCATTGGCCTAAAGAAGATGACAGTCTTGATCCTACTTTTGTCAGATTTTCAAAATTTTTGGGGATTCGCGCCGCTGTGAAAGGTATTTAACTGGGGATTGTGTCACCCACGATCGGATTGTGGCTCAGCTGCGCTGGCTTTCATGCAACAGAAATCAGGGGGCGGACCGTTGGACGATTCAACTGATTCGGACTGAGAGCGGGATTTCAGATTCAAATTGTGTAGCAAGACAATGCAGTTACATGCACCAGAAAGAAGAAGGTGAACTCTGTGAGACCTGATCGGGGAAGCGACAAATGCAGAATATCGTGAATTAGTGAATTGCGCCAGAGTGCATGATCGTCGGACACTCCGTACTATGTGAACTCCTCCGGACGGGTAAATAAATGTGCCCCTTGTCTTTTTTGCAAACTGCCTACCACAACATATGTTGAAGATGAACGACACCATATCAGGACATTATTTCTTTTATGAAACTAATCAATTCCACTATTTTACACATCCTATTAGGCAGGGAACACGCAATGGGCGACTACAACTTACAGCTCTGTTATATGTTATATCTCTGCATGTATCCCTAAGAACAACAGTTTTATAATGCAGTCAGACATGGTTAATCACATGAAGGGGTGTGTCATGGGAATACCCCAAATCTAAAAACTGTGGGGCCCAAATGCTTAATCCGTTCCAGGTCTCCCAACTATAATGTATTTTTTTATAGTACACCTTATGCCTTCTGGACCCAGATGTGATGGAAGATGTACTGGTGGTTAGAGGCGCATATGTGAAAATGAGAGGTCTATCGTGCCTGTTAGAAAAAAAGATATTCTAGTGTGAGAAAAGAAGAAATCCTAATATGGTAGATTGGATAAAGGAAGGGAATCCCATCTAGATATCTTGGTAAAGAGATATTTGTGTGATCATTGAGGAAAAGAAGGAGATGCCTGTTATGGAGGTTTGCTTCGAGGACTGTAAGAAGAAAAGGGACCCCTCATGGTAGAGGAAATATAAAAAACTTGGGAGCTCTGTTGGGACCAATGGAATAAAGGGAGGAGAGTATGGACTACTGTGATCACTATAGAAGGAGGGCACTGCAATGCATACTTTTAGAAAGGAAGGAGAGTAGGGACTGATGTGCCTAGTGGAAGAAAGTGAGGAGAGTAGGGATTACTGTGATCCAAGGGTACTGATGTGAAGAGTGGGAGTAAGGGAGTAGAATTGGGATTACTGTCATCTATAGAGAAGAAGCGCACTGCTATGCCTATTAAGAGATAGGTAGTAGTGTAGATACTAATGTGATCACAAGGGAAGGAGAGTACTGCTGTGTTTAATGGGAGAAAGGAACGAGATTAGGGAATAGTGTGATCACTATAGAAGGAGGGAACTGCTATGCATGCTGGGAGAAAGGGAGGAGCAAAATGATTACTGTGATCCGAGGGTAGTGATGTGAAGGAAGTAGAGTAGGGACTACTGTGAAAACAAGAGAAGGAGAGACTGCTGTGCTTACTGGGGGAAAGGAATAACAGTAGGGACAACTATGATCACTATAGAAGGAGGGCACTGCAATGCATACAGGCAAAAAGGAAGGAGAGTAGGGACTAATGTAATTATTAGATAAAAAAGACACTGCTGTGCCTACTGGGAGAAAAGGGACAAAAATAGGGACCACTGTGATTACTGGAGGAGGAGTGAATGTTCATATATGTTTTTAATGACCATGCAGTGCACTACACAAGTACTGTATGTCTGTAGGCACCCCCGTAATCTGTATGGTCTACACTCAGTTTATAACTATTTATCTGGTAGAGGTTTAAGGTTCAGATGTACTTTTATTGGGTAGAGAGTTTACAAAACAGACAACGAATTAAACCAATGGAATATGTGCTCTTTACGATATATGATTTGTGTGTTTTTCATATGAAGGTATTGGTCGATTGGGTTCATGCTTTTTTTCAGTTTTGCATTGTTTTCTAGGGGAGACTATGTTGTTCTATGGAGCGACAGTAAAGAGCTGCATTAAGCGGGGAAAGGCAGAAGCGGTGGGCGCACAACGAGACCGAATAGGAATTTGTTCCAAAAGGGTTTATTGAACAGTTGGAAGTGGGTCACAAAACATCACAACGCGTTTCGGGGAATAAAATCCCCTTTTTCAAGTGAAAAGAGACTTCAGTCTCCGGATGCTGATGAAGCGTGATACTCCGGATACACGCTTCATCAGCATCCGGAGACTGAAGTCTCTTTTCACTTGAAAAAGGGGATTTTATTCCCCGAAACGCGTTGTGATGTTTTGTGACCCACTTCCAACTGTTCAATAAACCCTTTTGGAACAAATTCCTATTCGGTCTCGTTGTGCGCCCACCGCTTCTGCCTTTCCCCGCTTAATTCTCAGACTCCAACCAGCCTAGTCCCCTGTGATTGGAGAACACACTGAAGCATCGGCAGCCACTGACCTTTTTACATTACACACTATTACTGGAGTTGTGCCTTGTCGAGCACAACCCTACCAGGTGAGCAAAAGATCTAACCCTATTACTCATCTATTACCTTACAATATTACCCTATGAGCGCTTCCTGTTTTTACTATTATCCTCAGTAAAGAGCTGCAGGTACTTCCATACACCACAGTGCACGTGCCCAGCTGAAAGCGTGTGATGCCTAAGGGAATAATGACTTTACAAGGTACAAGCCAGGGTAGAAAGCCACCAGTTATGCATAAATGTACATAATTGTAAATTTCCATACCCATAACTTAGCGATGTCAGCATCTATCAAGCCCTAAATGTCAGAAACTTTCACCTAGTTCCAATTCTCTGGGAATTTCTGTGCTAGCGGTCTGGATTACACTTTATCCATCATCAACAGTGATCCATATATTTGCCCGTATGAAAGAACTCTTTATTTATGTATGTATTCCAAAGCTGGGAGGCAGAATAAATCTAATTTTTTTCAGCAACAGGATGTGTTCATTAGAATCCCCCAAAGGAAAGCTTAGTAATAAAGCTCAACCATTAATATTGCCTTCATCAGGATTGGCCTGGAGGCATGAATATATATAAATGCTTGGGAGGGGCTGGAAAATACAGAACATCTTTATTATGATTCTTATAGATTAAAAATCTAGCCCTGAAAAATGAGTTCTATTAGACATTTGAGTGTAAGCTCCTGTGGGTGGTGATAGCCTTCAGACATCCAAGTCTATATGAGCATAGACGTCTTGGTGTAATTATTCGTATTCAGGAAAAGCCCCTTCTTAGAGCACAAAGGAAAATGAATGTGTCTGGCAACGTCTGCTCTTAGTGACTGCAAGGCTATCTCCACTATGTACCTTACAGGAACAGATACTTGTCAGAGGGTAATTACAACCCATGAAGCTAACATGAATGAATATCCAGTCCTATATGGTTTGGAGAAGTCCACTTTATCTAAACAAACCATTCTGCAATAATGTAGATAATGCATATCAGGTATATGTTTTTAAAGGAACTTTGTCAGCCAATGTGACCAGGCAAGGTTGAAAATAGTGTTAGATATTGGCCATCAAGAGATGTGTAGCAGAAGATGCGAAATGTTAATCCTATCAATCCAGGTCTGCAGCTCTGAAGGGACACAGGGCAGGTCTTTCATCCTCAAGAGCTTTCTACTCTTTGGATTATGCTTCTCCACAATTCCTTCCCTTGGCTATTAGAAGCAGGCCTCTGGTTGGATACTAAAGCAGTCACTCAGAGCAGAGGGAGGGGCTGTGGAACAGTGCAGTGCAAAGAGCAGAAATCACTCTGAGAGTACAGACCTGGATTAAAAATAAACATTTCACTATCCTACAGTCGCTAAGAACACACACTAACACATGGTTACGCAGCTCTCAAATTCCATTACACAATCTGTAGCTTTAAATGGTCAAAACTGCAGTCACCCTAGTTGTCTACAGTCCCCAATTTTCATAGTTTGTCTACCAAAATCGAGGACAGTTAAAACATATTTGGCTCTGACCTAAAAGATTTGGAATCAAGTCTAAAGAAACATTTTGGCCAAGCTTCAATCTTGAATAATTCCATAATCTCTTGTTTTTGCACTGACATATACTGTATATATACTGTACATATACTGTACTGTATGATTACCATAGCGCTTGCTCCCAGAGGAATGGGTTATTACTAGAGATGATTGAGCATACTCGTCCGAGTATACTGCTCGATCGAGTATTAGCATACTCGGACCGGCTCGTTACTCGGACGAGTATTTCCCCTGCTCGAGATCAAGCATTAAATTAAGTGAAGAACAGTGAAGAACAGTGTTTTTATTGTTTAATAAAATATTACAGATGTTTCCTGATGTTTTGCTTGTAAGAACACTATTCTTCACATTGCAGGTGTGCGCGCGTGTCTCCCGGTTCGGAGATACTCGCACACATCTGCAAAGTGAAGAAAAGAATTAAAACATTAAAAACAGTGAATACGGAACCATTTAAGTGCAGAACACATTGAAAGAACAATATTCTTCACATTCCAGATGTTCTGAACATCTCCGAACTTAGCGGGAGAAACGCGCGCACACCTGGAAAGTGAAGAATAGTGTTATTTCAATGTGTTCTAACAAGCAAAACATCAGGAAAATCTGTAATATTTTATTAAACACTGTTCTATTACTGTTCTGTTTTAGCAAAAAAATGCTCGAGTCTCCCATTGACTTCAATGGGGCTCGCTATTCGAGACGAGCACTCGAGCATCTGGAAAAGTTTGTCTCGAATAACGAGCACCCGAGCATTTTAGTGCTCGCTCATCTCTAGTTATTACATTTTGAAAGAGCACTTCCCCCTTCCCACTGCTCATTATTGCTGAGATTAAAGGAAGTTCTGAGGGAGCAGGGGGGAGGGAGGAACTGAGATGCACTGCAGCAGTGTAACAACAGCCTATGAAATCAGAAGAAAGAGGGCTTCTGTTACACGTCCATAGTGTCTTTGCCTCATTAGCATCATTTTAACAGTTGATTTTTGAAGGAAGGAGGCCATAGACAACAAATATAAGAAGATTACCCCAGTCACAGTGCCTGGATCTATGGGTAAGTGCCCCTGATTTATCATGATGGATTTTGAAGTTAGATTTCCTTCAGAAGAATTGTAAAGAGGAGTCATTTATTCCTGGATTGGTTTGATCGGATTTGGAGTATTGTTATACCCTAAAATAAATTTTACTATTTGTGTCCCCAGGTCCGTTTTTTGGGGCAAACAAATTATGTGCTTTTTTTTAATCTGTGATTTTTGATTGTGTTGTAAGTCTAGATAATTTGGCACATGGCAGAAAGTGTCTGAAATGACTCTCCACATTCATGAAGGTGTTAAAGAACTTGGAATACTTGCTTTTTGTGGGTCTGATTGTGTGATACAAATTGCGCCAAAAAAAAGTGCTGAGAAGTAATGAAAACATGTTGAGGAGAAAAAGCTGCACCCATATTGAGAGACTAATTTATATTGAGAGACTAGGTTGTAAAAATTAGAAAAAGAGAAAATTTATGCCGCCGACACATAATGAATAGGTTGCAGGGGGCGCACGAGAAAACAAATGGCAACCCAAGCCAAAAAACACCATAATAAATGTTAATGTGTTCTTGTTTTCCCCCCCTTTTTAACTTTTTTATCTATTTTTTGTCTGATGTATATATTATGCATTGTTTATATGTAAATAATAAATATATATTTTCTGTTACATGGCATATGTTTTACATGGAAAATTTTACATATTATAAAAAAGCGTATCCTGTATGTACGTAATAAATAATATATATACATATAAATAGACAGACAATCACATAAATAGACAGATATATAGAAAGAAAGAAATGTAGATGATAGATAGATAGATAGATAGATAGATAGATAGATAGATAGATAGATAGATAGATAGATAGATGCTGTAGATAGAATATGGACCTCCCATTGAGATGTAGGTCAGGATGGGCATCTAGCTAAGCCCAAATGAAGACATGTTGGGTGTGAGCGAAAACCAGTCACCTGTTGATAGAAAGTTTCTGCGCTAACAGTTGCCAGTCCTTCCCTTTGGAGTTAGGTGTGTCGAACGTCGCACATATCCGCTGCCTGATGGAGTGTGGGATTTTGAAGGCTTTCGGACCAGTGTGTGCCAGGAAATTGTTGTCCTCTGGTGCAAAGAAAGTGATGGTTTCCCGCTCGTTCTGCATGGGAACATACAAGAGATTCTAATTAGAAGAGCCAATTAGGAATTAATGATACCATAATGCTTATGTAAAACAAGCCAGCGTAAAAGACATTCAACACCTGTGAAAAGAAGTCAGCACCTGTGGAAATAAATGAAAGAATCGTGTAGGCAATTGTTCTAATTGTATTAGAGCATTAATAATCTAAATATTGCTAATATGCTGAGAGCAAAATTGAAGGTTTTGAAATATAGTAAAGGGGAATTCTGCAGGTCCTGTACATGAAACGACAGGAGGCTGAAGTCCACAGTTAGAGGTATACGACGCACTCAGTCAGAAAGACTTGGCATGAATGGTGGAGCTATTGTATGTATTATACACATTAATCAGATACCTGCATTATTTTTTCAAATATTCAAATTTTTTTTTCCAAGCTGAAAAAACAGAAGCTGAAAGTTGTCTAAAGCTGTCTAATTTTTAGTCTCTAGATAATGGTTTTCTAGTATGTGTTTTGCGATAATGATGTTGCTATAAATTAGGGCTTCTGTCCGAAATGCGTCTTCATATTTTATTTATATTCCTGCATGGCTTTTATATGAGAAAATAAAGTACCTGGATTTTCGAAAATCTGGATTGTGCTTTTTTTTGATGATATTTGCACTATTACCATATACACCTGCTCCCTGCCGCATGTACCTGGTGCTCCCTATCACTTGACCAGCCACATTGACAGTACTAGGTATCACAAGGTTCAGTGTTGAGAACACAGAACTGAGGTGGTGAAGGTGCATAAGCTGCCATCTCAGTTTAGCTGGAATCTGCAGGGGAATGGTAGGTTTTGTAATCTGCACATCTAAGATAAAACATTTGGATACCCTAGGGGACTGTAAAGCAAGCAAGCTGTTCTCTTTGGCAGCAGAATGCAGCCGTCTCTATCCTGCTTCCCCATCACCTCCTGAGACAAGGAATCAGGCATTCAGCATTAACAAATCTGTTTGAAATGAAGGACGGGATTCTTACCTCCAGGATCTCACTTAGCAAAATAAATCTTGCTATGAATCAGAGACACGTTTGGACTGCTAGTGTTTTCGCAAGAACAGGACATGAGGGTGCAATTGTGGAGTTTGCCTTTGGGCGGTGAAATCCAGAATGTCATTTTGCAGCACAAGTCTTTCCAATCCAGGTTTACAGTATTTTAAAGGTAAAGGGTCCGTTTGTTTAAAGTATAAAATACATTGAAAAATATGGCTTTGAGAAATCGAATCGAATTCTTCTGTAAGTGCAGACTGTTGGTTTGAGATGACCAGTGCAAAAGTAATGGGGTACAGAGCATAATATTTTTTAAAATTATGGTCATCTAATATCTAATGTTTTAAGATTTAGTTTTCTGCACTGGGAGTCATTTTTTGGATAGGTGAATGACACCATAACTGGTGGGCTATTCCGACACTGCTGAGTACCAAAGGATACTCCATTGGGCCCATGCTCTTACCTAAACTGCTTAAGATACAGCAGAGAACAATCTAATTTAAAAATTGGTAATGTCTATTCGCATGGAGATGATGGATAGTAGGCCCCCAGAATCATCGCCGGACACTTCAGATAAACTATATGGGATCATTGGCAAAATACTTTATCCCCTATAAAGCGTCTGGTGACAAAAGTATCTGATTGTTGGGATTGCTGGGTGCTGTGTCACCAAACATCAGATTGGTGGACCAGCATATTAAGACCGGACCGGAGGCCCTGAACTGGCCCACAATGTGTGTCCCTGTCTACTTGCAACCTATGGGCAGCAACTGGTCGACATCCCCTAATCTAAGAGGAGCTGACAAGACAGACTTGTAGTCAGGATGACAATGTCAAAATCAAGATGGTAGCAAGGTAAAGTATCATCAAGAATGTATCAAGGGCAATAGAACACTGCAATAGCAATAGAGTAAGCAATATAACAACTAAGAAATGTGGGTAGGTCCTGGACACCGCCCCAGCAGCTGATTGGTTTGGCATTCATCACTCAAACCATACCTGACACACACTCAGCTCCAAGATGAACAACAAGAATGCTCCACTCACCGAAGAGCTAAAGACCTGAAGGAAACAGCCACAAAGCTGTTTAAACAAAGCTGTTCTACCTAAATCTGAAAGTCATTATGAGCATATAGTTTGTAAAAAAGACTGGTGGCTTTGGGTGGACATTATATACCAGGGGTTATGGGGGCACATTATATATTAGGGATTTGTCAACAATTATATACTGGTTGCTGCGGGGGCCATTATATACTGGGGACTGTGGGGGCCACTATTTACTTGGGATTGTTAGGGCCATTATATACTGGGGACTATGGGGCACATACTATACTGGTGAATGTTGGGATAATATATACTGGGGGCTGTGGAGGACATTATATACCGAGGACTGTGGGGACCACTATTTACTTGGGATTGTTAGGGCCATTATATACTGGGGACTATGGTGCACATAATATACTGGTGAATGTTGGGATAATATATACTGGGGGCTGTGGAGGACATTATATACCGAGGACTGTGGGGACCACTATATACTTGGGATTGTTAGGGCAGTTATATACTGGGGACTATGGGGCATATAATATGCTGGTGTATGTTGGGATAATATATACTAGGGACTGGGGAGGACATTAATTACTGGAGACTGTGGAGAACATTACTTACTGGGGACTGCAATGGACATTATTTACTGGGAGCTTTGGGGGTCATTATATACTGGAACGCTGTGGGGGACATTATACTGAGATCTGTGGGGGACATTACTGGTAACTCGAAACACGAAAAAAAAAATCTCCCAGCACTGTAAATTTAACAGAAAATGCTGTTTGCATTTTTGCATTGCTGTTTCGGGCATAAAATGGCCCTCAAGGTACAGGCCCACTAACATCTGCCTGCCAGCTGTACGGACACACGTCGGGTGCGCTGGAGAGGAGGACAAGCAAGCGCTGCTGGCCCCTCCCCTCTCCATATAGAGAGCGCTCTATCTTTTTTGCAGCCGTGGCATGGTACGGTGTGCTCACTGTACCAAGCCCGGGCGCCATAGACAACTATGTGGGACATATATGTGGCCGTAAATTTGCAGCGGTATATACATCCCCCATACGTCTTAGTCTTTTAAATGTGAAGAGTAAATTACAGTGCCGGGAGCCTCTTTGCTTTGGCAGTAAAGTCCGAGCTGCACCCCTACTAAACCACTCTGATCTAAATAGTAGATCTGAGAGTAAACTGTTTTATGACGACACTGATGCAGTTTAAAGCACATAGAGGGATATACTATAATTTACCATAGTGTATCTAATTTTGCCATATAAAGTACTTCTATTATACTTATATTATAATATTGGGACTATATCCTTCTTATATAGAGACGTCTAAATGGCAATATGCATTATAAAAGTCAAGAGTTCCATGGATTTATATGGGGCCATATTGAATTGTTATGAAGGAATTTATTTCAGAAATATTGTCATTATCTAGGTTGCTTTAGAGTTTTTAGTGTCTTATATGATTATTATATAAGTAGTTTCGTCCATTTCTTAAAAGGCAGCCGCAAAAAACACTTGCACACAAGGGTGTACGGTGATGGCAACGCAACAATTGTCATTGGATGAGACATGGAGGGTGAATAATATACAGGAGGCAAATGGCAGCTAATGGCCCATTATATACAGCATTGCTACAGGGGCAGGGATTGATGAATGGGAATCTATAGGGCTGATATGGGGGGGGGGGGGTTGGCTGCTAACAAGAGGGAACATTGTATCTGGAGCCATAGCAATCCATCATAACATGACAAAGACCTATGTCATATAATGCATTTATCTGTATTATTAATCCTTTGCTGAACCTATTCATACTGGGATATAAAATGATCTCTAGGTAGCAGTCACACGCCACATGTACCAATCCTCCGAGGCCGGGGAAGTAGCTGGCAGATGGGACTTTGCTCTAATGTGAGAGAAATGACAGTTAATAATGCTGATATCTTGACTGGAGACAGCTCACATCAATTTCAGGCCCCGTCTTCTCTCGCACCTTCTATCTGGCTTCTGCTTTAAATGCCACTTTGATGAATATGAATTTTGGTGAAGTTAAAATTGCAGATTCACTTTCCCTTATGACTGTGAATGCTACCTGGTATTTTTTTTCCCAGGCTGATTTGTTGTCCACTGGGGTAGAAAAGCATAAAAACCAGGCAGAAATCCCTCTTTCATGTCTATACTCTCGTAGAACTTTGATTTAAATTTAATTATTACTATTATAATCAGTAGTGGTATTGTTATTTTTATTATTATTACATTTTAATTGTGTATTAATAATTATCCCATTTATTTACTTTTTATTTCCATGTTTTTACTGTGTTTTACTCTTATTGAAGAGGACCTTTCACACAAATTGCAACTCCTAGTCTTTCCACTGATTTTGGCACAGAATTTATTTTCTGCAGTCCTCTTCATTATCCAGGGGTGCACCAGCCATGAGGCAGGTTTAGCCTCTTGCCTCAGGTTGCAACACTTGCAGTAAAATGGGGGGCACCATCAAAATAGGACCTGACTCTTAAAACTAGTATCTCTTCACACCAATCTCAGCATGAGTGTGAGATACTGCATGGGGAACCCTCTTACTAAAAAATAACCTAATAGATTACTACTGGATGGGGTGGAGTGGGGCTTCATTCTATGGCCCGCAGCAGATAGTTTAGATCCCCCCCCCCCTGCTATTATCAAGCAATTAATACAATTAATTTTTGTAACCAGGATGATTATGTTCTCTTCTATCAGGTAGATGGTCCTGGGCTAGAGGAGATAACCTGCCTCCTCCCACTTGACAGTAAGGAGCCCAAAAACTCACAAATGTGTTGTAATTATTGGGATTTTTGTCTATTGAACTGTACAGTGAAGTGGAGTTAGCAGAGGTGGGTAAGGTCCTTGTTAATAATTGCATATGGAAAAATCCCCTGACATATTTCCATTAATAATGTTTATCTATTTTTACTGGTGAATTGGTAATAATGGGTCAAATTTCTTTTGGAGATGGTGAATTACGTATTGACCTACTGTGTTCGTTTTACTTGCAGATCATGTCGAAGAAATAAAGATCAGCTTTCGACAAAAAAAAATACCTATTGTGTAAGGTAAAAGTGTGTTGTCAAATTTACAACGTGGTGCTATCTTACCTCCAGAATCGATGTTTGTACCTGAAGAATCAGCTCATGGCCTTTGACCTGTCTGACGCAGATCTTACAAGACAGCTGGGTGGTGGCTGGCGTGTATCTCTCCAGGGAAAAGGCACAGTGCAGTGGCTGCTGGTTACTGCACCAGACACGAGAAAACGGGACCTCCTGTAATACATAAAGACAAAGACATTCAACGACAGCACCTGCAATAAAGTAATAGGGACACGTCATGATATACAGCAGCACCATGGACAGCTACTGTACAATGTGCCAATTATTTGTCCTGTCCATTGTGCTGAAAATACAGAGCATATATAAGCTGTATTAGTAATTTATCGACCTGCCCAGTTCACCATTTGAGACAAAAGTGACATAAGTGTAAACCACTAAGCAAATTTTTAGAGTTGTATCATTTCTAGTAGTAAAACAGATGTGATACCCTAAAAACAAATTGCAAAGCGGTGCAAAGAGGTTTGTCAAAAATAAGAAAAAAATATTACTTGCCTCTTTGGAAAACCATTTATACCCACAACTTGCTTCAGTGGTCCCTTCTTGTCTCCAGTGATTCTGACCTAAAATTACTGAAAGCACTTGAGACTAAGAGCTACACTGAAGTGGGGGTGGTTCCATGCACTATACAATGATATTGTTCTATTATTAACAAAAATTTAGCAAAAAGGGGACTTGTTCTGAGAATGTGTCACAAAACATTCTTCTTAAACCTCTGGAAAGGCATTAAATAATCTACCTAATAGGAAAGATAAAGAAAGACACATCTATGTGCCGAGGAGAGGTAGGAGGTTTGAGTGGTAGTCAGGGGCCCTAGCCTTCTAGGTAGCCAGTAGCAAACCAAACTATGCACCAAATCCTATACTGAGAAAGGCCTTCACCCATGAAATCCTCATACATATGTTCCTGCTCTCAATAATCATGTACACAAGAGCCATTACAGGATCTTTGAAGGTCTTCCAATGGCCCCAAAACTGTAGATTGAAAGCTGACAGAAGGGACACATCCTACAATGCCCAAGAAGCTGGTTCTTGAACCATTTGTAGGAAGTGACTTGTATGATATTTGTCTTAATCTGCCCCTGCCTAGGACTGCAGTACAAGAGCCTAATCTACAGTTAAATATACAGATGTGTCTTTCCTTATCGTTCTTATTGGGTCAGACTGTATTAATGACAAAGGACTATTTAGTGTCAGCTTGTCTACCTCTGAGAGGTGGGTGCCTCATTTTCCTTGTTTTCAATCTGGTTATCCTCAATATCTCCTTTTTATCATGCAGCCTGGTGCACTTGAAAGGGCTAATTTACAGTATCAGATATCAGGTGTCTATTAATGTGGCACCCAAGCATTGGCCATTAATACATATAATCCAAAATTTTCTTGTAAAAATGATTGATTATTGAAAACATTTTACCACATTCACCTTAACATCAAGCCTCCACTGCTCCCCTTGTTCTTCATTGACTTTTGCTTACAAGGCACAAAATCAAGACCAACTTGTTTGCTCAGCCCCTATCCAAACACGTCTTAATACTTAATACTAAGTAATTAGATTGAAAAAAGCAAAATACGAGCAGTTTTAGATGTAAAATAAATAATTATGTTTTTCCTTGGCCCAATAATTCCTTTCGGCGGCTGGAAATCTCATTATAATAAGAATTAAAATAGAACAATTTCCCAAATACTTTGAGCACTCCTGCCTGCGCCATACCCAGTCCTCTCCTATTAGAGAGTGTATATTTCTTACAGGCGAATGGCTTTTCACAGCATAAAACAATGCTGATTACATTGGGAACATATCCTAATTACACTTCAACTGGCGTTCCATTTGTAGCTAATGCTCTCTGCGATATTATTACTATTTCTACACTTAACGTCAGATTAATACCTTGAGTGTTAGTTGACTAGTAAAGCATAATTATGTCTGCTTTTACTGTTTATAGGTTGCTAATAAAGAGTCAGCTGCACATGAGTTTTCTCTACGGGAAATGTCGCCATTTGCGGAGTGATTAGGAGCCACTACCAGCTTTATCTACCTACTGGCACAAAAGTATATTCACCTGATAACTAGAGTCAATGCAGTCAGTGATACCACATTTTAGGGATCTTTCCAAAATTGTTGTAGGCCATTTATACCGAAATTTCACAGAAAAAGTAAAAGCCCGTAATAGGTTCACTCATATTATGTGAAAAAGATGAAAGGTACAATATCACAGATATCATATAATAGTTACGCTGTTACAGGTTGGCATTCAGTGCCAAGAGCCGTGGGTCAAGTGACCTGATGGCAGCAGGACATGGAACTTCTTGTGAAACCCTGTGTTGTGCTGGTAGATGGAGGGGGCCAAGCACAATTTCACTGCTTGACCCTCTAACCAGTGATATGGAAGTGGTTTTGATGAAGGGGGTATGCAGAAAATAATCACTGTACACTGCATTTTGACAGACAGAAGCCAACAGGACACAGGAGGTCAGAAGGTCCTAGGTGCCAGTGGGTTCTGTGATTTGTGGCTCCAAACTTAAACAGGGTAGTTATAATATGGGTGAACCCTTACCCAATTAAGTGCAGTATAAGTGGTAAAAATATTCCTATATCTCCTAGATTTCCAGCACCACCACTCTCGACCCCCAGGGGTCCTACATCTTTTGCATTACTTTTACAATTACAATTACTGACCTTAGTGGCTACAAATTGGGTCCAAGATCCTGGACTTCAGACAGATGTTCGGGTTCAGGATCCAGGCTAACCTAGGAAAGCTGTTGAGCAACCCATCAACCAACTTTTCACACCCACCACTAAGACCCGCATTGGGTGATGGCACCTATTGCGAGTGTCAACATTTTAAATGCCACTCTTACAGAAGATGATGATTCACTGGTATTTACAGCATCAGTTAAAGGGTTAACACCTGCACCTGATGCCCTCACCAATCACATTGTTAGCAATGTGTTTTGGTTCCGAAATCAAACTTTTTGTTCCTTGTTTTTATCTGAACTTGCTGAAGCCAGACTGACTAAATCCGCTCATCACTAGTTGTCACAAAAAAACCTTAAAAAACTATCCATCTCCTTACAGGAAGGGAAAAAATGATTTTCTGATCACTAAGGGTCCTACCAATATAACCCCCTAAAGAGCAACAATAACAGAAGGTCCGATTGCCCCCTATTTGATCTGAGTCTCTATAGGACTGAGCCTGACTCTATTTTGACCCTATGGGACTGATGGAGATAGTTGACTATGATCACTTGATATGGTTTATCCTAGTAAAAAGTATTTATAACTGATTATATGGAGAGGTGATAAGGTGGTACAATCATTATATTATTTCTTCCAGTCTTTATGAAGGTTATTTTTGATATAATAGAAATATACATAAAATATGAATAAAAGATGTTACTTTAGTGTTTAACAATGTTGTAGGAATCTAGGATTAACCAAAAAAAGCATCATACATATAGCAATTTCCGAACAGTAAGACAGCGATCATGCATAAAGCAATGGCAATGCCATCAGCTACTTTCGGTTGCTTCAGGCAGGTTGCACTACGATAAGTGCTGCTTCAGTGAATTTTGCTAAAGGAGACAGAAGACTCCTGTAAAATACAAGATTTGACACCTGGTCTCATTTACATGGTGAATAACACAGAAGGGACCCGTAACCTATACGCAGCTACTTACAATTATTCAGCAGGTTACGATGGCTTACGTCCGTTCCAGACCACTACATAAATCTAGTTTAATGAAGGGCAATGTGATATTACGTCCCAGACAAATTTATGAATGATTATTTCAATTGTAACAATTACACAGGACATATTTTTCTCAAATATTAACAAATGACAAAATCTGGAAAAATGTAATATCTCCATTTGATAGAATGTAATAGCCAAAATGCCTGTTTTCAGCAACAATAAGAAGAAGTATTACTGATAAATACGATATACAAGTTGTATGGTTCAAAAAGGGAGAGTTTCACTTTAATAGTAAACTATACATGTTATAAATACCAAAAAGCGGCGGGGGCGGGGGGGCTGGGGGCTTAACAGATGAAAATTATATGTTTTCTACGCAGTGAAATCAAGATGTAGAGCTTGACGTAAACTGGTTTATGTCATCAGACCTGAAGAAAATCTGATATATTTTTTCCTGCTTGGTAGTGCAACTTTCATCACGTCCAGTTGATAAAAGTTTCATCACCCATTCATTGATAAGAAATGTACCCTTTCTCAAATCTTAAAATGGCTTTGAGAGCATTCTGAATACTACCACCTGGCTCATTGACAGTAACATTTGGTACTGGTACCGATTATCGACATTAACTCTTCATGATGCAGCATTTAAATAGCTAATGGGCACTATTTTGGTTAGTATCATAGCTTCCCCATAATAATTCCTTTATTTATATAGCACACACAGATTATGCAGCGCTGTAAAGAGCTCGCCAAATCAGTCCCTGTCCCCAATGGGCTCACTATCTAATCAACCTACTAGTATGTTTTGGAGTGTGGGAGGAAACAGGAGGAAACCCACGCAAACACAGAGAGAACAAACTGTCAGATTACGTTATTAGTGGCAATGACCCTACCGATAGTTTAGTACCAGCAAGTATGCGGTTGTTTATACAGTTAACAGCAACGATCAGTGCAAACGGGATATTAAAATTCTTTTCAACCTAACTGGGTAATATTGCTATTTTAAAGAAAATCAACCAATTAAAAAAATTAAAAACACATACAGATACTCACCTCCACTCCTTTTCATCTTGTTTCCAGCGCTGTTCTTTGCTTAGCTTGACATGCCGGTATCACCTAGAAAGAAACTTATAATTTGCAGCACGTTGCATAGGCATAAGATGTCCGGTGCTCTGGGCTGCTAATAATGCACGCTGCCTGCACCTTTTTCTCCCATGCTCTCACGTGATATCACATCCCTCTCCTAGCATGGGAGATGGAGGTGTGGGGCATGCATAATTAGCAGCCGGAGCGTCGGACATCTTGTCCCCATGCTCCGGCCTGCTAAATGATAAGTTTCTTTTTTAAGTGATCTCGGGATCAACATCAAGAGAAGCATAGATTTATTTTTTTAAACAGATTATATCTTTTAATGGTTCCCCTTGTCACTAGTTGCCAACAACCCCTACATCCTAAAAGCTCTAATCCTAAACTTCCATCACTAGGTCTATTGAAGATCTTCAGCTGCTCATAGACTGAGTAATAGTCAACTGAAAGCTATTAACATCAAGGTGAATAGATCCATAACTAGTTTTTCCTTTTTTTAAGACTACTGCAGAATGAAGATGGGGATACATTTATTCAAGTGAATTTCTGACATTAGAACTCTTGTCCATGGGCTGCGTCTAATACAGCAATTGATCTCTATTCACTTGTCCAGAAAAGGGCAGACCCTCAACAATATTTCATAAAAATCTTTTATCACATTGATAAAGTAACAAATGGTTGTCCTGTGGACATATCCATGGAAATGCAAGGTATGAAAGTATTCAACAATCTGCAAATTGACACCAGATATGGAGATGTGAAGTGCCGGACTGATTCATACCTGGATTCTCGATTATCGCCATTTGATGATGGCGGAATCTTTTGAAATGTTAAGCAGACTTTGATCTTGTGTTTAGTGAGGAACATGTCTTTAAGCAGAATGAAAAGACAGCATAAGCTTACTCAATTCATAATGGCATAAAACATACCGCAGTGAGGCCAAAAGGGAACAGTTTTCATATTTGTATAAAGATCTACTTTGATTTCATCCTCTATTTCTCACTTTTAATTCCATGTTAATTTAGGGAAATTGAGATAATCTACAGATGTGCTGAGGGTCAAATTGTCACTTCAGACTAGAACGCTAAATAGGTTGCAAAATCATTTTTCATATGCTTTATTACAGCTAGAGCCAAAAGCCCCGCTGCTATTCTCATAACAATCATAAAAAAGAAAACCACCACCACCGAGGGCCACCTCTGTTCTTACAATGGCTATGTGATTGTGGGCAGGGGACACCTGTTCTTCAAATACTCACTGGTCCCAGAGTTGACATCAACAACAATTGAACATTTACTGTATGGCATTACTTTGCTATACAATCAGTATCGGGAATAGGACTACCTTCGAGGATAGCATCTCTAATAAACCCCTCAAATATTTTCCCCACAACAGGAGTTTTTTTAAAGTGAGGAAAAATTTTGGGAGGAATTTCAAATCTATCATACATGTGCATCCCATAGTTGTGGGCTTTATTGTCACACCGTTGCACATGCATAGCATGGCATTAGAGTTTCTTTAATTTTTAAAAGCAGGTTGATTATTTCATAGTATATAAGGTCGGAAAAAGACGCAAGTCCATCAACTCCAACCTTTAAGAACTAAATAAATGTTTTATCCACATAACCGTGTGATATTTTTTCTCTCCAGAAAGTCATCCAGGCCTCTCTTGAACATGTACATAGAGTCCGCCATAACAACCTCCTGCGGCAGAGAGCTCCATAGTCTCACTGCTATTACAGTAAAGAACCTTTGTCTATGGTGATGGTAGAATCGCCTCTCCTCTTGGTGTAGAGGATGCCCCCTTGTCCTGGTCACAGGCCTAGGTATAAAAAGATGTTTGGAGAGATCCTTGTACTGTCCGTTCAGGTATTTGTACATTGTTATGAGGTCTCCCCTCAGTCGTCTTTTTTCTAAACTGAATAATCCCAAATTTTGTTATCTGTCATTGTATTCTAGTCCCTCCCATTCCCCTAGAAAGGTCCATCTGAGGCAACTTTGGTCATCTGGCTTCTTACTGACAGTCTAGCCAATATAACATGCAATGAGAGTGATAAACTGATATAGATAAAACAATCAGCAATATCTATTGGGGCCTATATATATGTAATCTTAGCATTTTCAGACCTGTTCTGCTAACTCCTTTGACAGGGTAGAGTCCGTTTTTTCCCACTGATGCCCCAGTTATTGAGGGAACACGGTGTTAAAAAAAAAGATATATTTTCAAAAGTAAAAAAAAAATACTGCATATATAATGTAAAATATGCAGTATTCTTCTAGACTGAGAGATTAGCATTTGGGCTACGGTACATGGTGCCTACTTAATCCTCCATCAATAGATGTTGGTTAAGAGGTCAACCAGGGTTTACAGTTAATTATGGACTGAGAAGCTCATAAGGTGTCTCTAAACCATACAAATTGAGCATGTATGTATATTCAGCATATACAATGCGGTATAGTTGAGGGCCTGGTACTGATTTTGCACTGGAGTCCAATAATCTCTAGTAATGTCTCTGGGGTCTACCCAAAGGGGCTTCCCAGGATTTAAAAAAGTGGATGGGGGGTGCATTAAAACAGTAAACATCCTATATTTACTTCTCTCCACAATTCTGTTCACCAGCAGCAAAACACGTTACTGCCAGCCTCTTTACAGAGGCCAGTAGTGACGTTGCATCAATAGAGCATGGAGCAGGAGATCCAGGCTGCCGCAGTAAGCACGTTGTCGGTGCTGCATGAATGCACACCTCTTTATACATACACAAGACAGCTGTAACTAGCGTTGCTATGGAAAGATGGGTTAAGCATGGAGAGAGTTAAGTATAAGATGGTTATTGTTTTTATACACCCCTAGCCTAATGTTTTTCTAAACACAGACAACCGCTTTGAAGGGTTTTTCCCACGAAACAAGTTAGGCCCTAACCACAGGAAAAGGCCTAACCCCCAGCTGATCTGGGGGTGGTCTCAGTGATGAGAACTCTACAGATCACAAGAACGGGAGGGTTCAATGTGACAACGTTGTCATCACTCTCCTAGGTGAACAGGGCAGCCCGGCCATGGGCGACCAGCTGCACTGCTCATATTGGAAAGCAACGAGGGGTCCAAAGGGGGTACATCGGACTCAATTGGATCCTCTTTTCTCACTGAGACCCACACCATGAGCAATCCTGTGGATAGAGCCTACCATGTTTCTTTGGAAAACCCCTTTTAATATAGCAGGCTTGGATGAGAAGACGGTGGAAAAATGTCTTGCTAAGCTCATGTTCTCCTACAGAAGAGCAGGTTATTAAATGCAGAAAATGTCACATGTTATGAAAATATCCTTCATGTTTCTCACTATTATGGCTTATATAAGATACTAAGGGAAGAGCGATGTTGGAGACTAAAAGAAGATGATCACTTACTGTCTTTTCATAAAAAAGGTAGAAAAAAAAACCCCTTGAGTTGAAAGCCCAGTCTCTGCTGAGCCAGTAATACAGGGTGATTGATGTGTTCGTGAAGTGAGTGAGACTTCTCAAGCCTAAAGTATAAAATAAAAAAGTATGTTCTAAAATAGTGATACCTTTTTATTGGGCTGGCTATCAAGGTCTGACATAGGCTTCTAGGAATTAAACCCTCAAGGCCTCGGCTGAGCTACTTCAGAATTTTGTTCTCTTTAAAGATTAACTGAAATGGAGAAGCTTTACTGATCTCCTCGTCTTTCTGGCCACACCAAGATAAAGTCTAAACGTTAACCCCTTGGTGATAGCTTGACTTTTTAAAGGTTTTATTTCCTTTCTTTAGCCTGAAATTTCTTAATCCAGAGCAGGTCTTTGTGTCAAGAATTGTCCTCTTTTTTTAGAAAGAAATTGGGATCAATTACCCAGAGACATCCCTATTAAAATGAAGCGAGGGATAATAGAATATTTTAAGCCTACTAGTGAATGGAAATTGCCGATTGAAGAAAAAGTACAGAAAGAAAACTTTTGCAGTTGTCAGCTAAAAAAAAACCTATGGGGCACATTTATAAAAATTGGCAGCGATAATTGCGATGTAACTAGTGCACATGGTGTATTTATATCTCAGCATAATAGTGATGGATTCTTAGGAAACCTTCAAATACACTATGGGGCACATCATATTTTCAGCTAGGCAAATTGTCAAATTTTAGCGACTTTTGCCGTTTTTGCACCATTTTTGCGATTTTTAACTCTGTTCTTTTTCAAGTATGCCTTGTCTGCACCTTTGTGCAGTGTGCTTTACGTATCTTTGTTTTCCAGATGTTCAGTGCTACTTTTGCCGTTTTTGTGCCTTTTTTGGTGCAAATCTGCACCTGGTCCAGGGCAGGTGCAAAGAAAGTTTTTTTTTCATGGACCCGATTTTAACATATAAATTGGAATTATTTAACATGCTTTAACTGTTTAACATTTTTCACAGTAACCTCTTTTGTCCAAATTTTTTTTTTTAATTGGTTACTTCTAAGGGTGAGGTCACACGTATTTAATGCATTTTGAAACTAATTACAACAGCTGAGGAGGTGATTTGCCTTATTTCATTACTGTTAACATTTGTGTCTACAAAACGTGTCTACAGTAATGTAATTAGGAAAATCACCTCTCCTCAACTGTTGTAATAGGTTTCAAAATGCATTAAAAATGCAACATGTTAAATCCCAAATTAACAGTAGTGTCCACTCCTGTATATAACCCCTCACATGACTTGTGTCCTCTCCTGTATATAACCCCCTCACATGGCTTGTATCCTCTCCTGTATATAACCCGCTCACATGACTTGTGTCCTCTCCTGTATATAACCCCCTCACATGGCTTGTATCCTCTCCTGTATATAACCCCTCACATGACTTGTGTCCTCTCCTATATATAACCCGCTCACATGACTTGTGTCCTCTCCTGTATATAACCCGCTCACATGACTTGTGTCCTCTCCTGTATATAACCCCCTCACATGACTTGTGTCCTCTCCTGTATATAACCCCCCTCACATGATTTGTATCCTCTCCTGTATATAACCCCCTCACATGGCTTATGTCCTCTCCTGTATATTACCCCTCACATGGCTTGTATCCTCTCCTGTATATAACCCCTCACTTGGCTTGTATCTTCTCCTGTATATAACCCCCTCACATGGCTTGTGTCCTCTCCTGTATATAACCCGCTCACATGACTTGTGTCCTCTCCTGTATATAACCCCCTCACATGACTTGTGTTCTCTCCTGTATATAACCTCTCACATGGCTTGTATCCTCTCCTGTATATTACCACCTCACATGGCTTGTGTCCTCTCCTGTTTATAACCCCCTCACATGGCTTGCATCCTCTCCTGTATATAACCCCTTACATGGCTTGTATCCACTCCTGTATATAACCCCCTCACATGGCTTGTGTCCTCTCCTGTATATAACCCCCTCACATGACTTGTGTCCTCTCCTGTATATAACCCCTCACATGGCTTGTATCCTCTCCTGTATATAATCTCTAACATGGCTTGTATCCTCTCCTGTATATACCCCCCTCACATGACTTGTGTCCTCTCCTGTATATAACCCCCTCACATGACTTGTGTCCTCTCCTGTATATAACCCCTCACATGGCTTGTATCCGCTCCTGTATATAATCTCTAACATGGCTTGTATCCTCTCCTGTATATAACCCCCTCACATGACTTGTGTCCTCTCCTATATATAACCCCCTCACATGGCTTGTACCCTCTCCTGTATATAACCCCCTCACATGGCTTGTATCCTCTCCTGTATATAACCCCTCACATGGCTTGTATCCTCTCCTGTATATAACCACTCACATGGCTTGTATCCTCTCCTGTATATAACCCCCTCACATGGCTTGTGTCCTCTCCTGTATATAACCCCTCACATGGCTTGCATCCTCCCCTGTATATAACCCCTCACATGGCTTGTATCCTCTCCTGTATATAACCCCCTCACATGACTTATGTCCTCTCCTGTATATAACCCCCTCACATGGCTTGTGTCCTCTCCTGTATATAACCCCTCACATGGCTTGTATCCTCTCCTGTATATAACCCCTCACATGGCTTGTATCCTCTCCTGTATATAACCCCCTCACATGGCTTATGTCCTCTCCTGTATATTACCCCTCACATGGCTTGTATCCTCTCCTGTATATAACCCCTCACTTGGCTTGTATCTTCTCCTGTATATAACCCCCTCACATGGCTTGTGTCCTCTCCTGTATATAACCCCTCACATGGCTTGTGTCCTCTCCTGTATATAACCCCCTCACATGACTTGTGTTCTCTCCTGTATATAACCTCTCACATGGCTTGTATCCTCTCCTGTATATTACCCCCTCACATGGCTTGTGTCCTCTCCTGTTTATAACCCCCTCACATGGCTTGCATCCTCTCCTGTATATAACCCCTTACATGGCTTGTATCCACTCCTGTATATAACCCCCTCACATGGCTTGTGTCCTCTCCTGTATATAACCCCCTCACATGACTTGTGTCCTCTCCTGTATATAACCCCTCACATGGCTTGTATCCTCTCCTGTATATAATCTCTAACATGGCTTGTATCCTCTCCTGTATATACCCCCTCACATGACTTGTGTCCTCTCCTGTATATAACCCCCTCACATGACTTGTGTCCTCTCCTGTATATAACCCCTCACATGGCTTGTATCCGCTCCTGTATATAATCTCTAACATGGCTTGTATCCTCTCCTGTATATAACCACCTCACATGACTTGTGTCCTCTCCTATATATAACCCCCTCACATGGCTTGTACCCTCTCCTGTATATAACCCCCTCACATGGCTTGTATCCTCTCCTGTATATAACCACTCACATGGCTTGTATCCTCTCCTGTATATAACCCCTCACATGGCTTGTATCCTCTCCTGTATATAACCCCCTCACATGGCTTGTGTCCTCTCCTGTATATAACCCCTCACATGGCTTGCATCCTCCCCTGTATATAACCCCTCACATGGCTTGTATCCTCTCCTGTATATAACCCCCTCACATGACTTGTGTCCTCTCCTGTATATAACCCCCTCACATGGCTTGTGTCCTCTCCTGTATATAACCCCTCACATGGCTTGTATCCTCTCCTGTATATAACCCCTCACATGGCTTGTATCCTCTCCTGTATATAACCCCCTCACATGGCTTATGTCCTCTCCTGTATATTACCCCTCACATGGCTTGTATCCTCTCCTGTATATAACCCCTCACTTGGCTTGTATCTTCTCCTGTATATAACCCCTCACATGGCTTGTGTCCTCTCCTGTATATAACCCCCTCACATGACTTGTGTTCTCTCCTGTATATAACCTCTCACATGGCTTGTATCCTCTCCTGTATATTACCCCCTCACATGGCTTGTGTCCTCTCCTGTTTATAACCCCCTCACATGGCTTGCATCCTCTCCTGTATATAACCCCTTACATGGCTTGTATCCACTCCTGTATATAACCCCCTCACATGGCTTGTGTCCTCTCCTGTATATAACCCCCTCACATGACTTGTGTCCTCTCCTGTATATAACCCCTGACATGGCTTGTATCCTCTCCTGTATATAATCTCTAACATGGCTTGTATCCTCTCCTGTATATACCCCCTCACATGACTTGTGTCCTCTCCTGTATATAACCCCCTCACATGACTTGTGTCCTCTCCTGTATATAACCCCTCACATGGCTTGTATCCGCTCCTGTATATAATCTCTAACATGGCTTGTATCCTCTCCTGTATATAACCCCCTCACATGACTTGTGTCCTCTCCTATATATAACCCCCTCACATGGCTTGTACCCTCTCCTGTATATAACCCCCTCACATGGCTTGTATCCTCTCCTGTATATAACCCCTCACATGGCTTGTATCCTCTCCTGTATATAACCCCTCACATGGCTTGTATCCTCTCCTGTATATAACCCCCTCACATGGCTTGTGTCCTCTCCTGTATATAACCCCTCACATGGCTTGCATCCTCCCCTGTATATAACCCCTCACATGGCTTGTATCCTCTCCTGTATATAACCCCCTCACATGACTTGTGTCCTCTCCTGTATATAACCCCCTCACATGGCTTGTGTCCTCTCCTGTATATAACCCCTCACATGGCTTGTATCCTCTCCTGTATATAACCCCTCACATGGCTTGTATCCTCTCCTGTATATAACCCCTCACCTGGCTTGTATCCTCTCCTGTATATAACCCCTCACATGGCTTGTATCCTCTCCTGTATATAACCACCTCACATGACTTGTGTTCTCTCCTGTATATAACCTCTCACATGGCTTGTATTCTCTCCTGTATATAACCCCCTCACATGGCTTGTATCCTCTCCTGTATATAACCCCTCACATGGCTTGTATCCTCTCCTGTATATAACCCCTCACATGGCTTGTATCCTCTCCTGCATATAACCACCTCACATGACTTGTGTTATCTCCTGTATATAACCTCTCACATGGCTTGTATCCTCTCCTGTATATAACCCCCTCACATGGCTTGTATCCTCTCCTGTATATAACCCCTCACATGGCTTGTGTCCTCTCCTGTATATAACGCCTCACATGGCTTGTATCCTCTCCTGTAAATAACCCCCTCACATGGCTTGTGTCCTCTCCTGTATATAACCCCCTAACATGGCTTGTATCTTCTCCTGTATATAACCCCTCACATGGCTTGTATCCTCTCCTGTATATAACCCCCTCACATGGCTTGTATCCTCTCCTGTATATAACACCCTCAGATGGCTTGTATCCTCTCCTGTATATAACCCCCTTACATGGCTTGTATCCTCTCCTGTATATAACACCCTCAGATGGTTTGTGTCCATGTGGATTTGAGACATTTGCAACAAAAAGTCGCAAAAATAATCCAAAATTTGCGCCTGTCAGGACAGGCAAAGATGAACATGTATACCAAGTAAAAAGACAGGATCATAATAAGGCGCAAAAAGAGCAGCCAAAAGTCTCTAAAATTCACCTCAGAGATACCAAACTATGATACATGTCCCCCTATATTTTGATTTAGGCATTGTACTGTATATAGAGTATCATATATCTGATAAGTCTTGTATGGCAAAAAACACAAGCTCCAAATTTTAAGTAAACCCTTTAAAGGGATTTGCCACATTACTTAATGTTCCTTGTAATTTTTGGGGTGCAAAATAAAAGGTACCAATACAACTCCAAAACATACTGTTAGGTTGTTTAGATTGTGAGCCCCATGGGGACAGGGAGTTTGCCATGCTTTGTGCAGCGCTGCGTAATCTGTGTGCGCTATATAAATAAAGAATTATTATTATTAAAACATATACATGTTCTACACCATTTTCTTGAAATTGAAAGTAAAGCTTCTGGTTTAGGAAAGCCTTTTACATCATCAGCTACCTTTCCTGTCCATAAAAGGGCAGGGGAAGCATGTGGTCATGTGATCCCAAGTGACCATGACTAGTCTGTGCATGCTTTACCATCTAGGACCTCATGTCCTAATTTTAAGGTCCTAAGACATACATTGGAAGCATGTACAGGAAGCATGAAGCAAAGTTGACAACCCCTTTAATCCAGACATTAAATCAATTGGCTCATCATTGTAGTAAATAGTATCTCTGCTGCAGCATCATTTAGGTGATTTTAATAATCAAAATCCAGCACAAATAACATGCGGTCTCACCAAATATTAGTAATATAAATAGTCCATCAAAACCTGTGCATGAATCCAAGGGGGAGATTTATCAGAAGTGTCTGAGAGTAGAACTGTTCTAGTTGCCCATGGCAGCCAATTAGAGCTCAGCTTTCATTTTCCCACAGCTGTTTATAAAATAACATATGTGATTGGTTTTCATGGGCAACTAGAACAGTTTTACCTCTGACAACTCTAATAAATGCCCCCCTTTGCTTCTAGCCTCTTTCTCAGATTTCTTGCTATGGGGATCTACCTATTGAGTCAACCCTCCCGAGGTCCACAGCTCTCTAAGACTAAATATAATCAAGATGGATCCATAGTGCATAACCTCTTGAGAAGGTAAGTATTAAAACTGTTTTAAATTATACTCACAAAGTTTCCAATAATAAAGCACATTGAAAAATCAGTACAATCCAAAGGACATTTTGTCCGGCCCATGTTTCACCAAATTCAGGCTTTTTTCGGAGGCATTCGGAGACATCCCTACTGTGCAAAGCTCTTTTTATGGACTATTTCCATTATAGATATTTGCTGAGATAGAACTATCTTTGTGTCTAAGTTTGATTATATAAAATAACCTCGAATAGAGTTGCAGCAGAGACACTTTTTATTTTATTTTTGTTGAATTTACTTGGTGTTTTAGGATTTATCTACTGCTCTACTGAGTCTACTCTCTTGAAGAAAATATTCTTTCTTTTGCCTGATCATTATAACCTATTGCCTCTCGAGCAACGATTGGGAGTAAAGAGAACCAAATTCCCTCTGTGATTGGAGCCAGCAGTGCTAATGCGAGACCAACACAATATTCACTTCTATGGTGCTGCGTAAGGTAGAATTTATTGGTTCACTTGACCAAAATAATATTCACAGAGGTCTGGCTTTTTCACCATCATTGATGGTCCCATTGGTTGACCTCCAGCATATTCTGTCAACAGGCATATCATATTAATAGGCAATGACAGGTTCTAATAGTGGGACAATCTTCTAGGATCTTATGATAATACTACTCCATAATACTTCATGTCAATGGCATTAACTGTACAGTTTGATGATGTCGTACATCACAAAAGAGGTTTTCCAGGTTTTCAGACTGCAGATGATCAAGCCTGTTGAAATAAAATCCCCAATCATGTCACTAGGCTTCCTGAAAGTCATGCTTGATGGTAAGTGGTCTGCCTTACAAGGTTAAGAAAGAGGCATGGGTTATATTTCCCAGAATCCTCTAGTGGAGCATCAATGGCTACAAGTAGAGAACTCTTACTCCTTGACCCTTATCTTTTTTGTGCACACACATATCATCTACATTGTGGCAGCTTTGCCCAGGTCACTCGTCCTTCACAAGAAGACATCGCTAAAGCTACAATAGACACTGGAACAACAGAAAAAAACTAAATATAATTTCTGTGATTTATTTTCTGTTTTACATTTATAGATTACATTTTATACACCGATTTAGTTGTAAAAGGTTTTTGTTCTACTAATCTGAGCTTAGATAACCACAGGTTTAGGTTGTGTTCAATAGGAAAGAGAAAATCTCATATAATGCTGAGTCTAATGATAATTATATTATTCGGAATGAGCTTTAGGTTTTTGTTTATGTTGTCTCTTAATGCTTTTTATTGCTTACATTAGGTTTGTTGCGCTTCTATTGTAGTCTACAAATACATACATATGTATATACATATTTGAAATTTTATTTTCGACTAAGGTTTTTTGCTGTTTTCAGAATCCATTAGTTCTTCAGCCATGATATAAATAGCTTCTTAATGTAGTCACTGCGTTGTACGCAGCTGATGGCAGCGACGGGCCGCGGAAAGAAAGCCATAACAGAAATCACAATGCAATCCTTACATGTGTCTGCTAAAAATTGCTACCATTTTAAAAGCAAAGCTAATATTTCTTTATTGTGCCTACATTAGGCCTGTCACTGCTTGTGACAGGCAGAGCGCTAGAATTTGATATAATATGTATGTTATTTAATTCTTTTTACTAAAAGCGTCATAAACACGGCGAAAACTGCGGCCGGCTGAATACATTACTGTAAAAATTCAGTTTTCTTATTCAGAAGTCGGAGATAAAAAGATTCTTCGTTGCTTCAACCTCACGGTAAACCATAATTCTGCGCGACCCTTAAAATGCCTTTGAGTTTCTAAAACTAAGGCCCCATTCCCTAAATCACCGCAGCCTCTGTACGCCATTTCTTCCCGGCGGGTTTTATGATACTTCAGCATATCACTTCCCTTTTTTATATACTGTGCTGTTATAAAGTAATGGTTCTTTCATCTGCATTTTATCTCTAAGTAGTAAATTTTAATAGTTACTTAGGTCTACGGCACTCATGGAACTTTTAGCAGTGTATGAATTGGATACACCATAAAGATTAATGCCCAAGAATTTACATTGTTATAATGCCTCTCTCACTTTTCATAGCACCCTGAAGTTCCATTTTATGTTTGAAAATAGGATGGATTTTGACTTATAAAACTATTTGGGGAAAAACAAGTCTATGTATATCGTACATTATGTTGGAAGAGAGTCAAGGAATTATAGTTATACGTGCAACGCCATCTCATTGGTATTCCCAACAATTATGCTGGTGTAAGGCTTTTTTAGAGGACATAGCTTGTCCGGAGATATAGGATGAAACTGAAAATTACTTAAAGTCCAAATCTCGACATTATGGACTCTGTGTGAAATCACACAGAGAGACAGAAGGGTTTGAGCAAGACTTCATCCAAAGAAGATCTGTGGTAAGTTCTCTAAGATGTTTGAAACAACCTCCGTGTTGAGGTCCTTCAAAAACTTTGTACAATTGATGTTGTTTTGAAGGAAAAGGATGGTAACACCAAGTGTCGGTATTTATTTATTCATTCACTTTGCATATGTTTACTGAATGTGAAAGCACTCCTGGGCAAGATTCACAGCTTATACGAAGACATACAGTGGCTTAGTAAAGTGAGCATCATTTTATCTGAAATATTGTGATATATCTTTTCATGGGACAACTGTGGGATCATATAGAGTATTCATGGTACAACTTGTTTAAGAGTGTACATTTGGCTCACCCTAAAATTAACTTCAAGTGAGTACACACCTAAGAGAAAATGTGAAAGCTGTGCACAAGCAGCCGATTTCCCTCCCTCCGTTTCATTGACTTGTTAGTGTTAAGAAAGTCTCAGGTGTCAATTGGAAGAAGGTGTGGTAAATTTTGTGTTACCACTTTTTACCCTCTCTTATACTGGTTACTGAAGCCCAACATGGCATCTCATGGCAATGAATTCTAAGGATCTCTACAAAAAGATGTGCTGGGCTATATGCATATTGCCAAGATTTTGCAACTGAGACCATACAGTGATTTAACAAGAGAGGTTCCACTCAGAAAAGGACATGGCGAAAATTTAGTAAACATGATCCACCCATTGTTAAAAGGTGGGGGTTCAGCTTTTCAGTGTTCAGGGCAAAAGCCACACACTACATCAAAGTCATCTGCATGGCTGTCCTCCCAGAAGGAAGCCTCTCCTGAAGATGAGTCCACAGTTTCCGGAGGACAACACACCAGACTACACACTACACACATATAATCTCTTCCTCTGAGGGCACTGCGTCTACCAACTATAGTTCTTGCTCTTATTGAAATATATGTTTACAACGTGTTTTTATGTTTACAACGTGTTTTGGCTCTGGTCTGGAGCCTTCATCAGGTAAAAATGACATAAACTAATATACATATTAAAACTTTAAAACTGGTGTCACATGTTTAGGAAGTGACATCACAATGAAACGGATAGGTCAAAGGACCTTGCAGTATTTTCTCCTGTACTTCTTATAAAATTGCCCACTCAACTGTGACATATTAAACAACAGATACACAAATATAAATCATTTTATGATAAAACATCTTTTACAAAACAATGATTGCTTTCTCTGAGAGGAAATGACGTGCTGAGTGTTGCATTGTGTAAATGGTTGTCAAGCAACCACGGCGCTAAACTTGACAATTAGTTCCAGTTCAATCGTGATTGCAAATGTACCGTACATGTGCAGTACTTACTAAATGTTACTGTTATGAAGCGTTCTTTTTAATGAGTGACATTCAAAACTTTAAAAATGTGAAAAATCTGTCACAATCTATAAAAAAAAAAAAACTTTGAAGAATTATTATATTTTTATGATTAGAATATGGAAAATTCTTAATTTCATTTTCATTTACAGAGCTGTTCCATAAATAGAAATCATCTTAACAAGTATCTCATTTTTATTTCAATTTACTGTTAATAGTATAATATGAAAGATCTACAAACATTCTCCGATCCTTCTGTGCCTACAGTTTCTGCACAGACCTACTATTTACTCTGTGCTTTCTTGGTAATCGAATGCAAATTATCCATGAGTATGAGTATGTGTGCATGTGTACAGTCATGGCCATAAGTTTTGAGAATGATACAAATGTTAATTTTTACAAAACACATTTCAACTTCATTGCAGGCCTGCCTTAAAAGGAGCAGCTAACATTGTTTCAGTGATTGCTCCAGTAACACAGGTGTGGGTGTTGATGAGGACAGGGCTGGAGATCAATCTGTCATGATTAAGTAAGAATCACACCACTGGACACTTTAAAAGGAGGCTGGTGCTTGGCATCATTGTTTCTCTTCTGTTAACCATGGTTATCTCTAAAGAAACACGTGCAGTCATCATTGCACTGCACAAAACTGGCCTAACAGGGGAGAGCATCGCAGCTAGAAAGATTGCACCGCAGTCACCAATCTATCACATCATCAAGGAATTCAGGAGAGAGGTTCCATTGTTGCCAAAAAGACTCCAGGGCGCCCAAGAAGGACTAGCAAGCGCCAGGACCGTCTCTTAAAAGTGTTTCAGCTTGGGGATGTGGCTACCAGCAGTACAGAGCTTGCTCAGGAATGGCAGCAGGCAGGTGTGAGTGCATCTCCACGCACTGTGAGGCGGAGACTCTTGGAGCAAGGTCTGGTGTCAAGGATAGCAGCAAAGAAGCCACTTCTCTCCAGAAAAAATATCAGGGACAAACTGATATCCTGCAAAAGGTACAGGGAGTGGACTGCTGAGGACTGATGACTAAAGTCATTTTCTCTGATGAATCCCCTTCCATTGTTTGGAACATCTGGAAAACAACTTGTTCGGAGAAGACAAGGTGAGCAATGCCACCAGTATTGTCTCATGCCAACTGTAAAGCATCCTGCAACCATTCATGTGTGGGGTGGCTTCTCAGCCAAGGGAATCTGCTCTCTCATTCTTGCCTAAAAACACATCCATGAATAAAGAATGGTACCAGAATGTCCTCCAAGAGCAACTTCTCCCAACCGTACAAGAACAGTTTGGTGATCAACAATGCCTTTTCCTGCATGATGGAGCACCTTGCCATAAAGCAAAGGTGATAACTAAATGGCTCAAGGAATAAAACATAGAGATTTTGGGTCCATGGTCTGGAAACTCCCCAGATCTTAATCCCATTGAGAACTTGTGGTCAATCATCAAGAGACGGAGGGACAAACAAAAACCAACAAATTGTGACAAAATGCAGCAGTGATTGTGCAGGAATGGACGGCTATCAGTCAGGATTTGCTCCAGGAGGTGAGTGAGAGCTGCCAGGGAGAATTGCAGAGGTCCTGAAGAAGAAGGGCCAACACTGCAAGTATTGACTTACTGCAGTAACTCATTCTAACTGTCAATAAAAGCTTTTGTTACTCATAATATGATTGCACTTGTATTTCTGTATGTGATAAAAACATCTGACAAACCAGAGGGCAACAGATCATGGGAAAATATAATATTTGTGTCATTCATAAAACTTTTGGCCATGACTGTTTGCTGTGCATGCACTGTATGTGTACTGTATGTACCATATTGATGTATCCATGTATGTGTAAGTGTACTATCTATCATCTATCTATCTGTTATCCTTCTATATAAGGGTCTGTGTATGATGATTGTGGGCATTCACTGAATGTGTGAATCCATCTGTGGGTACATGTACTGCATTGTTTTGTCTGTATTATATGTGAGCATCTAGATATCATCTTTCTATATGAGTGTCTGTGTATGTGTGCATGTGCTGTAAGTGTCTGTATACTGTTTGGGCCAGATCTAACACAGTTGTCGCACACTAGTTTTAGTTTTGCAACCCAATGAGGATTGTTGCACCTGAATTATAACAAGCTGAAACCATCTGTGATGAGTTGAGTTCCTTCATCATGTTAATCACTTGTGAGTGCCGGCATGATTTTGTGACTAAACTTTATTTTAGGTGAAAAATATGCGCAATTCCTGGTGCTGTACTTACATGTGATCCTTCATGGGGGTAGCCTGGCCAGAATCACATGGGGGCAGCAGAAGATCAGCAGTGGGGGGTCCCCTCAAGGAAAAGTCACTGCTGAGGAAATCACTGGGTGCAGGGTGTTACACTCTTGGGAAATGTTATACTCATGCTGGGGTTTGCGGGAGCACTGCCCCCCTGTAATTCTGGCCAGGCTACCCCCATGCTGCCAAATATCTATCCGGAGTGAGCAAGGGGTGGGCTTTGGACAATACACTGGATCATGATGCATGGTGTAAGATACATCACTCACTTATGTAACAACTCTCATTGTAATAAAATAAATCAGTCCCCATCCATTGTATTCCCTTTCAAATATTCCTAAATATATGACCTAAGTGCTTGGTTCACATCCCAAATGTCTTAGCCAGTCACACGGTACATGTGGTCACCATGTTTGATATTAAAAACGTTGCTGTAGTTGCTCATTATGGAATAAAAAAGAATCACCTTTTCTTCCCAATTTGGAGTGCTGCCCGTTATTGGATTTTTATTACTGAAGAATCTGAGGCCCGATCCTAGGACGCCTGCACCCACCATAGTACATCAGATAGTGCTGCTGGATCTTTCTAGAAGCATGTTTGATATTAGCTTATTATACTACACACCTCTACTTCCCATACTTGTTCTGTCCTCCCAAATCTGCTGACGCTATTGTCTTCGGTCAGGGATGGGATACTCCTAGCATGAGAGAGATGATGGATTCAGGAGTCTTTAATAATCATTACTGCTGTTCATCTGATCCCCTTCCAGCAGCACTAAATGCATTAGCTATTAATCAATGAGTATTAAGTAAAAAAAAAAAAAAGCGAAAGTCTAGATTGTTGTTCGGCGCGTCTGCAGTACGTCAGGAGAGAAGAGATCTATAGCAGCAAAGACGAGCGCTTCTCCTACCTGACATGCAGTAAATGGTTTGATCCTCCAGAGGAAGGGGGGGATGTCGAGAACAGAAATCTGGATGCTGAAGGTATTCCCCTTGAAATGAAGCAACTTTGGTTCTTCCAGCAGCTGTCCACCTTGATGTCTCTCATCAGAAAGCACTTCCTACAACAGCAACAGGAGAAATCAATAAGAGGATGAACCCACAGGGTTTTATAAGGTGTTTGAGTGGCATTTGGAATAATGTCATCCTACTTGGCCGCTATATTAAAATGATCATAAAACGCATATAAAGACAAAAGAATAAAGCTATTAGTGTCAGCCGCGGCCACATTTTACTCCGGCTGTCGTTTTGCTGTAATGGAATGCAGGCAGAATCCTAATAACCGGCACACGGATCCATGATACACCTCAGCCTCCACTAAATCGGGTTATGGCGTGACAAACCTTGATATCATCTTTTATTACTGGGCAGATGTAGCAGGGCTGAATGTGTTATTCCACTGTGCACATTTATGTTTCTTGATAGCTTTTTAGATAATACACTGTAAGCAGGGGTGGATTTAGCATTCTAGGGGTTGCAAAAAAAGTTGTTACCACATTCCCCATCCCCTAATACACAGCTCTGTTTCAAGTGACTGGGTGAGAGTCTACTGTCTTCCTTTTCTGGTGTAGTTTAAAGCTATATTTAAGATTTTGGGGCACATTTACTTACCTGGTCCTACCGCAATCCCCGATCCGGACGTTCCGGCGAAGATGAAGTCCGGCGTGACTCACCAACATTGTGCGCCCGAGATCCTGCATATGTCACTTCCCCGCTTAGGTCCGCCGAAGTTCACCTTCTTCTTCCTGGTGTATGTGAGTACTGATCTTGTGACACAATTTGTGATGTTAAATCCCGCGCGTTGTCCGAATCCGTCAGATCGTCCGCCGGCCCGTCCCCCAATTTGTGTCGCATGAAAGCCGGCGCTGATGCACCAAAATCCAATCACGTGCGCTAAAAACCCCTGTTCAATGCGGCACAACATGGAAATCATCAGGAAACCCGATGAAAATACGGTCCGCGGACCCTTAGCAAATGAGCCCCTTTGTGTCTGGAAACCTTTGAAGCCCCCCACCATTGCATTAGACCCGCATGATCTAACGAGCGGCAAGGTATTGCAAGGTATTGCTTGGCTAAAGTGGGTTCTGTGATCCCCTCCAACTTCAGGTTGTGCCTTGTACTGGAGTGATGCAAGGAACCGCTGTAGGGTAAGTATGCATTCTTTCTCTTCTACCCCGACCTCCTTGGTGATTTTCTAGATTCCTGCAAAACCCCTTTCAGGCTCTTTTCACATCCCCATTGTCTGCTCTGGTTTTCTCTTTCATCATAGGGGCATAAAATTGAAAATGATAGCGAGTCTAATTCATGATGGACATCAATGATGACTATGAAATCTGCTGGGATACGTTATGATATCTATCATTTTATGGAGAAAGATAGAGCAGCATTCTGTAATGATGATAGACTCTCAACAGAACTGCTAACGCAGACTGAAGCCTGACCTGTCAGTATTTTGGTAATTCCAAAATATTTCCGAATTAAAAAGTAATTGTTCAAAGTTTGTAGCCTGCAGTCCATATTATATGTCTATAACCCAAAGTACATGATGAAGACTTGTATTACAAAGTATATAGAAACATTTGATATTACAATGCAGAATTCCCTCATAGCGGAGCTGAGGTTGTATATTTAGCTTGTCTTTCTGTCTTATGTAATGTTATGAGAAAAGAAAAATGGAGATCTTAAAATTGTAGTATGACAGACATGAATTTTCATTCACGATACTGCACATATGATCTTTAATGGATCATCTAGATGCAGATATGAAGTTTCTACTTCATTTCTTTAATTGTCACGAGAAAAAAATAATTGAATCATCCAGTATCCAGTATCTTTTGCTAGCTACACACAGAGATCATCACAGGACCTCCCAATCCACCCAGTATACAATCCATCCAGTATACACTCCATCCAGTATTGTTTCACAGACAAAGGTAGCACAGCCAGGGGACACAGCTACTTCAGGGACAGGCTAAACTGAGGAGGATACCAAAGAAACTGCTGGAAATAGGTAATGAAAGTAGTAGACAAAGTTGTCCTATCCCAAAAGCTATTGATTTATACATATTTATATCAGAGTTTTGCTTAAATGAGGACACAGTTAGATTTTTTAGAAAAAGTTGAAAAAGATAATTTGTAATGTGTCTCACTACCACCTCCACTCTGAATAGAGATGACCCTTGTTGCTGGAAACTAATAATTCAGCAGAGTTTTCAGAGTGAAAAGCAGGCTGAAGGATGATAAGAGCCATAGTAAGTGGAGAAGTAGGAGAAATAGCACTCTGCTCTAATTAGATATATTACAAGTAGGGATGAGCAGAAGTCTAGGTTTGGTGTTTGCTCACCCCCCCCCCCCCCACTGGTGACACAGCTTGAAGTGCAGAGAGATAGAGACAGCGAACGTTCTGCAGAATCACAGACTAGCATTGAGGGACTCATATTAAACAGGTGAACCCTTGTACCTCACTTTTCTTTCCAGGACACTTCTTATTCACAGATCTGCACAGACATTGCTCTTTTGCTAGCTACGCACAGAGATCATCACATGACCTCCCAATCCATCCAGTATATAAGATATTGGGGCACACTTACTTACCAGTCCGAGGCACGATGCGGACTCTCCGACGATGATGCACTGTGCCGCGATCCACGTAGATCCTGCGCCTGATATCCTGCATGTGTCGCTCCCCGCTCAGGTCCATTCAACTTCTTCTTCCCGTTGCATGTAAGTACTTGGCTTGCGACACAAATTTCAATGTTAAATCCTGCGCTTAGTCTGAATCCGTCGGATGGCCGACGGCCCGCCCCCAGATTTGTGTTGCGTGAAAGTAAATAAGCCCCTTTGTTTTACAGACATAGGTGGCGCAGCCAGTGGACACAGCTACTGCAGGGACAGGCTAAACTGAGGAGGATAGTAAAGAAGCTGGTGGTTATAGGTAACTAAAGCAGTAGACACAGTTGTCCTGCATTCCAAAAGCTATTGATTTGTGAACGAAAATATCGGAGTTTCGCTTGAATGAGGACACATTTTCCCAACAGCTTGTTTTTCCAACAAAAGAAAAAGTTGCAAAAACTTATATCTGTGTATGCTGGCAGAGAAACCTTCTGTCCAATGTAGACATATCCTAAATCTCTTGCATATCAGGCATATTATTTTCTGTGATAAGAAGCATGACTTGCCTATGGGCATACTTGCCAAATGTTGGCAACTCAAAGGTATAACTCCAGCAATAAATGATTTGGCTCTGAAATCGTTGCTATTTTTCAGAGTTGACAAGCTGCAAAATCAAATTATATTTTTGTTGCTTTTAAGAGGAAGCTGTCACTGTGAATCCTCAGCCTCCATTTACACAAATTTCTTCTTTGCGAGTATGAGAATTTATGAAATCCTTTTAATGAAATTCTATAGATGTGAAATGACAGGATACTCCTCTAACTCCATCAAAAAATCTAAATATAAGAAAAAGACTGAATACATGTAATAGTTTGACAGTGTAATTTACATACAAAATATGCTTAGCAAATGCTGGTAATTGTGCAAAAATGTCCATTTTACCAACTTCCTGTAAGCTTTTATAAGAGCATTTTTATTGTTCTAAAACAAAAGAGAAAGCTGAGCAAGTAACTACAGGATCAGACTACACACAGGGGTTGTTTGTAGTCTGATCCATGGAGATAAATAGATATGTATAGGTGATGTATAAATTAAATCTCAAAATATTTTTAAGCAATCCAACCTAAAAAATGTTGATCTACTTTATTTTAGATGCTTAAAATAAATACTTAATAATTGCAAAAGTGTGCATACCACATCTTTGAAGTCCCTAGGTCCAGTAAACTGACAAGTTTTGCCATTTGGATGTCCTGCCCCAATCATACTTTCCTTGTGCAACCACACTGGTATACAGCCGACTGCGCAAGAACTCCATGATCCCGCTTACTCAAGACTTGCAAACAGTGGGTTGACTTCAATGGCTGTCTGCAGATGAGCGGGCAAAACGAGGGAGATTCTTGCGAGTGGGGGTGTTTATAGGTAATGAGATGGAGCCATCCCATAGAGACCATAATGACCCTAATGAGCAGCTAAGTTGGGGCAGTCTAGTCTAGATGTACTTTAAGAAATAATGATAAAATCAAAAGTGGACATAAATAAGTATAGAAGTAGGGCATCCTAAGTATAGGTACTTATCATGATAACAGTTGAGAGGGGGGACAATATTCCCAAATGTAGGATTTTATCTCCTAAAAAATGATATTGATTGCTAGGGGTCATATTGATTGGGATATACTATTGATTTGAGTCTCAACAGAATGTCACATAACTTTCACTTTACTCTCCTATATTAGTATTCACCAATCCAGTATGATACCATATGACCATGTAGCTCTATGCTATCACCAACATCTCACTAGGTGTCATGACCCCTATAAGAGCTCAATATCATTTTTTTAGGCAATAAAATCCTACATTCGGGAATATCGTCCCCCCTCTCAACAATTATCATGATAAGGACCTATACTTAGGATGCCCTACTTCTATACTTATTTATGTCCACTTTTACATCATCAGGGAATGGCAATCCTAGGGAAAATGACAGCACACATGTGCCATCAGCATTTAAATTTAATATACAGCTCTGTCGGCACAAATTGTAAAACACCAGCTGCCAACATTTAAGGGGCTAACGCCAACAATATGTGCCAGTAACCAGGGGTTGTTCACGGTTGGGTACCTGAATCAAACTGTTGTTCAAAGTTTGGCAAAATTCTACAAACCAGAATAGTTCTGCTCATCACTACTGCTGAGTAAAGCTGATCTGTGAGGGATATGGGTATTTATACCACCACCAATATGATGATAAGGACCTAAAATTGAGGAAGGTCATCCATATTTTTAGATAAAATAAATCACTGTACGGTGAAAGCTTACAATGTCAGGAGAACCAGTGTATTCTTCACGTCATCCTTAATGACCCAGACACTTAAACTTCATCCCTGAAAACATTCACATATTATGAGCTATTGTCAAAATCAGTAAAATGGGCCATCACTGACTTCCACATTCATTAGCATGTTGCTTGACTGGGCTTTGTAAGTTCATCTTTCTGTTTCCAGAATGTGATTTAAGAGAATAGTTTTTTTTCTTTAAAAAAACAAATGTGACTAAAAAAGCAATTAAAACTGCTCAAAATAACACTTCCTGAACTACGCGGTAAACATTTCGGAAGCCTAATTAACCTCCTTGTTGTTTTTTTTTTTCCCGAGCTTGTGCAAGGTAATCACCACACATTTGTTTCCATAGTTTGCAAATACTATTCCTCGGAGCTGAAGCTATTTCAGGGGTGAAGACAGCTGCAGTACATTATGTTTATCCCGATAGCTTACAGGTATGTACAATACTAGGTCATATAGAGTAACCAGAATGTGCATCAGAGAACCGGCGTCTTTAGGAAAGGACACGGCGCATCGGAAACATAGATCATTTTTGGAAAGTGAGCAATTGCTATGTTTGACACTCTCATTTTATTATAAGAACAAAGGCAGAGGATTCGCTTTGATTTGTCCTTCATATGATCAACCTGATGAGACTGAAACGTTGTCCTTTTGTCTCCGATTAAAATGAATGCAATTTTCAGGCTGGAAAAGTGTTCCTTCTCCTCTTTCACAGTCTGTGCTCTCTGTAGCATCTCCAATGATTATACTGCTTGATCATTTTTAGAGGGTACGGGGAGGAGGACACCTTTTTGCTCCAGAAATCTTTCCCGGTGCTTAATTTTTTTTTACGCCCAATCTCTACTTCCAGAGAATAAATTACACGAGGATCATCAAAATAGAAAAATTGAGAGTGGCTGTGTGTATAGAAGCATATAAGATATTATTCCTCTCATCTATACACAGGCATCAGGTGTGAAGAACCAAATTTCAAAGTCGTGTACTGGTTCCACCCTTGCCAAACATTATTGTACCTTTTTTTCAGTTTTTGGTGTCTCTTCTATGAACAACTGGATCCTAGAAAGGAAACTACTCAGCGCATAAACTCTCATTTGCAAATTTTAATCACAGACTCGCTGATAGAAACTGAATGCAATCTCATTTGAATTGCACGGTGTCAAAATTTGTTAAAATCCATGTGATCTTGTGACTTTTCAAGCTGTATGAGGCTGCGTAATCTCATCTTGGAAGAAGAAATAGGCTTTGCGTTATGTGTTGATTTGATGTAAGTAGTTTTATTATGCTTTATTATGTAGCCGTACACCTTCAATAGCTGTCAGACAAAAACTCATTCATGTTCACTTTTGTAAACACATGAATGTTCAGCTTGAGGGTTGTATTTAGAATGGGCAGAGGTGAGATAGTGGCTGCAAAGTACCTCTAGCATTGGCCAGTCTCCTCTTAAAGATAAAGTGGGATTCAATGGGGCACATTTACTAAGGGTCCATTGGACGCACTTTCGTAGGGTTTCCTGAATATTTCCGTTTTGTGCCGAATTGCCCCGGGATTTTGGCTTGCACGCGACAGATATCGGGGGGTGTGGCCGTTGGACAACCCAACGGATTCAGACAAACCACGGAATTTAAAAAAGGTTTTGTGTCGCAAGATCAAGCACTCACATGCACCAGGAAGAAGCAGATGAACTCCGGCGGACCTTGGCGCAGCAGCGACACAAGAAGGAACTTGGACGCACGTTCTTAGTGAATCGCACCGGACCTGAATCCACATTGGACAACGCACCGCGGGGTCGCAATGGAACCGGATAAGTAAATCTGCCCCATTATGTCTGATCCTTCTAATTCTTGCCAGGTTAGGTTTTTCAGATCTTGCCAAAATTGGTCTTTTATATGTATGATATTTTTTTGCTCAATTCATAGCAGCTTTGTACATAAGCTACATGTAAGAGATTCCCCAGACCCATGTGACTACAGGCAACCCCCAGGTTACGTACAAGAAAGGTTCTTTGGTATTGTTCTTAAGTTGACTTTTTAAGTCAGAACTGATATATTTTATAATTGTAATTGGATTTTCAAAATTTTGTGCTGTCATGGGAACAAGGATCATCAATAAAGCTTCATTACAGACACCTTACAGCTGATCATTGCAGCCTGGCACTAAAGTAAAACATCCAGAGAGCTTCACCAGAGGTCACAGTGGGTAGAGAGGTCTGTCTGTAACTAGGTGTCATCTGTAATTTGGGTGTCGGGGACCGCCTGTATTCTGAATGTCTGCCATTAACTTTTATCATGTGATCCATTTTTTTCTGAATCTTTCTAAAAAAGATAGTTTCATATCTTTCCAACACAATTGAAAAACACTATGCTAAGTCAATTACTGACTCTATGAGAGGCATGTATCAAACTTAAATTTTTGAGACTTCTCATAGAGGTTGTGTCCATTTGGAACTTTTGTTAGCACCTAAAACAGTCTCTCTTCAAGGTTTGCCATTGTCTAGTTTTCTGCAGTTTTCCCTCAGTTATCACCTGAATACAGATGTGAAAGTCACATATTTTGCCGCAAATCTTCGGCTGCCCCTGACCAGGCTTAGAAATTAGTTGGGGAACTGCTTGTGATTTTTGGAGACTTTTTGAAACTTTTGTTTTAAAAAGTCACAAATTCACTACAGCCCTAATGCCACATGTATCAATACATCTGATCAGCAAAAAAGCCATGAAAAGTGTCAAAACAAAGACAGACAAAGACAGACTTATGATACATGTCCCCCTTTGTATACCAAATGGTCACTATTTTAACATAAACGTGGCTATTGAAGTTTAGGAGTTGGTAAAGTTCCCTGCATTATAAGAAAATAAAATCTATATCCATAATGTTAGAAATCACTAGTTTGATTTATATGTAAATGACATGAATATGTCCACAATTTCTACTGCTACTAAACTTGCTCAGTTTCACTTCCTGAGCTCTCCCCTTGATTACTGTTTTTTTCTTCCCAGTTAAACTGGGCAAGAGAGGGACGACCAAAATTCCTGGCCACCGCCATGAAACACTAAAATACATACAGTATAAAACAAAAAAACTAATTTTCTATTCCATAACTTGACCCTCTGAGCTCAAACACAGGAGAAGGGACCAGACCATTGGTCATATCCCTCTTACAACTGTTAAGGAGGCATAAAATTTCAGGGGATTTGGTGATAAGGGGTAAAGCAATAATATATTATGCCATTTTATCTTTATTTCAGCCCCCAGCTTATTTGTACTTCATGTAAACTTTGTGATCTTAAATAAATAAAAGTTGAACTTCCAACAATAATCTTAGATGTTTAGTAGAACTTTTCCACTATATTTGCGTTCATACATTTGAGATAACCGAAACAAATATTTGACCATAACCAAATGTTATAGACTTAGAAATGTAGAGGTTCTTACCTGGAATGCACATGGGGTGTTGTCGATACAGTAAACCCTCAGGTTATAATCCAAGGAATTGCAGGACATGCAGCCAAACACAGCTACTTTGAGCTGCTTAACTGCACAGTCTGTGAGAGGTTCCCCCACCAAAGCATAAGTACCAAAGCTGTCCATTAATATATGGCAAGCAAAGGGATCCAAAAGGCAGTAAAAGGAAGTGGTTTCATCATCAGTGGACATTACTTCCTGAAGAAGAGATAAAGAGCTAGGTTCAGTTTTCTTATAATTCCAACTTTACATACATTACATAGAGTTTATTGCATTGGTCATTTAATCAAGTACTCATTGACATGATAAAAGATGATGAAAAATCTGTTATAAAATAAGAAATTTGGCAAATTTTGTGTCCATAATTTTCAAGGAACCTATGGTGCATGAACCATTGGTCTCCATATGCACCATAAACCTTAGTGTTCACTACATAAGATATGTACCCAACCTCATTTCCAGGGACCTGCCCATGTGCAGAATGATCATAAGTATTCTTCCCTTGAAGAAGGAAAGCTCACTGAAAAAGCTGACAGTGTTTGAGTCTCCTAGCAGAGGATTCTCCAGAGGATCCAAGCTCGTCCAGCAGAAGACAACCAAGTTTGGAGGCTATAAAACAGTGGTGGTGAACCTATGGCATGGGTGCCAGTGGTGGTGAACCTATAGCATGGGTGCCAGAGGTGGCACTCAGAGCCCTCTCTATGGGCACCTGCGCCATCACCCCAGGACAGAGTTTGCCAGACAGGACTCGAGGCCTCTTGCAGACCGAGGAAGCCCAGGACCCTAGAAGGAAGCTACAATGATAATCCAAACTTCTTCTCCTTTTTTCTACTGTATTGGTGTGATCAGGTGCCAATACAGTATAAACTCCCTGACAGAGCAGGGAGTAATACATTATTGCTTAAATTGTTGCATCGGCGAAAAATAGGTGGGTTTTGGTTGTAGTTTGGGCACTCGGTGTCTAAAAGGTTTGCCAGCACTGCTATAAGCGTCTGTTTTCTAGTGACTGATCGTGGTTGGGCCCCCAAAATAATTGTATCTGACGGGCACATGACCCGATGTCCAACACTAGTGTCCAATAGATGATGTTAGCAGCATCATCCACACCAAAACAAAGGAACAGGCTTGGTTATGATTCATAATGACAGCCATAACATTCAGATTCAACTCAAAGGAAGGTTGTTTTCCGAAAGTTATGGGCACTTATGGATATCAATAGATAAATGTTTAAAAAGGTTTCTTTTTATTGGGGAACCTTGCTGATATTTTGTAACTCCACATTCTTTCCTTTTTTAGACTAGTCCAAATATGTGGTAAAAATAGTATAGTGACATAGTATAGGCTACGCAGGGTTTTTGTGTTGTCATTGCAGTGAGTCTGCACAGGAGCTGTGTACACAAAAGTATAAAATCTTTTTAACATTAAGATTATTACTGTAAATCTACTTAATTTTCTATTTTAGATATATTGGAAAGAAAAAAAAACGTGGCATATTTTGTTTCCTATGAGCATCACCCACTGCTCAATTCATTGGACTATATTCCGCTCTATCTGTTGGCAATAATTTTTTATACTACACAAAAAATATTTATAACGTAGCAACCAACTGGAAAGAATTATGTTGTGATCCTGGACTACTGATGCAGAAAAATATTACCTCAGCGGAAACATCAGGTTTTGTGAGATAGCTACAACTCATAATTTCATAGGTTGGATGGCACATGCTGTACATAATCTGCTGAAATAAGTCTGTACTTCAAACTTGTGTTCAAAGAGATAAGATTTTTTTATTATTTTAGTGATTTCTTTTTCATTTAGATTTTTTTTAACATAATTGTTTAAATCTTTGCTGTTTACATGAAGTCTTTTAAATAAATTGATGCAAAAGTATCATGGCTGGCGATCCAGATTTTTGGTACATGGCCCATTTTGAGTCACTTTTCGGCATGGTGGGGAAAAAGGCGAGCTAGGTTATAGGCCAGACCTTGCATTAGTTTCAATTCTGGCACACATGAGTTGCTATGAGGTTGGAACCTCTTAGTAATTTTGGCATGTTGAACATCAGGTGTAAAACTTGCACAGCCCCTAAAATATCACATTTATTGTAGGGGCTGACTCGTTCAGGTTCCCCAAGTTCAGCCAATCCTCGAATGGGTGTTACCTGACATTAACGCCTGCTACGGGCGGGTGTTACCTGACAGTAACGCCCGCTACTGGTTCTGGTACCAATTACCAATTACCAATGCCGCTCTAAAATCCAGTGGCGGCATTTGAAATCCAGTAGAGCGGTCCACTCATCACAATTTAAAGGGAACCTGTCACCAGGAGACCTATTTTTAGAACACCCCTAGTCCCCACAGAGCATAGTTCATACACTGCCAAAGAAAAAAAGATATGTTATATAGTACCTTTCAATGCCATGTGCTCTGTGATTAGGCACTTGTCCCCTGGGAGTGGCTATAGAGGAGCAGTGCCCCCCCACCGTTGGGAGACCGCTACTCCAGGTGTCCCTTTCAAATATATGAAAATGCCCATCACTTGGCTTAGCGACACCCCCTGCTTATCTATTGCCACTTCCAAGTAAAGGGAGTTATTCATATATTTATAAAGGGCACATGGAGGAGCGGTGGGAGGAAACTGCTCCTCTATAGCCATTCCCAGGTGCCTAGTGCAACACTCATGATTGGTGCTGGACCTTTGGGAGTCCAAATACCAAACCCAAACTTCTGGCTTAAGTCTGGGTTCAGGATTAGAGATGAGCGAACATGCTCGTCCGAGCTTGATGCTCGGTCGAGCATTAGGGTACTCGAAACTGCTCGTTACTCGGACGAATACTTCGCCCGCTCGAGAAAATGGCAGCTCCCGCCGTTTTGCTTTTTGGCGGCCAGAAACAGAGCCAATCACAAGCCAGGAGACTCTGCACTCCACCCAGCATGACGTGGTACCCTTACACGTCGATAGCAGTGGTTGGCTGGCCAGATCAGGTGACCCTGGGATAGACTAGCCGCTGGCCGCGCTGCTCGGATCATTCTGTCTCTGGATGCCGCTAGGGAGAGAGCTGCTGCTGGTCAGGGAAAGCGTTAGGGTGTTCTATTAGCTTACTGTTAGGCAGGAGTGATTCTCAAAGAACCCAACAGCCCTTCTTAGGGCTACAATAACGTTCTACTTTTTTTATTTTAATTTGCATCTTTTACCATTTTGTGAGGAATTAGCAGGGGGACTTGCTACCGTTGTGTTTAGCTCTTAGTGGCACACATATCCATAGCAAAGACCGAAGTGGGAAAATTCAGTAGGGGTTGGATTTCTATTAGGCAATAACTCAGTGTCATCTCATCTGGCATAGTAGTGTGCTTCCTTTGATACTTGGCTAGAAAATAGCCATAGGAGAATACAAACAGCTTCTTGAAGCCTACAGTAGCGTTCTATATATTTGATTTCTGGTTGATCTGCTGGTGGCTGTAGTTTCTGCAGTGCATGTACTTGCCAATTCTGAGCAATTTGTAGTGAGACTTGCGACCGCTGTGTTCTGCGCTTAGTGGCGCACATATCCATAGCAAAGGCCGAAGTGGCAAAATTCAGTAGGGGTTGGATTTCTATTAGGCAATAACTCAGTGTCATCTCATCTGGCATAGTAGTGTGCTTCCTTTGATACTTGGCTAGAAAATAGCCATAGGAGAATACAAACAGCTTCTTGAAGCCTACAGTAGCGTTCTATATATTTGATTTCTGGTTGATCTGCTGGTGGCTGTAGTTTCTGCAGTGCATGTACTTGCCAATTCTGAGCAATTTGTAGTGAGACTTGCGACCGCTGTGTTCTGCGCTTAGTGGCGCACATATCCATAGCAAAGGCCGAAGTGGCAAAATTCAGTAGGGGTTGGATTTCTATTAGGCAATAACTCAGTGTCATCTCATCTGGTATAGTAGTGTGCTTCCTTTGATACTTGGCTAGAAAATAGCCATAGGAGAATACAAACAGCTTCTTGAAGCCTACAGTAGCGTTCTATATATTTGATTTCTGGTTGATCTGCTGGTGGCTGTAGTTTCTGCAGTGCATGTACTTGCCAATTCTGAGCAATTTGTAGTGAGACTTGCGACCGCTGTGTTCTGCGCTTAGTGGCGCACATATCCATAGCAAAGGCCGAAGTGGGAAAATTCAGTAGGGGTTGGATTTCTATTAGGCAATAACTCAGTGTCATCTCATCTGGCATAGTAGTGTGCTTCCTTTGATACTTGGCTAGAAAATAGCCATAGGAGAATACAAACAGCTTCTTGAAGCCTACAGTAGCGTTCTATATATTTGATTTCTGGTTGATCTGCTGGTGGCTGTAGTTTCTGCAGTGCATGTACTTGCCAATTCTGAGCAATTTGTAGTGAGACTTGCGACCGCTGTGTTCTGCGCTTAGTGGCGCACATATCCATAGCAAAGGCCGAAGTGGCAAAATTCAGTAGGGGTTGGATTTCTATTAGGCAATAACTCAGTGTCATCTCATCTGGCATAGTAGTGTGCTTCCTTTGATACTTGGCTAGAAAATAGCCATAGGAGAATACAAACGGCTTCTTGAAGCCTACAGTAGCGTTCTATATATTTGATTTCTGGTTGATCTGCTGGTGGCTGTAGTTTCTGCAGTGCATGTACTTGCCAATTCTGAGCAATTTGTAGTGAGACTTGCGACCGCTGTGTTCTGCGCTTAGTGGCGCACATATCCATAGCAAAGGCCGAAGTGGCAAAATTCAGTAGGGGTTGGATTTCTATTAGGCACTAACTCAGTGTCATCTCATCTGGCATAGTAGTGTGCTTCCTTTGATACTTGGCTAGAAAATAGCCATAGCAATAGGATAGGATTGTTTGGTTTTAAAAACTCAAAAAAAAACAAAAAACACAAAAAAAAAAAAAAAAACACAAAAAAACACAAAAAAAAACAAAAAGAAGTAAAAAAAAAAAAAAAGTTATAACTCTCATTTTAAAAATGTTTAACCCGAGGGCTAGGGGTAGAGGACGAGGGCGGGGACGTGGGCGTCCAACTACTGCAGGGGTCAGAGGCCGTGGTCCTGGGCGGGGTGAGACACCACCTGCTGATGAGGGAGCAGGGGAACGCCGCAGAGCTACACTCCCTAGGTTCATGTCTGAAGTTACTGGGACTCGTGGTAGAGCACTGTTGAGGCCAGAACAGTGCGAACAGGTGATGTCGTGGATTGCTGACAATGCTTCGAGCAATTTGTCCACCACCAGTCAGTCTTCCACGCAGTCCACCCATGTCACCGAAATCCCCACTCCTCCAGCTCCTGCACCTCAGCCTCCTCCCCCCCAGTCTGCCCCCTCCCAGGAAAATTTGGCATTTGAACCGGCATACTCTGAGGAACTGTTTTCTGGACCCTTCCCACAGTCACAAACCACTTGTCCGGTTGCTGCTGAGCAATTTTCCGATGCCCAGGTTTTCCACCAGTCACAGTCTGTGGGTGATGATGACCTTCTTGACGTAGTGGAAGTGTGTAAAGAGGTGTCCGACGATGAGGAGACACGGTTGTCAGACAGTGGGGAAGTTGTTGTCAGGGCAGGAAGTCCGAGGGGGGAGCAGACTGAGGGATCGGAGGATGATGAGGTGACAGACCCAAGCTGGGTTGAGAGGCCGGGTGAACACAGTGCTTCTGAGACGGAGGAGAGTCCTCGACCTGAACAGGTTGGAAGAGGCAGTGGTGGGGCCAGACGGAGAGGCAGGGCCAGAGCTGGTGCATCAGCGCCACTGTCAACTAGTGAAGCTCCCGTGGTGAGGGCTCTTGCGGCGAGGGCTAGATCTTCAGAAGTGTGGAGGTTCTTTAAGGAAACACCGGATGACCGACGGACTGTGGTGTGCAACATTTGCCAAACCAGGCTCAGCAGGGGTTCCACCACTACTAGCTTAACTACCACCAGTATGCGCAGGCATATGAATGCTAAGCACCCCACTCAGTGGCAACAAGCCCGTTCACCTCCGGCCGTGCACACCACTGCTCCTTCCCCTGTGTCAGCTGCTAGTCAGCCCCCTGCCCAGGACCCTGGCACAAAAACCCCATCGTCGCCTCCACGATCCTCCACAGCATCCACCAGCGTTCAGCTCTCCATACCCCAGACGCTGGAGCGGAAACGCAAATATAGTGCAACCCACCCGCACGCCCAAGCCCTTAATGTGCACATCTCCAGATTGCTTAGCCTGGAGATGCTGCCCTATAGGCTAGTAGAGACCGAGGCCTTTCGCAACCTCATGGCGGCGGCCGCCCCTCGGTATTCGGTCCCCAGCCGCCACTACTTTTCCCGATGTGCAGTCCCAGCCCTGCACCAGCACGTGTCAGACAACATCATCCGTGCCCTGACCAACGCCGTTTCTGACAAGGTCCACCTGACCACGGACACGTGGACGAGTGCTGCCGGGCAGGGCCACTATATATCGCTGACGGCACATTGGGTTAACTTGGTGGAGGCTGGGACCGAGTCTGACACTGGGGCTGCTCATATACTGCCGACGCCGAGGATTGCGGGGCCTACCTCGGTCCAGGTGTTTCAGGCCTACTATGCCTCCTCCTCCTCCCACCCCTCCTCCACCTCCTCCTCCGAACTACCATCCGTGGGCACGGCGCCATCAGTCGGTAGCTCTAGGCACAGCAGCAGTGCCGTCGCTAAGCGACAGCAGGCGGTGCTCAAACTGCTGAGCCTAGGCGACAAAAGGCACACCGCCCAAGAGCTATTACAGGGCATCACGGCGCAGACTGATCTGTGGCTGGCACCGCTGAACCTCAAGCCGGGAATGGTTGTGTGTGACAACGGCCGTAACCTGGTGGCGGCTCTGCAACTCGGCAGACTGACACATGTGCCATGCCTGGCCCATGTGTTAAATCTGATAGTGCAGCGTTTCCTCAAGACATACCCCAATCTGTCTGATTTGCTCACGAAGGTGCGCCGCATCTGTGCGCATTTCAGGAAGTCCAGCCCAGATGCTGCCACTCTCAGGGCAGCGCAGCGCCGCCTCCAACTGCCCGCTCACCGACTGTTGTGCGACGTGCCCACGAGGTGGAATTCAACACTGACCATGTTATCCAGAGTTTACCAGCAGCGCAGAGCGATTGTAGACTGCCAGATGTCAACTTCCACCAGAACTGGTAGTCAGGTCAGTCAGCTTCCTCAAGTCTACAATGAGGAGTGGACGTGGATGTCTGATATCTGTCAGGTGCTGAGTAACTTTGAGGAGTCAACACAGATGGTCAGTGGCGATGCCGCCATCATCAGCCTCACCATCCCGCTGCTTGGCCTGTTGAAAAACTCTCTGGTCAGCATGAAGTCGGAAGCTTTGCGCTCGTCACAAGAGACGGGGGAAGAATATTCCCTTGTTGATAGCCAAAGCACCCTGAGGTCTGTTTCTCAGCGCATATCGGAGGAGGTGGAGGTGGAGGAGGATGAGGAGGAAGAGGAGGAGAATGTTGGCGAGACACAAGAGGGGACCATTGTTGAGTCCTTCACTGTTCAGCGTGTATGGGCAGAAGAAGAGGAGTTGGAGGAGTTGGAGGAGGAGGAAATGGACAGTCAGGCCAGTGAGGGGAGTGAATTCTTACGCGTTGGTACTCTGGCGCATATGGCAGATTTCATGCTAGGCTGCCTATCCCGTGACCCTCGCGTTCAAAGAATTTATTCCAGCACCGATTACTGGGTGTTCACTCTCCTGGACCCACGGTACAAGCAAAATCTTCCCACTCTCATTCCTGGAGAGGAAAGGAGTGTGAGAATGCATGAATACCAGCAGGCCCTGGTGCACAAGCTGAAACAGTATTTCCCTTCTGACAGCGCTAGCGGCAGAGTGCGTAGTTCTGCGGGACAAGTAGCGAGGGAGAGTAGGCGAGCAGGCAGCTTGTCCAGCACTGGCAAGGGTACGCTTTACAAGGCTTTTGCCAGCTTTATGTCACCCCAGCAAGACACTGTCACCTGTCCCCAGTCTCGGCAGAGTAGGGCTGATCTTTACAGAAAGATGGTGAGGGAGTACGTAGCTGACCATACCATCGTCCTAAATGATCACACAGCTCCCTACAACTACTGGGTTTCAAAGCTGGACATGTGGCACGAACTGGCGCTGTACGCCTTGGAGGTTCTTGCCTGCCCTGCCGCTAGCGTCTTGTCCGAGCGGGTTTTCAGTGCAGCTGGTGGCATCATCACCGATAAGCGTACACGCCTGTCGACTGACAGCGCTGACAGGCTGACGCTTATTAAAATGAATAAAGGCTGGATTTCTCAGAATTTCCAATCTCCACCAGGTGAAGGAAGCTCAACCTGAATAATTGATCCACTCCTCCTCCTCCTCCTCATTTTCCTCCTTCTCCTCCTCTTTGTACAGTAAAGCAGAGGAAAATGGCTATTTTTTGACAGGGCCCACTGGCTCTTGCTATAGTACTTCATGCATTTAATTTTTCTGGAGGGCCACCTACCCGGTCCTCTGTTTGAAACAATTTTTGTGAGTGCCACATACAGGCACTCAATCTATTCCATTTTTCTGGAGGGCCACCTACCCGGTCCTCTGTTTTAAAAAATTTTTGGGACTGCCACATACAGGCACTCAATCTATTCCATTTTACTGGAGGGCCACCTACCTGCTCCTCTGGTTTGAAACATTTTTGGGACTGCCACATACAGGCACTCAATCTATTCCATTTTACTGCAGGGCCACCTACCTGCTCCTCTGGTTTGAACAATTTTTGGGACTGCCACATACAGGCACTCAATCTATTCCATTTTACTGGAGGGCCACCTACCTGCTCCTCTGGTTTGAAACATTTTTGGGACTGCCACATACAGGCACTCAATCTATTCCATTTTACTGCAGGGCCACCTACCTGCTCCTCTGGTTTGAACAATTTTTGGGACTGCCACATACAGGCACTCAATCTATTCCATTTTACTGGAGGGCCACCTACCTGCTCCTCTGGTTTGAAACATTTTTGGGACTGCCACATACAGGCACTCAATCTATTCCATTTTACTGCAGGGCCACCTACCTGCTCCTCTGGTTTGAACAATTTTTGGGACTGCCACATACAGGCACTCAATCTATTCCATTTTACTGGAGGGCCACCTACCTGCTCCTCTGGTTTGAAACATTTTTGGGACTGCCACATACAGGCACTCAATCTATTCCATTTTACTGCAGGGCCACCTACCTGCTCCTCTGGTTTGAACAATTTTTGGGACTGCCACATACAGGCACTCAATCTATTCCATTTTACTGCAGGGCCACCTACCTGCTCCTCTGGTTTGAACAATTTTTGGGACTGCCACATACAGGCACTCAATCTATTCCATTTTACTGGAGGGCCACCTACCTGCTCCTCTGGTTTGAAGAATTTTTGGGACTGCCACATACAGGCACTCAATCTATTCCATTTTACTGGAGGGCCACCTACCTGCTCCTCTGGTTTGAAACATTTTTGGGACTGCCACATACAGGCACTCAATCTATCCCATTTTACTGGAGGGCCACCTACCTGCTCCTCTGGTTTGAAAAATGTTTGGGACTGCCACATACAGGCACTATCCAAATTAAATTGTCTCCATAGCAGCCTCCACACGTTGTCTCCATTGCTACCTCCAAAAGTCGTCCATATAGCTGCCTCCATACATCGTCCCTTTATCAAACGAGGTGTGTCAGGCAGAAATTTGGGTTGTTTTCATGGATTCCACATCAAAGTTGTTAACTTTGTCGCCACCCTGCTGTGTTATCCACAAAATATACTGGCAAACTTTTACCATTTAGGGATATTATTTCAGCGCTTCTTGCGCATCTGTTTACATTCCCCTCACCCGGCATATCCTAAACTTATAAGAACGCTACTACACTTGATCTTATACAAAAGGTTCTTAGAAGTGCTGTTTGGGGAGTAGCCTAGAGACAGGGGCTTGGATTGGCGAAAGCTCGCCTGGCAGCGGAACGCCAGCTCCATGCGCATCATGCGCTTCTTGCGCATCTGTTTACATTCCCCTCACCCGCCATATCCCAAACTTATAAGAACGCTACTACACTTAACTTGGTGCAGGCTGGGACCGAGTCTGACCCTGGGGCTGGTCATATACTGCCGACGCAGAGAATTGCGGGGCCTACCTCGGTCCAGGTCTCAAAGGCCTACTATACCTCCTCCCACCCCTCCTCCACCTCCTCCTCCTCCGAATTACCATCCGTGGGCATGGCACCATCAGTCGGTAGCTCTAGGCACAGCAGCAGTGCCGTCGCTAAGCGACAGCAGGCGGTGCTGAAACTGCTGAGCCTAGGCGATAAAAGGCACACCGCCCAAGAGCTATTACAGGGCATTCCACATCAAAGTTGTTAACTTTGTCGCCACCCTGCTGTGTAATCCACAAAATATACTTGCAAACTTTTACCATTTAGGGATATTATTTCAGCGCTTCTTGCGCATCTGTTTACATTCCCCTCACCCGCCATATCCTAAACTTATAAGAACGCTACTACACTTGATCTTATACAAAAGGTTCTTAGAAGTGCTGTTTGGGGAGTAGCCTATAGACAGGGGCTTGGATTGGCGAAAGCTCGCCTGGCAGCGGAGCGCCAGCTCCATGCCAAGATCCAACTAACATAGTTTTAACTGCAGCACCTTTAATCTACTACTAGTTCACTGCCTCCATACATGGTCCCCTTATCAAACGAGCTGTGTCAGGCAGAATTTTGGGTTGTTTTCATGGCTTCCATGTTAACTTTGTCGCCACCCTGCTGTGTAATCCACAAAATATACTGGCAAACTTTTATCATGTACCGATATTATTTGAGCGCTTCTTGCTCACCTCCTTTGGTTCCTCTCTGCCACCCATTGGTTTGAAGCCTGAGTCCATTTAGGGTATGTCGCCATGACACTCTCTAGCCTGCTGCCGCTGCCTCTGCATGCCGTCCCCTATAGTGTCAGGGTCAATTATTGGATGTTTTAGATGCTATCTAGCTTCATTCTGTCACTCTGTCATGGCCATGCTGTTGCCCATAATTTTGGCATAATGGTGCGATTAGGCAGCCTCAGAGGCATCCATGCATGCTGCCCCTGCTGTTTCCTGTCCATTTCCGTGGTGTTTCCATCCTTTTCTGAGGTTCCCAGGTGTTTGGCCAAGCTTCCCTGTGCAGAGCCTTGGTCCCCTTGAAAAATGCTCGAGTCTCCCATTGACTTCAACGGGGTTCGTTATTCGAGACGAGCACTCGAGCATCGGGAAAAGTTCGTCTCGAATAACGAGTACCCGAGCATTTTAGTGTTCGCTCATCTCTATTCAGGATCCTAATCTGTAATGTTCAGCATAGACCCGAACATAGCACTTTGGGTCTGCTCATTGCTAATTAAAACCAATATTTTGCATACTGTCTGTAGCTTATGAAAACAAAATATTAGGTGGACACATCTTCATTAAAATGAACCCATTGATTTTGGTATTTATAATGATATGAGCAAATTTTGGAACTTTGTACACTGATAAACCAAATCTATCCTCATATTCTTTGGTAGAAGGATTAAAAAATATTATTTAAAGGAGTTTAATTTTGGGCTTAATTTAGTAGCAACAAATGTGAATATTTATCTGTAACTGCCGGTACATTTTTCATAGATAAAGTTGACATTGCATTGATGATATTTACAGATTTAGTCATCTTTATGTTGTATAAATGTGAAAACATGGTACATGGTTGATTACAATTAATGCTATGCTTTAACATTCGGATGGTTGCAAATGTTTACTTAACTCATAAGCTCTTTGCTGAAACTTGACTGTATTTGCCTCCCAATTTGCCCCCGATTATGACTGAATTATATAAGTAGGTTCTCCTCTCTTTAACTGATTTAAGGTATTAGTTTTTTTCATCTTAATAGATAATAGAGTAGATATTGCATTGTCACTTACCTCCCATTTGCCCTGTTGTGATCTTCTTTTGAGCCGGACGTTCCAATGCTCAATGCTTACTTCAGCGCAGTGAGGGATGGTTAAGGCCACAGGAGTAGAGAAGGTCATATCAAGAGGTCCGCAGGTCACTTCCGGTCCCAGAAGAACCTCTGAACCTTCCAGTTGCAAACTATTAAGAAAGTAAAAAAGACATAACAAAATGTGGTTATAGAATCAACATCAACCATCACCAGCTTTCTAACAACGTATTCCTTTTTCAACATCGTTTGACTTGGTATATGATAAAATCAGGGAAAAATCGAAGCTTTAAGAAGAGACGTCAAGTTTGATCTAATGTGGTTTTACAATCCTAGCGTCAGCAGTCTCATATAAATGAAGAATAGTTCCTATAGGCCTAGACGCTGACATGTTAATGGAATTATATTATCCTCAAAGAGGACATGTCCACTCCAACCTTTAAAATCATAGTGAAATATTACACAATATTATGATATTCCCTGGGAGAAGTTGTGAGTCTTGTCCTAACAGAGTTGAGTTCTATTATTTCTAGTTACATCGATTTCCCCTTTATTCTCTTCTTACTTTTCGGAGTGCGGTTAAAGCTCTGATGACTAAACACTGAGTTTTCTGGTGTCCACGCCTGATTGGTTTTATATACTAGTATTGGCTGGACAATGTAATCTCGGGATTAGATTCTCTGACAGCTGGATAACAGGGCTTTCGTTTGTGGCATCGAGTAAATCTTGAAGGTTTATCATACAGCATGCAGGCAGTAGCCATGCCATACTTTAAAGAAAAGAGTGTTAGTGTTTATGTTTTACAGAATTTTTTTATTTATTTTTTATCTGCTTTACTTTAAAGTCAACCCTTGAAAGACTTTTAATAATAGCATCAACTTGCTAATCTGCTACATGTATGTCAAGCCCCTGTGTCAACTAACAACTAACTGATGAAATGAAGACGAGGACAGGACGGGACAATTTTTTTACATACACCTCCATATGAGACACAATGGGAACACAGAAAAGAAATAAAGAAAAATTTGTGGAATTTCAGTTTATTGCTATAGCATGTCTATAAATACAGGGTGTTACAGCAAGGTCAGTTATATCTTGCCAAATATACATCAGATCAAAAGGAAAAATATATGGGTCAAATATTTTTCAAAGATCTATCCAATTAAACCAAACTCAGCCTCCAACCTCCACCTATGGGGCATGTGGTAGGAGACAGCTTTATAATCTTGAATGGGAACCCCCATTTTTGATTGCAGATTGGAAATATTACATTGATTCAATCAAGGATTCCAGTTTTTCACTGGACACAAGAAAGAGCTGTAATCGCTGAAAATAATGGGTAAAAAATTGTTCGAAACTGAGGATATCTAGTGAAATAGACATCGGATTGAAAACAGAAAAAAAAATATTTCTTAAAAATCTATACAATGATACTAAATGTAACTATTTATTTCCACACCCCAAGGATGAAGCGGAGGAAATATCATTTTGTATGTAGAAACTAAATTCAGCATAAGGCAGGAACAACGACGTGGACATAGTAGTTTTCTGTTCTCTACGTGGGCTAGTTTAATGTGAGCTTGATTAACTTAAAGATGGGATTTTTTTTTCATTGTCTACAAAGTTTTCCAATATCGAATGTTCTACATTAAGTGCTTGAATTTGGCAACATTGGAAAGCTTTTATAAAAAATATTACATTTGTCTATTTTCAGATTTTTCATATGGTGTGTAATTGAATCAAAATATTCCCCTTTTCAATGCTTTTGCGCACGTTTCCATTTTGGGTGAAATGTCACCAAAATTGAAAATTGACCTTGGTAAAATTAATGTGAATTTTCCTGGGGAATCTAAATCTGCAAAACAATGGGGGTTCCTTTTCAAATTTTGAACTTGCCCAGATGGGCCGAGTTCGGTAATATTGGATAGATCTTTTGATCCAATTTGCATTTTGCAAGATATTCCACCAAGCTGAACTTTTCATGTACATGTATATATATAGTTGTGTAAAGACCTAGAATAGGATTGTGTAATGCTCTATACATGCTTTTAGGTATATACAGCTGGTGTTGCTCCAGGGCATAACATCTTAAAAGTGTTGAACGTAGAAATGTGAAAACACAAAAGTGGTGTTTGGGGATTGTTTTGTCCCTTGTGGATGTTCCCATTTAATAGCAGTTTTCTTCTTCACCTTTCCAGTTGGTAAAAGCTTTTAATTCACAGACAGGTGCTAAAAACCCATTAGGTCCCATTCATGATACATGAAAGTATGAAGAGAGTCCCAGGGGACCATTAATGGAGCCATCAAGAAGAGAAAGAAGGTCAGCAGAAGTATAGAGGAGAGCGAAAGGGAAGAAGGAGAACATAAGACAGGATCTTGATTCCCAGCTGGAAGAATATAGCCGATAGACTGGAAAATGGAGAGCGTAACAGATAAGGAAATTGATGAATGGGCAGAGATAGGAGAGGAGATAAAAGGAGAAGAAGTGCAGTGTTTATAGGTCATATGGTCATATTGATCACCAACAATACACTGTTCACTGTATATCCCGATCCTGCAAATCTTATCTAGTCAGCAGATCTGATATCCCTTTGCGTCCCATTGGGAATGCTTTATATCTGCTATGCATTAGGGGACCCAAAGAGCTGTGTGTGCAAGTTTACATTGTAATGTATCTTATATGACAGTATTCTATGAATGCAGTGTGTTTAAGACTTGCAAATGTATTTCAAGTTTTGTTATGACTTTGCATTGATGGCTTTCTCTGGTGCCATATGATAAAACAACATGATACTCCCTATACTGTGGACTATATTGGCCTTCTCACTATATGCTTCCTAAATAAAGTATATGGTTTTGGTAGGTAGATATCTGTCATACAGTCATTGTATTGCCTTCCACCGCCTTCAATCAGTTGGTAGGGGAAAGTAACATGAATAAGAATGCACAATAGCTCTTCATAACCGTGAGTGATTCATTGTACAAAAATGTTCAGAATATACAAAACGTACCTATATGTAATGTTATATAATGGAAAAATAAGCACTAAAGCCTATATCCAGTGGTGGGACTACTGTGGATAAGAAGACTGAAGGTCCATTGTAACCCCAAATGAACAGACCAGCTGGTCACAGATGATGACTTTTGCTCTATATATTTATATGGCACTGGCGGAGATAATGCAGGAATCGGCTGCTCCTGTCAGTGCCTTGGAGAATGAATGAAGCCGCAGCATCGATTAAAACTCCTGCATCATTCATTTGGGGTACAAGGGGCCCCCAAATTAGAAAGTTAACTGATCATCTTGTGCTTTATAAACATGTCCGGTTAAGGGATCAAGTAGGAAGGACACAACTATATGTTGATGCACGTAAATAATGGGGGGTCAAACACATATGATATACTTGTGAGCTGCAAAACCCTGTAAGAAACCTGTTTTACTTTAACCATTTCTAATTGCTAAACTGAGAGTGATAAATGATACTGTTATCTGGCAATAAGAATAAAAATTATGTGGAAATATACATATAAATAGGTGCAGACTAATGCAGTGACATGACATAATAATAATTAGAAGGCAAAAAGAGAAAGATTAATGCCTGAATTTTCACTATTTAACACCAGAGATTAGTGCTGGCATTGATCGTGGGTGTCAACTCTTTAAATGGCATGGCAAAGCTGCCGGCAGCACCTAAGTATCCTAAGCACATCACCATTTTCACGGGCATTGACTCTCCCCATGAGGTCATCAGGGAAAGTCGACCTCTGTGAAAATTGAGACAGGCACGTTGCTGGGGTAATTTGAAATAGTCAACATTGATAGGAGGTGCTAAATGGCAAGGGAGTGAGCCAATCAGAAATTCTGACTGAAGTAGGGGTTGGGGTTTGGGGGGACCGTACCTGCAATGCTGATTGGGGTCCGCTCATCACTAGTTAGAATAGTGATAGACTGTCATAAGATTAATGTTTTGTTCATGCAATTTTTTTTACAGAATATGTTTTGGTCAATTTTTTTTTGCAAGACAGTAAAAGTCATCTTCTATATGGTTCTATATTGTTTGTAGATATCTTATCCCATCTCCCTGTGCTTCCTGCCTGGTTTGCCACAGATACGACTTTTTGATGCTTGATATTAAAAATAATCTCTTCCCACTCCGGGATAACAGCAGCAAGGGGCGTAATTCAGTTAATCTATATACCAGACATTGATAAAAAAAGAGTGTATTTTAAACAGCTTTATAGAAAATAGGTGAAAACATTGTGTCCTTATCAGGGACTTGTCTGGACTAGTCCAGATGGGAACCATATAAGTTCTGTCTCTTAATTTAATGAAGAGGTGAATGGGCTTGAAAAGACTGAATTTGCCGGCTTGATAAGGTGTCGTAGTCAAGGCTTTTCATTTCTGTAGACATGTTGTTGTTGAATCTGTCTAACAAAAAAGATTCAAGGAAGCTCTTCTCATTCATGGCTAACCGAGGCTTTTGTGCAGTTAATGTAAAATTTTCAGATGTTCAGAAGTCATGGATAAGAAAAAATAGCGAATAACAAGGATCATGCATAACAAACACGTTAGTATTGAAAGTGAATGTTATGTGTACCATGCATCATCTTCTTTGATTTTGTATTGAACCCATATAAACCCTTATAGTTTTACTTTTATCAGACTAGAGTTTTTGGATGGCATGATTTTCAAATTGGTTGATTTTATTTGGAAAGGTTAGTCCATAGTGATGAGTAGTTTGTTGAAATGTAAAAATTTTCTTCACGACTGGGTTCAGACCAGAAACATCCACCTCCTGCTGCCACCGATTTTGAGTCTTAATTCTTTAAATGCTGCTACCAGAGTCACCATCAGCATTTAAATTAATGGGACATTGCCAGCAGCAGTTAAAGAGTTAATGTCCAAAATTGATGCAAGCACCAATCTAGGGCATAACTAGTGGTTATCCCAGATCCAAAGTTGGAGAAGAACCGAACTTGCAAAGTTTGGTGGGTCACCACACTTTGTGGGTCGAGTCCAATTAAAGCTAGGAGTCCAAATATTTTAACTAACACCTCATGTCAACAATAAAAAAAGAGATCCCAAACAAACCCTTTAACATTTTCCCAACTATCTGGCCACCACTGTTAGATTGTAGGTTGGACTAGGATGACCACCTCTACTTGATTATCTTTCTTCATATCTTGCTTCTCAGCTCTTTCTTTTTTTAGCACATCTTTCATTAGGGCAGAGCTCTGGTCTGTAACTACAGTTTAGTTGCCCAAGGTAATCTGGAATGAACCATATGACAGCCGGACCAGATCTGTATAAGGTGCTCCTGGAAATCGTCTTTAATACAACACATGGCTTTGCCTCTTATAATGAATAATAGATGCCCTCATAGTTGGCATTACATAACTTGTTTGTTTGTGTTAAACAAATTGCAAAAGTGATGTCTGTAAAATATTATTGAGAGACAGTGTCCCTTTAAATTGTCTTGACATCCCAGAGATGCTGTTGCAGTAGGAAATAAAACAAGGGTCGCCGATTGGCATACTACATCTTCCTGACTGTCCAAACTGGCTGTTTACTTATGAGGAGAACCAAGATCTTCCAATTTTGGGATGTGTGCCGTTGTGTGTCCATTGTTAATCCATCTCAGCTTGTAACATGCCCCTGACAGCTTTATCAGTTGTCACTGTTTGAATACAATAAGGCCTCAGATCATATACTTTATGTCTACTATAAATGTGCACAGACAAAACTTGTCTATAGTATATGTGCTACTTTCACCGGAAATTGCCTTCTCCAACATAGGGAGTACGACACCAGGGATATGATGGAAAAATGATGCATCACATTATTTACATATATTAAAAACAATTGATTAAGTGATTCTGTATGACTCCATTGTTACTATACAGTATGTTCTTATTCTTTGCAACATACAACATGGCTACCCTTCTTCATTGTACACTAATGATGTGAATACATTTACCAAAATCCATTGTTCGCCTTCTGACCTACTGTAGGATGTGCATTGTAAACTTCTCTTGGAGGAAAGGGAGGGCTGGCTGCTGCATTTTCTGTCTTTGTTAGATCGTGAAGCTGTGATCAGTATGTCCCGTGTGGTTTTACTGGCAAATTGTAGAATGCTGTTAACAGGAGACGTTGCCTCTTTTACACATTGTAATGGGATTTATCAGAAGATCTACAGCAAGGCAATGGCTTTTTCGGAGCGACATGATGAACTTTGAATAGAAGGGCAACAAGTTTGTTTGTTATATAACAGAGATGGAGTGACTTTGCTCCAAAGTTACACTTAGATACTGTACTACCAGATGCTTTCATCTGTTTCCTTCTATAGCTATATCTAACACACTGACAACATACTTTACATGCATCCTTAGTATATACCTAGCATGTACACGTTCCCAATATCGAGGTGGGAGAAATCCCCTGCCAGATGCACTTTGAGAAAATTGCCCCACTAGGGAACAATGGATTAAGTATGTTAAAATTTAACAGACCCAAATCTTTTCTTACACGGAGAGATGTTGGTTGACCATCGACCAAGCATGAACAAAATTGGTGGGTTTGACTGACCTAATGTCATTGTAAAATGAAATTCACAAAACAACTGATGATTCATGGTCTAACAAGAAGATATGATAGGCTATTCCCAGTACAATTTTTAAAGCATTTTGAAAATTATTTCCAGACGTCTCGTTTCTGGGGTTTCAACAAAGGAGTTCTTCATGAATAACAGAAGAGGGGATCTCGAGAGATGCCTTGTACAGCCTTGGGCTTCTGATATTGACTTGTCCTGGAGGACCCATATAATCAATGGAGCTCTTACAGAACAGCCAATAGCAGAAGTCATTCATAGAAATTAATTGGTAGGAATTAATTAGCCCATTATAATTTGTGTGGTTTTACTGTAATAATTTAGCTAATTTGTTCTTGCACTATATCAATATTAATATACTGATTACTATCAAACTATACTTTTGCAATAAGCATAGAAGTATAAGATCTTGTTTTGTAATGTAGTGTTGTGATTATTGGGTTAAAAATTAGTACTATTACTACAAACAATCTGCATAAGGGAACCCATTAAAGGTCGGACCCAAATTTTAAAAATCAGTTTGTACCCCCACCAGTAAGACCCGCCATCTGGCCTGTATTGCACCATAGCCTGTGTCTGAACGGGCACAGGCTATAGCTTGTAAGCATGCCTGTGCTAGGAAGGTGCCACGTTGGCCCACTTTGCCACCAACTGCACCCCCATTCATGCCAAGTGGGCATAGAGATTGGGTAAAGTTGAAAATAGGCATAATTTCTGCCCATGAACCAAGAATTTTACCCATTTCAGTGTTCAGCCCTGATAAATGTGCCCCATATAGTCCACATTTGTTCAGCTCTTAGACAGTATAAGTAAATCTGCCTCACTCTATCATTCCTTGTTACATTACTTTTTTGCACAAATGAGCCAGAGAATGGTGTTACTTCTTGCATTTCATGAAAAAAAAAATCTGAATTTGTAGTTTTGGTTATTGTTGAATCTAAACTATATAAAAATAATCACTTATATTCTATCTGGAGGGCTTGTCTTGAGATCCAACTAGAGCCATTCGAGGCTCCCACTCCAATCATTCTGTATCACTGACCTGAAACAAAGAACACTTTTCTCATTTCAGACTGTTCTGTTTGTTTCCATTAGCACATGCCCATCATTCTCCTTACCTTGGTTCCCCTTGATTGACTGACAGATAGATTTCCCATGAGTTGTCTTCTGCAATCGCCTCATGCGGGATCAACAGGCTCACCCCTGGAAAATAACAAGACGGAGCTTAGAGATAAAATCAGGGAGAGAATGCCTGACTAGAACAGACATCAATAAACTTCATCTCCCTACATAGTACATGACAGGACACTCTACACACTCTCACAACTTTAATAACCTTTGCCTTGGAGTATTCGCCTTATAAATCCTTAATCCATACTTAAGAATTAAAATACATCTGCATAATGCATTACTATATATGTTAATCTAGAGAATGTATTAAATATTAGCTTCATAGTCCTTTCCTTATGTGTTTCTATTAACAAATGTGTCCTTATTGGAATTGGGAGCAATGCAGATAGAGACGGTGAAGGGCAATACATAGGAGATGAGGAATTTCATTGCTTTAAGTTGTGCTAAGTTCCATCAAGCTGGTACCCATAGAATATTTGGGGGTATATGACCAGCGGTACCCCACAGATGGTCATATGTACCCCACAGAGCACTCCATACATCTGTCGGTGCTAAAGGGTCCTCAAATATTGTCTAATATAGACATTTTTTTATTTATGTTACAAAACTTTAATTGGGGTCTTGCTATTTTGTCACTGAATGTTTGGTCATTTATCCAGGACAATTGTCTATGGCACTCGGCTACCTATACAGGACTCAATTCTCCAGTGGAACAAAAGAATGTCCCCAAAGAAGCCAATTGTATAGAATGCCACACTCAGGTCAGGTAAACCCTGTTATTAATCCTCCCACCTATACCTTCAAATTTGATGACCACTAGAGATGAGCGAGCACTAAAATGCTTGGGTGCTCGTTATTCGAGACGAACTTTTCCAGATGCTCGAGTGCTCGTCTCGAATAACGAGCCCCATTGAAGTCAATGGGAGACCCGAGCATTTTTTTAATAAAACTGAACAGTAAAAGAACAGTGCAAAAAAAAAAAATTCCAGATGTTTGCAGATGTTTTACTTGTAAGAACACATTGAAATAACACTATTCTTCACTTTGCAGGTGTTCGCGCGTTTCTCCCGCTAAGTTAGGAGATGTGCACAAACATCTGGAATGTGAAGAATAATGTTATTTCAATGTGTTCTGCACTTGTTCACTGTTTTTAATGTTTTAATTCTATTCTTCACATTGCAGGTGTGCGCGCGTGTCTCCCGATAGGTTCGGAGATACGCGCGCACAGCTGCAAAGTGAAGAATAGTGTTATTTAAATGTGTTCTGCCCTTAAATGTTCGTGTTTTCACTGTTTTTAATGTTTTAATTCTATTCTTCACATTGCAGGTGTGCGCGCGTGTCTCCCGATAGGTTCGGAGATACGCGCGCACAGCTGCAAAGTGAAGAATAGAATTAAAACATTAAAAACAGTGAACACAGGACCATTTAAGTGCAGAACACATTGAAAGAACAATATTCTTCACATTCCAGATGTTCCGAACTCCTAACTTAGCGGGAGACACGCGCGAACACCTGGAAAGTGAAGAATAGTGTTATTTCAATGTGTTCTGACAAGTAAAACATCTGCAAACATGTGTAATTTTTTTTTTTTACAATAAAAATACTTTTATTCAATTTATTTTATTAATCTACTGCTCGATCTCGAGCCGGCGAGATACTCGTCCGAGTAACGAGCCGGTCCGAGTATACTAATACTCGACCGAGCAGTATACTCGGACGAGTATACTCGCTCATCTCTAATGACCACCTTTAATGCATGCTGTCAACTGGGCAACATATTCTACACTGTACAAAATGAAGGATGAGGTAAAGGGAAGACAAATAAGCATAGTCAGAAAACCTAGTCAGAGTGTGCGGAATAAAATCATTTATCAAAGTGCAAACCATTGTAACAATAAGATGGCAACATGGCACAAAATTATAAGTGCAAGGAAAAGTCAGCAAACAAAGCAGATTATAGAGAACTGTGTTCCAGTTCAAGGAATTTCAACTAAAAAGGTTCCTCAATTACTTGCAGTAAACTCCAGTCTTAAGGAGGCTTCAATTTTGACTACTGTTTTGAATGAGAAGCAGCTGAACAAAACCACTCATGGTTTAAACTGTAGTTCTAGCATTGCCAGCAAAATAGATGACACACACTTTCCACTGTAATTTTCATTTTTTTATGTGATAAGACATTAAAGAGGTTGGCCACTTTTCAATAATCTCTACCATTAGACATGTCTCTTAATGTATATGTCTCTGTGTCTCACCATGCTTAATTCTACATACAAACATAGCTTCCCCTCTCTCTCTCTGCTACAGGCCTTCCTCATGTCATAATCCACTATGTCTCTCTTTTCATTGTCCTTCCTCACTGACAGAGACAGTAAGAGGAGAAGGATAGGCAGAATGAGTCATAGGATCAGATTTACTAATAGTGTCCTTAAAGCAGTTTGCCTTACCTTCCTCCAGAGTGCCCAGATTCATGAAGACCGGAGAACAGTCTTTATTAATCTGGCCCAACCCAAAGGGTGTGCAAAATGCAGTTTTTTATTTAGTGCACTCAGTTTAAGAGGTGTGCGATACATTTATGTCAGGATACCAACATAAATGCGGCGTCCACCACAAATGTACATCCCTCTTTCTGTGCACAGTATTGTGCCGGTACAATTAGTGCCGGAAAACATTACTAGTGAAACCAGTTGACTGCATAGTAAACCTGAGCCACAATCTCCTGCTTTTGCTCCTCCTATTCAGCAGAGCGCAGACATGTAAACAAAGAAGCATGGAGAAACAATACCCAATCTAACCTCCATGAGAGAAAAATAATTTTTTCCATATATCCAACAATTCATTTGAAAAATCTCAACTTTAATAGCAAAATAAATATCACATGAAATCCATAAAAAAACACTCAAATGCAATAAATGGACAGTGTGGGTATAACTAGAGAGGGAGATAAAAATACAAAAATAAGCCACACACTAAATATAAAAAGAAGTTGGGTACTTTATTCACCCAAGTGCTATGCTTCCAATCCTATTCTGAATCCTTTCTCAAGCCCTTGAGAAAGGATTCTGAATAGGATCCGAAACGTAGCACTTGGGTGAATAAAGTACCTACTTTCTTTTTATATTTGGTGTGCGGCCTATTTTTGCATTTGTGTATTAGAGGGTGGAGAGTCGAAGCACCCAGGCGGGCGAGCACCCACAATAAGCAGATTAAAGTGCTGCAGCTGTGCACTGGTTTCACATACTGGTACTATCCCTATATCCACTGACAGGCTTAGCCACTATAAAATCACAGAAAATACCCACCAGAGGTCAAACTCCACAACTCAATTCCACACTGTATGACACACCAACTTACATTTTGTACCCTGCTTTGCCAGGGGGCAAAGAAACATGGAGATTCTGCACACAGAACAAAAGTAAGTAGCAGGACTGAAGAATCAATTGATGAACATTCATTATCTACAAGCCAGTAAAGGCAAAAAATATTTGCAAGCCCCTTTTACATGGTTCCAGTATTAAGTTAAGGACTGGATAAAAAAAACTAACACCCATCTGACTTAGTTGGCAAAACCCATTATCCCTTTTGATTTCCTCCATAAGCGCCATTTTAGTCTACTATATCTACATCTTTTCAAGTGGCTTATAAAACAGAACATCCTACAACCTCTATATTGTAGCTACCGCTCTGATCAATTTGCCAAGCACCAAGTCTATCGTCGCAGTAGACAGCTGTGATATAATAATCTGGACACTGCAGCCTGAGACGAGGAAATAGTGTATGGCCAGAATGTATTGGGTACTATCAGTGTTGCTAAAACCTCTTAAAACATCATTAAATCTCCATTTCGAGAAATTAATACACATTCCATTCTCTAATGCAAGTTCTTTTAAAGACGGCACTTGCTCAATAAACACCATCCAATGTTATCCCATTTGTTACAGAGTAATAGTAATATTATGATAACTCACGACTAATTGTGGCATCAATTAAAGCGGCGCTATAAAGGAAGGCGGATAATCAATAGAGAGTCTCCATGTGCAGAACCTCGCTAGATGAGTAACTTTATTGTGTTTTTACAACATGGAAATTTGTTTGATGGATTTATAGAACATTTGCATAAGTTAATGTCGAGAACAATTAATGTTAACGATGAGCGGTAATGTGTACGTTGAACGGCTGGTGGTCTTTGGGAGGTGTTAATGGGTGACACAGCTCATCAGTCACTTCCTAATCTATATCAATCATTTTTTATTGATTGGAAGCTCTGGTGAGAAGAGAGACGCGCAACTTTCTCAAGTTATATTATGCTGTGTGGGCGCAAGATAAGAGTCAGCATATACAGCAGCAGGCTATTTATTAATGCAATTTTACAGGAGAATATCACCAGAAAAAAAATAAAATATATATATATATATATATATATATATATATATATATATATATATATAGCCCTTAACCCATCTTGACCATCGCTTGTAATTATTGCAATTTTTGTTCAACAAATATGGAAATATTTTGAATACTGGAAGAAAATTTAGGCTTTGTAATGCTGGTTGTCCATGGCCACTGGCATGCTACATTTCCCTGTCGGCAAAGTTGACTTCCTCCTTACACTCACACTTCCTGGGTCCATCTTTCTACATTGGCTCTCTGGCTGTACTGGCTCCTAGCCATAGCAGGAATAATCTGGTGATAAAATGTTCTCTCCCTCACATTTTCCTTTTTCTTTTTGCTTGTCCCTGGCCTTTCTATGTTGAACCCATGATATTTCTCACTTCCATCCTTTGACCGTCTAACACCTGGTGATCTCAAAAAACTATCTTTTTAGGATTGTCTAAAATACTACATAAATTCACTGCTACGGTGCCTCACCTTGTGTTTCCATCTACCCTCCCATATAGATTGTGAACCCCCACAGGCAGATTCCTCCTTCCACTTGTTTCCTGATCACTGTGGTTTTTGTGTTTGTAATTGTATTTTTTCTTGTCTTAATGTATTGTATGTGAACCCCTTAATAATCATCTAATCACGACAAAAGTCAGTTCCCCATAAGGGTGAAAGAGTATCCAACAGACTGAACAGAATGGTAAGGTGACCTAGTGAGTCCATAACCTGCTACTCACTGGAGTATGGTTAGTATGGTTTCTACAGTTCCCCGTTAGCCCTATCTAGGATAAAAACTCCATTGACTTAAAACTGATTCCATCGTGTTTAGATATCCAATGCTCTGCTTTAATTTAACCCTTTCACGACCCGTGACGTAATAGCACGTCACGGGTCGGCCGCGTGAGCCCTCTCCAGAGCCGGTAAGTCTTTGCTGCATATTGCAGCAAAGGCTTACCGGTAACACCCGCTAGCACCGATCGCAGGTGTTTTCACCTCGATCGCCGCCGGCAATGCTGCAAAAGGATGGCGGCGCGTGGGCGCGTCTCACGAAGACCCGAGGCTACTTCGGGTTAACCCATGCATTACAATGTGCTATCAGCACATTGTAATGTATGAGTAGTAAAATCCCCATATACTGCCATACTGTAGTATGGCAGTATATGATAGGATCGTGCAGACACCCTAGGGTTAAAGTACCCTAGGGAGTCTGAAAAGTACTAAAAATAAAAATTTAAAAAAGTAAAAAAAAAAAATTATAATAAAAAACCCTAAAAACTCAAATCACCCCCCTTTCCCTAGAACTGATATAAATATAAATAAACAGTAAAAATCATAAACATATTAGGTATCGCCGCGTCCGAAAATGCCCGATCTATCAAAATATGATAACGGTTTTTCACTGCGTTTAATCCCGTAACGGAAAATCGCGCCCAAAGTCGAAAATGGTACTTTTTTTGTCATTTAAAAAAATTAAAAAATTCTATAAAAAGTGATCACAAGGTCGAACATTGTAAACGTTATCAAAATCCGCAAAAAACAACACCACCCACAGCTCAGTACACCAAAGTATAAAAAAGTTATTAGCGCCAGAAGATGGCAAAATCCCCCAAAAAATTTTTGTACAGGAGGTTTTAATTTTTTTAAATGTATGAAAACATTATAAAACCTATATAAATTTGGTATCCCCATAATCGCACAGACCCAAAAAATAAAGTAGACTGGTCATTTGGGGTGCACAGTGAAATCCGTAAGATCCAAGCCCACAAGAAGACGGCACAAATGCGTTTTTTTACCAATTTCACTGCATTTGGAATTTTTTTCCCGCTTCCTAGTACACGGCATGGAATATTCAATACCATCACTATGAAGTGCAATTTGTTACGCAGAAAATAAGCCATCACACAGCTCTGTACATGGAAAAATAAAAAAGTTATGGATTTTTAATCATGGGGAGTAAAAAATGAAAATGAAAAAACAAAAAAGGGCCAGGTCCTGAAAGGGTTAAAGGGACATTCTGGGAATATGAACGTTTGGTACAAAAACCCATACTGCTATAAATAAATGAATATAATAAAACTCAATGTCATTAGTCCCAAAATGGAGCATAAATAGTTTGACTTTATGATTCACAAAATGTTATGGGCTTTCTAATGTATGCAGAATTATCACCAAGATGGCCGCCACTGGAAACTACAAGTCCCATGATCTAGTTTTAGTTCTCAGTGACTTCTCCTCCCTCTTATGGTCTGCTCTCAGTGATGATGTAACTAACTTTCCTGCTCTGTTACCATAGTAATGATGTGTAACTGCCATCACTGCACATTACCTCACTGAGATTGGTCGCACCACAACACTGGCCATACTGGATGCACTGCAACCAACCGACTACAGCCAAACATAGTGATGATCACATGACCTGCCCAGGCAGGTGCAGGACATGTGATGTGGACGGACTGATCAGAGGGGCAATAGAATTTTAATTCTTCATTACAGTGTATGTCCACAGCATTTTTCTGCTAAAGGGAACAAAATTTTAAAAAACAACTAACTGCATATCAGTTGTAAGGGGTCTGTAATGAAGTTTTATTGATAATCCTTGTTCCCATGACAGCAAAAAATTTAGAAAGTCCAATTGTCATTGGGACAAAAACAAAATCTGTCTGGAGCTACAATTATGCAATTATAAAATATACAGTTCCAACTTACATACAAATTCAACTTAAGTTGGTTAAGTTGGTTAACTACGATTTGTCTACCTACTTTCCTTCATTTTAAACTTTGCAGTATTAGAGAGGTAAAATATACAGAATGGGTCTGTATTTTAGAACATGAACATCCTCTGCTGACTGGTAGCAGGATTCTGACAAGGGCCAATATCTCCTGGCTACATCACAATTAATTCAATTTGGTTCCTTGAGCCAGCTGAGCCCAATGTAAATGTAGCCTTGTACTGGGCGATGGCCCAAAGTGCACACAGTGTGTCGGGAGGCCTTCTCCTGCATTTGCCCTGCTATCTCAGAGAACACATCTATTTACTCATTACTTTCATCCCTGAGAAGAATCTGAAATTAGCCTGGAAATGATCAAATACAGCTTAGCGTTCAGCCAAGCGTATATCCAAATACCATGCAGAGTGTGACAAGTCTCTGCCGTAGACCCTAGAAGAAGCTGCTACTATTCCTCTCCCGTGTCCTCCGACAAGCTAGCCTTGATTAACCCGGACACCTGTTACCTAGCATTGCCTTTTATTCAGTCTGGCAGCTGAACAAGTCATCGTGTTTCCATTCAATAATTTCACAAGCAAAGAAGAAACACCGAAACATGTACAATCATGAGTCCAGAGATGACACTTACGTTTTCATCATCTGCTCTGGGTCAATGGACGTCTATTTTCAATGTTGACTAGGTTTTCTTTGAATGGACCAAAACTTTGGAGGCCACACAATGGGGTCTAGAAAATGGTGGTGTTTTAGGAAGTAGCTAGTAGTACATTTCCAACCTAACTTGTTTTTGAGTGCAAGTAGGAATGCTTGTTGTTTCATTGTACATTAGGTATAAGGTAGGGGATCCATGAACCTTGCTCTGATTGGCTTGGGTCACATGTTAGGACTAGCTTCCCCCTTATCATCTTATATATGTTTCAAACAATTCCCAGTTGGGATTACTCTTTGTAGATAATTTCTTAAAGTAAGTGGAAGCTAGAAAAGTCTTATGGTCATGTTGTTGTCTTCCTTAAAGGGGTATTCTCGTCTGGGGATTCACATTCATTAATCTGCCAAATATATACATTTCTTCAATTAGATGTTATTAAAATTTTTTTACCTGTGTGAAGATAATTTCTCATAAATAAAGTCATATGGTCCTTTAGAAAAAAGACAGTGTCCTTGGATACGACCACCCCTGCTGGAGTGATTGCACAAAGAAACAAAAGGTTTTTTTTATATGAAATGTCCGGGAGATACTGCATGTACCACCAGGCAGGGCTTAATAGCGCATGTGTGGCCACCGCTGTATGAGTATGGGGTGGTCGTATCTGAGGAAACTATCTCGTTTCTAAGGGACAACATTTATGAGAAATGCTTACATATGGCAAATGAAATAAATTAAATGTGAATGGAAATGACCCTTTAACAATGGATGACCAGCAACATGAAGAAAGTCCCTCCCATGTCGATATTTGCAATGGGGCCTATTGCCTATGTGTCTCCCTTAGGATATGTAGTAGTTTCCATACAGAAACAGCACAAGAAATATTCTTAAAGTTTTGCAGCTTCCTCTCTTGAGCTAAGTGCTTTGGGAAGAATATACGAATATCAGCACGTTGTCTACATTCTTTGATTGTTTAATGATAGATCACACTAAACAGCAAACATCCAATATTTCATGCTCCCTCTTTAGAAAGGTTGTTTTTATTGTACTTATCATTATGGCAATGTAGAACGGTTTGCAGTATGAACATAGTGATTTGGAGCCATTGGGGCGGAATTCACCTTCTTCTTCCTGGTGCATGTGAGTGCTTGATCTTGCGACACAAATCCTTTTTTAAATTCCATCTGAATCCATTGGGTTGTCCGACGCCCACACCCCCGATTTCTGTTGCATGCAAGTCAGCGCCAATGCACCAAAATCTGATCGCGTGCTGCAAAAGCCCGGGGCAGCTCGACACAAAACGGAAATATTCTGGAAACCCGGCGAAAGTACGGTGTTCGGACCCTTAGTAAATGAGCCCCAATGTTTAAATCATAAAGCACAACGTAGAGTCTAGCCCCTATTACACATCCATAATTCTCAGCTACAGCACGACCTTATCAGCTTCCAAGATATATGTATACACTATATGGATTAATACAGAGCCACAACCATCAGCCATGACATTAACACCATGGAGCAGCATGGAAAGTAAACACTAAGGTTTTATATATTTTGGAAGTGGCAAAAATTGTAAAGCTTAAGAAGTCATAGCATGAAAAATGGAAAGGCCTTGTGGAGTGTTAATGTTATACAGCCAGGCGGTGTTTATGTCCATAATGTAATCCATGAAATGACATAAGTCCTTGGAGATCAGAGGGACACCACATTGTTCAGGGAACCAGGGAGAAGCAGAGCTGTGGCCTACCTAAACGGTATTAGCGTCCAGAGAAAGTAATCGAACAGTAGACAATCGGCCCTGACATTCTCATGTAGTGGAGATTTGTACTGTGTTAGCCATGGAGAGCAGAAGAAGAGTGAAGAAATCAGGCAATACCTTTTTGAGACTAACTGAGTATATTTGATGGTGAGCTTTCCAGAATACTAGTTCTCTTCGTCAGCCAAAACATCATGTCTGATCAAGAGAAAAAGTATTCTCTAAAGTTCACCATCAAATATACTCAGTTAGCCTCAAAAAGGTATCGCCTGAATTCTTCACTCTTCTTCTGACATTTTCATCCAAGCTGTTCTTTAGCGAATTAGGAAAACATAACTTTTCTTTGGCTCTAGAAAGGCCATATCTATCTTTGTAACTTAGAGGAAAGGCTCATACCAAGCCAAAATGTCGACACCCATCACGATGGAATAAAGACATCGCCTTTTCAACTTTTATATAGACAAACCTGAAAAAAAACTTTATCTTCGATTTATGCAAATTATCCTGTCTGTGCTGTGGGACCAAAGGCTACTCCATGCCACAGTAGACTCTGCTATCCGGCCTCCTTGCACATCCTCATAATCTTGCTTGTGCAAAAGCTTTAGTTTAGGCCGGCTTCTTCGATGGTCTGCCCACACCTATGCAAAGCCACGCATTGTCGCTGAAGCTGGAGCTACTGCACATATGCAGAGCTCCGAAAAAGCCAGTGGCGAGACTACAGCTTATGCTTAAACACAAGCTAGATCAGCAGTACATCGAGGATGTGCAAGGAGGCTGGACAGCAGAGGCTACTGGGGTGTGGAGTGGGATGGGCGGGATGGGCATTCATCTCATTGGGGGCCATTTACTAAGGGCCCGATTCGCGTTTTCCCGACGTGTTACCCGAATATTTCCGATTTGCGCCGATTTTCCCTGTATTGCTCCGGGGATCTGATTGTGGCGCATTGGCGCTGGCATGCACGCGACAGAAATCAGGGGGCGTGGCCGAACGAAAACCAGACGGATTAGGAAAAACCGCCGCATTTAAAAAAATTAAAAGTGTTGCGGGACACGCGCTTACCTTCACTAGGAATAGGCCGGTAAACTTCAGTGCATTCCGGCGGGCCTCGGCGTACTTCAGCGCAGTAGCGCCACCTGGTAGACGTCGGAGGAACTACCTTAGTGAATCCCGGCCAGACCCAAATCCACCGCAGAGAACGCCCTGCTGGATCGCAAATGGACCGGGTAAGTAAATCTGCCCTATTGTCTGCACTAAAGTCACAGGCCTTCACAAGAATGCTGCATACAGTATTACATCGGGACCAATTTATTATTACATACATTCATTACAGCACAATTATCTCATTCTTAACTCAAGTCCATAATGTTAAGGCATTTTATTTTTGGATCATAACTTTTCCTATACCCTTGTCAGGTTATATATATATTGTATACAGGTGGTCCCTTACTAAAGGACACCCGACTTACAGACGACCTCTAGTTACAGATGGACCCCTCTGCCCACTGTGACCTCTGGTGAAGCTCTCTGGATACACTACTATAGTCCCAGGCTGCAATGATCAGCTGTAAGGTGTCTGTAATTAAGTTTTATTGATAATCATTGGTCCCATTACAACAAAAAATTGTGAAAATTTAATTTTCACTGGGCCAAAACAAATTTTCTCTGGAGCTAATTTATAAAATATACAATTCCGACTTACATACAAATTCAACTTAAGAACAAACCCAAAGAACAGATTGTGTACTTAAGCCGCAGACTACAGGTAGTTACCTTCATATGCTGACAGCAGGTCAGAGAGGAGCCCGATACCCTAGCTATGATCCTCATGTGTCCTGTTAACCCTTAAGTCTGTCCTGGGTCCTCTCTATAGAGCTGCCATGTGATGACCACTGACGGCAGTAAACCCTTCCATCCATGGGGTAATTTTTTTCTCGGATATACGGCAGATTGGTCACTTGGCAGCTGATGGTTTCCAACCACTGGGCAGATACTGTCATTTTCTGTCAATGTTGCACTTGTGTCTCCCGCTTCCCCCTCCTCCCTCCTCCACATCCAACAGGCCTAAAATGACACTTCCTCGGCTCCCCGGGGCGACTAAATTGTCTAACTATTGTGTTTCTGAACGTCTGTTTCTCGGTTCCTATACTTTGAACGGCTGTCGTTCTCCCAATAAAACAAGATCTCGCTGCAGCTTGAAGCCCCTCACATTGTTTTCTTATCTTCACTTCTTTCCCTATTTTTATTTTTTGTCTTTTTTTTTCTTTTCCTCTTTTTGACACCTGCACAAAATCAAGTCTAGAATCTGTCTCTCTGTGGGGTTCTCATTGTGATGGTGAAAGCGAGTACGGAACACAATGTTGCTGTGATACACAGTTGACAAAATACAATGTCCTTTTTCATCTTTCATATTCTTTTCTAGGATTATGTTTTTGGGCACATATCTACTAAACTGTGTTACTGAGGAAAATAGCAGTACTGGCTGAGAGTTACACTGACTATATTGTTAAAGGAAACCTATCATCACGGATCTATTTAATAAGGTAGATTCCTTTATTAGGAACAAGTCCTATACTATTTATTTCAAAATCTTGAGTGGCCGATATCTTGATAAAAAGTTTATCTTGTAAATATGCAAATTACATGAAGCGTGCAAATTACACTAGGGTGTGGAGTAGCCGCGCGGTGGAGCAGAACGCCACACCCCGGTAGCCTCTTTGTAGCTCTCCTACCCTATCTTCAGCATGTAATTCAATGGAGATGAGCACACACATCTGGGAAGCTAATGGGTCTGCGCATGGGCAGTAGCCCCGGCTTCAGAGCCGAACCCCCGCCGCCTTGAGCGTGTGCTCTGCGCATGCACAGACCCGTTGGCTTTGCTTCCCAGCCCCCTTTCCCACCCAGTATATAGCCTCCCAGCACCTGCCCCCAGTATATAGTCCCCCAGTATTTATCCCCCAGTATATAGCGTGCCAGCCCCCTGTCCCTCAGTATATAGCCTGACAGCCCCTGCCCCCCCAGTATATAGCCTCCCAGCCCATGCACCTCCAGTATATAACCAGCCAGCCCCCTCTCCCACCCAGTATATAGTCTCCTAGCTTCTGCCCCCCAGTATATATCCAGACAGCCCCCTGCCCCCCATTATATAGCCTGCCAGCTCCAGCAGCATATAGAACGCCACCCCCCCCCCCAGTTTATAGTCTGCCAGTCCCCCAGTATATAGACTACCAGCCCTTCAGTATATGGCAATTCCATCCGCTTCTCCCCCCCCCCCCCGTATATAGTTGCAAGCCCCTGCCACAAGTGTGCCAAGCCTTTAAAAAAATGAACACTGTACTCACCTTTCCAACGACCCCTGCTGGTCCTCTTCTTGCTTCAGATGCTCCGAGGCCTCTTCGGGTCCTTAGGCTCCTCTTCAGGTCATTCGAGTCGTCTTTGGGTCTCTGTGCACGGCAGGCACACACAATGACGTCAAATGCTTGCCGCCAGCATCGCATGGGGATCCAAAGAGGACCCGAAGGATGCAAAGAGGACCCGAAGGACCCAAAGAGGGACCGGAGCATTGGAAACAAGAAGAGGACTTGAAGGGGAGTATGTGTTAATTTTTTTATAGACTCAAGTACAAGAGAAGTTACTTTTTCCAGCATAATTTTTGGTTTATACTTGAGTATATAAGGTATATATACAATATATAAACACTGCTGTATATTGTCCTCCAGGCTGCTGCTGTTTCTGCGATTGATGCAAACATAGAGAGAGATCAATAAAATTCTATATTCTCTGTCTACAAAGTTTATAGAGAACATTTTAGACAGTGTTCATCCTCTATTTCAGTCATACAATGGAGCTACTGTCTTAAAATTCATGTTCATAAACCATGCTATTTATAGCGATGTTAGAACTATTGTCATATTACAAGAGCATTTATTTAATGTATAACTATTCAGTAACCCCAAATAATAGGTGATGACTATAACGGGAAGCGTCAGATCCTGACTTCTTATACTGTATAACTTTCATATTTCCGAGCAGATGTTTTATTGATGTGACCTGACTTTTGTAGTTTCTTTAGCCATCCGCACCGGTTAGTTTTTTTCTCTTTACCAGGAGCTGGATGCCAGTAGTCTGTTGTGAAATAGTAATATATATTTAATATACCACAAGGCAGTCCATGGATAGCTTCAGTATCTAAGCTTCAAAGTCACTAGACACAGGCTGAATACAAAATATTCCTGTTGTTCATTCCAGCACATCCACAGTGATAGTACCAAGGATTTTTTTTTTTGCCATGGAAACACTAAGGACTTTCCTGGAGTGCTACAGTAAATGTTCGACAATGCTTTTCCATGAGCAGCATGGGATTTAAAGGATATCTATCATGAAAAGCCATCACGATAAACCAGGGACAGTTACTCATACATCCAGGCACCGTGACTGTAATGGTGACTACATGACCTTCTTCCGTCAAAAATCAACTTATATCAATGAGCCAAAAGGGCTCTGGGGGCATTACCAGAGCCCCTTTGTACTTCAGGTTTCCTGAATTATGCAGGAGCACTTCATCCCTCCCATTGTCTGTGAAGCTACAGCACAGAGGTGGTCTGGTAACACCCCCCTTCCACAGAGCTGAGCTGATTTTAGAAGGAAGGAGGCCATGGATAAAAAATATAAGATTACCACAGTCACGGTGCCTGGATCTATGAGTAAGTGTCCCTTATGCTGCTTGATCTTGATGGTAAATGTCCTCTAAAGTGAAACTCCTGTGCTATGGAGGTTATTCTAATTCATAGTCTCTACTGGATAGGCCATGAATACCGGATCAGTCGGCTGCCGGTATGGTCAGCTGGGAACTCTGGGACATACAACAGTTCTGAGGATGAAGGAGACCGAAGACGGATTACTCTCTCCAAGGTCAATGTTTCCATCAAAAGTATTCAAACTTCCAAAAATTTGGATTACAGAATTACAATAAATGTTAGGTGAGAGCAATGTATGGTGTGAAGGGAAAAGTTATGCTATACTGACATCTACCCAGAAGAAGTCAACACAGTAGTGTTGGGGCTCATTTACTAAGGGTACGCCAAGCGCCTTTTCGTCCGGTTTCCCCGGGCACCGGCTTGCACACGACAGAAATGGGGAAAGGGGGGGGGGGGCGACAGACAACCCAACAAATTCCGACAACGCGCGGGATTTAACATTTAGAAATGCTTCACGGGACACACACTTACAAGCACCGGGAAGAAGCAGGTGAACTCCGGTGGACCTCAGCGCAGAAGCAAATGATGCAGGAACTCAGGCGCACAATCTTAGTGAATCGCGGCAGACCCGAATCCTCGTTGGACAACGCACCGCGGGATCGCGACAGAACCGGGTGAGTAAATCTGCCCCTATATCTCTTATTTTTTTGAAAGATGCCAATGTGGTCACACAAGTCTCGGCACCTCACACCGCTCTGCCTAAGAGGAAATTAGGAAGACCCTTTATAGGGAACCTAACACCATATTCTATCATTTTATCAGCCCTCTCTAGTAGTTTATGAGAGTCCAGTTCAGATGTTTCTCTTTTTGTTTCTATAGCACAAATAAACATAATATTGATGTCATTTTAAAGATAAGAATCTCATCTTTTGGAATTGTGGTTCTATGAGCTGCAGATAAAATTCTAATTTCTGCCATCTTTTACCTTTCTGTTTTTCCAGTTCTGTAGCTCCAGAACCACAAGCCTAAAAGATGAAATTAGTATCTTTAATATGATGCCATGTTTTTGGGTACTATAGAACCCAATATAGGGGTGTCTAGAGTTCCCCCTCCTCACTGTAGCCTCTAAACTTGACTCATCAGCCAAAATATGACTCTTCTGTGCTCGTTTTTACATTATTTTGGATGAGATTATTTTATAGGTAAATTAGTAATTTATCACATAAAACAGGGAATTCTAGAAAGGATATTTCATGCCCCATCTGAGGGAGCTAGTAGTTTAGTGGGATACATTTCCTTTAACACCATGATGACACATCCACATTTAATTGTATCGATTCCGGCATGTGCATGCTATTTTATGGGCAATTTTGTTTACATGTTAAGTTTTTTTTTTTTGTGTCTCTTATATTCCTGGACAGGCTTCCTATTTTTAATGCATTATTATTATTAATACTATTATTATTATAAATATTATTATTATGTTGCAAAATGTATTCTGTCTTCAGGAGAACTGAAAAATACGATAAACTGTTAGCAAGTAACCCGGTGAAACATTGCTGGAGAGATACATGTAGTGATCTGCACATCTCATATGTTCCCGTATCCTATAAGTACTTACACATAGATAATTTGTTACAGAATTAATACTTTATTGGTTTGCAAATAATTAGAATTGAACTGAAACAATGTTTATGTTGTTAATGAGACGTTCATTATTTCTATAATAGTCTGGAAGGCGTTATCTGTACAGTAAGTTATGTAGCTGCAGCGCGTTTATTACATTGATGTACTGTATATTATAATGCGATATCCACGGTTGTTGGTTATTAGAAGTCCAGGGGCTTGTCCTAATCAGAAGCTGACATTTTCCTTTGATATATGTGCATATAATAATAGAGTGTCAGCACAACAGCTAAGCCCATACTGAGCAGGATTTATATAATACATTTAAGGTACATTAAATATATATTAAAACTGTAATGAAACTATATATTCCCACACTCTTCCTGGTCTATAACATGCTTTCTGCAGACAGGACCGTATATATAGTCTGCTCAGCTCTATGTACACTGCCACTATGTATAATCTGCTCAGCTCCCCCTGCTCTATAACATGCTGCCTGCAGATAGGACACTGGGGCAAATTTACTTACCCGGTCCATTCGCGATCCAGCGGCGCATTCTCCGGCGATGTCCACCAGGTGTCTCTGCTGTGCTGAAGTCCGTCGGAGTTCGCTTTAGTTCACTGTTCTATCTTGGGTGCAGGTAAGCGTGTGTCAAGCGACAAACATAGCGATTCGGCCAATTAGTAAATGACCCCCACTATGTAGAATCTGCGCAGCTCCTCCTGCTCTATAACATGTCGCAAACAAATAGGACACTCTACACACTCTGCTCAGTTCCTCCTGCTCTATAACTTGTTGCCTGCAGATAGGACACTATGTACAATCTACTTAGCTCCTTCCACTCTGCAACATGTTGCCCACACATAGGACATTACACACAATCTGCTCAGCTCCTACTGCTCTATAACATGCTGCCTGCAGATAGGACATTACGAACAATCTTATCTAGCTCCTCCTGCTCTATTATATAGTCTACATTTCAAATGGGAACATTTTGTATTTAACAAAACACTTTTCTTTAGAAACAAACTTTAAAATACTGTCTTTGCTAAGTGAAGGGCTCAATGTGCAGCACTGGCTCTGCTCATAGCTATAGGAGCAGTGTATGTGTGTAGGGGTTACTTACTTCAGGAACATACCTTTAGTAAATACCGTTAGCATATTCCCTCGAATATATTGTGTATATGATACCGTAATAAGAAATACATTGTTTTTTATTATTATTATAAAATGAAAGTTTAGTCCCAATTTGAGCAGATAGGACGAGTACACAGCACCGGAGGACCTGCCCCCAGCCAAAGCTCATTTCCCAGGAGGAAGCAATTGGAAGCATCTAATTACCCGCGGATGGCATGGAGCCAGTCCTGACACATAGTTTATATATACAGGAGCAGAATGCAAGATGGAAAAAGACAGGTTTGAAAGGTGGGTGATATGCTTGTGAATTAGGCAGCGGGAGGGGGCTGTGTCACCGTCACCTGTCTATGGGTCTTTGTGTGACAGCCATGAAGTGTCACCGAAATGTTGATTGTATTCAGGTTTCTTCTCTGTACTGACAGAACAAGGGCTGCCCCATCTATCAACACTTCTCCAGCGCTGGAGCAGAGAGGAGCTCAGGCACCCTTCATCGTGTCATTAAGTGGCGACTATTTTTATTTCTCGTAATGATCAGTTCTGGGTTGTCAGAGCTATTAATATAATCTAGTAATAAGATACATAGTATGTGATAGATGGCGCTGCATGTGCACGTATGGTAGGATGCGGATATCACCACCGCTGTCCTCTATACTTATCTATATCGCATTTAATTCATGGGGAAGAGCTGCAGCAATGGAGAAACCCAAGTCAGATCTTTAACTAGGAGAAATATCCCAGTACTGATACATCATTGCATGTATTATCCCTGTACTGTGACATCACTGTGTGTATTATCCCGGTACTGTGACATCACTGTATGTATTATCCCTGTGCTGTGACATCACTGTGTGTATTATCCCTGTACTGTGACATCACTGTGTGTATTATCCCTGTACCCTGACATCACTGCGTGTATTATCCCTGTACTGTGACATCACTGTGTGTATTATCCCTGTACTGTGTGTATTATCCCTGTACTGTGACATCACTGTGTGTATTATTCCTGTACCCTGACATCACGGTGTGTATTATCCCTGTACTGTGACATCACTGTGTGTATTATGCCTGTACTGTGTGTATTATCCCTGTACTGTGTGTATTATCTCTATACTGTGACGTCGCTGTGTGTAGTATTCCTGTACTGTGACATCACTGTGTGTATTATCTCTATACTTTGACATCACTGTGTGTATTATCTTTGTACTGTGACATCACTGTGTGTATTATCCCTGTACTGTGACATCACTGTGTGTATTATCTCTATACTTTGACATCACTGTGTGTATTATCCCTGTACTGTGACATCACTGTGTGTATTATCCCTGTACGGTGATATCACTGTGTGTATTATCTCTATACTTTGACAGCACTGTGTGTATTATCCCTGTACTGTGACATCGCTGTGTGTATTATCCCTGTACTGTGACATCGCTGTGTGTATTATCCTGTACTGTGACATCACTGTGTGTATTATCCCTGTACTGTGACATCGCTGTGTGTATTATCCCTGTACTGTGACATCGCTGTGTGTATTATCCTGTACTGTGACATCACTGTGTGTATTATCTCTGTACTGTGACATCACTGTGTGTATTATATCTGTGCTGTGACATCACTGTGTGTATTATCCCTGTACTGTGAAATCACTGTGTATATTATCCCTGTACTGTGACATCACTGTGTATATTATCCCTGTACTGTGACATCACTGTGTGTATTATCCCTGTACTGTGACATCACTGTGTGTATTATCCCTGTACTGTGACATCACTGTGTGTATTATCCCTGTACTGTGACATCACTGTGTGTATTATCCTCGCACTGTGACGCACCTCTGCTTGTGATCTCACCATGCCGGTTTCCATAGTGTTTCATTACTGTGTTGCATTGCTGTATTCATTGCCCCTGTAGTAAGACATGTCTATGTTTAGTAGTAGCTCTGCTTGTACTGTGATGTGTTATTCCATGTTAGGTAACATTGCGTTTATTCCCTTTCATCCCTTGTGTACATTGTTATGGAGGTATCTGGGTGCAAAATATTTCTGGACCAGTGTCATGTACAATGGAGTGACACCCTCATACGTCTCCGCTCAACACAGGGGACCTCATTTCATGCTTCTGCATTTGGAGAATTTTAGTCTGAACTTATAAATTATCTACAACATGGATTGTCCTGGCCTCTGTACATGATCAGGGTGAGGTATCTGTATGTACAAAGGACATCTATTTCAAGACACGACTCTACTAGTATTTCTTGTAAATTATTCACTGTTGTAGCTGATAAACAAGGCGCAGCTCCTAACAAGTCCTAACTTATTTATGTACCGTGTCACTGTTCACACCTGTACTGACATACAATGCATACAACCAGCACATCGCTGTGAGCATGTGGCCCCCTGTGTGCTTCATATACTCTCTCTATGTATGTTACTGTACTATACCATACTGTACAATACTATCTTTTATTTAAAATTGCCTAAAACATGTAATTTTTAATATAACTTTATATAGCTCAGAGCTCCATGGCCCATCATGGAAAGTTCCTATCTCCTAACCAGAAGTGAATGGAGCACCAAGAACATCTCACACGCTGGGTGACCAGGCATGTCATGTAATATACAGGCAATCCACTGATTTGAATAGGTAGTGTGTAATTCATTATATCCCCTGGGGTGGCGCTGCAAGAAAATTGAATACTCAATCACTATTGGGGTCAGTTGTTTTCAAAGGACTCATCCAACAGGTAGATTGTCCAAAGTGGAGAATCTAGTCACACGTCATAATGTTAGTGTAGTAGTCCAGATGTTGGGTGTCTACTAATTTATTTTCTGCAATGGATGTGGTGTTGATCAAGAGGATCTGATTAACCCAATGTTGCCATTAACCATCGGCACACTATTGGAGTACCAAAGCCACCTGCTGGCCATTGTTAACACTGTCTTATTATAATATATTAATGTTCATGTTAAATGTTTGATAAACCAGTCACATGATAGCAGGTGGGGATATCGATTGGCTGGTCACCTAGAACTTTCAAGAAGGGACAACTTGAAGTTAATAATAAGGGTTCCTCTCAAGTTTTAGGCAGGATTTTGGAGAAGTGGGTATGAAGAGAAGACTAGTGCAATGTGAGTCAGTATGCAGACCTTCACTTCAGATCTTCAAAAGACTTATTCAGCCAAAAGATATTTTGTGTGCTACAGCGTCAATTTCGAGAGAGAAATCCAAGCATAAGCCACAGTTTACCCCTTTTACCTCCACTCATCTTGATACCAGACAGATTTGGTGCCATCATTGTTACTGCTGGAGGACCCCAGTTTTGGAATAAAGGCTTTTGAGTTGGAATATATGGTTTCTCTGTGTGTCTATGTGTCATTAACATTCACCCTCATTGGCCTCCTTATACCAGCCAGGAGTGCGCTAGGGGGTATCCTTACAGTTGTGTGAAACAACTTCTTACAATGCCCCTGTTAGCCTAGACTGGTGGGGTTGGATTGTTATCAGCCAGGTAAGGGACATTGTGACCACACAGCTAGGACCTTGCACCAAGACCGCTCTACTCCGGAGACATAAGTCTGTGATCCTTGTCAGACTCTGGTGTGCCAGCCAGGAGTGCCCTAGGGGGTATCCTAACACTTGTGTGAGCCAACTTCTTACAATGCCACTGTTAGCCTAGACTGGTGGTGTTGGATTGTTATGAGCCAGGAGAGGACCATTGTGACCACATGTCTAGGACCTTGCACCAATACCACTCTGCAGAGAAATAAGTGTCTCATCCTTGTCAGATCCTGGTGGGAACGTCTCATTCGTAATTTCCTTAAATGTGCATTTAACCTAGTTGCATAGAGTAAAAGAAAAATACCTGTATTTGGCATAACCAGTCGTCCTCCTTGATGTCCAAAAATTCCACAGACTCTCATTTCCGACTTGGATGATATAGAAGACAGGTTCTGGATATAGGGCGTTTTATTTCGGTTGTGTAGGGTACCGAAGCACCTGTTATTACCATGTGGAAAGGTCCCTGATATCGTCTTTCCATGGAAATCGGGCCTTTCGGTCACTCCAAGTGAAACCATAAAGGAACTCTGCACCTTGACCTTGATGTCTGTGAGAGGGTTAAATATTGAAGACTCAGTCATGATTTCTTTGTCCATAGGATCCTGGAAACAAATGGGACCGCTGTAGGTCCTGCTCACTGTTAAGTCAGGTTGAAGAGACGAGTTCAATAAAAGCGAGTTACCTACAAGACAAAGGAGAAGATGACAATACAAACGCTGAATGTATGAGAAAAAAAAATCTAGCGAGAAAAATAATAAAAGCCAAGTATTTTAAAGTTATGCATAAAGCCTATTTAACTTTGCAAATCCATAGCACAAGGATTTCTAACATAAACCCATCCCATTAAATCCTATGCGATAGAAGCCACCTAAGCGTTAAGGGAATTACAGAGAGTGCGCTCATTTGTCTCCCAGTAAATGTAATTTTACTACGCACTTGCACACCGAGTCATGTCTTCTCCATTATGGTCCCTCTATCTATATTTGATACACATGTCATAACTGCACTATTATGCATGGCTGGAGCCAGCTTGCTACTTTGTTACAGAAGCTCAACTTAATGTAATGTAACTTTCTGGCTGATATGTGACTGGCAAATGTATTCCTAGTTCTGAAATGGTTTAATACCCAAGGTTTCACTTCTTAAAGGAGAATTCCTTTAGGAGCTAACCCTTCTTCCTGCTTATCTAATAGGCAAGAGTCACCTTGCAACACCTGATCCCAATATTAGTGGGTCCTAGAATGGCTACCCTGAATTAACTCTATTAACAGACAGAGCAGTGCCCATCAGTGAGTGGAGCCGATCATCAGAAGTTTGGGGGGAATAGATTGCGGACATTAGTGATGGCGCACATGTTGCCGCAGGAATTTTAATGCAACTTTACCTATGTGATATAAACAGTCTCGATCAGTGCTGCTGCCAAACGCGGATGTCACTGATTGGTTGACCGAACAAGTTTTAAAATTCAAAATCTTTACGGGTCCACTCATCACTACTGCCTATAAGTAAAGAATATTGAGATGATCTGACTGTGGGAGGACATAAGATCAATCAAAAAGGTACCATGATGGAGAAAAACTGAGCTTCGGAAGTTCAGATGGGGAACAGGATTTTGCAGTAAATCCTGGTTGGACTCCTAGAAGATATTCCAGAGAGTCCTGATTACCCTTCCCACACGCGGTGATTAGCGGTGAGAGTCCTTTTTACTGCACCCACACACAGTGTGTAGCAGTGAGAGTTAGTAAGAGTTCTGATTACTCCGCCCACACACAGTGATTGGCAGTAAGAGTTCTGATTACTCCGCCCACACACAGTGATTGGCGGTGAGAGTCCTGATTATTCCACTCACACACAGTGAGAGTCCTTATTTCTCTGCCCACACACAGTGATTGGCAGTGAGAGTCCTGATTACTCTGCCCACACACAGAGATTGATAGGGGGAGTCATGATTACTCCGCCCATAGACAATGATTGGCAGTGAGAGTCCTGCCCACACACAGTAATTGACATAATTCTTTGTGCACATACTGATGATCACATTGGGGGTCATTTACTAAGGGCCCGATTCACGTTTTCCCGACGTGTTACCCGAATATTTCCGATTTGCCCCGATTTCCCCTGAACTGCCCCGGGATTTTGGCGCACGCGATCGGATTGTGGCGCATCGGCGCCGGCATGCAAGCGACGGATATCGTGGGCGTTAACGGACGAAAACCCGACGGATTCGGAAAAACCGCCGCATTTAAAAAAAAAAAAAAGTGTTGCGAAAATTGCACTTACCTTCACTCAGCCCGGCTCGGGGGATTCCAGTGCGTTCCGATGCTCTTCAGCGCAGCAGCGCCAGCTGGTGGACGGCGGTGGAACTACCTTAATAAATCCCGGCCGGACCCGAATCCAGCGCAGAGAGCGCGCCGCTGGATCGCAAATGGGCCGGGTAAGTAAATCTGCCCCACTGTGTGTGAGAGGTCATCAGGACTCCCAATGTCTCCACTAGGAGTCCTGCTATGCTTATTTTGACTTTTACCTAGAATTCATTCTCCACATAACTTAAACTTATATATCGTAAAATTTGGCTTCTATCACACAATGTTTAGGAATCTCACAAATGGTATTAATTGTACATTGATATTTTTGAAATATATAGTTCGAAGGCCCACTTTTAAAGATGGGGTGATTCCTTTTTTTAGACATCTTTTATGATTCACTTCGATGTTAATCGCCCCATAGCTAAGGGAGGAGGGCTAGGTGAGAGAAAATGAAAACATAAAAAAAAATTAAAGTAAAATTTAACTAACTAAGATTGAATCTTTTTGTTAAAAAAAAATCAGTGTTTTAGAGGACTAGAGGAGGTAATATACCAATTTATAGGAGAACTGTAGCAATATCAGATAGGACCGGTTCAATTCGGACCTGAATCAAATCTTAAAAAAAATTAGCAGGAGCTTCAGTAAAGTAAATCTTGCTCAATTTGGTCTGGATAACTAAATGTAACACCCAACATCTTTTTCCTAAAATAATAGAAGTAGGAATAAGCTCTTTCTATATGGGACATAGTGTGCACTTTTTAGATAATATACTGATACTTATCAGTCTTCTCTTTGGAAGGCATGAGAAACCTACTAATCACATCACAAGAATGGACTCCATTGTGCACTAAATTTCCAGGTCTCCATTGTCTATTAAGGCCAAATGTATGTAGTGTTTGCATCTAAAACCAAATTTCCATCTTGTCTACTTAAAGATTCCACTGAAATCATCCTGATCAGTCTATGCTCTACGTGGCAGCTGATTTGGTTGCCCCAAAGAGCAATTCCATTAATAAGACTATATGAGGAAAGTGCTGTTTATATTACCGATAAATCCACTGATTAAATATCTGAAAAGTCATCTCTCATCCAATATGTCACATCAATGCATTAGGGAAGCCAGATACGAGAAGAGCGAGGCACCGACTGATCAGACGCTTGTGTTTTCGTCAGCCTTAAGTGACGGAGACTTGGGGCATATAGGCTCAATAAGGAGCCTGACATTGTCATGTAACACTCATGAATATGGATTTATGTTAATGTCACACTGATTAGAGACATACTGAAGAAGAAAGAATATATATGTTTAGTGTAACCCCTTCATAAGCGAATATGTGTGTTGATGTGAAGCCAAATTATTGCTAGTAGTCTCAATATCCGCAATGGGATGTAAGAAATGTATGTCAAGGTTTCAATTAACATTAGTAACATCAACAGATACAATATATAGCAATGGAGCATAGTTTATTCTAGAAGTTCATATAACTTCTATATATAACAGTATATATATATTAAGCTTGCCTGTGGCCAGTACGGGTTCAGGAGATGAGAAATTGGGTGACTAACCTGAGCCCCATCTCTCAATGATTCGAATATCCTCAGGTGCAACCTGGTGTAACTTAGGGTTTAAGGTAACTGATACAGAGGCAAATTATTATAGTAGATAAGGTTGAAAAAAATATGTTAGTCCATCATGTCCAACCTGGAAAAACAGGGAAAATCCTTCTCAACCCCAATATGAATAAACCCCTTTGATCAATATCATCTATTAAAGTGAACTTGTCGACAGAAATTGACCTAATTAGCTATTAGCAGTATGTTGTTAAGCAGCTGAACACCTTCCAGATCATGTTTCTTTCATGACCCAGTGTGGTGGCATCATCCAGAAAATCTACTTTGAAGTAAGATGTAAATTGGTTGTATAGTGTCAAGGAGGCAGAGATTTTAACACTGAAGTCAAGCTCTCTCTTCCTCAGAAATCCAGAGATCCAACCAGATCTCCTGAAGTCCAATGCACGAAGTCAATCACAGAAGAGGAGACTTTCAGAGGTCCCCACCTTGACTTCAGTGTTAAACTCTCCTCCTCCTTGACTTCACTTCACAGCTCACTTCAAAGTTCATTTTCTGTATGATGCCACCACACTGGATCGTGAACGAAATAAAAACTAGAAGGTGTTAAGCTGTTTGACATTATACTGGTATTCTGGTAGTGGTTTAAGAAGCTTTGTTGCATTGGGCACTTACAAATATTTAATCTTGATGGGGATACAACACAAATGGGCTGCCTCCATACCCCCTTTAAGACTTCATGGACATGGCCTTTGTTTAGTAGCCAGCAAAGGTGCCCATTTGCTTCTGGCTATGGATCCCATGTCCCCATAAATGAGCCGACAAGCTTTAAATCATAGAGCAGGTCTTATTCCTACCCGAGGCCTGGGCAGTTTTTTCTGTTGTGATTGGCCAATGACAGATAGGCTGCAAAATAGTGACCATGAGCCATTGTTTGTGACTGTCAAACACCAGATGTTCATTTCCATGAGGCCTAAGATCAGTGAGACTATGGAAATTTTTTTCAAAAAATCTTGTGAAGAGCGAGACACCAAACAAGTTCAAAAGGGGCCTGGATACGTTCCTTGAAAGCGTAATTGTCATAGGAACAGGGAGTAAGTGTTTTCCTTACAAAGACTTTGCCAGTTAAGGTCGCCTTGCAGATTTGTGAAGACTTATAACCATAGTTGCTCCATTAGGGGATTCTGGAAAATATGACAATAAGTTTTTCAGGATGGGACAAGGAAAACATTGCCTCTATCGCTACCTTGTAAGGCAGCCCCCTCATCATTAAGCATCACTCTCAGGAAGCCTAATGACATGATGTGGGATTAAACCGTTTTTTTGGGAAGGGACATGTTATGACTGACATATTTAGAATATAGAATATTTTCCTCTACGGATTAAAGGGCACTGGCCCAATTGGATTTTTTGCCTTTCACTGCATCAACACTTAAGGAGTATAGGTTAAATTGATGGACTTTCATCCTACATTAGTCTACTATTAAATAATGAACAGCAACACACCGCTTAACAGGCTATGTGCAGCATTACAACAGAGACGAGATGAGCTGCAACAATTTACACTAGAAAAAAGGCCTTGCCCAGAAGTCAGCAGTCACACCATCCATGTGTCACCGACCTAGATCATGTCTAATGGATTCTAGATTCATTAGGTTAAATTGTTTCAGGACCCATCTCCAGGGAAGAGAAAGTTACTAGTTACAAAAAAATCATAATAAAAAAGCCAATATTTTCATTTTTCTCTTAGCCTGGAGCCTTCCCGGAGCATAATATTTTATTTATTCTTCTCCATTGCTAAAGAACACCGTGTAACAAGACTCTTTCCTTAATGAGCGAGAACTGTTCCCTATCTTTAAGTAGTGTTTTGCATCCTATGCATAATTCTCTTACATTGAAATCCAGAAAACAGCTGGCGGGGGAAGAAAAGAAATAGGGGCCTCCACCTTTTTTCCGAATATCTGGGGTTGAATTTAGAATAACTCCATCACACAAGGAAATCAACAAAGAAGATGAAGAACGTGTGAAACTGCAGACATGAAAGGGAAGGTGCATGGACCTATAGCCCGAACGGCTCTCACGTTCCCCGATCCCCCTCCGCACCTACCATCTGCCGTTTACAAACATGTGATCATATGTTATCGTCACTGATGACATTTTTTGATCTTTATCTGAGGCATCGCTTAGTATTTCATGTTCTTGATATTGCTGTGCAGGTAGACAACTATCCTAATACTGTTAGAAGTAATCATGGAGATTACGCTAACTTGACAGGTTTATCGGGTGATATTTCCGAGGAAAGATATTTCCAGCTGTTGTTTACCCTTTCTGTCCTTTTCTGGTTTTTTATTTTTCAATACGGTATACAAATAAAAATTGGATGCTGATGAGTTGCAACTCTTCACCTTTTACCGTTCCATGAATAAGATGGCGGTGTACATTGGTTCGATTATTTTAGCACAAGCTGCCTCTGATGAACAGCGTTTTGCAGTCTCCAATACTCAGATATCAAGTAATCCTAGTACATGCATGTACAAGCACCAATAAATCAATTTCCAAAGCCAGAACTAAATATATAGCAAACAAAATAAAATGCTGCAGGCATGCGCCAGGATTCTGTGATACCTGTAGTACAAGGGACACTATTCTGCACCAGGGTCTGTATGTACATGACTAAGTGAGTGGAACAGCTGACTTTATAAACTGCTCTACAGATGTACAATAACATGCTAATCTTCCATCTTAGGATATAACACTACAAAAGCTATTGATTTCAATGAAGGAAACCCAGTTAAAGGGGGTTGGCCACTATTACAAAACTTTACCAGGTTAATTACAACAGGGTCATCATTATATCACTTACCCTGGTAAACTTCCTGTAAAGACCCCAGGACTGGTGGTTCACATCAACCTCTGGCAGCAGGTCTTGCAACTTCCTGTGACCTTCCATGTCCTGCTGTCTTCTGGAGGGTGATGCGCAGTCATTGCTGAATTCATGACCCCTCTGTCGTAACCACTCCCATAGCAGTAATATGGGAGTGGTGATCACAAGGGGCCATGCATAGAGTATTGACTGCACGTCACCCTCCATCCGCCGGAAGGCCAGCAGGACATGGAAGGTCACAGGAAGTCCTGTTGCCAGTGGGTCACGTGAACACTAGTCCCATGGTCTTCACAAGACCCTATTAGGGTCACCTCAGAAGTCCCATGGTCTACAGGAACTTTACCAGGATATTTGTACTTACCTTGGGAAAGTTTTGTGAAAATAGCCAACACATTTAAGGATTGATGAAACCGTACAATATAGTGTAGTTACCTGGGTAAGTGTCAGGTTAAACTACTGAGATTTATTTATTAATTTTATAATAAAGATACAGCAGATTTTAACTTGATATTTCACTGGTAAATTTCCCAACAACAGCGAAAGTCAAGTTAAAGCTTGCTACAACTGCGTATTGAACAAATTCACTGTAATGCTACCCCCAGAATAGGCAGACATATTAGATGATTTGGTAAATTTCACTCGGTTGCTACACTTGATTGCATTACTACATTGCTTCACTTGAGTGATGTGCATTAAACCTGAAATACCGATAGACTTAAAGGCTCGTGTGTCCCCGTATAGATGTATGGAAAGAAAACCTGCAGGATAAGTTCATTAGGTGAAAAAGGAGCCCAAGGTCATAGTAAACCAACCTTGTCGGACAGTTTTGAAATTGAAAGTCTGAAAGCCTCCTGTCAGGGCAGACGAATCAATAACATCCACGCCATACTCGCTCTGGCTCCTTCGATACAACGTAATTCCCACCACCAGCACCGCCACAGCAATGATGGCAGCTCCCAGACCGGAGTACAGAGCAATGTCACTAGCATTCTCAGCGCCTGTACAGAAAATAAAGAAGGAGGGGGGAAAAAACAAGACAGATTACTTTGAGTCGCTCTGTGAAATCAACACCACTGAGGGACTATGTGGTCAAATGTCAGAAAGAAACTCATGCTTTATATGATAGAACTCGGTACAGATCAAGACAAGACTAGTGACTTTATAGGGAACAAACATTGTTGGCCGGTATGAAAAGGGCTAAAATATATATAGAGGCTTGTAACAAATATACAGTTTTACATGAAAACTCCAAAGAAAGAATAAATATATACAATAATTACATTGAAAGGAGCTGTGACTCAACAACATAGTCAGGAAGCCCCTCAAATACCAAAACTTTTCATAACACTCTTAAATGTAAATGTTAAAAGGGCACAGCTAAAATATAAGCCAAGTTACCAAACCTATCAATTTCGCTAACTATTTTATTCATTTATTTGGTGAAGGGGGTCCCATCAGGACCTCAAAAATCATGCAGTAGAAAAGAACGATTAGACATGCTGAGTTTCATGGCTGATCCTTTATTCGCAATGTAGATAATCCAACCCCACTAAGAACACATGTGATTGTGCATGTATAGAGCGGGATCAGGAGTAGAGATGAGCAGACCCGAAGTTTGAGTTTTGAATCTGGGTTGGGGTGTGTCCCATGCAACTCAAACATAGTGCAGCCATGAAGCCAATACAGCAAATTGATGCCAATAGCCATGGCTGTGAATGACTAGGGGTGCCCCCCTGACCAATCACAGTTATGGCTAATAGCTGGGTGTCACCAATTTACGGGTTGGCTCCACATGTGTGTGTGCAGCCAGTTGTATCTTAGTAAGTAAATTGTATTTCTGAGTGCTATGTTGAAAAATATGACGTACAACTCACACAGGTTTTAATTGTGGGAAAAGTGGAGCAGAACCTGAACTTCAGACGAAGTCCAGATTGGGGTTTTGGAGGACCAGAACCTGTAACGTTTGGCAGGGACCTGAACATTACGGTGATGCATACGCATAGTGCTCTAATAAGCACCCAAGGACACTTTGGGGCCCAAGAACACTTGTTGACGCCCATTTGTAATACTACTGTTGTCTCTTATTTATTTGCACTGTGTCTATGGAATTGAACATAAAGTACATACTTGATATTGAAAGAGCTAACCCCTGTCCATAAATTCCTGGAAAGTCCCCCCAAAAAATAGGGGATATATCTCTGACTAGTAGAGGAGAGCACTACAAATTTTCTAGACAAGATGATTCCTAACAACAGTGTATGTTACATGTGAGCAATATACAGTAGCTTCCATAGAAGAAAGTGAAGTATTTAGGCATTCAGTTGTTGCCGGCACAGTGATTCCTTAACACATTCTTCATCACAGATGAATGTTGAGGGAAAGATTAATTATTTGAAGTTTGCTTTAAAAAGTTACCTTGATGAATTCCCGCTGAGTCTTATAATGCAACCCTCTTATAAGACGCGGTAGGATACATCATTTGAACTGCCTTAACTTAACAAATTTCAAATTACATTAGCTACAACAATACAGATCCGGTTACAAAGCTAAGTTTTAAATATCACTCGAATCATGGCAATATTAACATATGTATTATTCATTCATAGGTAATTACAGCTAACTTCATACAGTACAACCTTACCTCGTTTCATATCCATCGTGAACCCGTAATAGCTTATTGTACTCCAGCAGTAGATTAAAAATACAGATTTTCTCTAATTCACTTGGTTATTGGGTCCTTCAGAATCGGTTTGCCTTTTTTGGATTGACTGCTGCTACCTTTTTGTATAATGGATTGAGCATAAAATCATGTAGGGGTTGTCCAATATTTGAGTTTGATGGTCCATTCTCAGTATGGGCCCATCAATATCTAGTCTGTGGGTAGTGACAACTGTCCACCTCACTATTTATCAGTTTAGGTCTAGCAGAACATGGATCCAGAAGCAGATGGTTGCATGGGGTTTGCCCATGCTTTGTAGCTGTAGATGTGCCTCCCATTTTAGTTAATGAGAGTCTAGCCTGCATCAACGAAGCATGGCCACTGCAAACAGCATGCATCCTTCTGCTTACAGCATCGAACAGCTGAGTTCTGTGGGGCCAACTTAAAGACTTGACTTGAGTCAACCTAAAGTCTTTATAAAGAGTTGGTTTACAGGAGAAAGTTTATTGTATCGTTGTAGAAAACCATTATTAATATTGTTATATTGATATATATTGTAGAACCTTCCATTCACTAATCATGAGATGTTATTATTTGATGGATAATCTTATCTAAGAGTATGACTCAAGGGAGGAGATCTACCATGCCATCAGTAGTCTTTAGCTAATATCCCATAACTACAGCCTCTCCAACTTTGCCTCCAAAAGCAGAGACAGGTTGGTATTGGCTAATGAAAATATGATATTACATAGAGCTGACACCACCATTCTTACTTCTCCTCCAGATCTTCTGTGAAGAGCTGTGTATTGAAATGGCCACACAAATAACATATCTGCCCCACTGCCCAGATCTCCATATGATGCCACCACACACTTATGTTATCTACCCTAAGAATTCAAATCTTGATTGTTAAAGCTCAACATATCTTCAATATTCCAGACACCATATAGTATGTATGGGGGGAAATGGAAGGCCCCATAACATCATACGCCCACGAGTTTTGGTAACATGTTGTTTCTCATACACGTGGAGACCTTTACATTCATAGGTGGCCATATTATCAAGCTTTTCTACAGTATAACCTTCATGATCAAGGCATTTCCTTCACAGATTTAAGAGTATTAGGCTGCAATTAAAAGTCATTTCTCCCCATAAATCCATGCCGAGTCCACGCACAACCAACATCTCCTACTAATCCGGAAGATCTCTGAAATACCATACCCTTCCCTCACTTGTATGTACTCAAAAGATAATCTCACAGAATTTTATGCTTCAAATTTGCCCACTGCCCGCAGTAAGCGGGAAAGCAGTCAAGGATTATATTTCAATTAAAGATTATATTCAGAAAGGATAATGCATAATTGGCCAGAAAATGGTTTGGTAGTGACTCAATGATCTTGTGAATCTTTTTATCAAAGTTTTAGGAGATCATATAAAAGATAATGAAAACACTTCCTGTCATGTTCTAGTTTCTCTTTATCCGGACTTATTATAGCAGGAGTGTATCTATCAGATAAATAATGACTGGCTGTGGTCCATGTTATAAGTCTAATGAGAAGGAATCACTCATGGCCAAGGAGAGGATTATCAATGAGAAAATAACACTGATGTATATAGGAGGATCCACAACCTCCCAACTACTTATTACCACATCAATTGACCCACTTGAAGCCTTGACCTATCTATGTGTTTTTGCACTGTACAGTATTAAGGGTGGAGGTAGATCACGAGGAGCAATTGCTAGAGTTACGATGGTTGTCAATGGTTGTCACCAGCTTTTACATCATTAAACTCTCAGTAGTCTCAAGTAGAATTTTAGATATCCTTTCATCGTTGCGATAAAACTCACAATTAGTACCATTGTTCTGGTGTCATTGTAAAGATGAGAATTTAATATTTCAGAGCACACTAGGCATGTTCTTGTGTGAACTATAGACTTGAGATATAGATAATAAAATATATAGTTAACAATTGGATCTTTATCTACAGTGCACACTTCCAACTATGTATTTGTCTATATCTCAATTCTGTAGCCTACTGCACTACAACATGTATTTCATTTTTATAATGAAACCAGATGCATAGTGATAGGTCTGAAGTGTCATCCCCCACTCAAGTGCCTTAAAGTGACTTTAAAGGACATTTACCACCATGATAAAGGATTGTAGGAAATGAGCCTGAGGGGAGCCTAGAGACCCTCAGGCTCATTTCCATACAGTATTTCATCCCAGTGGTAGATAACTTTTAAAGTGACTCTTCTAAGCTCATTTGCATATGACTTTGAAGGTGATTTTTAAAAGGCCAAGAGGAAAGATTTAAATTAAATTGGGAATGTTTATTTATGGAATGCATTGATATTTCATATCCTACCTAAGTGATGGTAGTTAGGTGGTGTAAAAGCTGGTATTCATTGAGTCACTCCCTAAAAATATGCTTTTACCATAGCAATTTATTAAACATTTCTGTTTCTCTTTTAATCTACTTGACCTATGAGGCTTCATTTGGGAGAGGTCACCAGTGCAGCCAATCACTGGTCTCAGCAGTGACTTCCATACAAACATTATATCACCGGTGAGGCCAGTAGGGGATGCATGTGGTTACGGATGGATGAGCAAACCTGAATCTGGACTTCAGCAAGAATTCTGTGTTCAGGTCTAGCATTGCAGCTTAGCCACCCACCCCACAAACTCAAAATCAGATCTTTACGAGTCCATTTATCCCTAGTTACAGGCCAATATGCCATATCAGCTCTGCCAGCTTTTTAACACAGACTATGCAGGACCGGCAAAGTGCTGGATCGGTGGAAGATTAAATAGATGAATACTGTATACAGTATTATTTTTTGTGGGGCTGAGTTGGGAGCCTGACATGCACATTAGATGGACAATGGGGCAGATTTACTTACCCAGTCTCGTTGCGATCCCGTGGAGCATTGTTCGATGAGGATTCGGGTCCAGCACGATTCACTAAGATCCGTGCGTCCTGTGTTGCTGCTGCGCCGAGGTCCGTGTGAGTTCACCTTCTTCTTCCTTTTTTAAATTTCACGGTTTGTCCGAATACGTCGGGTCGCCCGACGGACTGCCCCCCCCCCCCCCCCCCCCGATTTCTGTTGCGTGCAAGCTGGTGCCAATCCGACAAAATCCGATCGCGTGCACCAAAATCTTGGGGCAATTTGGCGCAAAACGGAAATATTTGGGAAACTCGACGAAAGTGCAGCGTTCGGACACTTAGTAAATGAGCCCCAATGTGTTGAAATGGACAAATACTACTAATATGGCCAGATTAAAACTCATACTATTACTACTCCTATGCCTGGGTAATGCATGGTCAAATTTCAAAAAAATTTGGCTACATACATTTTTCCATAATTTTACTTTATACAGAATTTGTCCCTAATGTTCTCTCTTTGAATGCACACTGCCTTTGGATTATCCATCGGGCTTAAGGCCATTGGCAGAGCCTGCCCATCCAAACAAATGAGATTTCAACCATAATGCATTGAGAGCAATGGAAAATAAACACACTAACATGCAGGAGGCTGTTTGCTTTAGATTACTCAACATAAGTACATCGGCAAATATTATACATATTCTACCAAAAACAGCAGTGATTCCCCTCATGGGGACTGTGTCTGTGTCACTCACCAGCGTGAATGTTAGAAAACACATAGATAATGTATATTAACCCAAAATGAGCGTTTCTATTAAAGGTGATTATACGTTCGCAATGCACCTGAAGATAATTTGAGATGCTCAGAAGCTCGGAGAGGAAGATTTTGTTTCCTACATTAGAAAACATAATTGATTAAAATTAAGTCATTTACACTCTCCACTTGTATTTGATGAGAAAGTCGTCTTTTTGCCATTCGGATTGCTTGTTAGCGCGGCTCTAAAACACAATGTAATAAATGATCGTTGCCGCAGGCAATTTATTGTAAACCTCTTAAAAGATTTTATATTCCTATAACCAGTTCAAGGATGTCGCTCCGAGTCCCAAGTGTTAGAAATAAAACATTGTATTTCTAAACTGCGGAGGAGTCTAAGCTGGAAGAAGATGATCTCAGCCCAGTGACTGAGATAAGCAGATTTCTATATGGCTAATATCGTCACGGTCTATTCAGCTGACTAATGGCACAATTATATATGGAAAGAATGGACTATTCTGAAATATTATGGAAATATCAACTTTGCCGAAACATGCTAAATTGTACGGCGCTAAATTGAAACTATACTGATAACTTTAGCATTAAAAACTCCTACTTAAAACATTAATAGAATTTTATATCTGATAGATGCAAGTCCCATGTACATCCATTGGGAAGGGAAACCTACGGTGCCATGACTAGGAAGGGGCAAACATGTTAAGGTTCAGTCGAGAACTTGAAAGTTCTGTTGAAGTTGGGGTTTGGGTAGCATTCACCACCTCTGGTAACACACGGGACTGGAGCTGGCGACAATTGGTGGTGTTACAATCTAAAGTGAATCTGTCACTAGGAATATGATTTTTGTCTGGTGACAGGTTCCGATAGCCTATGCTATGCTGATTTTAAAAATGCCTTGTCAGAATTTTGAATAATTTCAGTAGTTTATAATAGTTTGATTTACATAACTTGTGTCTCTGCCAGCAGTGAGTCCTCGGGGTGGGCAGCTCCAGCCTGTGTGTGGCTGTCATGCCTTTTTCCTCAGTGCACATGACATAATGTGGGGTGGGAATGGATGAGTGTGGAGGAGACTCACAAAGGCACACACAGGCTGCAGCTGCCCCACCACAGGACTCACCACACATTGCTGACAGGGAGCCAGGTAATGGGAATTAAACTTATATAAACTATTCAGACTACAGAGACATTTTTAAAACCAGCATAGCACAGGCTATTGGAACCTCTCACCAGCTAAAAATTACACTGCTGGTGACGGGTTCCCTTTAAATGCTGCAGGCCAGGACAATGTGGGGAGTGATACTCTTCTAGAAAATAATGGAAAGCACATGCAAATTCAAATGGTTCATTCAAAGGGAACATGCATTCCAGCAGCACAGGCGGGGTGGCCAAACCCAAACCTGAACTTGTTGCTAGAGGACCGGTTCGGAGACCCGAACCCTCAATTTCCATCATGGGTCAAGGCCCACCCATCACTAGTCATGATCTATGAAGAGCCAACACTTCATGGACATCACAGTCTCTGGCTGCAGTTGCTCATTGTTCCTAGTGGGATGTGATCACTGGACCTACAAGTTGAGTGCAGCAGGAGAGCAGCAGGCACTAGGAACAGGGAGGTGATTGTGAGCCCTCAAGTACTGGGTCTACTTTTATATCATTTGTACACATTTGTGTACAAAGACGAGATTGTCTCATTTCAGCCTATCTATTATAATGTATGATTTGCACATTGTAATACATGATGTGCAAAATCCCCATATACTGCCATACTGTTTTATGGCAGTAAATGGCAGAATCAAACAGACAAGCTAGGGTTAAAGTACCCTGGGGGGGTCTGAAAAATAGTAAGAAAAAAAATTACACAAATAATAAAACCTAAAAGTTCAAATCACCCCCCTATGCCAAGAACTGATATAAATATACAAGTAAATAAACAAGTAAAATCATAATAATATTTCCTTTATTTCTATCGTGTACACAGATTGCACAGTGCTACACAGAGCTTGCCAAATTGGACATAAACTTGCAAGGTATCACCTTGTCCGAAAATGTCCAGTCTATCTAAATATAATAACAATTATTCCTGGTGATCAGCCCCGTAAACAAAAATAGCGCCCAAATGTCTGAAACACCATTTTGCAACTTATAAAAAAAGTTAAAAAAAAGTGATTAAAAGATCCTACAGTCCTCAAAATGGTAGGAATGAAAACGTCAGCTCATCTCACAAAATATGTAACCCTGCACAGCTCCATACACTAAAGTATGAAAAAGTTCTTAATGTCCGAAAATGGCTAAACACATTTCTTTTTTCATACATAAGAATTAATTTTTAAAAATGTATTAAAACACAATATAACATTATAAATGTAATATTCCCATGATTGTACTGAACCAAAGAATAAAGTAGAGGTGTTATTTGGAGCACACTGTAAAGTCATAAAAACCGAGACATGGTGCAAATGTGTTTTTTCACCGATTTCACCTCATTTGGAATTTTTTCCCTCCATCCAGTACACGGCATGAAATAATAAATGCCATCACTGTGCAATTTGTTATGTAGAAATAAGCCCTCATACAGCTCTGTACACAGAAAATTATAAAAGTTTTTTTTTTGAAGGTAGGGAGCAAAAAATAAACAAAAAAACCTGCGCCCTTAAGGGGTTAAATAGGGTTTACAACCAGATCCTTTCTGCAGGAAACTCAACACTATGGGGCTTAATTACTAAGGGTCCGCGGCCGCACTTTCATCAGATTTTCTGACGTTTTCGGGATTTGCGCGGCTGTGACAGGTATTTAACCCCTTCCCGACGCGCGCCGTACTAGTACGGCGCGCGCCGGGTCCCGGTGCATGGAGAGGGTTCGCGGGCCGAGCCCTCTCCATAGGCGGAAAGTCTTTGCTGCATATTGCAGCAAAGGCTTACCGGTAACACCCGCGATCGGTGCTAGCACCGATCGCGGGTGCTTTCACCGCGATCACCTCCGGCAATGCTGCCGGAGGCTTCAAAAAGATGGCGCCGCATGGGCGCCGCCATCTTGGCGCGGATCTTCGCTCCCCGATGACGTCACGGGGAGCGGTGATCCGTTGCCATGACAGCATCGGGCCTCACGAAGGCCCGAAGCTGTCTCGTTTTAACCTATTCATTACAATGTGCTATCAGCACATTGTAATGAATGAGAAGTAAAATCCCCATATACTGCCATATTGCAGTATGGCAGTATATGGTTGGATCGATCAGACAACCTAGGGTTAAAGTACCCTAGGGAGTCTGAAAAATAGTTAAAGTAAAAGTAAAAAAAAGTTTAAAAAAAAAAATTATATTAAAAAAACCTAAAAATTCAAATCACCCCCCTTTCTCTAGAACTGATATTAATATTAATAAACTGTAAAAATCATAAACACATTAGGTATCACCGCGTCCGAAAATGTCCGATCTATCAAAATATAATAACGGTTTTTCACTGCGTTTAACCCCGTAACGGAAAATAGCGTCCAAAGTCAAAAATGACATTTTTTTGCCATTTTGGAAAATATAAAAAAATTTATAAAAAGTGATCAAAAGGTAGCACAGTCCTAACAATGATAGCAATGAAAACGCCATCAAAAGTCGCAAAAAATGACACCACCCACAGCTTCGTACACCAAAGTATGAAAAAGTTATTAGCACCAGAAGATGACAAAATCAAAAAAAAAATTTTTGTACAGGAGGTTTTAATTTTTTTAAATGTATGAAAACATTATAAAACCTGTACAAATGTGGTATCCCTGTGATCTTAGCAACCCAAAGAATAAAGTAGACATGTCATTTGGGGCACACAGTGAAAGCTGTAAAATCCAAGCCCACAAGAAAACGTCGCAAATGTGTTTTTTCACCATTTTCACTGCATTTGGAATTTTTTTCCCACTTCCCAGTACGCGCCATGGAACATTAAATACCGTCACTACGAAGTGCAATTTGTTACGCAGAAAATAAGCCATAACAGAGCTCTTTGTGTGGAAAAATAAAAAAGTTATAGATTTTTGAAGGTGGGGTGTGAAAAATGGAAGTGAAAAAACTAAAAAAGGCCAAGTCGTTAAGGGGTTAATGGGGGATTGTGTTTCACACGATCGGATTGGGCACGGCTGTGCTGGCTTTCATGTGACACAAATTGTGGGGCGGGCCATCGAAGGTTCTGACTGATTCGGACTGAGTGCGGGATTTAACTTTCAAATTATGTCACAAGACCAAGCACTTACATGCACCAGGAAAAAGAAGGGGAACTCCGTTGGACCAGAGCAGAAAGCGACACATGCAGGAAATCGGGTGCACGATCTCAGTGAATCGCGGTCCGAAAACATTCTGGTTGGACAATGCACTTTCGGGGAACTCCTCCAGACGGGTAAGTAAATGTGCCCCTATATCCCAGTCATGTCCTCTCTCTCACTGAGTTGGGCACATCCATGTACCATCTTATCAGTAAAACATATGCAAGATGACTCCATAAGCTTCCAATTTTCCCATGTCCCCTTATCTCTTCTTGCTATATGCACAAGATACAATGTTGACACAGCACAACATGTAGAAAATGACATCTTAGTAGATGTGCTGCCGAGATATAACTTCTTAGAACTGAATGATAGAAAAATGACCCTCCAGCGGGATATGATACAGACCGACTAATGTAAAAATTCTGCAAATTACAAAAATCGTACAAAGTGCGTTTCCTCCCACACTACTCTCTGCTGTTACACGCAGAAGATCAAAGTGGGAAACAGAACAATGAAAGGCAATTTATACTAATTACTGCAAGGTGAAAGAGGGTCAGAAAGCTGCAATTTCCTCAAATTTGCTGTTATTATTCTAATAACACTTGTCTTATAATGTCACTATACTTGACCATAACATGTGCAGAACAAGAGTGAGGATTGTCCATGACTAATTGATGCGTGGTGCGAACACTGACAACCGCACCTTGACTTCATCGAGCCAAGGACAGGTTCTGAGACTGGTGGGGGCAGGCTGGCTATATACTACAGGGGGGCAGGCTGGCTATATACTTCAAGGGGACAGGCGGGCTATATACTACAGGGGGGGCAGGCTGGCTATATAATACGGTGGCACTGGCTATATACAACAGGGGGGGAATTAGATATATACTGGGGGTAGAGGACTGGCTGGCTAAATACTATGGGGCTGGCTGGATATATATTGGCTGGGAAAGTATGCTGGGGCTACAGAATTAATGAGGGGAAAATTATATGGTTGATTATTTTATGGTATATTGATGGGTTGCAGTGTATTATCTGTATGTGCAGCGGGTACATTGTGGAGCACTTAGCTGTTATCTAGGAGACATTGTATTGACTGTGATCTTTTAGGGACAGAAAGTGGAGATGTTCTACAGAGGCCACAGTCACCTGGGTGTCAAATTCTGCAGAAATAAGTCATGGCTGGGAAAAGTTTCCATGCCAATCTGTACCTGATGGAGAAGTATTGGCAACAATGCGGAGTCTACAGGACAAAGAAAGGGATGGACCGGACCAACACTGACATAGAAGGGAACTACTGCTGCCAAACAGTATGTGATGTCTGTGCCCGAGTGCAGCACAGATGGATAGGCGTTCCACCATCGCCATAGACAGGGGGCATCTTCTACACCTAGAGGAGAGGCTGTTATACCATCACCATAGACAGGGGGCATCCTCTACACCTAGAGGAGAGGCGGTTCTACCACCACTATAGACGGGGGGCATCCTCTACACCTAGAGGAGAGGCTGTTATACCATCACCATAGACAGGGGGCATCCTCTACACTTAGAGGAGAGGAGGTTCTACCATCACCATAGACAGGGGGCATCCTCTACACCTAGAGGAGAGGCGGTTCTACCACCACTATAGACAGGGGGCATCCTCTACACCTAGAGGAGAGGCGGTTCTACCATCACTATAGACAGGGGCATCCTCTACACCTAGAGGAGAAGCTGTTATACCATCACTATAGACAGGGGGCATCCTCTACACCTAGGGGAGAGGCTGTTATACCATCACCATAGACAGGGGGCATCCTCTACACTTAGAGGAGAGGAGGTTCTACCATCACCATAGACAGGGGGCATCCTCTACACCTAGAGGAGAGGCGGTCCTACCATCACTATAGACAGGGGGCATCCTCTACACCTAGAGGAGAGGTGGTTCTACCATCACTATAGACAGGGGCATCCTCTACACCTAGAGGAGAGGCTGTTATACCATCACCATAGACAGGGGGCATCCTCTACACCTAGAGGAGAAGCGGCTCTATCATCACTATAGACAGGGGGCATCATCTACACCTAGAGGAGAGGTGGTTCTATCATCACCATACACAGGGGATATCCTCTACACCTAGAGGAGAGGTGGTTCTACCATCACCATAGACAGGGGGCATCCTCTACACCTAGAGGAGAGGCGGCTTTGCCATCACTATAGACAGTGCTTACATATTTTTTAAGCGACAAATGTTTTTGAAAACAAAAATAAAGCTAAATATCAAATCTCATGGGATCTGATCTTCATAAAGAAACATTGAGAAATATTCAAAAATCAAGAGCACATGACCTGAAAGTGAACCGTTCCAATCTGTATGATCCAACATTTACAACGTTCAATTAACTTTAATTGTAAAGACAAATCCCTTCTTTTCAGCTGCTAGAAATCTTTTGTACTTGGCGAATTAATTGTAACTAGGATTCATTGCTATCCATTGTTGATATATCCTTCCTTTGTTGCTGCACTAATTGTTACGAGATTCACTCTTTGTGCAAGTTTAGTTTTAGATTAATCATGACGGGATTAAGCTTTTGTTTTTCATTTACTAGAATAATTATGTGTTTCTCCCATTCTTTGTAGTACATCATTCCAATTTCTAATGCGGAGGGCAAAGTCATTGTCCCATAGATATTTGTACATAAATTAAAGTTAGAATTAATTTGTAAGGACATAACAAGTCTTAAAAGGGAGTCAGAAAATATTGGTGATCATTTCATATTAAAACCTGGATAAGGTGGCATAAAGGGAACCTGTCAGTTAAACTAGCCCACACTAACATGTCATATCTTTGAGATCTGCTATACAGAGGTAGTAAAACTACCCCTATATTGTTCCTCCCCAGGCCTATAAAGTTCCAGAGTCCAGAGTTGACTCACCATGTATGAAAAATACCCCAATTGGGTCCAATCATTGTATTTCCTTTGATAGCGAGTACAGCGACCGATCGTCATGCGCCCGGACAGCATGCACACTACGATAAGGCACCTTGTGACATCATAGTTTGCACTATGATGCAAACTATGACTGAGCGCACAGAGATGGGTTGCACTACTGCAGAAAATGGAAGAGAAGCCAAGGGGAGTTCCGGAAGGTGAGTACTTAGTTTATTTTTTTAATGTGCTGGTGCTAACTATTTGCTTGGAGGGGAGGTAATATATTTAGGGGGTAGGGCAGCTGCATTTTGTGGGGGGATAGCTATATACTGGGTTCCTGAATTGTGCTGGGGGTGCCTATTGATTAGGGGGCAGGCTGCATTGCGCTGGCACTACCTATATACTGGGGAAAGAAGATCATTGTGTTTAGTTTACCTATATACTGGGTGACTGCCTTGTGCTAGGGCTACCTATTGACTAAGGGGGAGGCTGCATTGTGCCTTAGCTACCTATATACTGGGGGAGGCTGCATTGTGCCAGAAATACCTATATACTGTGGAGAGAGGCTGCATTGTGCTGGGGCTACCTATATACTGGGGGCTTTTTTTAAAATTGGAAGCAAACAGCTTTGTACTTTGTGCAATGGTCATATGCAATTGTAGTTTACTTGAAGCTGAACTGCAAGTGCTCAGCATGGCCACTACACCGATAATGGAGTGTCTACTTCTCATTCAATGCTCAGTTTATTTTCTGCTGAAAAAAGCTGATCAGCTATGTCAGACACCAAACCAATCTGATATTGATGGGCTACGTGAAGATAAATTATCAATTTTTTTGGGGCCTGAAAAACTACCATAATGCTAAACTAAAGCATTTCCTCCATTGAGATATTACTGCTGCACAAAACAAATGTCTTTTTCTGATATAGATACCATTATAATGTGACTTTAATCTTACAGCAATTATATTTTCTGATAGGACATTGATGGAAAGTGAAGATGCGAGGACAGGCTATTGAATATAAGCTCTGAGTAATGCGAATAATATGGTGGAAGGGAAATAGGAAGACAATAATATAATTGGAATATTCTTGAACGGGTTTAATTAAATGTTGAAATGGTCTGCTTTATTAGAAAAAGGGAATACAAGTCAAGCCGTCTTCAAATGGAAGCGAGAAATAATAACTATGTACAATGGGTGCGATGTGTTGTACAAGTGGTAGACTTCTTGGTTCACACAAAAGAGACACGTGTATACTCTATGGGACTGTACAAGAAGGCACACATTTACTCAACCTGTATAAGACCAAGGGGACACAGTGCAGATACCAAAAAGGGACACCTTCAACCAAGGTGTTTTGTCTATGCCTGCAACATCCTTAGTAGAGTGCAGCTGACAATGTTTCATTTTCCACTTCCTAGTCTGAACACCAGTGTTTTCATTCTCCTGAAAACCTTAATTGATTTGCACCACACCTGTCTGTCTCCTGTAGACCCTACTCTTGTTTGTGGATCATTACTCTTCGTATGCAATTTTGTCATTCTGTATTCTGGTATCATTGACCCTTTTTCTGTATTCTTGACTTTCCATTTTACCTAGTGATTTTGTACCGCATTGTCTTCTTGGTTTTTACCCTTATTTGGCGTTTATCTGTCTATGTTTGTATTGTCTTTTCTTTGTCTCTGTGTTTTCTCTTTGGGACAAGAAGGGAACTTATTGTCAACTTATTGCCTACTTACCACCAAGGATAGGGCAAGCAAATAGCCAGGGACAACTGGGAAAGGGTTTAGTCTCAGGGCTCAATGTTTCTCTCTGTGTCTCTAGTACGTTCCCAGACCCAGCATAACATGCAGGCTTTTGGCCACAATTTACCTGCACTGATTGCAGTTAATGGTTTCAGAATATTGAGATTTTTTGTAACAGTTATTAAATTGTTTTTATGGATTTAAAGACATAATGGAACTATAGAAAAATTTCTATATCCACAATCCCATTCCTACCACTCCTGTGCACCTGCTACTGCTTGAAACTCATGTAGTAAAAGATGCACGCAGTGGTCGGGATGATACAAAGAGAGGCCTAGAAGTGACAGGTGGCACCACAGGAGAAAGGGAGCACCGGAAGAGGTAAGCTCCTATTTTTAAAGACCCCCAGCCATGTATTAAAAAATAAATTTTTGGAGACCCCCTTTTATAGACCGAAAGAACTGGGTCAAAGTAAGCTCCTTAACTACTAAGCGACTTTGACACTACAGTACACAGGGCCATTTTATGCATCCTCATGGTAATTTTGGATCTAATTTTACGTATTTTAATTCCAAAGACACAACAATGAAAGTAAACTGTATAACAATTAATACATTGTACAGTCAGAGTATGAAAGGTTAAATAAAATGTCAAGTATAGAGTTTTGTCTCCTTTACCATGCAGTCCTATCTATCATAGCAGGCTTCTGGCACCTGAGACACACTGTGCATATCATTGATATTTACCAGAACAGGTTGTTCTTCAATTATCTCCATAATTGCCTTTGATTTTGCTTCACGGCTGATTCACGTGCTGTTAAGCCAAGCACCTTTTTAGCTGAATTGCCGCAGTGTCGTAACATAGAATAGGCCTGGTATTCCTATTGTGAAGGAGCTGACATTGGGCTTCATATCTCTTACACCGGTATTGACTTTATTGATGCATTTATTTATTTCAGAGAGGAGAAGCTTTCACTTAGAGGGATGTGGCAGCAGCTGAATCCTATCTGCGTATTGACAGGGTGTTTAACACACATTGGGGCGTTAATGAGGTCCCGATCCTTTTGTGTGAAGGAACATAAAACGTTTTATAGAATCACTTCATAGGTATGTGTCTGCTTTTCACAAAGAAGACCCTGGAGGATAAGTCAGTAGCTACACCAATAAAAAAAAATATCACCATAATAAGGTTTTTAATAGCTACTGAGATATGGCAAAGAATTACAAAATTATCAAGAGCGGAGGATTCAATCCCAATGTCATATAAAGAAACACTACTGGAATAGGCAAACATCATGAATATGATGCTACCTAATAGAGAACATTGTAAGTCATGATAAGAGTAACTAGAAGAAGGCTATACTATTGGAAATGTCTACAGCTCAATATAGCTTTATGGTTAAAGTAGTAGCAGACACACCCACTTATATAACAAGATACCAGCATTAATAATATCATAGTTATGGATCATTTTACAAATACTTAATTGAGCCTCAAGAACTCCAAGATTTCCAATACTAACAATTAATAGTCTATCCTGACCATCTGTAATCAGAGATTGGTGGTAGCACAATCATAATATCTAGCACTGCTACTAGGTGAAATCAGCAGAGTGTACAAAGCTGGAAGCAAAAGGGCCATACACTTTATACTGTAGTGGCCTAAAAGTGAACCTGTCACCAGGAATATGATTTTAGCTGCTGACATGTTCCAATAGCCAATACTATGCTGATTTTAAAAAAAATGCCTTTGTCAGCATTCTGAGTGATTTCAGTAGCTTATATAAGCTTAATTCACATTACCTGGCTTCCTGCCAGCACTGTGTGGAAAGTGTGCCTGTAACAGTCTCCTCCTCACTCATGTTGCACCTCATCCTTCCCCAATTCCTATAATATGCAGGCTGCAGCTATCCGCCCTACCCCCTTGGAACTCACCACACACTACTGGTAGGGAGCCAGGTAACCAGCTAAAAATGACATTCCTGGTGACAGGTTCACTGTAATGCACTATTTGAGCTCAGCTCTGCATTGTGTTCATGAGAGTTTTCCTGCAATAGATCAACAGGACCACTACACAGAGCCCGAAATCTGGACTACCACAATTTCAAATTAAAGATGTATTCTAAAAATATGCCTTCTTTATCAGATTTCAGAAACCCCTATGAACCTCTGGTTGTTTTTTGATCAAATGTAAATACAGGCAGTCCCCTGGTTACATACAAGATAGGTTCTGTAGGTTTGTTCTTAAGTTGAATTTATTTGTAAGTCAGAACTGTATATTTTATCATTGTAAGCCCAGCAAAACTATTTTGGTCTCTGTGACAATTGTATTTGAAAGTGTTGGGCTGTCATAAGAATCAGGATTAACAATAAAGCTTCATTACAGACACCTGTGATAACTGTTATAGCTGATCATTGTAGCCTAGAACTAAAGTACAGTAAATTACCAACATCCAGAGGTCCGTTTGTAACTAGGAATCTGTAAGTCGGGTGTTCTTAAGTAGGGGACCAACTGTATCCCAAGCTCATTTTTATAGATATAACATTGAATTGAGATCAAGAGACCCAATTATTAACACAGGGTCTTAGCATATTACGATATGATTATAATCTCTGATTACTATGATTATTAGATCTATGAAGGCAACCACTTTGGCCTTCTACCTTATTCAAGACCTTAACCTTAACCCATCCTTTGTGCTGATAGGTGCCCTACGTCTTATTAATTCTTTTATTTCTCCATAGCATTCCAAGTAATTTTATTCTAGGTAGTATTATAAGTTAAGAGGAAACCTTTTCCTGCTTCCAGGCTTCATTGGGGATTGGATAATCCCAGTAATTCCATTGGATTTGACCTCTGAGCTAAGTGAAAAGAAGTTGGATGGCATCACCGTAAAGAAGTCTTTCAATTGATTGATTATGATCGGAATTTTGGATTTCATTCATTTCATTTTCTTATGATCTTTATGATAACATGCTGAATATTTAACATGTATTTAACTCATTATAAATGTAATTTTGTGAGCTGACAACTGCTGCAGGTATGTCAAAGATGATGTCTACGCAAAGAGAACATCGTGTTAGACGTCTTTCTGTATTGTACTCTACATTGAGTCATTCTAATAAAGAAGAAATGTCATTCATGAATTGATTTACAAATCATAGAGTAGATCTGGTTACACCCATCTTTCATGTAAAGTCTGAACTCCAAAAAATACATCACGTTGCTTTAAAAACCTACTTACTAATGGGGTAATCAGGATACATTCAAGAAGATCAGCAGGAAAACTGAAGAAATCAAAAAAGTGAAAGGATTTGTCCATTGTGCTTAGCATGGAGGCCATTTAGATTTGAGAAAAGTAGGGAATTAATCAAACTGGAGGTAAGTTAGCTTGGGTACCTGGGGAAATATGCCACTCAAGGACACAACTAGCCAGGTGGTTTACTTTTCTTACTCCAATGCTTTCTGTGTTTTTGTACATTTTTTATTTAAGATCACTCAAGAATCCATAATTGGGACATTTATATTTTCATTGTCTCAAAAACATTTTCTTGGTCAGCAGAATTATCATTCAAGAGATTTAGCTCTCTGTCACTCTAGTAGGAGTTGCCCTCTTCTCGCCTTTGAAATAACTCGCTGATCACAGTCATGTTATTCATCCAAGCCTTATCTAAAGTTCAAATAAGTTTCCCTAAGTTTGATTGCAGAATGGAGTCTTCTGGAAACTTGAACCTGATAGAACCTAAAAATATTGGATTTGCATTGTAGGAGGTCAAGAGTAACATCAATAACCACTATCTCATAGTGCCCGATATGGGTGTCCAAACTCAGATTTAAACACGCAAATTCACACACTTGTGCCAAATAAAAAAGCAAAAAGATTCTCAGAACCATCCACTATCATAAAGGCACCAACAGCCGCCCCTGAAGGAAACGCTATACGAAAGCAAAACAGGAATTCTTAGACGATGCAAATGGTGGTGCTTCGCTGAGGATATTCAGTCAGTGTACAGCATAGAAAAAGAAAAGTGGCACTCACCAATCCTTGCGAAAGTCCTTTTGATTGATAGAGGTAGAGTACAAGGAAGGTGCAGGGCCTGGCGACGGGCCGTTTTGCACTTACTAGCAAATTCTCAAGCCCTTGACGTCATCCATTTGCGTCGTGCACAATATATGCATGAGAGCCGGAGGATGTCATCAAGGAAACAGTGTAAGCAACGTTCTGCACTACAACGTATGCTGTTTAGCGTAGAACGTTGTTTACACTGTTTCCTTGATGACATTCACGGACGGATGATGTCAACAGCTTGAGAAGCACAAAACAGCCCGTGGCCCCGCACCTTCCCTATACTCTACCTCTATCAATAAAAAGGACTTTGCACAGATTGGTGAGTAGCGCTTTTCTTTTGCTATGTTGATGTATACAGTACAGTATATACACACATACAATGTCCTATGAGTCTGCTACTCCCTCCCCGTTATTTCTTATCTGACCTGCCCACTGTGAAGGATGTGCACTGTTATATACATAGCATGTTGTACAATGTACAGTATAATATGTATATAATAGTGCACATCCTCCACATTAGGTCAGATGCTGGGCCCCCTGACACCGCAGGCCCCATAACAGCTGATATGGCTGCTACCCTTGTAGTTATGCCCCTGATTCTATATTATGACCAGGTTTTTGGATAATACAATACAGAGCACCATGCACTGTAAGTAGAGTACCTACAACTCTTTGGAGAAAAATGGGCAATGTGCAGGTCATACAGATAACCAGCTTTTTATCCAAATTGAATCAAATAGGTTGAATTGAAATAGTTTTCTGAATAGCTGTTCACAAGAGGGCTGTATATAATAATTTATCGCAAAATAAAGAAAAATTTCTTCCATTCACCAGAATTTGTCAAAGAAACAGTTAGGGACAAAAGCTGAGGTTTCCAGGATACCGGGACTTAATTTCTTGCATACAAGTAAGTTGACAGGTAATTACATGTTGAAATTGATAGTGAATGTTCCAGGGTGAATATTGAAAAATGTCAGCCCTGTATGATCCCTTCATACTGCAGAATATGGCGCACATGAAAAACTCATTCCTCCATGTAGCCTCCTTTCTATATGCTGTGACATCCCGTGTGCCCCCATTAGTGCCCCCTACATACTCAGAACCGCACCATTGTATATTGAATGCTACCTGACCTCTATAGTACCTAGTAGAAAATAATAAAAGAGTGACTTACTTTCAGGGTTTATCTCATGGAGTGGTTTTTTCTCTATAAAAAAAAAGAAATAGGAGAAAATTGTACTTAATATTCGGACTGATTTAGCTTAAAGATTTTCTGATATGTGACATATGTATTTGCATAAAACAGCAAAGGAACATGAAGCATGCAAAATTCACATTCTGTCACTCCACTTATAAACTGGTCACTCCAATGACTGAAAATTGAGAAACTTTTTGAACACTCTTAGTTTTTTTCCAGATCACTGCAATATAATATATCCAAAACGTTATAGCCCAGTCCTTTTGATTAAGATTAAGTTAATGAAGTACCATAATCTAAGTTAAAACGAAACAAAGTACCACAAAAATATCCTCTACTTACTGTACATACAGATATATATATATAGAATATTCTGTACACACATGGGGCAGATGTATCTTTTCATTTGCATTTTTTTTTCTTTCCATTTTTTTGTTTTTGTGACTTTCTAAAGCTCATTGTGCACTGGTTTTCTAGTTTTCTGCCAAATTCATCTTTGAACTGTGTCTGCGGTAGACATTTACGCATAATTTATCACATGATTTAACGCCTATAAAGTCACAAAAAAATTAGCAAAACCACTCCAGTACCCACCAGATGTAATTGCTTGGCAAAAGTAGTAAAATTGTGGAAAACTTGGAACAAAAGGAAAATTGCCCAAAAATAAATAAAAAATCAGAAGCATTCTGCAAAAAAACCACAAAAGCCCCATAATTAGAGATGAGCGAGCACTGAAATGCTCGAGTGCTCATTACTCGAGTCGAACTTTCTCCGATGCTCGAGTGCTCGTTTTGAATAACAAACCCCAATGAAGTGAATGGGAGGCTCGAGCAATTTTCAAGGGGACCAAGGCTTTGCAATAAAATGTGTCATTGTTCCTTAATGATCCTGTGTTCACTGTGTTCTTCACTGTTCTTCACTGTGTTTCCTTAAGTGAAAGCTCGTTCTCAAGCATGCGAAATATCAGCCGTTTCGAGTACGCTAATGCTCGAACGAGCATCAAGCTCAGACGAGTATGTTCGCTCATCTCTACCCATAATATAAATAAAACAAATGTAACAAGTTTTTCAAAAGATTGGGTCAGGTACAAAATGAATTGATCCAAACCAATTTATTTCTGGAAACCACAAACGTGGATTTCAGTCAGTAGTTTGGGTTCTATTAATACTCCACTACCGGTAACACGTGTAATTGGTGCTGGCGGGTGTCGACTCAACTCTCTATATATATCCTTGTAAAGTCCTCTAAGAAATAAATTTTTTATATAAAAAGATCTAATTGTATCCATCTTCTAGAAACTTTTTTAATTGACTCTAAAGTGACAGAAGGTGTTCACTCCCTTTGCACATCGTGGCCCATGTTTGACCACAGTTTCTAAGGGGTTAAACACCTGGGATCTAAGCTTTTCTGATCCAGGTTTGTGATTATACACCAAAAGGATGATAGATCCTACAATCTTCTTCTGATGCAGCGCTGTAGAATCAGATTGCATCAGAAGAGGTACCCTTAAAGCCGATACAGCGGTCACTAAAGGAAAGCAACCAGTTTATAAAACAAAAAAACCTATGAATGCTCACTTCCGCTCCTCTTCAGCTTGATCTCGGTGCTGTCCTCCACTAGTTTTGACACACCAGGATCACCTACAAAAGAAACTTACAATTAGCAGCATGAAGTGTGGGACCAGATGTCCGGCGCTCCAGACTGCTTATTATGCACCACCCATGCCCTTGGCCTGCATGAGGCGAGAATTTTTCACCAGCATGGGAGAAGAAGGTGGTGAGGGTGTGCATAATTAGAAGCCCTGAGTACTGGACATTTTGTCCCCACACTCCGTACTGCTAATTATAAGTTTCTTTTCTAAGTGATCCCGGCGTGTCAAGACTAGCAAAGGACAGCACCAGGACCAACATCAAGAGGAGCGGAGATGAGTGTTTGTAGTTTTTTTTTTTTGAACTGCTTGATTTCCTTTAAAAAGTTATACAAAGGCGCACAATGCTTGATCGTTAACAAATTTGTTCTCCTAAGAGAGTCTTTATTCTTGTAAACCATACATCAAGGCAATCATATTTTAAAAAATTGTAGACTCATGTATATGGGAAAGGCCACAAGAGTATCATTAAAATTCAGAATACACAGCTGTTTTGTCATCTCCTACCTATACGTTTACCTGAGAGCACACACCGTCTGTGACGTTGCATGACTGCTAATGGCCCTATGACTCATCCACAATTTTGATGCCTTGGTGAAGATTTATCAAAATAAATTGAAAAGTGGAGCAGGTGCCCACGGTTGTCAAACCCGGTATCTTTAGCTTTTCATTTGTCAAAGTCTCTTGATATATCGAAACACTGACCTCGAATCAGTTAAACTGGCACCAGTCTTCAAAGGCATCGAGAAAAATATGTAAAAGCTTCCCGTGTAAAAGTGTCTGATAAAATACAGGACTGTATTTCATGATTGATGGACAAATAATTTCCACAAATAGCAATTATATGCTTTTTGTGCTCTTATCTTCTCACACAGTGTGGCCAAGGCTGCGATGCTGACAGCACTTTATAAGAAACAAGATATCTTGATTGAGTTTCAGGATAAAAATGGCTTTTTTTATAGAGAGGATGTAACTAATCATAAACTGATTGCCAACCTGTCGTAGGAAGACGCGAGGCAAAACACAATGACGCTTTTATGTCTATATCGTGTTACTACAAATTATGTGTCATTGTATAAAGTGGGCTGCGGATCAGACTAAAACTGGACACTCAGTGGAGATATTTGATGACCATGTACAATTCTGTTTCCCAAAAGAGTGAAAGGAACAATAACTAAAGGCAGTGATTGATCGAAAAAGTTGATCTGATGTTTTTTGATCTTTTAAAAAAAACACTCTCAGGTGCTGTAGTTGAAAGGTCATTCATGTCAAACAACCACATCGGATGGGATCACAACATGATCCGAAAAGAACACAGAAATGGCCACAAAACAAAACCGCTGTCATATCCATACAAACAGTAGATCCATTTCCATTTATTGTGATAGTAGACTATATTTGTGTTATTAATGTAACATATTTCAGACCAGAAAATGTGAAGAACGGTGACACTGGCCCAAAGCATGTCATGTTTTCTTATTGTCAACTATAAAATCAGATCAAACTTCTATGGAACAGCTTTTTTTAGTGTCCTTTTTTCATTAGATTTTGTGAATGAAGTAGGTCAGGCTACATGCATATGACTATATAACAAATTGTATTTATGTTAAATCAGTGCCAGCATTGTCTTCTGTCTATCGAAGGCAGCCTGAAAGCCATTTATTTTAGTCAGTGCTTTGTGTATGTGAACTGTGACTAAGGATTCTGTTGAGTTGGGATTGTTTGATCCACACCCTAATCCTCTGCAGCCCAGCCCGTCTAGCAAAGGTTACTAGAACGATGGAAGGCCAATTCAGTCTGGCTGCTAGAGGGAGCATCTAGGAATTCCTTTAAATATCTGCCCAGTGTCCTTACACATTGCTTGCTCTACTAGTCTACTCATGATTGCTCCATGTTATCTTGTGTTATTACTTCCTATTCAGTGTGACGGACCTCTGCTACGTTTACTTGACCTCTCTCTGATGATTTGATTCTGTATCTTTGCTGCCATCTTTGTTTTGCCCAAATTCTGACGGACTCTGCTTGTTTGTCTGTATCTGTTGTTTGTCCATCTGTGTCAACACTGGTCTATCTCGGAGCTCCTGTAACCAGTCCGCTCCACCATCCAGCAGCGAGCAGACGAAGTAAGTTCCCTCATATCCACATGTAGGGTCTCTCAGGGTCTGATAGCACATTCCTGAAGCTGGTTCAACCTTATCAGCGACTTATCTGCTTTAGGCAGGTTTATAGACTGCTGGGACATTACAGTGTGAGTTCGCCATCACGTACCCTGTCTGACAGCTACTATGAAGTCTGGTTGTGGTTACACTGTTTACTGGACAGGTTTTACTTAAAATTAATTATTTTTTGCATTTTTTTCTTGAACTAGTAATGTGATTTTCGACACAGGGGCAAATCAGCCTCACTCATGGTCATGTGTCCTAATAGGAAATTTTTCATTTTTTGATGATGGACTAAAGCCTTTATACATTTTGAAATAATAGAATATAAAATTTTATCAGTCCTCAACTTTGTGAGGAAACTGATATGTCTGAGATATTCCATATGGTTTAACTTAATTTTTCCATTTTTAGTTTTATTGAAGGTCTAAAGAGAATCATACATCTTCTAATATATAGCCATCACTCTCACCTCTCCTTCCAGGTTTAGTAATGCCTTCTTAGCTCTGTAAAGCCATGTAAGACTCTCCTCTTAAGTTCTCGGCATGAGCTTGTGCTGGCCCAGGGGCCTGGCAGACTCATACATATTCAACGATCACAAAAGGGAAGCAGTTTCCTCACAGGTGTTTGCACCATGGAGAAGTTGAGAGTCTGAATTCATGTCTGCCCATGGTGTACAGCTCGGTACAAAAGAACATAGACGCAAACAACACAGTAATTAGGATGCCACATGCCGGTTGTCAGATGGAGCTGTCTGGCGATATCTATTGAGGGACAGAGGAACTAAATACTCTTGAGGAATTTGCCAAGTTTTAAGCAAAGCAAGAACCATAGCATATTATTCTGCACTTATTTCTATGAATCTGCAGAGCATTCAGGATACAATATTCACAATACGAGCAGTCTATCCAATCCCATAGAGTCTTGTAAGAGCCTATTGCTTGATATGTTCTCAAAATAACTCGCTTCATACATAATTTGTATAACCAAACATGCCATGTAGCTAAGTTGATCTTCCCGACATCAGTGGTTAGGACTTCACAACAAATGCCTGAAGAAACTGAGTCCATAGCTGTAAACAACACACATCCATTATACAGCACAGTGTTACAACAACAGAGAACCATAAGCAATCGATATCATTAGATCTGCTGCCGGACGACAAAATTCCACTTATTCCTAAAGCACTTGAACTGTATAACCAGACAGTGGTCAAATCAATGTATTTAAAGTAAAAAGGGGAAAAAAGAAGGAACTAATAAAGGGCGCTAATAACCTAATATAGCGTCAGCACCTGAAAAAACGGATTCTCCTCCATGTATCACAAAATGTTCATTATTAATAAAAATAGAAATAAATTGGACAGTCAAATCCACATGCAAGCAAAAAAAGTTATTCAAGTAAATTCAAAGAACACAAAAAACATTCTACCAGTTCCTCCTTGAGCTACCGGGTTTATAGTTTTGGGAGTTGCTTTGCAAACCACAAACCATCCAGAAAGATTCCTCGACTATTTAGGACATTTATTCCCCAGAGACAACAAGTGGTAACCAGGTGAGTAGCTTCTTTACCCACCTGGATTTTACCCTTTACCTTGAAGATATTACACAAGGCGATGCCCTCTCTTGTTGTTTTTTGTCTTTTTGTACTTCTAAATCAAAGTACTTAACTGGTAGCCTTGTTACACTTCCCTACCGGCACCAGCCGTTATAAATGTATTACTATTTTATTTTGTTTTTTCTTTGTTTTTTTTTCTGTGAAATAATTTGCCTGGATCTGTGTTGTACAACATAATTTCCCATTGTGATAAAGTTCTATGCTATTGTATTCATAATGTAGATGCCATAGCTACAGTATGTCAGCTCTGCCCTATGTATGCTCATTATTAAGTACGCAATGGCACAGTTATATTATGGAATAGATTTGGTACCATTGTGATTTGGGACATCTCCTTTATCTGGCGCTTTGAAAAAGGCAAATTATTCTACAAAAAACAAGCACCTATTTAACAAAAACCTTAGCTGATAAATAGCAAAATATGGCCCACATTTTTTTTGGTGCACATTTAACATAGAGCGTGCAACACAATTCTGTCTAGTAGCAGTAATAAATGCGGCAACGGTCAAACTCTGCACTGGAGCACCACCCTTATTTGAAGAGTTTAGTGTCACGTTGGGTATAATGCAGCCACAACACAAACGTGTTGCGGACATTTCTTAATAAATACATGTGCAAGCAGTTTGCACATTCTTTCCTGTGCAAAGGCTTTAGTAAATGTGGATCTATGTCCAGGGACGATTCTAGCCTTTAAATGGCGACCCCCCACCAACGCTGTATACACATGCCCATTACACAGAGCTAGATACCTAAAAGCGCTTCTATTTCACTCAGGACAGGAGAAGGTCACATGACCTTCTACGGCCAGTTAACCCCTTAAGGACTAAGCTTATTTTGACCTAACTAAATAGTATATGATCCTAACTAAATAGTATATGACCTGTGCAGCGGAGCAGATCGCAGCCCGCAGGATCTTGCTAGATCAGATAGATTGTACAGGTGGTTCTAATTTTTGTAAATGTATGAAATCGTTATAAAACCTATATAAATGTGGTGTCCACGTGATCATACAGACCCAAAGAATATAGGAGACATGTGATTTGAGACATACATTGAAAGTCATAAAAACCAAGCCAACAAGGAAATTATGCAAATGCATTTAATGCAAAGGCTGCTAATGCCTCGGTGAACTAAGCCCTGCTGTAGCGTGGAACGCCAAAAACTAATGAAATGCATTCTCCAAAAGGACTGATCCAAAGTAAGAATACTTTCAATCTTACTCGTATTGTTTATCATGTTGCTGTTTAAAACTATTTAAAGAAAGTGGTGTTGGTGGTTTACAATATGAGGCAGTAGGAATCTCCTAATTGGACACTGATTAATTGTGCCACCTGGGTTAATGTGAAACCAACAAATAATAGTGCAAGAACGCAAATGGGTTTAATTACCAATTTCACTGTATTTGGAATTTTTATTCCTGCTTTCCAGTACACGGCATGGAATATTAAATGAAGGGAAATTTGTTATAGAGAAAACAAGTCCTCACACAGCTCTGTACATGGAAAAATAAAACAGGTATGCATTTTTAAAGATGGGGGGTGAAAAATGGAAATGCAAAAACAAAAAAGGGCCTGGTCGTTAAGGGGTTAAGCCATCCATAATTTACATGCCAAGGGCGTCAAAACATAAATTTCTCAGTCAAGCAATTTTCATGACCATTACCATCGGTATGTAGGGGTGGATTAAGACTGCCATGAGCCCTGGTCTGTATTATAGCCCCTACAAGTCTGGAATCACTCCCTACATATGGTACTAGAATCAGCTTTTTGGGTAATGGAGGATGCGTTTCTTCTATATCCCCTTAATCTTAAATGGTTTTTGTGTACATGTGCATTGAGAGCACGGACAGATGTGTGAGGATTTCTTGGGGAACATATAAAATTAGGTGGGTGGTTTGGCCATGGCCCCCCTAGAAGCTTTGGGCCCCGGGCTACTGCCCATACCACCTTTATTATAATAGTTATTATAATATGAATAGTTTACAATCTGTATGTATACATTTCCTTAAACATCCCTTATTTTTATTTTCTTTATTAACATACAATATGTATTGTACTTCAAGTGAATATTAAACCAATGGTAAAAGTGGGATCAGACATGATGCAGATACCCGTCAGTATGGAGAAATTAAAATTCTTCTAACAAAGTAAAAAATGTGAACGCCCGAGTGATAACAGATGCTGTTTTGTGCTGCTGGGACCTTGCTGCTATTATAATGAATGAAGGGCTGAGATCCTTTCACCTCCACATCTGCAATCAGTGATGGAGAGGAGGCGGCAGAAAGCAGCTATTCACCATTAACTGTAGTCCTTGAATGGCTGCCGTATGCGGATCAGCCTTTCAGTGGAGATAAGCCCCGTTGTAATCACAGATTAGGCCTCTTGTACTTTGATAACATTTGTATGATAAATAGGTTTTGATGCTGCACTGTGTATTATAAACCCTAATGTAAGGCTAGAGAGTGGCTTTATGATGTTTACAGACTAATTACCCTTCTTCTGAAATGCTCTAGGAATGGTAAAGATATGAATCTCACAGTCAAGGAGAAATTAACCGTGTCATGTTTCAGGGGATACTTTATGGTGCTATATACCACTCAAACATAACAACCTGTCTCTATACATCAAAGTCCCCTCTGCCTCTGTCCTTCAAAAACATCTTTGACATATCAAGGACACACATGACTTCTGGTGGTGCTCAACATTAACTTCTTCTGGAATTTGGGCAACAGGATATGATTCATTGAATCAGATCATACCCACCTGGTTTCTGGAATATATTCTGGAAGAAAATATTACAGATGTTTCAACAGGGGAATCATTTTTGAAATTGCTGTAAGTGGCCAGTGGCAAGTCCTATTGTATGAGTTTTACCCAACATGTGGAATTAACAGGGCCAATTTTCAAACACAAATACACTTCAGTGTCCAACCTTGCCCAACTTTTACCTTGCCCACTGCTTACAAAGAACAATCAACAAGACCTAAGGATTCTGAGATCCTCTGACTCTAGTCATCCCTATTTAGGCCTGGGGAGTTTCTTAGACCCAAGAACAGGAGTCAGAAACCTTTTTGGCTGAGAGAACCATAAGCGCCACATATTTCTAAATATAATTCTGCGACAGCCGTACAATATGTTTGTACAGCATATAGCCAGTCAGCCCCCCAATATATAGCCATCCAGCCTCCCAGTATATATCCAGCCCGCAACCCCCAGTTTATAGCCAGTCAGCCACCCCGCGCACAGAGCTGACACCGCTGACCAGACTGCTTCAAGTAGTGGATCTGTGGGGGAGCATCGGTAAGGTGAGTACATGTTTTTTTTATTTTTCCACCGGTGACCAGTCCCCCCCCCCTGAAAGGACCCTGGCTGCGAGCCAGATGTGGCCATTAAAAGAGCCACATCTGGCTCACGAGCCATAGGTTCCTGACCCCTGCCCTAAAACATACTTATTTTTCCTGTTTTTTAAAACATGAACCGAAAAAAAAAACGATGCATATGCTGTTTAATTAATACTAACCACTCACTGCTGTCACGGGAGCCCCTGCTATCCATGTATCATCTTTCAGGCACACCTGTGTCCCTCTCTGTGGCAGTGCCCCATCCCCCGGTTGTCACTTACCTCTCTGCGTTGCTGCTCCCATCCCAGCTGGCCAGTGCGTGTGTTTCTGCTCCCTAGGCTCCGGAAGATTTAAAGAGCCAGCGCACCACTGATTTGCACTAGCCACTTCTGTTTTTTCTATGTAAGCCAGCTGCTACCATCAACCTATGCCAGATCTTTGTGCTCATATGCCTCAGAGAAAGCTTTTTGCTCCATTCCCCTGTGTTCTTTACGTTACACCTCTGATCTCCCATTGTGACCATGGACCTGACCTTGACTTTGCACCTCTGCCTTGACAACTGCCCATGTACTTCAATGTGATCTGCACCTCTAGTGCCGCCGCATGACCCACATACTACAAACAGGGCCCTCTATTTATATCTCCTAATAGATGCAACACCCCTATCACCCAGATCACCTATCAATGACCTAATCTATAAAAAGATACAGTAGTAACTAGGTGAGAATACATAATCTTCTGTACTATGTAAAGCTACATTCCTGCTTGTGGGCTTCTCCCACAAATCCTGAGTAGTGATGACCAGACCTGAACTGCAATGTTTGGGTCCATGCTGAACATTGTGGGTAAAGGTCCTTGAACCAAGACTTCAGCAAGAAGTGCAGGTTCAATGTTCAGCCCAGCACTCGCCAGTGACAACTGTAATCAGTGCTGGCACAGTTTTGGGGTGATAGTTTTTTTAATGCCACCATTTAAAGGGGGACACCAGCAATCGGAGCCAGCCCTGATTACGGCTGTTACCGATGAGAGTGAGCATTACCATAGTGAGCTTGAATGGATTTGCTGATTCAGCACTCTCATTGGCTCAACTTCAGTTTCTTGATGTATGTACTTCCCATAAAAAAATATGCAACAGGACCCAAGAATCTGTGCATGATAAACTTTCAAGAAATGTTGACTTATTTGCTTATTTATTCAGAAATAATATCCCAAATTATTTTGACATTCTCCATCTAGTTTCAGTTCAGCTCCTTCGCTACAACCTTACTGTAATGTTGGGATCTTACTGTCCATCTCATTTACTTAGAATGTCTTATTTTGTTTACCTCTACACAATCCTTTCTTGGGCGTATCGATCTTCTTTTCATACCATCAATAACCTCCTTCAAAAAAAACTTCAACATTCATATGACTCTTCAAACAACTTCATCGGCAATAACTCAGTGCTTTATTCTAGAGATGAAAACTATAGCCCCATTACTGCCTGGAAGTACTGACCTTTCCTTGGCAAACTGTAATTTTTTTTGTTCTCCGATTCTCTTTTATGCAATGTGATTTATACTGCTGTTTTAATAAATACATACTACAGTCAGTACGTTTATTCTTCCTTGTATGTTCAGCCCTAGAAACCTGTGACCCGTGAAGTCATCCAGGGTATAAAGGGAGTAACTGGATAAAATTTTTTAGGTGCCTATATTTTGACCGTTAAGACCTCTGCCACCAGGATCAAGGATTGTAATCCAAGCACACTGCCATACTGGTATGTGCCCCTTCTAGCCGGATCTGCTTTTTTTTTAGCTTCCTTATGCTCTTCATCAGTGTGCTACAACAAGGGGATGGAAGGTCTATGGATAGGTCATTAGTAGTACTTATGTCCAGAAAACCACTTTCAATGACCTTTCTATATCAAAAGTTGCCAATATCTGAATTAATGAGGGTACAACACCCTGGCAACCCCTCGATCAGCTGACTGATATTACGGACAGAGCCAAAAGCTACGATAGTCACCTTTTCACAAAATCTGATCTTGAAAAAGATAACTCCACCAGTGGGCCAGTTGTAAATAAGGAAAAAAAACAAGATTGCGAAATCTGAAATTCCTCCTGTAATTTAGAAAATGACTTCATACTACCATTCTCCATCAACTGATAAATATAAATTATCCCTTTCGCAATCCATGGTTCCGTATTGATTTTAGGGGTAGATAAAGTCTGATTTTTCCATAGTGGGGTAAATGGGAGAATATCATTAAGGTGCCATAGGTTTTTAATCTCCCTCCATACTTGATGCATCAATGAGAGAGTAGGGTATCGTCGTTTAAATATCAGCCCACTCCAAAGGCCAGTTTCTAAAACTTCCAAAATATTGAATTTTACTTTATCCCCCCCTCCCAGTTTCCTTATAGGGGAGTCCGCCAATGGAGAGCAGTCCCATGTTAATATATGCTTTATCTGCTCAATAAGAAAATAGACATACATGTCAGGAAGGTCAAGACCCCCTTTGTCATAAGGGAGCCTTAATACCTCCAGCTTCATACGAGGCTGTCTTCCCCTCCAGACCAAGTCACGAAAGAGAGAATCAAAGATCTTAAAAATCTTCCCCGGTATCCAGATCGGGGCGGCAGACAAAACATATAGTACCTTAGGGAGTAACTGCATTTTAATCAGCGCAATCCGACCCATCGTGTTGAGGGGTAGCTTTTTCCAGGTTTTTATTTTACTTCTAATGTAGCCTAAAACGGGATTAATATTATTTTCAATAAAGCACCTGATATTGACCGATACCCTAATCCCCAGGTATTCTACCTGACTGTCAGGTTCAATGATCTTAATGTCCTTCGGGGTAAAAGATTTTAATGGGTCCACTGGAAGGCACGCGGACTTTTGCCAATTAATCCTTAACCCGGACCTATCGCCATATTCACTAAAAGTTGAAAATACCTTCGATATTGATTCGTTGGAGCCCAAAAACAAAAGGATATCGTCCGCGTATAATGAAATCTTTTCATGTACATCTCCTTGTTTAAAACCAACAATGTCAGGCGACCGACGAATCCTACATGCCAGGGGTTCCAGTGCAATGGCGAACAATAAAGGTGAGAGGGGACACCCTTGTTTTGTTCCTCTACTTAAATTAAAGGGCCGGGAGATTTTACCGTTTATAGAGAGTCTAGCGGAAGGGGATGTATACAATAATTTGATCCAAGATATAAATTTATTGCCAAACCCCATAGTTTTCAAAGTGGGCCACAAGAAATCCCATTCAATTGTATCAAATGCTTTGGAAGCATCTAACATCATAATGGTACGCTCCCCAGGGTTATCGGGCACAAGCTGTAAATTAAGAAACAATCTCCTGAGGTTGTCCATCGTAGAACAGCCAGGCATAAAGCCACACTGGTCCCTGTGAACAATACTCCTAATACATCTTTTGAGACGATCTGCTAATAATTTAGCCAGGAGCTTATTATCCGTATTAATCAAAGAAATGGGGCGGAATGAATCCATTTTCAGGCTATCCTTCCCATTTTTTAAAATCAGTGTAATAAGGGATTCACGCATAGACGGGGGAAGCTCCCCTTTCTCAAAGGAGTGATTCCAAACCTCCAGGAGTTGCCCCACCAATTCTTCTTTGTATAGATCATATAATTCAAAAGGAATCCCATCTAACCCTGGAGAGCGACCCCTAGCTGTGAGGGACAGAGTCTTATAAACTTCCTCCACACTTATCGGAGAATCCAATGAAAGTCTCTCCTGATCTGACAAACGCGGGAGATGAGAATCTAAGATGTATTCTGTGATGTCATTTGGGGGGAGTACCTGTTGAGAGTTGAATAGATTTTCATAGTATTGAACAAACGCTTCCTGAATTTCCTCCTGCTGACGTGTAATACCCCTTCCGAAAATCTCTATAGTTCTAATGTTGGTGCGTTTTTTACCTTCTTTAATAAGGTTCGCCAACACTTTCCCTGGCATGTTGGACTCAAGATAGCCTCGTCTAGCTTGTGCGCTAATTTTTCTATTGGCTTGTATATAAACTAAATCGGAGTATAGAGCTTGCTCTTCTTCCCAAATAACCCTGTTTTGCTCAGTAGGCTCCCCCACATATTTTTCTTCCAGCGACTGGATCTTCTTTTCCAGTTCCTTCATATTTTTATTAGATTCTAACCGGTACCTGCAAATTTGGGCCTTATATAGACCTCTTATAAAGGACTTCGCAGTATCCCAGACTGTGTGAAGGGGAGCACACCCCTTGTTTAACGCAAAAAATTCTTTGATTTGTCTTGTTACCCACTCACTTTTCCCTAATGTATCAACCCAAGAGGGCCCTATCCTAAACCACCCAATATGTCCGTTATTATTGCTTTTTATACTACAAATTAATGGTGCGTGGTCTGAGACCCCCCTTACCCCATACATACAGTTATAGCACAATTTTAGTGTACTGGAATTGGTGAATGCCATGTCCAACCGTGAAAAGGTTTTGTGCGTTTTTGAAAAATATGAGAAAATCCTCTTATCTTTATTTATTTCTCGCCATATCTCATACCACCCAAAAGTGTCAATTATATTAAGTAGTAACTTTGACCTGTGATGTGATACTTTAACCTTGTCCAGTTGGAGAATGTCCAACTGCGAATCCAAAATATTGTTGAATCTGATCTTGAAAATATATACAATAATAGCCAGAAAGTGAAGACTCCATCCTTGTATTCAAAGGGATATTCTCATTTCATTTATACAAATATATTGTTTGTCTAATGAAAAATGATACAGTTTTCCAATATACTTTTTGTTTCAATTCCTCATGGTTTTCTACTCTGCTTCCTGTAATTCAATGAAAGCATCGATGTCTACTTCCAGTGGATAGAAACCTGTTTCTGGTCACACGAGGGCAGAGACCTAGAAATCTGAGAGGAATTGATCCAGAAAGTATATTGGAAAATTGCATAACTTTTCCTCATACAAACAATAACATTTATTTTCTGAAACAGGAGACCCAATTGAGGTGTTGAAACCAGATAAAATGGATTTTGACTACACCTGCCTGCCATGACCTAAGTTTTTGCTTTCTCCCCATGTCCCTTGGACCCATGCATCTCTGCCATCTGCTCTACCGCTGTCCAGGTGCCATCAACGTTAATTCATTATGAGGATAAAATGGGTCCTCCCAACCAGCTAACCACCCCAACTAAGAATCATTGGGATATACATAGAGACCTTAAAGGATCTGCAGCTAATATGTTGGTGTGAAATATCATAGCACACCTTAAAGGAAATCTACCATTTGTTTTTATGCACTTAAAAATGCACTTTTATGCACTTATACCTTAAAGGAAAGCTACCATTTGCTTTTATGCAAGAACCAAACATACCTTGAGAACGCTGTAGCTACACTGATGGAAAAACATATCTCGCTTAATTCCTGAACCGAGTGGTTTTGCTCAAAAACAATTATAAAATTCAGGGCTTTGGGAAAGCTGGGTGCAGACTGGCTTCTGTAAATAAAAGAGATGCCTGAACTGTCCAGACAGGACTAATCAACCTGTACTGGATGACTCATACATAGCAGCTGGGGGATTGGATGGTGCAGTGATTGATTACTTCTGCCTGTCAGGGTCAACACAGTTATGACATATTCTTGGCTTATGCTGGTCTGGACAAGACTAAAGCAGTGCATAATAAAGGTGAGGAGAGCGTCAGAGCAGCCACAGGAGCAACAGAGCCTCACTATCATAATTTTATAATTGTTTTTTCAGCAAAACCACTCAGTTCATGGGTTAAACAAGATATGTTGCTGCATCAGTGTAACAACAACATTCTCAGGGTATGTTTGGTTCATAATGCATAAAAGCAAATGGTAGATTTTCTTTTAGGCTCTTGTAAAGTCCATGTCAACACTTGAGGACACAAAGGGGACCTACATGATAATATTGAGACAGTTCTAAAATGGTAGTTGAACAATGTGTAATGGCAGATCTCATTTATGGTTAATCTCGTTGAGGAATACAATAGTGGAGTATCAGTTGCTAATTTGTCAATGGAAGGACACTAAAAGCTGGAGGATACTAAGTCCAAGGATGAATGATGAGGCAAGGTTCAGTTGAGTTAAATAATATTCATACATTTTCTGAATGAAAAATACAGGAATATTTTAATGGGTTCAGGCAGAGTACAATGACCACTGAAGGTGCAGGTTTATAGGTCATTATTACTGAGGCGACTCCATGCTATTCAGATCAGATGCCTTTGATTTTAATAAGTAGTGATTACCATATAGATGTAGTGTAATGCATGTCTTCTCGAACATGGTGAAATGTACTGTATGTGCACAGAATACAGCCTCTTGCCAAGCCATAACTATAGCACAATACTGGATCCCTAAAGTTCTTCTGTGAATACCGTTTAGATCTTTACGCTTTCAAATATCCGAATTTAATGCAAATGTTCACATCCTCATTTTTTTTTTCCAAAGGAGCTTTAATTTTTGTTGATACTTCTTTGTGGTACATAAGACTTTTATACATTCACTTTTAATATGTTTTGATAATGTTGATGGGAAAGGTTGAATAACATTATACCATTACATTATAATGTAAGAATATTAAAAGATACAGATATATCAATATTAAATTTTTAATTTAGTTTTTCAATTTCGGTTATTTCTAAACTGCACATTGTAGATATTTTTTTCTTTTTCAGATCCAAAAGACGCTTTAACTTGTGAGCACTGTATGCATGTATAAAATACAGGCAGTCCCCCGCTTACGTACAGGATAGGTTCTGTAAGTTTGTTCTTAAGTTGAATTTGTATGTAAAATATCGCCAGCAACCCAGTGTGAACACAAGGATGCACAGAAGTGGGTGAAGGCACTCCTTCCCTACTTAGGAAAGACTGTACCTGGAGATAGACTTCCTAAATTTGGGCTATATGTTTGCAGAAGTTCTCCCTCTGATGAAACTTTGGTGGAAACGTGTCAGGGAGGTGTGATGTGTATCTAAGACAAGGGAAAGTGCTTTGGGACTGGCCTTGTAAGGGCGGGAGCTTTTTGGGGAACTAAGGTGAGCCTATTTAGGAAATCACATCCTCCCCAACCATCTCTAGGAGAATAAAGTAGAGGCTCCCTCCCAGCCCAAATACCAGAATTGATAAAACCTATGGGTAAGCAAGACCCCTTGTGGGTCTGACAAACCAGTGACCCGAAGGGTAGGTATATGACTAACTGCATTGACTACTATACAGGTCAAAATCTAATTGTATACCTATATTTTGTGCACCGAAGAAATTGTGATATATATGTACACTAGGGTGTGTTTGTTGGTGCGTGTTTTGTCTGTCGGTCGTCCTTGGTGTGAGCAACGTTTCTATAAGTTTTTTGGAAAGACTTTAATAAATATTTTTGTTTTAACTGTTTACCATAGTGCTGCTAAGATATTATACATCCATTGGTGACAGAGTATCTATATCTGTTTTTTGCATGGAGAATTTGTATGTAAGTCGTAACTGTATATTTTATCGTTGTTACTCCGGACAAAGCTTTTTTGGTCTCCAAGACAATTGGATTTTTAAAAATGTTGGGTTGTCGTAAGAAGCAGGAATAACAATAAATCTTAATTGCAGACATATTTGATAACTGTTATAGCTGATGATTGTAGCTTGGGACTAAAGTACAGTAAATTACCAACATCCATTTGTAATTAGGGGTTGTCTGTAAGTCGGGTGTTCTTAAGTCTGGGGCTGCCTGTACTGCAAAACTACTGTGCTCTGATTTACTATATATTTTAGTAAGTCATAGTCTATCAGGCATTGTAGGGTCAGTTTAAGGGGTATTCTCAGTGTATATTCACAGGTTATGTTATAAATACATGATAGACCCGCATCTTATGAACAGGGGTCCTCCAACCAGCTGCCATGAACTAGAATGGAGAATGGCCACACATACTTGGATAACTCTGCATTCAGACTGCCTGTGGGAAGGAAATCAGTAGAGGGCATTTATCTGAGCATCAGGTGGCCATGGGGGGGGGGGGGCATGAAGAAGGCTGTTCTTAGCAGTGGAGTGAGCTAGTGTGGGGTGTTCCTGCCCTTCATCTATGCATTAGCTATATCCTGCCCCAGGAACTCGGTCAAATAATAGTGCAGAATCTGTCGTGGAGTTTCCTGGCAGCGCAGGAAATATATCAGGATCCAGAGCCTCTATATATAGCTGACGCATGCTAGGAGGCAGGGTAAAATTTCCCAACCCCTCCCACAGTGGGGCATAATTTTGACCCACAGTAATCATGTATTTATTACCTATACTGCGGACATATCCAAAATACTAAAGATGAGTATAACCATTTGTCAAGGTATATATATATATATATATATATATATATATATATATATATATATAGAGAGAGAGAGAGAGAGAGAGAGATTCAGATTAGACACATTGGGGTCATATCATCAGAAACTATATTCATTGAGGAATACTGTCTATCTACTAGTCTTACTTTCCTGAAAATAATTTTTTTTTACCAGCGTCAAGGACAGAAATCCAATTTTTAAATTCTAAGAAACAATTGTCTTTCCCCAGAGGAAAGGTGAAAGCCTGACTTGTTATCTGTGTCATCCATTTCTGTGACAGAGCAAATGTTTTAATGCATTGGTCATCTGAATAATTCAAATACTTTCTGGCCAAAGCCTGACATCGGGGATGAAGAACGTGTGCGGCGTCGGTGGCAATAATATATTAAATACAAATCACTGCAAGGCTTTGTGTCAGCAGCTTTGTAGATGGAGGAATATGGGGCTTAAACTTAACCAGGATCAATTAATGGATGTGTGAATTGTGCAGGTTCATTCACTTAAAGGGAAAGAATCCAAGCTTATGAGTGACCATAAAGTTACCAGTATTAGTAAAGAATTACTTTTAGTATCTAAGGGTCCATGAAGCTGTACAGTTAACCTCCCGTGTTAAGTACTGTATATATGGATACTGTATAGTACTCTAAGTATAATTACTATCCGGAGTATCTTACTATCTGGATGCCCACTGCTCCATCTCCAACTATCTTGTGAGTAATGGCTTTTTAACACTCTGCCATGTTTGGGATGTAGAATTTGGGCATGCTGTTTTGCAACATATCCACTTTGTTCTCATTGAAGATTTCTGCTAAATAATGTTTTATAATGTGATTATAAACCATAGTTCTTCTCACGTTGCTCACCTTGAATGCACAGTCCGTCTGTGCAGTTTTCAGACTCTTGGCTCATCCCGTCGCACGGCTTTCCTCCATTAGCTGTTGCAGGTATTGTGCACTCTCTTTCACGCTGGTGCTCGCACTCTGGGCTACAGGCCGACCACTCACCCCACTCCTTCCATTGCCCTTCTACTAGAAAGAAAGGGAAATAATATTAATATTTTAGATTTGATAGAATTCAGCTTTCTAACTTGAACTGGAGGTCAAACCATGTACTTTAAAACCTTTTACCACCTCCATAAAAACTGTTGACTGCAACATGAATTAACTCCAGTCTACATCAAGTTGTAACTGAGTTGCAGCTTTGGAAATCTGTGAGTGTATCACATTGTCCCTACAAGACTTCTTGGCATGATCCTCTCTCAGTTTCTATTGGAAGGAAGCCATTTTAAGGAACTCCGAAATGCTGCCTCAGTATTTTATCTTGATAACATATTTTATATAATTGTTTCCAGCTATCAACTATTTCCCTTTCAATCTGTAATATGTAGTTAACAAGCTAACTTGTTGAGCCAGCTGAGGTCTCTGTTCATGGCACAGCTGCTGACTTTTCAGCATTCATAGCTGGCATTATTCTCTGCTAATATCGCCTTATCTCTTAGAGAAGTCCCTGAAAAGCATTTGCCCTGAGAACAAAGCAGATAAGGCTTTTACATGTATTGAAATGCAAGCTACTTAGTGGTTTAACACATTGGAGTTGTACATATTCTAAGGATGTATCAATGGCATATTTATTCAATTAGAAAAACTATTGTCATGATTCTAGAGTCAATGGAAAATGTTAAAAAAAACTTGAACAATCTCGCACTTCGTACATAGCACACCATACACCAAGGTTTATACCAATTATGGCCTGGTTGGACATTGGTGAGTCTTCTGGCTACCTTCAGGTGAGATAACAAAAATTGGTCTTATGAGGCTACATTTCAGAGCTTATATGATTATCATGACCAACTGTTCATGGAGGCCCTCAATCTACAGTATTTCAATAACCTCACCTAATTTTAAGTTAAAATGGGAAGTGGTTGGGTTCAGAAGTCATCACCAATCCACAGGAAATGGGATAACTATTGGATCTATGGGTCTGTCAGAGATAGCCAGGTGATGTTCTCGTCTAGCTCCAATAGTCCCATAAACAATAAATATAAAGTCAATATGCCAACACAAACTGCAAAGATAAGATACACTCAAAGTATACATAATAGCTAAAGATGACTTCAAACATTTCTTCCTAAAACCTTATTCATATGTCATTGTCCAGGCAGCCAAGAATGCCTTACCTGGTGCCAAATACTCTCAACTTCTCCCCAATCATAAAGCTCATAAGAAACAAGGAGATCTTTAGTATACAAGTAACAGGGCCACTTACCTGGACACTGTGAGGAGCAACTAACTTTCTGCATAGAGGATCCCACGCAGAAGGTGCCACCATTCAGAGGCGTTGGGTTAGTGCAGGTCCTGGAACGTTTCTGGACACCACGGCCACAGCTTACACTACATGCTGACCACTCTAGCCATGATGACCACCCTCCATTCACTAGGAATATAGAAGAAAAAACACATCTTATACACCGAATTCCAACAAACACAAATTTAAAAGTATAATTTTTGTTTTTTTATTGAAACCAGTATTTCAAATTCTATGAATTCAATTGAACCCGATGACATCATAGATATTTCAATGACCTCTCCCGTCGTTATAGAAAACGGTGACATTTTGTGTAAGTTTGTAGAGTCTATCTCACAGCAGTATCCTGAATAAATATTCTTTTCTCATGCGTTATTTACCTTAAAGCTTTAGTCAGACTCTTTTACTCCCCAATTTCCTTGACAGCTATTTTCTTCACATGTATCCTGACATTTCTGCTACAAGAAACACATATTTCAGCCACAATCAATAGTTTCAGCCAGTGAACTTTTCATTCAGTCCTTCTTGGCTACAAGCTTACGGCATGCTGAGGGCTGACTGACAGTGGGAACCTGTCGGGAATTCCAAGGTTAGCACCTCAATATTTTTTTTATAAAGGAGTCGCTATAAAGGAAATATAAACCACCATTTGCAGTTGAAAAAAGAGCTCGATCAGAGAGATGTAGCGGGTTTTATTACTATACCAATCAGCCATAATAATAAATGTTATGACTCACTTCGATCCATCAAGATATAGATTCCACAAGACCTCTGCTCTACAGAGTATATAGCACCAAAACAGCAACAGCAGATCCTTTCAATTTTGTACAATTTTGTAAATCTGAAACTTGAGAACAAGTACTCCCCATGAAATCTTTGCCATGTTCCTCGAACAATAACTGAACATATTTGCTAGGCAGGACCTTTTATCCGTTATCCACTGCAATTATTGGGCAGGATGCACAAGTCAAAGCACTATTAGAATGAATGTCTAAACCAGATCAAGAAGACCATCTTTTGTTTTCGCCATTTATGTTAAGGGAAATTCAACAGCCCTTGTCCGACAGTTTTTTGGCCAACAAGGCATATATAAAGCCCCAATTCCACCATATTACCACTATACCACTAATGTCTCTGCTAGAAAACCGCCAGAGACTATAGATGAAATAACCAACAGGTAAGAACTGGTCTTAAATGACCTGACCTGATCTACTAAGAGGTCAGAGAAAATGTAGAATAGCATCCAGCTTGTTAGTATTAATAGATTTCCACTATTGACTTAATAATTGAAGAGTTTTACATTTGAACCTGTTATGAGGGAATCTGCTTTTTCTTTCCATTGTTCTCATTCTTGTATAATGATAGATATTGTTGAAGGGTTTGCTCTGCTTTATAAGTTTTCTTTCTCAGTTGGTGTATGCTTACTTCATTCTAGTGTAGTGCATCCCATCACTGCTGTTGGCATTGAGAGGCATATTGGTTGTGTCATGTTGAAACAAGCCATAGCCAGAGGCTGCAGAGGGAGCACACTGCCAACCCATTGTCTCCCCTGAGGCTCTGTATACCAACAGAGTGCAGCAATGACTGGAAGCACCAGTGTGGCTCTGTATGCCGACAGTGTGCAGCAATGACTGGAGGCACCACTGTGGCTCTGTATACCAACAGATTGCAGCAATGACTGGAGGCACCACTGTGGTTCAGTATACCAAAAGAGTGCAGCAATGACTGGAGGCACCAGTGTGGCTTTGTATGCTGACAGTGTGCAGCAATGACTGGAGGCACCACTGTGGTTCAGTATACCAACAGAGTGCAGCAATGACTGGAAGCACCAGTGTGGCTCTGTATGCCGACAGTGTGCAGCAATGACTGGAGGCACCACTGTGGCTCTGTATACCAACAGATTGCAGCAATGACTGGAGGCACCACTGTGGTTCAGTATACCAACAGAGTGCAGCAATGACTGGAGGCACCAAGGTGGCTTTGTATGCCGACAGTGTGCAGCAATGACTGGAGGCACCACTGTGGCTCTGTATACCAACAGATTGCAGCAATGACCGGAGGCACCACTGTGGCTCTGTATAGCAACAGAGTGCAGCAATGACTGGAGGCACCACTGTGGTTCAGTATACCAACAGAGTGCAGCAATGACTGGAGGCACCAGTGTGGCTCTGTATGCCGACAGTGTGCAGCAATGACTGGAGGCACCACTGTGGCTCTGTATACAAACAGAGTGCAGCAATGACTGGAGGCACCACTGTGGCTCTGTATACCAACAGAGTGCAGCAATGACTGGAGACTCCACTGTGGCTCTGTATACTAACAGATTGCAGCAATGACTGGAGGCACCACTGTGGCTCTGTATACCAACAGATTTCAGCAATGACTGGAGGCACCATTGTGACTCTGTATACCAACAGAGTGCAGCAATGACTGGAGGCACCACTGTGACTCTATATGCCAGCAGAGTACAGCAATGACTGGAGGCACCATTGTGGCTCTGTATACCAACAGATTGCAGCAATGACTGGAGGCACCATTGTGGCTCTGTATGCCTACAGAGTGCAGCAATGACTGAAGGTTTCAGTGTGGCTCTATATGCCAGCAGAGTACAGCAATGATTGGAGGCACCACTGTGGCTCTATATACCAACAGAGTGCAGCAATGACTGGAGGCACCACTGTGGCTCTATATGCCAGCAGAGCACATCAATGAGTGGAGGCCCCACTGTGGCTCTATATGCCAGCAGAGTACAGCAATGACTTATCGGACTGGTGGTAATGATGAGTTGAATATGGTAATGATGAGTTGAATATGAGTTCATTATTATTTTTACACCACAAATGACCACAACATACAAGTGGTGTAAGGGGGCAAAAGTGAAGATATTTATGAACTCAAAAAACACCCTCATAGGTAGCCCTCTAAAACACACAGGTGAATATCTGCTTTAACATTCTAACCTTTGCAAAGACTCCTGCCCGATCTTGTCTAGCAAGTGCCCTCAAGGCATATCAATAGGAAAGGAATTATCAAAGATTATCATCAGTTTTTGACACATAGGGTACTTACGATCCGTAAACACTTATATAAGCAAAACATTGTCTATAGGCGACAAGTAGCCAACTATGATTCTACTAAAACACCACGAGTTGCCTCAGGGAATGTCTTGTATTTGACATTTTCTCAATAATTTACCTGCCTGGTTGGGACGTGGAAGCTAGTACTTACCAGGTACTACTGCTGTGAGTTAAAATGGTTATGTGATGTAAATGAAACCAGGGTGTCGTGATGATTGACAGCTTCCCTTTGAATGTGCGTCTGTCAGAGTTGGAATTGTAGAGGATGACGCACACGTGATGCATGCACCCCAGGACTGCTCAGTATGCGCTGGGACATGGTGTACACAGGGATAAGGGCAGGCTGCACGTTGCTTGTACATACTTTAGCCTGACACGAGCGCAGCTAGCTGCAGAGAGGTAAGAGGGTGGTGGAGTAAATTCTGCAATCCCTTAAGGCTTTACACAGTGGGATACAGTGTAAATAATATTGATCATATGGAATTGTGGTCCAGGTATTTTTGGATCTCTCCACCGCACGCTGGTTTCTATTACAAGCAAGCATCATGCGTAACATTCTGGTAATTGGAGTAATTAATAGAATAACAGAATCTGAACTTCTTGTTCCCTGGCTAATTCCCTTCCTGCAAGTTGAAGCACTTAACTGACAGAAGAGGTGTTAAAGGGAAAGAAAACATTAACAAATACATGGTTATTAAGGTCTGTGGAATAGACTTGTCACAATGTGGCATAATGCAAGGGAAGATGATGACTTCTAGGTGATCAAAGATTTAAGGTCAGTTGCCTCCGATAAGTGGAATTCTAGAGAGTGATTAATATGTCACTGCTTCTACCTCCAAAGAGTCCTTCATCAGCAATGATATGTATAATACTGGAGATGGGCAAGCTTTGAATGTAACCTGTCAGGATGTTTTGAGACACTAAAACTCCCACTGTTTTTTATGTACTCAAATTGCCCTATGTGAGCACTGTGTAGGACGGCATTAAAAAATGAAACTTAAAAAAATGAACACTTATATTAATGTAGGTAAGTTCCTCCAAACAATGAAGCTGAGGTAGATGTGCCAGGTTTCACTGAACCGCAGTCATTGGGGGCACCAGAGATTGGTCTGATTAGGCTGAGCAGCTCAAATACTAAGTAAGTATTATTGATTTATTTTAACTAAATTTTTTTAACTCAGTCCTAGTAAAGCGAAGTCATCAAACCATTAGGACCTTTGGGTTGATATTGATTTGGCAGTATCAGACTATGGTCAGCTTAGACTATGTCAATATATTCATAAAATTAAAAGGGGACATGTCAGTAAAGGTGACAGATTATTTTTAAAGGGGCTGTCTTTAGTAACTAACTTTTTCCCAGTAACAAGAGAGTAGAAAAGTAACAGATCGCTGGCAGCCCTTCTACTATGGGGATTCATAAGATCAGCTTACGCTTCTTTATTTCACTGACGTGGGGTTAGTGGATGCTCCTTCTGTGATACAAATTTCTAACTTTTTGTCATGAAAAATATTAATCCAAAACACAAACATGTATTGCTGTTACATCTGTGTCTGAGTCTTCTGCAGTTCGAACTATCAGGTTAGGAAGGCGCTTTATTCTATCAGGTGCTTCAGTCAGCAGTCTAAACAGAACTGTATTTGCTGGACTGCCAACTCTTTGCAATTCTTGCTCTGGACCAGCAAGAGTTAAGGCTTGCACACCTTCTGAGCTCTGTCTCTCTCTCCTGGAGCACTCTAATTTAAACCCCATGTGCACCATCTTCCTTTACTGTTCAAATAGTTTGAATTGCCAGGCTTCTGTAAGTGCTTTTCTTGATATCCCTTGTTATTCTTG